>NC_087255.1:3447200-4647200 GCF_037042905.1 Lytechinus pictus | reverse complement strand
AATTGGATCCAGTTGGAAACCAATTGGTTTCAACTGGTTCCAGTTGAAACCAGTTGCCTCCAATTGGTTTCAACTGGAACCAATTGAAACCAGTTGCCTCCAATTGGATTCAACTGGTTTTAATAGGGAAATTGGAACAACTGGAACCAATTGACACAAATTGCCAACTGGTTCCAGTTGCCCAATTGGTTTTAACTGGAACCAATTGGCAACTGGTTTTCAATTGGAACCAATTGGTTTTAACTGGAACCAATTGGCAACTGGTTTTCAATTGGAACCAGTTGTTCCAATTTCCCTATTGAAACCAGTTGGCCAACTGGTTTCAATTGGTTTTGCCCTAATTGGTTTTAACTGGATTTTGGTCCTGGGTTGTTTATTGATAAACTTGTACATTAACTGTCCGAGTTGAAAAGAATATAAATCTTTAACCTTCAAGACATTATTTCTCAAAAACAGAATATTTGTTTGTGCCCTGAATTCTGCATGACTATAATAATACGAATCACTCTTTTTTGTAAAATAAAAAGTCTATTAACATATGAATTTGTTACCCCCTATTTTGTTCACCTAATATGAAGGTTTTATTCAGCTTGGGTCGGCTGTATTTGGCAGTTAATGATACGCGTACCGCCTTGACCGAACTGTGCGAAGTCTGTGTGGTCTGTGTGGTAGAGATAGGCCGGGCCGTAAACACTACTTCTTGGGGGTGCATAAATTGCCCTAATTAAGTTTATTAATTGTGACAAAATAGAATCACTGTAATTTGTTTATGATATTGACTGTGGTACGACATACGGATAACGGAGCAGCTTCTGTGTATGTTATGATATAGACGTATAAGGAAATGTTTTCTTCTGACAAAAAGTGAGAATAATTTTCTCTGATTCTGTACTCCTTCCCTCGATGTACTCCCGAGTTCAGGTTCAGTTGTCTTAGCGACGCGTTGTTTACTACTGCGCGCATTGTGTGTACTGTGTACGTGATTATTGCATAGAAAGGTATTCGGCGTATTGTGTGGTGTATACACCGTTCATGCGCTGCACGTATACGTATATGCACCGGTATGCACACTTTATTCAGAATCCCTGGATTTGGCTTCTTAAAATGAGACAAGCATGATTTAACGTGAAAATTGACGGAGCTAAATATTAATCAATCAATATGAATTTTATATGTATGAAAAGCTTACATGTTACATATCCCTGTCTGGGAACGAGGATTTCCAAATCTAACGCAAAACGCGCTGCTGCCAGGTTGAACATCGTATTCCAAAATCCAATCGAGCACAGTGCGACCAATTAATGGATATTGTGCATGATAAGAACAAAAAAGTTAATTGCATTGTAAAGTTTAACCTAGAAGTGACGAATGTTTTTTTTTCAAGAATGGGCGTGATTTTACATGTAATGAAAAGGAAATGTTCTCTTCTTCTTCTTATATCTAGGACGAGGATATTGTACCCCCTTTCAATTTTTGATAGGAGAGGAAAGAGTATAAAGAGTTGATAGGCATTCTAAAATAGACAATCGTGCGCAGTGCGACTAATCAATTAACGTAGATTATGCGTGATAAATACAAAAAAAGTTCATTGGATTGTAAAGTTTGACCTAAAAAACACGGCGGTTTTTTTCAACCAATTAGGTTGAACCTTATATCACAAGAAAGAGTTACAATCTGTCTATCTGATAGTCTTTGAACTGAGACAATTTGATACGAAAGTCAGACGCTGTAAGAGAAGATAGAGCCCAAAACAGTGCAAAAAGTGCTTCTCTCACACAAAAACACGAGAAACTGTGTATTTTCAGTCAAAAAAACACGGTTGTTTTTTTAATCAGAATATAAAATGACAGATATCATGAGATGTAGAACAAGTTTAAGATTAAGAAACCGTTTGAACCCGTGAAAAATCTCGAGCGGTTTTTGAGATATGAGTTAAAAGAGCCGAAAATGGGTCTATTTTGTCAAGTTTTTAACGCCGGAATAGGGGATTTGCCACGGTGCGCGTTAAGTGAACACAACAAATTCATATGTTTGAGAATTCGCTGCATTACCCCACGCAACAACTCCGTAATTCAAGTAAGGTAAAATTAACGTTGAATACAATGATAACAAAATATAATGGGGTAAGAAATAACTTAATTTTCTAATGACACCAATGTTGCGAGTAATGATTTTACAAATATTATCAATATGTGCTTTCCAAGAAAGTTTTTCGTCAATGATCAGTCCCAAAAATTTAGTAGATCGCACTCTTTGAATGACAATATCATTGAAAATTACATCTTTTGGTACACTCGTAGTCTCGTAATCTTGTTGCTAAATAGCATGTAGCTAGTTTTTTCTAGGTTAAGAGAGAGTTTGTTAGCTGTTATCCAATTAGACACATTTTTTAGTTCGTCAATGATTGAATATTTGCGTCAATTGCTCTGGGTCGGGGTGCGACAGAAATATATTAGAGTCATCAGCGAAAAGTATAAATTGAAGCAATCTAGATGACATATCAATATCATTTATATAAGTAATGAACAAAAGTGGGCCAAGAATGCTGCCCTGTGGAACTCCACAAAGGACAGGTTTACGTTCAGAAATATTACAATCAAGTGAAACGAACTGTGAACGCCCGGTTAGATAATTCTTGAACAACTTTAGTGGTTCCCCTCTTATTCCATAATGAGAAAGTTTATAAAGGAGAATGTTATGATCAACTGAATCGAATGCTTTTGAAAAATCTAAAAACAAACCAATCGTATTCGAAGACTTGCCATAAGCTTTGGCAACTGTTCGAACTAAAGAAAGTATTGCGTGGGAACTGGGAAGTGCTACTCTTTTCCCGGAAACCAAATTGAGTATCGGATAGGATGTTGTGCTTTTTAAAAAAACATATGGTTCGTATGTGAACCAATTTTTCAAGAATTTTAGATAAGTTTGTAAGCAATGAAATCGGTCTGTAATTACTTGCTAAAGAACTATCACCTTTTTTGAAGACTGGTATTTTCTTAGAAATTTTCATTGATTTTGGAATATTTCCCGATGATAATGACAAATTGAATATATAAATAAGAGGGTCAATTATATAATTCATAGTTCTTTGTAAAAGGTTGTTATCAATGTTATCAAATCCTGCACTTTTATTTGATTTTAGGCTAGATATAATTTTAATCATCTCCTGTGCGTTCGTATGAGAGAAAAACATAGAACTTTGATATCTATCCCCCAGATATTTATGAAATGAATGGGAGTTTGTTGGTATACTTCTAGAGAGCTTAAATCCAACTTGTGAAAAGTAACTGTTGAAAATATTTGCCATCTGAACTTTATCTTCAATAATAGAATCATTATGCATAAGCTTAGTTATCTTTGAAAACTTTGGTCCATTATTGATGGTAGAATTGATAAATTTCCATGTTTTTTTAAGGTCATTCTTGCATTGATTAAATTGATCATGGGAGATATGTATGCTCTTTGTAAATTCCTATAAACAGTCCCTAAGACATGTGAGATATCACTTTTTTCACTCATTGAGAGTAAGCCTACGTTAGTAAATGAGTTTTACTCTCAAGAAGCCGCCTGGCTAATTGAGAGTAAGCCTACGTTAGTAAATGATTTTTACTCTCAAGAGGCCGCCTGGCTAGTGTCTCCCTCGTTTTGCACGGTCGACTCCAGGGGAGCGTTTCATGAAGGGACTTGTCGGACGTTTTATCCGTGATGAGAGGGAGATATGTATGCTCGTCCATGCTAAGACATGTGAGATATTACTTTTTTCAGGTCTGAATATTAACATTTTTTATGAGTGTTTTAAATATTTTCATTTATTGATTTATTCAAGTCCATTAAAATAAATTAAGCAAATAAATCAAGTGAGATAAAAAGGCTAAGGTTGTACAAAAGCTAATTATAGTGCATGCATAAAAATGAACATGAAATGGGAAGCTGCAAAAAACAAAACAAAGCAAAAACAACAAAGCAAAGGTTATCTCGAGTCTCGAGGCAGCCTCTGTATACATGCAATAAAAACATGTTGTTAGGTCCAAATCTTAAAATAAGGGAAGGACAAAACAAAAAAATACACAAAAAATCAGCTTGAGCTTTGGACTCGCATCACGTTGATTGGTAAGGTGTGTATGCTCTTCCAGAATTCCTTAATAAGAGTCCTTTAAATGTACCTTTTTCGGTTAAAAAATATAGAAAAAAATTGCGCTCGCATTGTCCAGTGGGACATGTAGCATGATTACAACAAAAAATTGCCAGCAATGTCTTGTTTTCAGGTCTAAATTTAATTAGTCTTTTTCATTGGCCTACCAACAATCTTTAAAATGACTCTTTTTAGGTCAGGTGTATCGGACTATTGAGCGCGCTTCGCGCGATCAACTTGAATAAGTGCGAATACGACTCACAATTTTTATTCGTTACCCCAGTGCCGTGACATACTTTACGCAACTGACTTTGTTCTTCATCAAAGGAAAAGAGTCCCTAACGAAAGTTCGTTATGACAACACCAGAAAAAAAACATTGCTGATTGTTTGATGAAAGTTTAATATGGTTTTATGGGTTTTTTTCGTGACGTCATATGCGAAAAGCTAATTATGTTACGCAATATGAAATGCATGAGTTTCAAGTTTTAAAAAAGGGGCACTCCTGGCTGAAAATATTTGTATCTATCAATAAATAGAGTAAATTTCACAGAGCAAAATTCCGAATATTTCATCAAAATCAGATAACAAATAACGAAGTTATTGAATTTTTAAGTTAAGCAATATTTTGTAAAAAATATTTGCTTGTCATCATGAATATTCATTAGGTGGGCTGATGGTGTTACAGCCCCACTTTTCGTTTTCTTATGCTATTACATGAAATCATAATTGTTTCATTTTTTCACACATGTGAGAACATTGTTCAACAATGTATCTCCTTTATAATGAAATAAGTTGCAGCAATGAATATATAATGCATGAAATCAGTTGTCAGTCCATTTTTTCAGCTAAAAAAGTTGAATAAACTTAATTTCATATAATAAAATACAAAATAATAAGTGGGGATATGACATTATTTGCTCATTGAATATTCATCTAGACATTCCTGGAACTGTTTCACCAGAATAATGCAAATCTTTACAATGCCATAACTTTGTTATTCCTCAGTGTCCGATTTTGATAAAATTTTCAGTGTTTTGGTTGTCTGAATTTTCTTTATCTGTTCAAATCGTATCATCTTCAGCCCGAAGCATCCCTTTAATGGTTCATGGTGACCAAAAATTTGTTTGTTACAAAAAATAGGTGTGAAATGATTTGTCTGTTGACATACTGAAGATACAATTGAAAAAAACATTTTCATTTTTATAAAATTACATTTCATTGTTTATTTTTCTACTGTACGATACAATGGGAGGCTGCTCACATAAGATGTCACAAATCACAATTTTTGATGGATTTTCCTTAAGCCTTCACCAAGATCATTTATTATTTTACAATATACATTTCGCCTGTTTTTGCTGTCCAGTTTTCAGGTCAGGATAGCACAAAAGAATCAGTTCGCGTTTCGCACTCACATTAATAAATTGTAAAGTTACATAGGCCTATACCTATCATGGCCATGAGTTTGAAAAGGGCTTAGAATGTTTAGTTTTCGGATCGGTTAAAAAATGGCAGCTCGCGCTTAGCGCTAACATTATATGATTTGTTAAGTCATGAGTCACTGCAAGCAATCCATTACAGATCCCTTTTCAGGCGAGTAGGCCTATTATATATATCAAAATTTTCAACTCGCTCTTTGCATTTGCATTATTTAGTTATTTAGTTTACACGAATCTTGATGATGATTATAAAAACTGCTCAAATAATTCGATTTTCAGGTCTGAATACATGAAATATCCAAAACTTTGAACGCGATACGCACTATTATTCATTTTGTTCTCATATAAATCTAAGCTGTAAAACGTCAGTCTTACACCCCCCCCCCTCTTTCTCTAAAAAAATCAGTTCGGGGAAAGTGAGGATGAAAATATTTTCGGTCCCCATTGATTAAAGGTGGATACTCCCCTGAATCAGTCGCCAATGATTTTTTTTAATCATTGTTTGGTGGACAGGTCTTTATTGTTCGTCCCTCAACATGGCTGTTTGTTAGAACATTCTTATTGGTATGGCATCCGACTATCCGTTCACCTTGCAGAAATCATTAGGGGGGGGGGCGAATTCGAAGTCATTGGATTTTACCGGGTTTCGTATAGGGTTTAGTACTTGGAATACGCGTCAGGAAAGTAGGAATGATGGCAAGTATACACTTATACTTAATCTCAGATTCTCAGTCACTTGCGCGGACCCCTCATGCACGTAAAATGATTTTGTCAGCGAACGAATGAGCCAGCTAAAAAATGTTTTCTTAAGAAATTATGCGAGCTCGAAGAGCGAGATTATTAATTTGTGTACATATACCGGCTGACCAGAAAAGGGGATATTTTAGCACCGTATGTATGAATTCAGGAAGAGGGAACATGGGGAAGGGGGTAAGTACATGAAAGAACAAATAATGCGAGCGCGAAGCACAGGTTGATTTTATCTGGACTGAAAACGGGGCATTTCAGCACATCTTGTTAGTATGAGTATCATGAACAGGAAGCATATTTATATCATATATGACTATACAGGACTTCAGAAGTTACAGGAAACATATCTCTTGAAATAACTAATGCTCAAAGCTCGTTTAACTGAATCGAGGAAATTCATATTGAGCACCTTTATTGTAACCACGAATACAACGTGTATCTCACTAAACAAATAATGCATGCAGGCGTGGAGTGCAGTTTGAAATCCGTATTATATTGAATTGAAAACGGGATATTTTGTGATAAGCGCAATCCAAATAATGTTAATTATAATTATCATTCATTTCAAGCACCGTTTGATGAAGAGAATAAGTATATTATCTAACAAATAATGCAAGTGCGAAGCTCGAGCTTTTGTTAAATAATTGAAATATATATATAAAAATAATATGAAATAATCGATAATTTTGTGAAATTTTATTGTAAGCATGAAAACAATCATGTTGGCCTATATCTCATTAAAACAATAATACAAGAGCGGAGCACGGGCTGAAATATAGGTTGATATACTCATCTTAGCACGAACTCTTCAAACGAGTGATCGTGAATGTGATAAGCATGCCATTAGCATTCCACGTCAAGCAAAAAAGTAAAATAATAATAATAATAAAAAATGAAAAAAATTGTCACCTAAAAAGTATATATGTACCAGATCAAGAGCTGAAATTGAAAAGCTCCAAACAGTGGGAATTAGGGTGCACGTCCCCCTCCCACTCCCTACGCCGCCCGCCCGGTCTCTTCGCCCCCAGGTGACGGGGCGACAGGCGGTGCCCCTTTCCTTCTCCTATGATAGTAAATACTTTTTTGGCTTGTCTCCTATGAACGGCCCCCATTGGTACCCCCAATGATTGTTGTCATCAGGGGAGCCTTTCATCAACATTCTTGGTATCCAAGTTGGCAGATCTTTAAACTTTCCTTGGTTCTGATTGGCTGAGAGGGAAAGTGTAACTGTCGGATATGAAAGGCTCCCTTAATGTGTACTTTAATGGGGAATCCAACCCAAATAAAAACTTGTTTCTAGAGGAAAAAGAGAAATCAGACAAGTTGATATAGGTGAAAGTTTTAAAAAGTTGTAAACATTGGTAATCACTATACACATGGAGACATCATATTGGCTGCATATGCGATGTCTTTGTGATGTAAGGCAAGGACTACTCTTCCATGTACTCCAATGTATGAATTTGGCTAGAATGTCATTTTATTTAAAAGTTTTACTTCAAATTATATGTTTGTTTTATGAGGACATAAAACAATACACTACCTGGGTCATATTCAGATTACTGCCCCAGGGGAATAGCAGGGCCGTAGCCAGAAGCATTTTGTTGGGGGGGGGGGTGTACCAGCTAAATTTGCCAACCAAATTTGGCGTGACAGCGCCAACGTGAGCACAGGGGGAGTCTGATGGGGGATGTGCTCCCCTACAATAATCACATGCCAAAAGATTTTGAATTTTTAGAATTAAATTAGTGGCATTTGGTGAATACTTTAAGGTAAATTATACAAAGATATACAAATATATTTGCACTGTAAAAATAAACATTTTGGAGCAAAATAGAAAGGCTAGTGTGCCGTAGTTGCTAACTTGCAGTATAATGATATACCCTATGCATTAATAATATCAAAATCAAAGATTTGTTAATTTTTAATTGACCTTCTGTGCAAGATGTCTCAACTAAAATTTCAAGAGTGCTACTGCTAACAGTGGCATACCGTGGGTGGCGGCATTTGGGGGGACCAGCAAAAATTTTGAGTCATTAAGTGAGCGCGTGAAGCGCGCTCAATTGCCAGGTATACTGACCTTATAGAGACATTTTAAGGGCTGCATGTGCAATTAAACGGATATGTATCTTAGTGATCAAATAAGGCGAGCGCGAAGCGCGAGCTGAAAATGTTTGATATTCAGTCCTAAAAAGGGACATTATAAGCAAAGTTTTTAATCATGATATGTACCTGTCTCACAAAACAAACAATGCGAGCGCGAAGCGCGAGCGGATTTTTTTTGGTATAACTTGACCCTAAAAAGGGAAATTTTAAGGACTATCTTTTGGAATTCATGAAGTGCGTACGTATCCCATCATAGTCATCTAATGCAAGCGCCAATCGCTTGCTGATTTTGTTATAATTACACCTAAGCACATGAAGCACTTTTTAATCATGAACATGATACGCATTTTAATAATGAAATATTGCGAGCGAGAAGCGCAAGCTGACAATTTTTGAAATTCAGACCTGAAGAGGGGCATTCTATGGCTTGTTTGTAGGAATTTACTATTTCACTAATCAAGTGATGCGAGCGCGGAGCGCGAGCTGAAAATTTGTTATAATTAGATCAGAAAAAGGAACATTTTTAAGGACTGTCTAGCGGGAATTCATGCACTGCAAAAAAAACGCCGGTGTTGATTTAACACCAGCCCGGTACCTACATGTATATCGGTCCACACCAGTGCAAACGTAAACACAGACTGGAAATGTTTTATATATTAAGGCCTTAAAAGGGGGCAATCACTTTAAGTATATAGTCATGAAAAAAGCATATATCACTACATAATAACATAAAACAATAATAACTTGTGTTATTTTGCCAACTGCAAACTTGTAGACAAGTCTACAAGTTGTATACTTGTCTTCATGAATTTGCCAACTGCAGAGTCACTATTTTTTTAAGTCTTGTGTTCTGTTCTTTTCAGTTCTGAAACGGGGCAGTACTTGTATATCACTTTGTTAAATCGTCAATAATTGTGGTATAATTTGCAAACTCACAAGCTTGTTTACATTGGGGGAGGACCGGGGGCTTACTTCGTGCGTTATTACAGCTCCATCTGTTTTGTCCTTTGTATTTTGCTGACTAGTAGGGCTCTAAGCCTGCATGTTACATGGACTTGGATTTGCCAACTGGTTGTCTTTACTCCATAAGTTGTAACCTTCTTCGAAGTTGATACCTCTATTTTTTTTCTTTCCTCTTTTTCTTTCTTTCTTTCTTTCTTTCTTTCTTTCTTTCTTTCTCTCTCTCTCTCCCCCTCTCTCCTTTCTTTTTCTCTCTTCCTTTCTTTCCCTCTTTCTTTTTCTCCCCTATCCTCCAGTTTGCCAACTGGTACATGATTTTGCCGACTGCCATGAATGTTGGGGGGGGGGTGTCACACCCCCCATATCCCCCCCCCTCTAGCTACGGCCCTGGGGAATAGGAGAAAACCACAAATCCCTGATAATTAAGTACATGGCCTATGGAAAACTTGTCCTTGTTCCTTGTCTACCCAGTTGCCAATTTGAAATCTACATAGTCTTAGGGATCTCAATTTTAAAACAGCAATAGCTTTCTTATTGCTTGTCCGATTTCTTTCAAGCTTTTCTACTTCCCAACACACCATTTTATGACCAAGGCTGTTTTCCCCTTTAAAGCTAATAAGAGAAAAGTCAGTGGGTTCGATAAGGCGACTTTATTGCTCACGACAATATATACGACATGGTAGAACGACGTTTCTTTACTAACACTACTATGAGTATTGATTTTTCCGTTTATGAAATTTGCATCGTATAGTCATGTTCAAGACGATATTTTCAATCTTACATAACCATCACTCTAACCCTATACAATATAATTATGCATTATCATTTCCTATATGATTTGATCTTGATTCAACTGTTTGTTGTTTATTTTTCATCCACGATGAACATGAACAAACAAGTATCTCACCATTTTCGAAATCATATAAAACTATGTTGTCCTGTTTACCTTTTTCCGCAAGAAAGCAAGAATGCAGAACATGAAAAAGAAATGTTGTGTTTGGTAGAAAAGAAAAAAAGGCTGCCATTCCCTTGACTAATCTAAATACATGTATATATACATACATATATTACATATATATATATATAATATATGAGTGGGCGTATATGTAAGTCATCATATCAATGTAATATACGCCGATTAATTAAAACATGATTTCTTTTATGAATCAATTTTTGGCATATTGATTCGACAAATAAAATGCATACATATTGAGCGATATTTACATATATTTCATTTTCAGTTCAAGTACAGAGAGTGTAAATATTTCTTAGACTTGCAGATATAACATATTTACAGGGTTCGCGGAACCGGAGGAGGGGGGGGGGGGGCTGGGTGGCTTCAGCCCCTTTCACTATATTTTGTAAATGTCTACCAAAAAATTACCAACAAATCTTTATTTTTAGCATGGTCAACCCCTCTGGAAAACCGCGGCCCCTGCATAAAACCAGAAAATTATATACGAATTATAACGTATCGAATTAGAATAAAATAATTTATATCGTACAATAATGAAATTGAAATAAAAACAAAACTAATATTCCCGTAATACCAGTTCAGCACCATATCACTCCCCATGTCATAAGATTTGAAATATCATGAAAACTTTCTTGAAAAGGCGATATGAATTAAGTTTGCAAGAAATGCGTTCTCTCTATGGGTAGGTTATTCCAAAGGTTCATTAATACAAACATTCATTAATTCAAAGGTTTATATTCAAAATTATATAAGGTTCGATATACCGACAGTTTGTTAATCGGAACAAAATAAGATTCTTCACACCGAATTAGTCCGAAATGAAATGTAGTCCATTAGATATTTGCCCAATTATAAACCTTAATTAATTTTTTGGACGATTGAACCTTAGGAATAACGAACCTTATTTCATTTTCGGACGATCGATTTGAATTTTCTTTCATTGTCGGACTAGGGGTGCGTTTATCCGCCACTTTTTTACCCTAGAATCATGATTTGAATCATGATTCAAATCATGATTCTGCAGAATCACGATTGCGTTTAGTCGAAATTGAATATAATCATGATTAGAATCACAAACATGAAACACGAAAAAAGGGGCGTTTGGAAAGACGTTTCTGCAGAATCACGTACGAAAATGTTCGAATAAACGATATCGTGATTACAATCATGATTATATTACCTCACTGTTGTGTCGGGCTACTTTCGGTTTGACTCTTGCCAAGCTCAAGGCGCTCTATATGCTCATTGTATGTACATGACTATGTACGATGCATGCATTTCTTGTCATGTTCAAGTTCTGTGTTGGTCATCGCATCGTCCACTACTTTTCATTTTTTGGTCATGTCTTCAACTTCAAGTTCTAGTAAATGAATTAACTGGACAGACAATGATCTCAGTTGTTGTTGAGTATACAGTATCAATATTAAATTGGATCTACGCTGAAATTCACTTCCGAACACAATTTTGGATAAACTAACAAGATGAATAGAAGCATATGGACCCTATATGATAGAAGTAAACAAAATGAGGTATAGACTAAATTCTGATGGAAGCAAAATAATTTTCGAGAGCCGAAACACGTGCGAAAAACTTCCTCTGTCAAACTGCGCACTAGTGATGCGCACTGGATTGGCCCGAATCTGAGGAGAAACAGCATTGGAATGAAGGTCGTCTAAACGCTGATTCTGTGATATTGTGATTCATGTTTGTGTTTTGAATCATGATTCAAATCATGATTCAAATCATGATTCTGGCTTGAGGTCGCATAAACGCAGCCTAAACGCTGATTCTGTGAAATCGTGATTCATGTTTGTGTTTTGAATCATGATTCAAATCATGATTCAAATCACGATTCTGGCTTGAGGTCGCATAAACGCAGCCTATGAAACCTTCGGAATAACAAAACTTATTTTCTTTTCGGATTAATAAACTTCGGTATAATCTCTGAAATTGATTAATATTCGGGATTAATAACTATTTTTTTCATTTTTTGACGAAACGACATCTTGTGTTATGCAATTAGCGTGTTTCGGAATAACGAAAATTTGGAGAAATGTACATTCGGGGTAAAGCCCCAGTCATATAAAGACCCCCGACCACCCCGAATCTGATCCGGGGTGGTCCGGGGAAAGATCCACGTTGGTGCCTTGGGCATTCTTGGAGGTCCGTGTAGGTCCTTAAACGTCCGGGAGGCCAACGCGGCAGTTTTTGGCTTTCGAAATCATCCGGCGTCATCCGTGGACTGCCGTGTTGGCATGCAATCCGGGATGGTCCGTGTAGATGACGTGTTGGTCCGTGTAGCTGCCGTGTTGGTCCGTGTTGACGCCCTGATGATCCGTGTAGACCGGACGACATGCTCTGCTGGCATGGTCCGTGTAGATCCGTGAAGATGCAGTAGATGCGGTATACAGTCATCAACGCTCGTCGACGCTTAAAGGGGAAGTTCACCCTGAAGAAAACTTTGTTGTAAAAATAGCAGAAAAAATAGTAAAAAATATTGGTGAAGATTTGAGGAAAATCCGTTAAAGAGTAAGAAAGTTATTTGAGTTCGAAGTTTTGGATTTGTGACGTCATAGACGAGCAGCTGCCCCATGTGTTATGTAATATAAAATGCATGAATTTCAAATTTTGCATGGTTCCTGATGATTTATTTTTGTTTTCTATTCATGATCGGGTGTGAAATGATTTGTCTATTGATATACAGAAGGTATAGTGAAAACCATCTTCAATTTTCGGAGAAAATGACATTTCATTGATTTTTTACCATTCGCTATGTAGGAATGCTGCTCGCATATGACGTCACAAATCAAATAATTGAAATTCTAATAACTTTTTAATTATTTGATGAGTTTTTCTCAAACCTTCGGCAATATTTTTTATTATTTTTTCTGCTATTTTTACAATAAACTTTTTGTCAGGGTGAACTTCCCCTTTAATCCTCGGCAAAACTATTCCGGAGATCATGCTGACATTGCCGTGTTGATCCTTGAGGATCCGTGTCTATATTATGTGACTGGGGGCTTTACGAGGGTAAATGAAATAGAGCGTTCCCTCAAGGACAAATAATAAAAACTTGTGCACCTAACCGTGATCAATCATAGTTTTATGGACTAATGCACAGTTTTCCCATTTTTACTTTCATGCCAACCACTGTAACTTCATCAGAGAACGCTCTACCAGAAGACCTACTTAAGGAATTTTCTCCACTTTTCTTTATTTAATAACTTTCCAGATATTAGGAAGTTTTTGCATCGCGACGCCAGACCGAATTCAAGAACACAACAACATGTATGGAAAATGCCTGTCAAATAACAATGAACAGCTAGGAGGTCTTTGTCGAAAATTGGTGAACAGTTACAGAGCTGCCCAAAAAAAATTGCAAATAAGATTTTTTTTTGTCCAGCGTCCAGGACGAAACTGCTGTTTTAATTCCCAAATTTTCGATAAAGACTTATTGGTTAATGCTTTGTGTCATACATTAATTTTTTCTACGTTCTTGAAATCATTCTGCGCCACGGTGCAAAAACTTCTCCATGATGCACACGATCAATGTTGAAGCAACTAGGAGAACAAGTTCGATATATAGCCTTGGGGCATGGTGGTTTCCTGGGTCAGTCTGACGCCATTTTGACGAAGAACCTATGTAGCGATACCAAAAACGTATACTTCGCTATATATGACAATATTTATTGACCGATTTTCAGGCAGGCTCATTTCTGCTCTGTATCACGTGCCTGCATGGGAAGACCACACCCAAGAATACGCGTTAGACAATGGGCAAGGTTTCTTTGTCAGAGGCCCCCGCAGAGGCCACACCCAGTATCGATAATTCTGTTGAGAAATCTTAAACTTCTTGGGACGGTTATTACGATGGTTCACGTCGCTAGGGTGTTCTGTGCAAAAATATAGAGTCGGTCTTGAGAGCAGAATGCCATCTCCCCAGACAAGAACTGCTGCAGGTGGTCAGGGAAATTGTAGTTAGCCTCCTGCTTCGGTAATTTGTGCTCCGAGATGAGTGTCTCAATGTGTGTCAGTTCACGCGTGTAACGATCAATCGTGACGTAATTTTCTCTATTGCTCACCCAGGCAACGATGAGTGTTTGGTCAAGACACACTGCGGGGTAGGCGCACATGTCCCCATCCTTCCTGAGGGATTTCTTCGGTTGGCCGGTTTCTTCAGTCATGTCAAGGGTCAGGATGAAGTCAGCCCTTCCTTTGACCACCAGCAGCTTGTCCACTTTGAGATGGAAAAGCTGGATTGGGAGATGATCGGTGCATTCCAGTTCACGCAGAGCCTTTCCACCTTCAGGTGCGAATTCCTGGATCTTCATTGCCTTGGTGTACCCGATGAATACGTGATCGTAACCATTCACAGCCACCGTGCCATCCCCTCCTTTCTCTTTGTTTAGTGTCCTGAACGGCTTCACGTCCATTTTCTCAAGTTTCAACTTCAAGAGCATGTATATGGACAGGTGGTTCTTTTTGTCCAGTATGGCAAAACGACTTTCGGTCATGACAGCCATGTCCTGGATTGTGACACCATGGAGGTTTGTCATCTGCTGGTGGCCATCGCTGTTACAAATGGCCACCCCTGCTTTTCGAAAACCTATAGCAATCCGACCATCTTGCATGGTCGCCATGGTTTTCATCCCGTCCTTTATCAGGGGTACATCGTGCATGAGAATCCACGGATCATCGCTTTCAACAAGGTCCAATTCTGTTATGCCCCTAATAGATTTTCTTTTAAATCGCGGTACTGCCGTGTCTTTCTGCACCTTACATTCTTCGGACTCGCCTATCTTACAGTTTTTAAGCATTTCCTCAAATTGTTTGCAGCACATTTCGTGAGCCGTTAGTTTACCTCCAGATAACCGGACACCTTTGGCTTTCTGTACAGAATCTAGCACTGTATCTACAATACAGATCTGAGCATCGTTGTCAGTCTTTCTACCCTCCAGCATTTCATTGATCGCTTGTTCTCTCTGCTGATAAAACTTGATACGGGATTTCCTTTCCTGTTCTAAAATTTGCATCTTTTCCCTATAGTCCTCATCGACCATCGCAATAGACTTTTGGGTTATTTCCGCTGTTGATGCTTTTCGCTCTTCGATGAACTTCCCAAAAGATATCATCCAGTCTTTCGTTTTGTTTGCTTTGGTCACCAACTTGGTGATCTCTTCATCCTGGGTGACCTCCTGATCACGGGCATTGATCGTATTGTGTTCCACATGGTGATTGATGATGCAGAAGTAACAGACGTAGGTCCTGCAGTCACTGCAAAAGAAATCCTTGGCATCAGGATTGTGCCTGATGCTTGCAGTAATCAGCTTCCGCCTGCTAGAAGAGCTATCTTCAGATCTCCGCCGAGATGAAGAGCTACGATGTCTTTCTGTCTGACATCCCACTTCAACGCCGCTGCTGATTGGCCTGGTGCTCTCTTTCAACTGCTCAGTCTGTTCTGTTTGACACCCTTGCTCAAAGTTGGTACACTGTACATCATGCACAGTCATTGGATCAATAATGGCAATGGGTTTTACCGCATCATCCATCCTTCTGCGATGTCCATAAAAAGCATCCTCCATGAGGTGAAGGTCGGGTAAAAGATGGAAAACTCGCCGTCTGTTCTGCAAGTGCTGATCCTTGAGGCTGGTTACCCACTTTGTAAAATTTCATCAGATCCCGAGAGCTAACTTTATACTCCTGAATAAAAAAAAGACAAAAAGAAAAGGAATAAAATAATGTTTATTTCATAATACAACAAGAGGAAATATCTGGATCAATTTTGCAATGTAAGAATATGTAGATCACCAATAGAAAATTATCTACAAACCTTTCTTCGAACGTCAACTTGCCAAAAGTTATTGTATGAATCGGGAGACAACTAGTTTTTAATTCAATTCAATACCTGAATTTGTTCACTGTCGGATTGACAGGTTAAAAATACCCGTGTATAAACACAAATATTTCGAACCTATCTGATTGCTAAGAAAGCATGAATGCTTGTAAGCAAGCAACCAGAGGACCGACGGATTAAGGTCCTCTCCGAAGGACCTGTTAATGAGGATTATATGCCTTACCAAAGGGCACTAGCGCACCAAGTGGGAATCGAACCCGGGTCACCGGAATACGAATCCCCCGCTCTACCGACTGAGCTATCCCGCCTCCTTATGGTCAAAGTTTGTGCGCGATTCATGAAATAATATGGTAAGGATGCCATCATGGTAACAAGTCTTAGCAGCCAATTAAAATACAGATTTTCAAGCAAAAAAGTAACCATAATATATTGTGAAAGAAAAATATTTTAAGTCTTTATGAGACGTGCCCAAGATCGATGAAGTCGATCGACATCGCTAATCATGATCACGATGAGGGATTGACCGAGTGAGACCGATCAAACTTAGCCCTTTTTAAAGAGAATATACTTAATTTTGAAATCTAAAATGTGAATAGATTCTTCTTATTTTTAGAATGAAATGTGTTTTTTACCCTTTTTGAAAAATTATCATTAAGAATCTTACGCTTTGATCATTAGGTGCCTTTTCATGTAGCCTATTTTATGTATTTTCTGTATAAAATTTATTAATGAATATTCCGTTTCACATTCATGTCGCCCATCGTAACAACTGATGCTTTCCCTCATTGGGCATGTTGGGAGCCTAATTTTCAACAAGCTCTGCTTTTCATTTAGGCTCCTCGCTTTTATAACATTCGGTAGTGTACCTTATGTTAAATACTTATGTTCAATAGTTAATTTAATCGTGATACACTGGCCCGTATCCTGAAGTCCGGTTTAACTTAGACCACGGTCTAATTCTGTACTAAAATTATGGGAGCCAACATTTTTCAAAAAGCTGTTTTATTGTATATTTCTTATGTTTACTATTTTGTTTCCTTTTGCTTTCATAATGAAGAATAATATTTCAGTCATCATTCCCAGACAATTATGAACAATTTGAGTGTCATAATGAGTTAAAAAATTGGATGACTACTACTATTAGGGATTTGTGCCCCGATTGGCTCTCCATAGTTAAATCACAACTTTAAACCAGGGTTTGATTTAAACCTGAGTTCAGAATACGGGCCACTATGCTTAAGAATATACTGGTTATGTATACATACATATTGTTTAAAAGTGGAACAAATAAATTCAATTCAATTCAAATTCAAGGTAGGCTTATTGAAATTCGAGTAAATTTGTTCGAGGGCGCCCTTGGTCGGCGCACTGCAAAACAAAGATTTCAAATTAATCGAAGTGACCAATCAAGATCATTATTACGTGCAGACTATGTCCAAAACACTGACCAGCTAGAAACAATAATATTTTTTTCTTACAAAAGGTTTTCAAACCGGCAGTAGGAACTTTACCTATATAGGGCCTGATCCGATTGACAGCTCTACAATCAGAAATTAAATGAACTTTTCAAAGTTTGGAAAAGGTCGAAGTCCTCATACTAATACTTTGTTATCGAGGAGAAGCGTTAAACGAAAATAACTTTCTAATTTCCATCATTTTCTTAAACATTGATCAGTATTATATAAACAATTTTGGCTCATTTGGAATGTTTTGACAGCAAACTTGAGGAAATCCGGTAAAAAGAAAAGTACGGAAGCGAAGGAAATGGTAGGTTTCCTCGGTCTACAAAACAGGGATTTTGAGGGACATTGATTAAGCTGGGAAATACAATATCACGCACAAAAAGAACTGTGATCCGCTCAGTAATTCAAAACTGAGTAATAATAAATTTGAAATTCCTCCCAGTATACACCTCCCTTCCCGCCAATAAAGGGTGACTCAGCCATTGGCAGTCTATAAAGTACGTTTGTTATTATCCAAACTTTGAATAAACATTGTGTATTTTGCCCTTGCTATTCACCTTATTTGTATGGCCTCACAAGAATAGAATATCCAACGGTCTAGACAGAAATAACAATGGGTTTCACCCAATAACCAACGAAAAAACGAAAAACACTGTGAAAAATGTGCAATTTAGGCACAACATCCCGAACTTTTACGATGGGAATTCACAACATTCATTCTTTAAAAGTCTGTAAATCCATGATCAGCAAATGAAACAAAATCACAATGACACACTGTAAGAAAAAAAAGGTTCTTAGAGGTTCTGTGCTTGGCCCGTATTTGAACCGTTTAAAGGTTCCCTAAAAGGTTTCAAATTACCTTAAACAGCCACTTTAGAACCTTTTAAGGTTCTTTATAAAACACATTCTCTTAAGCACGTAAAGAACTTTTTTGGAACTCTATTTCTCGAACGTTCCAAATAAGGGACAATTATAGGGTTCCAATTCGCACCTTTTTTGTAAGAAAATTAAAAATGAAAAAAAAAATGAAAGGAAAAATGAAAAAAAAAAGATTAAAAAATGAAAATCCATATTTTATTGTTCGAAAAAGACATGAAATGAAATCCGAAAATTTGCTTTGCCCAATTGATCGTGGGCCCGACAGCCGCTGTGCAGCGCCAGATCGACGAGGTTCTATCCCTTTAAATCGTTGAACGCCAAACAGGGTAACAGCAACTCCCATCTTTTAACGTCTTTTGGTCTGACGCGGCCGGGGTTTGAACCCACGACCTCCCGGTTGTGAGACGGACGCTCTACCAATATTTCATCATTATTGATATTGGTGTCAAACTCATTGAAACTGATTCTATTTCATTTCAAAGATTTACTTTTTTTCACACAAGTTAGTTTCTACTAATTATATTACGGGTAGCACGCTGCAGAGCGTCTTTTAAAAGTAGAGGGGCATTTTGGGAGCAAAAAAGCTGACACCATTAGAAATAGGATATCGTTATGTGACATTAATATAATCATTCATGACCCATCTGAACATGCCATGCTACAAGATGAATACAAAAATTGAAACTGTCGTTCAATCTCTGTCATCTGCAAGGTAACAAAAGCCGACTATTCATTTGCGAGTGAGGGAAGTGAGCAAGGATGGGTAGTAGACATACGAGTTGCTCATAGTTGACCATCCACACTCTTAAAATGTTGGGCAGCATACTGTCCACACAACAATTGGTTAAAAAATTATCCAACTCAGGGTAGTTTTCAACCAATACTGCGTAGTTTTCAAACAAAGCACACATTATTTGTTTAAAACTACCCAGAATTTGATAAAGTTTTAACCATTTGTTGTGTGGACAGTATGTTGCCCAACATTTTTAATAGTGCATTAAAGAGTTAGTTCACCCTGATAAAAAGTTGGTTTAAAGAAAAGCAGAAAAAAAATATTGGTGAAGGTCTGATGAAAATTCAGCAAAGGATAAGAAAGTTAATTAGGCCTATGAGTGCTTAAAGTTCTTAATTTGCGACGTCATTTAGCGAGCAGCTCCCCATTATATCATACACTTTAAAAAAAGATTGAGTAAAATGTACCCAATACTGGGAAGAAAGGGACGAAGCATCTTTGTTGCGTATTTTTTCCCTCATATTGGGTAAAATGCAAGTTTAAAGGGTAAATTTCAACGCAACATTGCGTAAAATTTACAAAGTATTTGGTATAATTTTACTCCGGGGAAGAACAGGTTGGCTATTAAAATCCCTACGATTTTGTATTACATGAATTGTTAAGTTTGATTTTTGTTACATTGTTATATTATTTTTAATTATTTGATCATGTAATGCCTATTTTGTTTATATTTATGCATTTTTAATCGTGAATAAAAAACAACCAACCAACCCAGCAAGAATGCATGTTCCCATTTTACCTAGTATTTGGAAAACTGTTTTTAGAGTGTATATACATTTTTTTTTAACGGAACATGGTAAATAATGTTTTTTTCTTGTAGAACGGGGTATGAAATTATAAAAAAGACATTTTCCATCAATATCACAGGGCGTATGGGGGGGGGGGGCTGCTCATCTATGACGTCACAAAATAAAAACTTTAAATATTCATAACTTTGTTATTCTGTGACATATTTTCATCAAACCGTCTCCATTATAATTTTCTATTTTTGTTACAACCAGCTTATCGTCAGGGCAAACTTCCCCTTTATGACGTAAAAATGTCGTCGGATCAAACCAGGGGCCCGTTGCAGAAAGAGTTGCAATCAAACGCAACTTCAAAAAATAATGCGCAACTTGATATACAACCAATCAACAGCGCGCATTTAGGACTTGCGATTGATATTTTGACTTGCGTTTAAACGCAACTCTTTCTGCAACGGACCCCAGGGCCCCATCTAACAAAGAGTTACGATTGATCCAATCAGTGTCAACTGTATGGAAATCCATCCATACCATAATATTTTCGACAAGAAATTTGAACAATATCCTTAGTAAACAAAAAGAATCACAATGAATTTTAAAGAGAATGATGAATGTATGCATATACATCATATCTAGAAAATATTTTGAACTAACATAGATTTTAGATGTTGCTGGCCGTCCATAGTTGTTCTTGATCGGATCAATCGCAACTCTTTGTAAGACGGGACCCAGCATTTAGTACGCATTTCGTTCAATATATCCCATTGGGTACAAATAAGCAACCAAATACATAATCAGAATACAAGTACAAGTAGGAAACTAGAAAATAAAGAAAAAAAATGATCGCGAAAGAGGTATGCATTTCATCTAAATTTGTTTACCCTGGTTATTTCAAAAGATCTGAGTTGTACGCACTTCTCGTAACAGTAAGAAGGAACAGAATGTAAAATATCCACACAGGAACCCTTAAAAATATATATCTTACTTATGAGTCTGCGATAGTTTTATTTGTAAATTATAAATGCATAACCTTTTATTTAATTTCCTCTTCTTCAAACTAAAGTTAGTTAATATCAAACATAATTCCTCATCAAGCAATATGGTGTGAAAAAGATTCGAAACAACACCTTGAAAATCTGACACGCTTGTTTTTAAAACGAAAGCATAATATTTTGACGAGCCGTCACCATGAAAATTTCTTTCCCAGAACATATCAAACTCGTTTCGATCATGTGAAACTAATGTTCCTATTCAAGTCAGGCTGTTGTTGAAGTTATTACCCTATACACAATGTCACAATCGAGCGTTATTGAATATACTGAAAAAGGTGCAGTCACTGTCATGACTGTGGTATATGAATGACAAATGGAATTTCCTTGATGTGAGTCTAGCTCGGAATTGCCCTCGTGATATGTTTTTTTTCTGGGGGGGGGGGGCGCTTGAGGGCTCTGGCTCCCTAAAAGTTCCAAGACAACGAAAAAAAGGAGGATACAGAGAAGGGGAAAGGGGGGGGGGGGGGGAATTGATAAATGCTCAAGATCTATAATCTTTGTAAATATCGGCTACAGTTTCTACAGTATTTAATTTCAATCCATTCAATTATGTACACCGCTGGTTCGTCGCCTTGAAGACAATTTATGTCATAATTTATTACAACATAGAAATATTTCCCCGTCTTTTGAATAGTACCCACTCCTCTCTTATTCAAATTTAAGTCTTAATAAGTTTCATTTTCTTATTGTATATATTATGTCTCTTTGTATGCTATTATGTGTCATGTATATGTATTGTCTTTGTACAATGGCACACGTATATTGTTATTATTGTTATGAGCCATGGACCTGGGTTGAATGTGAAACTTCTTTTGACTGAAAAAGATGGAACAATCAAAATTTTCTCTTTATGAAATCTAAATTGGTCATTGGCTTTCTTGTTACAAAGGGATTGTATGATTCGTAATTTAGTGACTAAAGATTGCCAGTACGATGCATTGGGATGAATCATACTCCAGGGTCCCGTAAGACAAGGGTTAGCGATTAATCGTACGCTTGATTTTCAAAATTAATTGTATACATTATAGTCAATGCTAAGTCATTGCGAATGCTAAGCATTGTTTAACAGGCCCCAGGACCCGTTTCTAAAGGAGTTGCGTGTGTGTATTTGAGTTTTGTCAGACGTGTATCAATCAGATATGATTATTTACGTCTGGGACCGACCTTTAACGTCACCATCCGAAAAACGTGACCAGGGCTCGAACCTTTGCATCAATTTGTAACTTCCCCACATAGCTTGGATTACAGGCGCATGCCACAACGCCCAGTTGCGACAGATTCGAACCAATCCCATTTCGAAATTGATCTTAATGTGTGTAGTTAAGAGAAATGAAGTTAAGATCAATCGCAATTCGAGTTTGAATTCAATGCCAAGGGCTCCGTAAAACAAATATTTGCAACCAATCGCTAAATGACATTGACCTATCAAGATCATTGTTATATGTTCATTAATAAGGAACCTATCAGAATTGCTCTTTCATATATCATTTACAATCCATCTCAAACCTTGGCCCATGGTTGATATCATGACCAATCAATGTAAGCAGGTATGGTAAATGGGGTATGATTGTAACTCGATTTTTAGACTTCCGCAACAATTTTCGAAGTGGATTATGTGGTATATTTCACCAATTCATCATAGAGAAATTATTTAACAAAGAGTTATTAGCATATTATTTTCACCCATTTTCAACGCATAAAAGTAATGAAGAGTGTTTGTCATAATGGCACACATCCTGAATAATTTTAATTATAAGTAACATTTTTACGCCACTTTAGGCCTATAACCACCAAACATTAAACTATATTTTGCTTTATATAGAACGTTTGAATCAATTCATTTTTTTTCGACAGTTTTGCAACAATTTTCGAGGTGGTTATATGTGGTATATTTCAGAAAAATGCATAGAGAAATTATTCACCTTAATCATATATGCTCTCAGCAAAGAGTTATTATTATTAGAATATATTTTTACCCATTCGTGACAAACACTCTGAAATCCATTCCATGCATCTATCCTATACCGGATAAACCGTGTGCGTTACACCCTTTACAAGTGGGGGTGGGGGTGCACAACCCACGAATTTTCACTAGGATCCCTATATATAATTACTATTTAGGCAATAGATATGCTATTCTATATAGGCATATTCATAAGTTCTTATTGCAAGTATGTTTGTTGATACTATTTTCTAATTTTCTATATATATCTGATAATATTGGCCACAGTCATTTAAGAGTGTAATAAGTTATTATACAGTAAGATATATGAATAGCAAATAGGTAGGCCTACCCAATAATACTTTTTGTATTTGTGTGCTTGTGTTAGCATGTGAGTGAACATCGTCATCATTATAATCCCGGTGTTCAGTACACAGACATTGTTTATTCACGAGATCATAGTATCATCATGGTAAATATAAAGGTACAAAACAGTTGTTTACATTTATCATGGTCCAGTTTACTGCCGGTCCTACCACACAATGTATATAATATCATAACAATAGTCAGTTCTTGTATATAGCGCATAACACATTATGAATAACGTCTCTATGCGCTTCCAAAGGACTTGGATATTATTACCCCGGCTGTAGCTCAAGCAGCCTTTCCAGCGCTCAGCATTTCAAGGAATAAATTCCTGCCAGGTACCCATTCACCTCACCTGGGTTGAGTGCAGCACCTGGGTTGAGTACAGCACAATGTGGATACGTTTCTTGCTGAAGGAAACTACGCCATGGCTGGGATCTGAACACACAACCCTCTGTTTCGAAGTCCGGAGACTAATCCACTGGGCCACAACGCTCCACATATACATTTACTTCAAGAAATTATGAAATATATCATACATATATATTGGTATCCTGCCAGACGCATGAGGCCAGAACGAATAGGCCTAAACTAGCTCATGAGTGAGTTAAACAATAATAATAATAATAATAATTAACATTTATATAGCGCTTAATACAACAGTTTCTAAGCGCATTGGAAAGAGAAAAAAGAGGTAGCAAAATACAGTGAAAGAGAACAGGATATGGAATTAAGAGGACTGCTTAATGAGGTAAGATTTGAGGAGTGTTTTGAAAGATTCGACAGTGGATGCATTACGGATGGATCAATGCATTAAAAACTCCATATAAAACACATAAAAAAGATAGATTTCGTACTTACCGAGATCGAGACTAAAAGAGATGTTGGCCTGTGGCTTACTGGAAATGATGCCTAAATGTGTAGACAAAGACAAACTAGTCAAAGTCTGTACTTTCCTGCAAAATGTTGAACTTTGTTAGATATTCTGAGAGGAAGTGTATGTAAGCATGGATCCCCAATCGTGGCTATTATTGTAAACAGCGGATGCCAAAATGAACAGTTTTCGAGGACTTCCTTGCCTTTTGCCCACTTCGCTTCCCAGTGGAGGCCGTATAGGCTACTACAGAGCGTCCCAGAAAAAAGAAGACATTGTGATTTATCAGCTTATGCAAATGATTTTATTATATATTTTGTCTACCCCCATCTATACCGGAGACGTGCACTGCCAAAGATCTATATTCTTTCAAATCCAAAGCGAGATCTTGTACCCTTCAATGGACAGAACTTGTAAAATACGTGACCCAACAAAAGCATTTTTTAGTAATATAAAAAAACACCTCCCTTTTGATACCTGAAGTGGATACAAAAATATTTTAATTTCAGTGTCAAACCAATTTACACAAAACAAGTGATCCATGTAATTTGTTAGGGTACATCGACCTTGATTCTGTTTCATAATTATCACAGAAAAAATATTATTCCTTCTATAAAGTGAAACAATAACTTATTCATTAAAAATAGGAAATCATCTCCCTGAAAAATGGGTTCCTTTTTTCTGGGACGCACTGTACGTATTAGACCATTATTGTGGTGTTATTCGAGAATAGAGTGTGAATACGTACTCCCAATGTCAAAGCGAACTGTTTGTATACCAGCCGAGCAAAAATAAATACAATTGCGGTTTTCCAAGTCACTGTCTTGGTAGATCGATCGAGGTAAATACACAATAAAACCTGACGTAGGCATGTCAGCCCCCGCACCCTCCCTCATCTCAACCCATTCCCCATAATGTGCATGTATTTCGAGTATTTCCACTCCTGTTCAATTAATGATTTTAAATTTTTTCTAGAAAATATCTAATAACGTGTTATGTCTTTGAATTTAGTAACATCACAGACATTTGCATTTTTCTCAATCAGATCACTCAACCGCGATGTATAGAATTGCCTTTAACGACTGCATTAAGAAATCTTTTGTGAAAAGGGGTGTTATAAATGGGAGGAACTATTATATAAAATCACAGGCCTAATAATTTCATAACAAAGAAATGTGGTATTTTCGTAGCTCTAATCGTTAAGTTGAAATGGCAAATAATTGTTTGATTCAGAGAGTTAAATTGATATTTGTTGCCTTTAAAGTGATGTTCGCAATAAATAACACGTAAAAATTGTGAAATATGTTGGAAAATCGAGTGCTCTGAGTACAACGAATTCAAAGTTAGTCCTGCGCCGAATTCGAATCACAAGGTCACACGGTGTGCTAAATAGTGTGAAGTACTGGTGTGTAGATGTGGAGAATTTTAGAGCCATACCCTTAAAAAAAATCCACGTCAAAGAAAAGTAATAGAAAACAATGGAATAGGGACAACAGGAAAGGGAAAGAACAATTAAGTAAGATATGATGTCATTTTTTTTTACTCTTGTCAAAATCTATCACGAAATTAGATTTTTATCAGTTCAAAAGTTCAACAGTTTTTATCGGAACTTTTAAGACATTTGTCACGCACGCCATGTGATGCCCCCTCGAATGTGTTTGGCTCTTATGCCACTGGTGTGAAAAGGTGATTCACACTATCATCATGCTCAAATTTGACACCGTGTGAGGATAATTTGACACTGGGGACACACATCTCAACAGTGTGATTGTTAACATAGTGGACAATGTAATAGTGGTATAAATTTAACACTGTGTGAAGTTCATTTCACACTGAGGACACACGCTTCAACTGTGAAAGTGTTCACATAGTGGACAATGTAATGGTGTGATCAAATTTAACACTGCATGAAGTTCATTTCACACTGAGGACACACGCTTCAACTGTGAAAGTGTTCACATAGTGGACAATGTAATGGTGTGATCAAATTTAACACTGTATGAAGTTCATTTTACACTAAGGACACACGCTTCAACTGTGAAAGCTAGTGTTCACATAGTGGACAATATGTAATGGTGTGATCAAATTAAACACTGTATGGAGTTCCTTTTACACTGAGGACACACGCTTCAACTGTGAAAGTGTTCACATAGTGGACAATATGTAATGGTGTGATCAAATTTAACACTGTATGAAGTTAATTTCACATTGTGGACACACACTTCAACAGTGTGAGTGTTCACATAGTGCACAATATAATGGTGTGATCAAATTTAACACTGTGTGAAGATAATTTCACACTGAGGACACACACTTCAACAGTGTGAATGCTCATATAGTGGATAATATGAAATCGTGTGATCAAATTTAACACTGTGTGAAGATAATTTCACACTGAGGACAAATACTTCAACTGCGAAAGTGTTCACATAGTGCACAATATAATGGTGTGATCAAATTTAACACTGTATGAAGTTAATTTCACACTGAGGACAAATACTTCAACTGCGAAAGTGTTCACATAGTGCACAATATAATGGTGTGATCAAATTTAACAATATATGAAGTTCATTTCACACTGAGGACACACGCTTCAACTGTGAAAGTGTTCACATGTGGACAATATGTAATGGTGTTATAAAATTTAACCCTGTATGAAGTTAATTTCACACTGAGGACACACACTTCAACAGTGTGAGAGTTCACATATAGTGCACTTAATTTCACACTGAGGACACACACCTCTACATTGAGAGTGTGGTCAATGTATTGGTGTGATCAAATTTAACACTACATGTATATGAAGATAATTTCACACTGAGGACACACACATCAACACGTTTTGTTCAGGTATGGCTATTTTTTCACTATATACAAGTGAAATATAAATTTCTTTATGACTATCATGTAGCAAAGACGAAATAAAATGTCTTGTATCTATCTCTCTCCTAAATTGCCTGCTCTCTTTTAGTCAATGTCTCTGTCCGTATATAGACTCAAGAGCGCCATCTAAAAAAGGATATGGCACGCAACGCACGTGCACTGTTAGAGGGCAACAATAAAATTATGTCTTCGTACTGGTAGATACCACAGAACCTAAAGTGAACAGAGTGCTCCTGAACGGAATTTAGAATATATATATTTTTCCATTTGGTAGAAATTTGAAGGGAAACTGCTTTTACAAAATAATGGCAAGGCAAGTATAAATTTCTAAGCAAGTAAAAAAAAAATGATGGGACAATACCATTAAGGCAAGTGACGGTATGTGGCGTAAATATGGGGGGGGGGGGGCTAAATTTTCTACAATGAAAAAAAAAGAAAATGAAAATGAAAGAAAAAAAAAGAGAGGAGGGAGGAATAGGATATTATTTTCTGAATATTTTGTCAAAAATCTATTAAAAAATTGGATTTTTGTAATAAATGTATCAACATTTTTGCTCGCTCGCTTTACTCGCAACGTTATATAAATTTTGCCCAATACGCCACTGAGTGACTGTAATTCATTTTTATTATATGACAATGTACACCCACAATAGAGTCAAGCAGGGTAGTATAAACACGACTATACAGTATATAAAAATAATGATAATGAATAACGTTTTCAAACAGGTACAGCCAAAGGTGGTGGTGATACTTTTTTTGCTGAAAGTATACATCCAAAGAAAATTCACGAAAGTGATGATTATAGACAAATTATATATGAATGGAAAGGTCTTGTCTTTTTATACACAAATATGTCACTAAAAAGTCTTATTGATGTCGTGGAAATGCAAGAAATGAAATTATTAGGTACCCTTCTCAGCCCCCCAGCCGCCCCCAGACAGACAATCACGCGATCAAAAACAGTCGAGAATAATGAAGTCACATGATCGACTCACTGAGCTCTCTGTGCAAGCCAGCAGTACACTGATAGCTGATTCACCTTCCTGGTCTCTATTTTTCTTCGAATTTACCGTTTTCTTCATGTATTGTGATATCCGAATTCTGTTTTCGACAACTTCAGACTATAAGGGAACCAGAACTGTGTTATTTTGCCCGTTTTTTATTGAATTGTGAACTGGAAAGATCGATTTTGTCCACTCGACAGTCTTCGTTGTGTTGCTCTACTAACTATTGAAAAACTCCAAGCTGCACGGTCCCATTCACTTGCTCCCGATGCATGTTGATCCAGTCAAAAGTCAAGGTAAGCATGTTTGGAAACTGTACTTGTTCTGACGATGCATTCAGGTCAGATGACAGATACAGATCTGATATAAGTTTAGAATCATGCATTTTGGCATAACTACTATTAAAATTAAAAAGTCTTTATTTTAGAAATAATGTTTTTGCACAATTCCAGCAGATTTTTTCTTCAGATTTCTAAAACTGGTCAGGACTCAGGCAGGCGATTAAATTATTTAGGAGCACTGGTATGGACCATGGCTGAAAATCTGCTGTTTCAGAGGAATGTTTAAGTTTTTATTATACACAGAATTATATCACCATGATGCCGATGCCATGAAGCCAGACAAATTTTCAGCAGTGATTACCCTGATTCCTGGCCAAAATCACTCACACGTATTGCGAGGTTAGTATTAGTATACTAACCTCGCACCACGAACCGCGTTTGGCAGTGGATTTCTAACTAGTGGGTCGCGCGTGCTGGGATCTCACTTCTTGGGTCCACAACACACGACTTCTATGGCTTGAATTTTCTGTGCGCGGCGGCATGTAATGAACCCTTGGGTGGGCCAAAATTTGAGTCTGGTGTTTCTTTCTGATTAGAATGCCTTCAACAATGAAGATAAATGCAATCTTTGTAATGACACAGAGACTCAGAGAGCACCGTACCTCAAGTGATGTTCGTGTAGTCTCCACTTCACTACTGCTACAGCCTACACTACGCTACACACCTACCCGGGTAGGTGTGGCGTACATGTACGGTAGTGTAGCGGTAATGAAGTGGAGTGGGGCCTACACAAACATCACTTGAGGTAGAGCACCAGTGTTCTGAGTGGAACTTTTCAGGTGTCTAAACCTACTATCATTTGTCGTTGACCGGGAATTACATGCCACCGCACGTCATCAATCATCACGATAATTAAATTCATACTTTGATTTGATTATTTAAACTATTTCTTTTTTCTCTCTTCTACACACAGATCTGCACACTTGCTGACTCTGGTGACTTCTGGTCTCTGCTTGCTACCTCAATCTGGGAGATTCCATCATGTCCTTTTACTATGATTTGGATATAGCCATTTTTTTCTTCACTCTTTCCAGGACCTACGGTTTGCAAGTTGTGGACTGATAATGATACAAAAGAAAAATTTTCTTTATCAATCTTGGAAACAATTTTGAGCACAGTTTTGGAGAGAACTAAGAAATTTGACTTGGACAGGAATACAGCTTGTCAAAAATAATAACACACAATTTAAAACGAAAGAACAATTTTAATGTTACTAGGGCATTTTGCGAGAAATGTTATACTCAATCACACGTCCCAAATCAAGGGTAAGTCCTTTGATTAAACATGTAGTTGAATTGCGATTGCAACTCGACCTTATTACGCTTGAATTTGAATTTAAGACTTACGCTTGATTTGCAATTGAACATAAGTTTCTTGCAGTGCCCCATAATTATGTTTTGTTATCAGATATTTAACGTGCTGATTTTTCTCGAAAGGTATAATATATTTGTCCTTTTAAACGGTATTTGAATATGGGTACGCCTTTTATTTGTTTTCCACAATATTTATTGCATGTATGAACAGAAGTGAAATATTTATTGTGAAGCACTGTGAATGTTGTGTGCTGTTGTGTGATGGTTCATCATTTTTGTTATAAGACTGAAAGCCTGGTCAGGGGCCGCGGAACGGTTTTTAAAGTGGGGGGGGGGGGGGGCTGACCATGCTAAAAATCACAATCATATGGTCATTTTTACGTTTTTGTACACGGTTTTGGAAAAAAGTGGGGGGGGGGGGGGGGCTGAAGCCCCCCAGCCCCCCCGGTTCCGCGGCCCCTGTGGTGGATGTGAGAAAGTGGCCTGGATGAAAGAAAAGTGATCATGTGTCCAATTACTGATTTGCATATTCTAAGACAATTTTGTTTCTGGATAAAGTTTGCTATGCATTCCCTACATTAAGAGTAAAGGAGAAGTCCACGCAATCAAAAATTCATTTGAATTTAAAGAAAAATAACAAGATATTGCAGGAAATTTCATAAAAACTTTGATTCAAATTTATATAATTACTATATTAACAGTTCCGTAAATATAACCTATTGTGATCAGATGAAGAGTTTCCTATCGTCAAATCTGCAAAGAATAAAAAACAAAATGCCACAAAAAATAGAAACGAATGTGATGTGAGTGACAACTCTAATTTTGCATATCATTGTTTTGTGTATATGACTGTTTTGAGTAAAAACAACAAGGGAAATTACTCTATTCAAATAATTTTTAGTTGATGTGGACTTGACTTTAAACTCTACCCCTCCCATCCCAAATAAGAGTAGAAATAATCTAATTAAGAACTTGAAAATCTAAGCTAAATATCGGTTACCAAAATACGTTAAATGTGCACCTTTTTTCACTGTTCAGTAAATTCAAACTTTTATCTTTATAACAAGACCAATCTTAAGAGGAATAAACAATTCTAAGAGCAAAAACGCTGATTGGAAAGATCGTCTCCAATGGGCTGCTGTCAGCTCAGCTGCTCATTGCTCATTGTGTGACGTCACTCAGCTGGAGCTCGCAAGAGGACCGGTGGAAGGCAGAAATATGGCATGAAAATAAATCATTTTTAGAGCTGATTTCTGCAAACTCTGATCACTATTTTGAAAAGTGAAGTTATATATCTGATTAGTAATACTGCTTCCCCTTTACAATGATGACCACATAAAGTCATTATAAAATACTTTTGATTCTTCGGGTGTATACTTGAAGCTGTATAAGAAAGCATAAATGCTTGTACATTCAAGGGGCAACGGAAATACAGTCAGTAGGTAGGTCCTCAAAAAGTAGCTTATTTCATCTAAGTAATATTCATGACTAGAATGGTTTGTATATTTAATGAGCTTGATGCGATCAAAACATCTCTATTAATTCGATTATTGCAGCTCTAAATATACATCAATTCATAATTTTGGTATCATTGTAAAGAAGAAGAATCGTGCTTTTAGGTTATGTGTTTAAATTTATTTTTAAAAAAATGTAAAGTAGGTGAAACTTTCGATCTAAAACATGCTAGAAAATAATTATTTTCACCTGACAAAAGTTGTTATTTAAAAATTTTATTTTCGTTTGAGCCCAAATGATTTTTATATCATGATATATTATGTAAGCTTTAAAATATTATATGTTTCAAAATAGAATTGCTTAATCGGGTTCACTTATCAAAATAGTCAATAAAAAATAGAAGACCAATATGAAAGAGAAACATGTACTTTGTCCAATGGTGCAATGGTATTTTACTTGATGATAAAGTAGGTAAATTCTTAGAGAAAGAAAATCTCATGATTCACGAGAATTTGCAGGGAGGAGGATTCAGCCACGAGAGGATTTGGACGAGTCTGGCCTATTTGCTCATTAAAATAGGGACCAGGACCTGTATTCCATTAACGAGATAAGCTGCTTGCTTAAGTTTGAGCATTTTGCTTGTCTAAGAAATCTTCCCTAACTATATTCAATAAACTTTAAGACATTTGTCTCAAGTCAGACGATATGGCTAAGCCAAAGTCTCAAATTCTATGACGTCATGAGAAAATTGCAACGTCACGCAACTTTTGTCGCGAACGTAACAGCTGCTCCGCGGTAAAAAAAAAAAAGTTTTATGTGTTAAAGCAAAAATCGCATCATAACAAATATCAAGATGGAGGATGAGAAAAAAAGGAAGGCCAATTTCACTGAAGGAGAGAGAAGGAGATCTTGAGACCCAAGATTAATTATCACGTTTCAGGATAAAGAGAAGGCGTGGGCCAAAATTGCCTTGAAACTAAGAATTTTGTCTTAGACGGAAAATAAGACAAAATGCTTACATTTTTTTTTACTTAAGCATGCTTATCTCGTTTATGGTATACGGGCCCAGATTCCGACCGGGATCGAGTGGCAGGGTTAAGAGGGTGGGGGTCTGTTGCCCTGCGCGCTTGGCTGATTCCTCAAGTCACACTAACACAATAAAAGCACAATATTATTAATTTTGTGGAGAAAGAGGAATTTCGATAAGAAAATTTGCATCTGGTAGCTCATCCAAAATATATAAAAGTACCGATGCTCTATCATACATCAGTAACAAAATTGTTTGACAAATTAATGATCATTGAAGCTTATGGGCCCGTATTCTGAAGTCGGGTTTAACTTAAACTCAGGGTTAAAGTTGTGGTTTAAGTATGGCGAGCCAATTGTTACATAAATCACTAACAGTAGAGATATCATACTTCAGCTCATTTGGCTCTCAAATCATTCATAATTGTCTAGGAAGTTTCAAAAGATTATTGGCTTCACCATCGATAAATCAGGAAAGAGCACAGTAAACATAAGAAACATACAACTTAATAACAAATTTGATACTTTTGGCTTCCCATACTTAAACCACAACTTTAAACCTGAGTTTAACTTAAACCCGACTTCAGAATATGGGCCATAGAGTTTCTTCTATCATGAAGCGGGGGTCATAATTATCATAATTAATTCTTCTTGGTGATTTTAACTGTAATATGCAAACCATAAATAATCTTTCTAAAAAAGTTTCCAGTCTCCTTACTACAATGCAAATGACACAGGTTATATCTGAACCCACTAGAATTTCACCACATAGCCAGTCAGTAATCGATTTGGTATGTATTTCTGATGCACTTGTTGACAATATTATTAAGTCAGGAGTGCAGTCAGCTGGACTTAGTGATCACTCTGTGATTTTTACTGCAATTAAAGGGAAACATCAATCCCTTTCTCCGAAAATAACTAAATGTCGTTCATTCAAGTACTCTGACAGTGAGAAATTTAAAGATGATGTAAGGAAAGTTGATTGGCATGAGTTTTATTCCTGTGGGACTGACGTTGAAAAATTGTGGCACTACTTTAAAAACACACTCCTGGACATTTGTGACAGGCATGCCCCCGTGATATCAGTGCGGCAAAAACAAAGAGGGGTACCTTGGATAAATGATGATTTTTTGGTGTTAGCACGCGAAAGGGATTATTATCGAAAGCAATTTAGAAAAACAAGATTAATTTATTGGTGGAATAAATTTCAGTTTTCCCGTAACAGAGCTAATAACTTGATTAAAAATTTGAAAAAGAAGTATTATCAGGACAAATTTAAGGACTGCGAAAATGACATAAAAAAGAACTGGAACATTTTATCGAAGCTTATACCTAAGAAAAATAAAACCACGAGTCATGATGTCAAATTAACAATTGATAATGATCAAATACCTAACAATGAAATAGCTCACGTTCTAAACAAAGCCTTTAATGAAGTCGGCTCAAGGTTGCAAGCCGCTTCGGGTAATTTCTCGAAAGATTTATTAAACAATTTACAAACTCTGTTTATTCCAGATTGTGAATTTAAATTTTATGCAATCAAAAAGGAGTATGTTTTGAAAGAACTATTATATATTGATTGTTCGAAAGCGGTCGGAGTAGATGGCATTCACCCTAAATTTCTTAAGCTGGCAGCAGAGAGTATAGCTGGCCCTTTAACCCATTTATTTAATGCAACTTTACAAACTAGTGTTATTCCAGAAGATTTTAAAACAGCAAGAATTACTCCTGTACATAAGGGAGGATCATTTGATATTGACAATTATAGACCAATTTCTGTGCTTCCAGTCCTGTCCAAAATACTAGAGAGAGCAATACATGATCAATTGTATAAGTACTTAAATGTAAATGATCTACTTGCAAATTGTCAGTCTGGCTTCAGACCGTCTTATTCTACTGCCACTTGTCTAACTGAGATTACAGACTTTTTGTATGATAAAATGGACCGAAAACATGTTACTGGTGGTATTTTCTTGGACTTACGCAAAGCTTTTGATGTTATTCCTCACAATTTTATACTTGCAAAACTTAAGTACTATGGTATTACTGGCAATGAATACAACTGGATGGAATCGTATTTAACAGACAGAAAGCAATTTGTAATGATTAACGGTTGTCGCAGTGAATTTTTGAAGATAAAATCATTGATATTTTGTATTTTTATTAATGACATGTGTAATTTGAAATTGCATGTACATTCTAAAATGTCTCTTTATGCTGATGATACCGCCATTTTTAATCACGGTGAATCAATTAAGGAGGTACAAAAGTATTTGCAAGATGATTTTGATTCAATAAGTAAATGGCTAGACTTAAATAATATGCATTTACACCCGCAAAAAACAAAAGCCATGGTATTTGGTCAAAAGAAAAAGTTGAGGGGTGCTCATTTGTCAGTGAAATTCAGGAACATACAATTAGAAAATGTAAAAAAGATTAAATACTTAGGTGTCATGCTCGATCCGGGCTTGACTTGGTGCGAACATATTACTAATATCGTTTGTAAAATATCTCGGGCAATAGGTTGTGTAAGGCGGATTAAGCACTTACTGTCCTTTGATATTATGAAGAAGCTGTACTTTTCTATGATTTTACCTTACATTGATTACTGTATTACATCTTGGGGAAGCAGTGCAAAAATACATTTAGATAAGATACAAAAACTTCAAAATAAATATGCCAGAATGCTTTTGAAAAAAGATTATAATACATCACAAATTTCTTTGTTGCAGTCACTGAAGTGGCAATCAGTAGATCAGCGTATAAAATATCAGTATTGTGTTCTTGTATATAAAATAATGAATGATTTAGTTCCAAATTATTTAAAACCTTTAGTATGTAAACGGCCCGTGAAATACAGGACACGGTATTCTTTACGATGCCCCCTTCAGCTTCCCAAAGCTAGAATTGAACATAAAAGAAAATCTTTCGCATATGTCGGACCCAAATTATTTAATGCACTTCCTTCAAATTTACAAGTTTGTACCTCCTTGTTAGTTTTTAAAAAATTATGCAAAGCCTTTCATACGAATTGATAAAGAGCGAAATGATATTCCATTGATTTACAATGCTATGTATGTTTAAATTGTCACTTCCCACTCTATATTTTGGTGTTAATTGTTTCTGATGTTAGATATTTTGTATTTTGTATTTTTGATGTTGTTTGTTGTTGTTGTTCATAGTTATCTTGACATGTATTTTAAACTGCAGGGCGCCTTTGTAAAGCAGTTTTAAGAACTGAACAGGCCTACCCTGCAGTATAAAATAAATAAAACAAAATAAATAAATAAATAAATAAATAATACTTTACACGCATGAGAGATTAAAATCATTTTGAAGAAATGATACAAAACTCGTTTAGTGAACGGTATCCAAACTTCAAAAATGAAATTTACATGTTTCAAAAGTTCAATGTCTGCGCTTTAATTTGATACCCCATTAAAAAAAAATTAAAGAGTAAAAAAGTTCCGTTTTTTTAAAACAGTGCTCTATTTTCAAAATCATGATCGGACTCCCTCAATACATCGTTTTATTGACTATCAACCATGCATAATCTCTGTTGTTAAACTTGATATTGCTACGGCAGGCAATTCGTGAAAATGACTTTTTAATGAAAATATGGACACATTGTGATCATACTGTGAAAAAAGTTACCACTGTGTGGCATTTGTTCCATACAATCTGATCACAGTGTGATGAAATATTTGGTATATATCAATTAAATATGCATTATAAATTCCTTTTCATATTTTGAGGAAAAAAGTAAATGGGCATTGTTGTTTTCATGGAAATATATTTTCTAATAGTGTTGTAGTCAAGGCTCAAACCCCAACGCCAAGGCCCAGGCCAAGACCTGAAAACCTCAAGGCCAAGGCATTTCAAACTTACAATGTACGAAATAATAAGCTAACAATGCTCGGGGGGCAGACATGGCATACGGGGCAAAATTTATAAAAGATGTGAGCGAGCGAACTGACCTTTGTACATGTAATACAAAATCAAATTTTATGATAGATTTAAACATTAAAATATGATAATAAAGTAGATACCATTATACATTAAATACATTATTTTTCTAGGCGATTTACATTGCAGTAATTATTATTACCCCGATAATCCAAACATGGCATGCCCACTCTCAACGTATGTCCTTTCTCATGTATTAGCACATCCAATTTTTATGTTAATAATTAGCCATTACTGATTTATATACAGCAATCAATATGGGTATATGATTCGCGCCCACGAATGTGTCAAGGCGTGGCAACACACCACATATATGACATACAGCCACACTGTGATTAAACGCGAACACGTGACTGTTCACACTTTGGTACACAGCAAAAACTGTGGTGTTAACCGGTGTACATAGAGGACCACACCAGTTATTTTACTCCGGTGTTAAATCGATGGTGTTAGTTTAACACCTATAGGTGTTATTACAACACATTTGGTTGTTACATTTACACTCTTTGGTGTTATGTTCAATCTCTCGGGTGTCATTTTAACACTTAAGGGTGTGGTCCTCTATTAACACCAACTGGTGTCAGTTTTAACACCACAGTTTTTACAGTGTGACGACACCATATACTCGCAGGGGTAGCGAGTCAAGCCCGACGCACACTATATGCGTTTCATTGCGATCTGAATTCAAAGAAATTATAATAACATTTAACATGAACATTCCAACCAATAAAATTTCAGAATAGTGGTAGGACTACTGAAATCAGAAAGTGATTCCAGTTCGAATCTCCCTGTTGAATTCCAATCCAAATCGTGATGACGTCATCACCATATCAGCTACGACTTGAAGCCGATTTTTACTTTACTCCGATTACAGGGCTTGCCGCAAAGCAAACTTATGATTTTATTATTCCTAAACTTATGCCGAACTCGAAATGAAATAATTCTTCTTCTTGGAGCTGTCACAATTAATACAAAATGCGATTTATTAAGGGGCTTTCACAATTGCTTGTGCGATTGTTTGCGATCACCTGGTCACAATATATGTTGCACAGAATCGCAACGGTTGTAAGCAGTCGCACCATCAATTGTGAAAAGTGAGAAAAATCCCAGTTTATAATAATGATGATGATGATAATAATAATAATGATAAAAATAATAATAATAATAACAACAACGGCATATTTACCCAGGGTAGCCACTTCAGTTCCGAAAACTGTTCTCCCAGCGGGCCCTGCTATTATTTTTACCCGGCTAAGCTAGGCTACCGATTTAGGTGAACACATCTTTTTGATCGAAAAATTGTTTCCTGCCGGTACCCATTTACCTCACCTGGGTTGAGTGCAGCACAGTGTGGATAAATTTCTCGCTGAAGGAAAACACGCCACGTCTAGTAGTCCAGGATAAAAGGGGTTGAACCTTGTTTTTTTAGATATACAATGTTTATTAATGGTTTGTTGTCAATTCGAGGGTGCTGATTCCGAATCTGAATGATGCCACTCGTGTAACCTTGAGCATTTTCTGCAAATTGGCAAAATCCAATATGGCCGCCAAAATATTCATATTACCCATGAAAATCATAAAATTGTCCACACATTAGCTATAAAGTACATGCAATTGTGCTGCCGGAGTGAAATACTCTCTGAAAAATGATTATTGACAAAATATTTATTTTCTTGATATTCAAAATGGCCGCCATAGACCCCTGTACAAAATGAATGGGGGAAATTAATTTTCACAAAAGTGAGCACTTAATTGCAAGTAATAATGATCTATGAGTGAAATGTCTGAAAACATGATTGCTAATGATTTTGTGATGTCATGTATGTGATAAAACCTGTATTTTGATATTCAAAATGGCCTCCAAACACCCACCACTATTATGTACAATGTGGATGGGTACCAACAAATCACAAGAGTGAACACTGAAATGCATTTTGTTAAGATAAACGAATGGAATACTGACTAAAAACATATTGTTAACGACGAAATTTATTATTTAACATGCCATGCATGTGATAAATCCTGTATTTTGATATCTAAATTGGCCGCCAAAGGCCCTAAAAGTATTGTGTATTGAGCGCTAAAATGCATGTTTTTGTGGTAAATTAGCGGAATACTGCCTTAAAATACAATTTTTAACGAAATATATTATTCGGGTTTCATGTTTGTGTAAAATATTGTATTTTGACTCTCAAAATGGCCGCCAAAGACATTGACTGTATTATGTATACAAACGATCAGGAGTCAGCTCCTAGATATTTTGTCAAATATCGTTTTTACAACGAGTATTTCACTTCTGCACAATAACTACATGCATTTTATAGTTAATGTGTGGGCAATTTTATGATTTTCATGGGCAATTTGCATAATTTTGGCGGCCATATTGGATTTTGCCCGGTCGAAGCCCGGGGGGGGGGGGGGGGCACTTACATTGACGAGTGGATACCATGCGCGACCAAAAAAACACGTAAAAAGGGTGTCTTTTTCAAGATAGGGCACGTTACGTACGTAACGTGATAAGGGTGTCAAAAACACAAAAATAATGAAAAAAGGGTATCTATGTTGCTAGGAAAGTTACGTGTTTAGGGTCAAATTTGAGGGGATGATAAAACAAAATTAAAATGTTGTATAAAGGATGTCCTTTTTGCCCCAACACTACGTGTTTCGAGTCCGCTTTGCGCGAGGTGTGGAAGGTGGGGTCGTACTAAACCAAATGAAAACTGACAACCAAAGGACCCGTGACATAACAAAAAAAATATTCCTGTACTGGTTTAGGGGCTCATTTCAGGGAATATTTGCCAAGAGTATCGTTTTGTTCCCAATACTTGTTAAGGGTAGGGTTTCACACGCCAATACTTGTTAAGGGGTGCATTTTCAGAATATGGAAATTACGTGTTTAGGGTGCTTTTCGAGACCCCATGGTTGCGCATGTTATCCACTTGTCAATGGAAGTGCCCCCCCCCCCCCGGAGTCGAAGTTAGAACTGAGGGACTACGTCGGTGACGAGATAACGACACCAGCTGCCGCCGGTTCTCCACCGACATGATTCGTCAAAACTCATGTCATTATTGGGGGCTCGATCTCGTCCACTAATTCGTTGAAGCCACATCTCTGATCTGGGGGCTACTCATCGAGGGGCAACAGTCTGCGGAGGCCGAGGCCGAGTGGAAGAGACATCGCAAGCTGCGGAGGCCAGGAACTGGACCGACCACCAGGGCCAAGTGGGGCATGTCAGGCCTGATGAGATGATGGGGGCTCACATCAACTATTATCATTAAGTTAAGTTATGTTTTGTTATTCATATCCATGTATATTTTCATGTGAATAATTGTAAAAGAAATCAAAGGAGACCACATAATGATTTAAGAGCTTTGATTAAATCTTTTACAAACTGTAATCGTCAGTTTTACGTATTCCTTATTTGGCGTCAAGCAGCAGTAGGTAAATAATTAAAAAAAAGTCACTTCTCACGTGACAACATGTATATATTGTTATGTATTCTTGTGACGGAAATAAAACAAACAAAGTCATTCTGCTGCAGCTTTTCTCTCTATGTGTAAGTATGCATGATATTGGCACGCTTTGTACCACTGAGTGAAAACATATACCAAGTTCTATCCTTGAAATTGACAATATTTTTAAATTTCTTTGCTACATTAAAAAAAATTCATGTTATAAATCATTAGGAACTTGATATCGTAGAGATAATTTTTTTATATGTGAAATATAATTTCTAATAAAATACCACACACACATATGTATATATTTATATATAGATATATACATATATATATATATATATATATATATATATATATATAGATATATATATAATGGTAGGCGTAGCTTAAATCAAGGTTCCCCAGAGTTATCTGCCCTTTGGAAAAATTGGTGATGCCGAAAAAATGCCTCTGCCGGGAATCGAACCCGGGCCCCCAGCTTTGAACGCCGGTGCCTTAACCACTAGACCACAGAGACGGGTTGGTGGCTAGGGCGACCCCGATCCGATTGACCGTCAGATAGACAGATTTTCGACACCATACCAATTATAATTTCCTTTGTCGGGTGTAGGTGGGTTTTGAACAATGACAAGCCGCCATGCCTCAGCTGGATCAAAGCCAGTGGCGTACCGTGGATCACGGCATGGGGGGGGGGGGGGGCACCAGCAAAATTTTGAGTCACTTAAAGAGCGCGCGAAGTGCGCTCAGTTGCCAGGTATACTGACATAATAGAGACATTTTTAGGACAGTGTCATTAAACGGATATGTATCTCACTGATCACATAATGCGAGCGCGAAGCGCGAGCTTAATTTTTTTGAAATTCAGACCTAAAAAGGACATTATAAGCAAATTCTTGTAATCATAATACATACCTGTCTCGCTAAACAAACCATGCGAGCGCGAAGCGCGAGCTGAAATTTTCGTATATATTGACCCCAAACAGGGACATTTTAAGGACTATATTTTAGGAATCCATTAAGAGTATACATATCTCACCATAGTCATCTATTGTGAGTGCCAATCTCTTGCTGATTTTGTTAGAATAATATACATCTAAACACATGAAGCACTTTTTGTAATCATTGTAATCATGGTTAACATACACATCTCACTAATCAAATATTGCGAGCGCGAAGCGCGAGCTGAAAATTTAGGAAATTCAGACCTGAAGAGGGACATTTTAAGGCTTGTTTGCAGGAATTCACGAAGATCATACATATTTCACTAACAAAAATATGTGAGCGCGAAGTGCAAGCTTAAATTTTTGCATACCATTGACCCAAAACAGGGATATAAGGACTATTTTTTTAAGGAATCCATTTAGAGTACATATCTCACCATAGTCATCTAATGCGAGTGCCAAACGCATGCTGATCTTGTTAGAATTACATGTAAATGACACATGAAGCACTTTTTGTAGTCATTATCATATACGCATCTCACTTACCAAATGATGCGAGCGCGAAGCGCAAGCTGAAAATTTTTGATATTCAGATCAGAAAAAGGGACATTTTAACGACTGATTTTGGGAATTCATGAAGAACAGACATATCTCACCAATCCACGAATGCGAACGTAAGCACGGACAGGAAATGGTTTATATTAAGACCTTAAAATGGGGCAATCACTTTAAGTAGTCATGAAATAGAAGCATATGTCACTACATAAACAATAATAATTCGAAGTGCGAGGAAATATATTTGGTGTATATTGACTTGAAAACGGGAGGTTTTAGTACAACAGGATTATATATCTTGTTAAACATACAATGCGAGCACCAGGAACAATGAAGACATAGGCCCTGCGCAAATTATGTTTCATAAAGTTATAATTTTTTTTAAATGTAATATAACATAACATAATTATAACATAATATAACATTATAATTAACAATAATTTCTTCTTTCCCCACTACGTTTCTTTCCCTTTCTCCCTCTTTTTCTCCTTTTCCCCGTTTTTTTTTTTTTTTTGGCCAGCCGATTGGGGGGCACGTGCCCCCCCCCATGCCCCCCCGTAGTTAGGCCACTGATCAAAGCTATCTGTGTGTGTGTGTGTGTACCATCGGTCGGTTAAGAGTCCGTTTCATTGGTGTGACTATCATTACACGTCATGTTAATATACACAACAAAAAAAGTAAGTCCCCCCTTGAACAAACATCAATAATTTCCGAACCAATGCGAGTTTTTGATATATTTTTACATGAGCGTGTAGGTAATTTTATAAGCTACCATCTGAGTGAATGTTATGGACGTATTTTACGTCATACTTCAGTGAGCACCGTCAGAAGGCAAAAATGTCACTTTTCAAAAGTCACAAGCCAAAAATCATGACTTTGATTCCATTTTATTGGAACTGATTCCACATTCTCATCTTCAAATATAGTCAGAAGGCTTGTAAAAGACGATACAATTTTTTGGCTAAATTTCACGGTTGAATAAACACAAGTCCAAATTTGCTATAATTGGATTTTTTACACATTTTCATCAATAAAAATGATAGAATATGATGACAGTTATTTTTGGGAAGAGTATCTTCAACAATATTCATCGTTTCACGGTTCAATGAACATTTATTGAAAACAAAAAATACGATTTTCAAATATCATAGGCAAGTATTGTTTCATTTTGGTAACTGAAACTTATATTTTATCAACTTTTTCGTTATGTTCATGTCCAATTAACATGCTTCAATGATTCAACGGCGTTTAATTAAACATTCACGCTTGAATGAACATGTGGAATGTGATTAGCTCTTTTTTACGTTATTGGAAAAAATGCAATTTGTAACTATGGATATCTGTCACAAACCTCCTTGTATGGTTCATTTGATTTGATTTTTATGAGAATCCCGATGTTCAATGCATCAGTGTGCACACAATATTCGAAAATTATGCAAATGAGAAGAAAGTTCAAGGCCTTGGCCCCACTCTGTGCCGTATCGAATTGTTATTTTAGTGTGCGCGCCTTTTGGATAGTGTTACTCTGAAGCGATGTGCGAAGTTTCATGAAATAACTGTTGGCAGAAGTAACGAAATCCGTCCATGAAACAAACCCCTTATTTCATATTTGTTAAAATTTTGACTTCCTCTCTCATAGACTTGTGTACATTATGGGTGCATATGTTTAAGAATAAGTGACCCCTTATTTAATATGGTGGAACTTTTTTTCAAGGCTATCTTTAGCAATGTCATTTGGCAGTAATGTTTACCAACCTATGGGCAGAATTCTGTGCAAAAATGAAATCGATTTGTTTATTTACGGATGAGTGAGCACGCATCAAAGTGGGAAAATGGGTATTTTCAATGTCACAAACTCATTTTAAAGGGTAATAAGGTGAATATTGGGGGCAAATTCGGTTTCAAATGTGACTTTAATTGCTGTTGTTTTTATCATCTATCATTTCTATCACCACACACTTTCCAAACTTTTAACAGTTTCATGGTTGAGCGAGCACATTCGAAAACTTAGGAATGAATACTCTTTATACTGCATAAATGTATTATATTCCTAACAATATCTCATGATCAGTTTAATTTATGGACAAATCAGTGGTGGATCCAGAATTTAAAAATGGGGGAGGGGCCTATAATCGGGGGAGCCACCAACATTTTCAAATTTTAATATGACCTAACAAGTTGTAGAGGATACTACCAAAACCCCCTATGATGATACGTCACAATACAGGGGCCGCGGAACGGTTTTCAAAGTGTGGGGGAGGGGCTGAGCCAAAAGTGGGGGGGGGGGGCGCTGACCATGCAAAAAATCACAATCGTATGGTCATTTTTACATTTTTGTACATGCTTTTGGAAAAAAAGTGGGCCCCCCACCCCGCTTCCGCGGCCCCAGCGATATTGTGCTCACTCAACCATGAACATACGATATCAAAATTGTGTGTGGAGTGGCTAAATGATGGATATTAAAACAGCATAACACCATAAAATGCACCTAAAAACAACTTTTGCCCAACTTTCTATTTGCACAATCTGAAAAACGACTCTTGTGACTTTCAAAAATGGTAATTTTTAATTCAATCTTTAATTACTCATGCATGACTCAACCGATCAATCTCATTTTTCTCCAGGAGTTGCTTAATGAGTGTAGAAAACCACCTACGAAATATCATATCTCAAAATAACTCTGTTCAAAAGTTACAGCAATTTGATTTAGGGGGGACTTACTTTTTTGTTGTGTATATTCGAAAGATTTGTAATACAGGCTGAATTGGTTCAACTCATATATTAGAAATCGTTCTCAGAGTGTAGTAATTGATTGTGTGTCATCTGCACCAGTTTCGTTGTCAGATGGTGTACCTCAGGGTTCTGTAATGGGACCGTTGTGTTATATAATGTATACTGCTTCTCTAGAATCCATTATTGAGGAGCAAGGTATAAATAGAATTGTATAAGCAGATGATACCCAGTTATATATGATGTTCTCAGATAGGGACCGTAGTTCAATTATCCCTAGGATAGAGTCGTGTTTAGATGGAATTATGAAATGGTCAATTACGAATAGTTTGAAGTTGAATTCTGAGAAAACTGAGATCTTGCACATAACGTCTCGTCACAGGAACTCATATGATGTCTCAGCTCTGAATGTTGCTGGTTCTATCATTCAGCCAGTCTCCAAGGCACGGGATCTAGGGGTAATTGTCGAGAATGAACTAGGAATGAAGTCCCATGTTAACAATATTTGTAGGGCTGCTGCAATTGGGTTACACAAAATTGGGAAAATGAGAAAATATCTTGATAAGAAAACAACAGAAAAGTTAGTACATGCCTTCATCTTAAGTCACTTAGATAATAATAATAGTTTACTATTCGGAATACAGGAATCGCTTCTTGATAAATTACAACACATCCAAAATTCTGCTGCAAGACTTATAACTCGAAAAGGAAAATTTGAACACATCACCCCTATCTTATCTGACCTTCACTGGCTTCCCATTCGATCAAGGATTAAATATAAACTTCTCATATTAACATTCAAATGTATTCATGGTATTTCCCCTGCTTATCTTCAAGAACTTGTCCAGATTCATAAACCCAAGCGTAATCTCCGTTCTGGCTCACAAAATCTTCTCTCTGTAATTACTGTCAAGACCAAATCATATGGGGATCGGGCTTTCCAGAAAGCTGCACCAGCACTATGGAATTCTCTACCACCGACATTAAGAAATATTACCCAGCTTGAGAAATTCAAAGTTCAATTAAAAACCCACCTCTTTCAGAATGTTTGATTTAGTCAATCGCGCATAGAGACCTGTAGGTGTTATGCGTTTTTAAGAAATGTACTATTATTATTATTATTATTTGCCAATAGCGTTTTATACTTTGACTTCGAGATGAATTTTTCATTAATTTTGTAAATTTGTTAACTCGGATAATGGATGGAAATTATACATAATATGTTTTATATGTCTTTTTAGGGCTCCCACATGATGTGGTTGTTTTGTCCTTCAATGTGTCAACGGAGCTGAACAGTCAACAAGGAAATGGTTCCATAGTTCAACAAACTGAGAGCCACACAGTTGCTCAAACACATGCCCAAGGCCACAGCCATACTAACGAAACCAATTACAGGGCCCTGCCTTACAAAGAGTTCTAATTATTGATCCAATCAACCACAACTAAGTAAAGCCTAAAAGTCAACATGTGAAATACACGTTTATTCAAATCATTTTCAAAATACAAATGTATGCGTTATATTCATATAGGCAGTGTGCTTCTGTTGGTTTACAAGGGACATTGTGCAAATTTCCTGTAGTGAAAGTTTCGACATTAGTGGATTTCCATAAACGTTGATTGGATCAATCGTAACTCTTTTTACGACGGGGCCCAGACCCACCATAATTATAGAACATAGTACATACATTGGATATAATTTTATACATTACACACTTTCAGAGAAATAATTCTTATGAAACATTAATCGATACAAATTTAGTCACGTCAGGAAAAGCTGAAATTCGACTACAGCAATCTATTTCCCAACCTTGACCAAATACTCGTAATCCAATTTTGAATAGTTTCGAATTCCTTCACATTATAGTCAACAACAAGTAATGCATTTTTCTTCAGTCATATGGATCCATGATCATAATAACATAATGCAAGCACAAAAATGTACACCGGTTGGGGTACACTAGGGGTACCGCCATGGTGGGGGTCAGGCAGAAATGTACCATCTTTCAGAGTCACTAAACAAAAAAATTGTAAATTGGGGGAGGATAAGAAAAGGAAATAGAGAATGGAGACGGGGCAAACTTCTAAATGATACTGCCAGTTCTCTCACTTTTCCTTTAGGTCACCCCTCCTGTTACCGCCCCCCCCTGTCAAAATGCACTGATATCACCCGTGATGGCACTACACTTTGTTCGCAATCCTGCGATATATCAATATTTGGTCATTGACGAAAAGAAAAGGATTAAAAACACTTCTGAACAAAGAACATCAAAACTGCCATGGCAACATTTGATAATGCCAATATTTAACATCAAACATAGCAATTGAAGACTGTCTAACATGTCGAATGCAATCAAAATCCGATCGTATTGGGTGAAATGTAGGGAATCCCCCTTGCAGTTACCTTATGGTTTGTAAAGTACAAGGCCACCCCAACAAAAGTTGATTTAAATAAAATGAGAAAAATCCAACAAGCACAACACGGAAAATTTGCATCAAAATCAAATATAAATTTAAGTAAGAAAGTTATGACATTTTAAAGTTTCGCACAATTTCACAAAACAGTTATATGCACATCCTGGTCGGTATGCAATTGAGCAGACTGATGATGTCATCCACTTACTATTTCTTTTGTATTTTATTATATTTCTAATTAATTTTCTCCTCATTGTCATGTGTAAAAAAGGTTTATTTCTCCCTTTTATGTAGAATTACCATTGTTTAACATAATAAGGTTCAGTCAAGTTGGCTCTTGTCGAATCTGTAAAAAAATAACTATTATATAATTAAAACAATTTTTAAAAAAGAAATAGAGAAGGACATCATCGACTGTCTCATTTACATGTCAGTAAGATGTGCACATAACTGCTTTGTGAAAAAATTAGCGAAACTTTAAAATGTCATAACTTTCTTATTTTACATCCGATTCTGACGAAATTTTTTGCGTTTTGCCAGTTTGATTTTTTTCTATTAATTCATATTATCATTTTTCTGGGGTGGAATCGACCTTTAAGACTATAATGAAATGTTGACTAGCGATCACTCATTATGACCCCCTAACAATTGTAGTAATGAACATAAAGTGTGTGTGAATCTAAATGGAATATAGAGATAGCAATATTGAGGGGGCGCCGAGTGCAAAGGCTCTACCGATTAAAAAAAGAAGAAACTATATAAGAGAAATACGCAGCACCGTATCGAATCTCAATCGATATCGGATATTTAAATTCAAACTTGATGTAAATAGGATTAGGATTTTTAATTTTATGCAGTTCTTTTTCTTTTCTTGAACGTTAGGGGGGTACAGATAAATTCCAGTTACTTGTACGGAAGAATTCCTCCACTTTGGCTAAAAATTCGTCTCGCATTCGATCACGTTTTTCCAATTTTTCTAGACCGTTGTTTTTCCGGGATTTGGGTTTATTGGTTGCCTTTGGTTATCCATTCTATACTATTTCAATTTTCAATAGAAATTCTTAAAATCATAGATCAATTAGATAAAAAATGATAATACTGTTACCAAAGAAACTAACATTTGTTTGATACTCAACATAACTTAAGATTTAACGGTCGGATATATATGAAGATTAATAACTGCGTGACATCAACTCATTAATTTAATCAATAAAAGAAAACCAAGATTCAATATACAAATTACATCTAAAGTTAGGGAAATAAACCTCCCTGTTTCTGTTATTTTGCACCCAGAAATACCCATTGTGAAAGTTACGCCTCTTGGGTGCATTCATGTTTCCGTTCCAAATGTGTGACTTTGCACCTTCCCTTAAAAAATGTGTAACTCTGCGCTCAAAGATGGTGTAAAATGTAGCTAATTGCCAAAGTGGCCAAAATTATGCTGCAGTCACAATTCCCCTACGGTCGCCGTACGGCGAGTCGAAAACAGCGGTTTTATCTAATTTATATAAACCATCCTTATGTAGCTGATACAATTGTGCCTATTCTAAAGTAATTGCTGCTTATTTTTTAACCTTACCATGCTTACTGGACAATATTCTTCCCGCAAAGGGTAAAATACTGCCCCAAAATTGGTTGGACCCTGTACCCTCGTGGTGGAAGAAAGTTTACCCATTGCTTTTTACAGTGTTGTTTTGCACCCAGAAATACCCATTTTGAAACCGCTGTTTTCGACTCGCCGTATGGTGACCGTAGGGGAATTTTGACTGCAGTACTACACTCCCAAAAATGAAGTCCCACTGCTATATTTGAAATGTGCAATTGCACTTTGCCTATGGAATATACCGCTTTGGATGCAACCCCTTGTCAACAATTTCATTTTTTCCCCTGTTGATTTACTTTGGGTTTATTCAAACATTTTGATTGGCCTCTCATATCGAGAACCATTCCCATTTATGGCTGGACCCGCCCCCTCCACTTCCACATAACCTGTGCTTATGTTATTGCAATGTGGGTAGGTTCAAACATGAATATCCAATTATTGATTAACAAACATTGTGATTGGTTACTCATGTCGAGACCCGTGTGCAAAAGTGTATCTCTCCCGTTTCATTTATTTCAATATCACTTTTCCAATCGCACAGATCTAAATTAATCATTTCTCCATGTCGTTATTCTACGATTTGTGAAGAAAAAATGGCTCGGCTTCTTGTCTTCAACTTTGGAATTGTGCTTTTATCCCAGTGTATCTTGGATATTCAGTGCAGTAAGTTTTTCCCTACTATCGATAATTAATAAGGGCATTTGTCCAGGATTAAAAATGAAAATCAATAAATCTGCAGCTAAATGCATTCATTATTGCGTTCCTGTCGGTCAGATAAGAATGGCTAGAACTTGATAAGCCTCATGTGCCAGATATTACGATCAAGATATCTATGATTGCGGAATAAAGGTATACTGCCGTATCGTTAAGAACAACGTCTTCATCTTCCCAGCAGACGATGGGGAGTTTTCCAAATCACTCCGCAGACGCCTTTTTGAACGTAGATAACCCATTATCGAAAGCCCTTCATTATAATGCAGTCTTTGTAGAAGATTGGCAAATCAAAAGAGCAGTTTCGTTCGTAACTCTGGACAAACTATTTGAAATAATTTGTCAGCTCCGAATCTAAAAGCCCCCTCACAAAATTTCCGTCAAATCCTGCGATTAGTAACTATTGTCAAATTTTATCAATGAATGGTAAACGAAAGATAAATATGACATAGGAAGGATATCGATTTTTTGGTTCACCTCTTTGAGTAAATTGCAGCCGAAGGCGAGCGACGGATAGATATAACCCAATAAGACGAACGAACATTGAGCAATTGTTTGATATGGCGTGCGATTCGAAACGAAGACAAGGGAACAGATCGGGCGTTCTTGTACGTTTGTGTGCGCTCCTCGGGGTGTAACTCATTGTTTGTCATTGTGTTGCTTCGTTTAATAACGTCCCCCTAACACCTAACCGAATTGCCTGAAATAAACCTTTCGATGGCTGGCGAAAGGCATTTTAAAAAAAATCGTTTTCAATGGTAATTGATAGTAAATCATATTTACCCTGCGTGTTTGGGTTCGTACACCTTTTGAACTAATAGCTGCGATTATTTAAATAAATAAAAAAATCGTTGGTTATCTGTTTTTTGTCTCTTATTTAGTCTGCAGTAATCGTTAGTTTATCGTTCGTCTGTTATTGTCGCGCATAGTCCCTCATCGCGCTTTTGCCAAAGTGGACCGATCTCGAAAAGAACCACGATGACACAAACGAACAAGAACGCCCGATCTATTCCCTCGTCTTCGTTTCTAATCGCACGCCATGTCAAATCATTGCTCACTGTTCGTTCGTCTTATTGGGTTAGATTAACTCTTCGCTCGCCTTCGGCTGCAATTTACTCAAAGAGAAGAACCGAAAAATCGATATCCTTCGCATGTCATATTTATTATTCGCTTACCGTTCTTTGATAAATTTGACAATAGTTACTGATCGCATGATTATACGGAAATTCTATTTGAATTCGTTGAAATCGCATGCATTTCGTGCATTTTCCCATTCGTCACCCTTCGTCCGCTCACATTCTGTCAGATGTGAGGGGGCTTTTAGATGGACGGTCTGCTGTCCCGGTTCACCAATTTCCGAAAAAGGTCTTTCAGCACTTTATTGTGATTTGACGGGCATTTCCAATGTATATACTATGTTCTAGAATCAGTCCCCGTCGTAATTGCGAAAACTCGTTATTGTCTCCGTGTCTCACCGCGACACTGTACTTGACAACCCAGGCATGCGGTCTACCAGCTGGGTGCTCCCAGGCAGCCTGTATGTCATACCTATATTATTTGTTGTATTTTTAGATATCAAATGGCTTTTCCATTTTGTCTAAAAGGCCCAGGGGCATGTTTCATAAATCTTGTTATACAGTGCGTCCCTCAAAAAACGAAACCGAGGTTTAGCGATGATTTATCATAACTTAATCACAAATACAATAAACAAGTGACCTATCATCGTAAAGATACAAAATTTTGCATCCACGCATGAGTGAGTAAAAACAATATGAAGAAAGGATAGCAAAAAGTCATTTGGCGGGGGTATCAAAATTTCAAAAAGAAAATCACATGCCTAAAAAGTTCAATATCTTTAATTTGATAGCTATATCGCAGAAAATGGTCAAGGAATAACAAAGTTATGTTTCTTCGAGACAATGTTTGTATTTGCATAATTTCGTGAAACATACGTGTTTTCACCGGTTTCCCACTGAAGCAATCGCACAGTTAACAAAAGACTTTCTGCATGGCTTTTCACTTAATGAAATTATTGGACCGTGGACCGTTTTTTTGTAATGCAGGTATCAAATTAAAGAGCAGATATTAAACATTTTCAAAAATGTGATTTTCTTTTTACTAAGATACCGCCCACCAAGTGACTTTTTGGTTTCCTTTCTTCAAATTGTTTTAGCTCACTCATCCATGAATGAGGAATAATCCAAGTTATTTCAAATGAACGAGGAGACCCCATGCTTTACATTAATAGGTAATTTGTCTATTGTATTTGCCGCATACATTCGTAATTCCGAAGCTTCGTTATTCCGAAGGTTCGTATTTCCGAAAACGATATGAGGTTCGTAATTCCGAAGGTTCGTTAGTCCGAAAACAAAGTGAGGTTCGTTCCGAAGGTTCGTTAATCCGAAAACGAAATAAGGTTCGTTGTTCCGAAGGTTCGTTCGTCCGAAAACGAAATAAGGTTCGTTAATCATTACGTTTTCGGACTAACGAACCTTCGGAATTACGAACCTCATTTCGTTTTCGGATTAACGACCCTTTGGAATTACGAACCTCACTTTGTTTTCGGACTAACGAACCTTCGGAATTACGAACCTCATATCGTTTTCGGATTATCGAACCTTCGGAATAACGCCGAAAATGTTCGGATTAACGAACCCTTTTACGTTTTCGGATTAACGAACAAGAAAAATACAGTATCTTTCATTTCTAAGATACAATTTTGTCCACTTCTGACAAAGTTCATTCATCATTTTATAGTAATATCACTATTTATTAAATAAGCAAGCTAACAAACCAATAAATTGGGGTCCTTCGGTCTCGCGGGCTGTCACCAATAAATTTTCTACAAAATGTTCAAATGAAATGTTGGGTCGAAACGGCAAATACATGTTTAGAGGTAAAATATAACGGAAATATTTCATGATTCCATGATTTTTTTTAATTGACGGGGGTGTGTGGGAGGCGGCCCCTGCCAATCTGTATGGCACTGTTCAAAAGGCACCATACCCATTGTAGCACACAATGAGACGATTTGAGAAAAAAATACACGCTCTCCCATACTTGAAAAATATTGTTTTTGCTTGAAGAAGGAATATTCAAAGCTAAAAGAGAACATATAAAAAAAAAAACAGAACAATTCAAGCAAATAAATAGATTTTAAAATGAATTTTGACCGCATAATTTGAAAATTATGGCAAAGATAATGAAAAGATTAAGAGGAAGTCTGCTGATTAGCAAAAAGTCCGATCATCATATTTATCATTTTATGCCATTTTGGCGCAAGCCTCCTTTTTATCCCTAGACAAAACATTCCCCGTTCGCTCAAGCATGAACGAAACTATTTTTTTTTATGGCATGTAACAGATAAGACTTCAGAGCACCTATTAACACCAAAATATAGACATCATGATTTAAATCAAAAATTTTTATAGACTTTTCAAAACTTGGCTAACCGTGCAAATACCTAATACTAACATGATCTCTTTTGTTCGAATACTATGAGGCGCCGAATGTACCAATATTATATAGAACAATTATTTGTTATATAATCATTATTTGTTAAATAATAACTATTATTTATATATAATTTACATTTTATTTGTAAATAACTACTATTATATAAAATATCATTTCTAATTATTTATATATAATTCCAAGTAATACTTCATTATTTGTAAATAATAATAGTTCGACATTCCATTATTTATAAATAATGATTATTTGTTTTTCATTATTTATAAATAATGATTATTTGTTTTTCATTATTTATAAATAATGATTATTTGTTTTTCATTATTTATAAATAATGATTATTTGTTTTTCATTATTTATATATAATGATTATTTGTTTTTCATTATTTACAAATAATGATTATTTGTTTTTCATTATTTATAAATAATGATTATTTGTTTTTCATTATTTATAAATAATGATTATTTGTTTTTCATTATTTATATATAATGATTATTTGTTTTTCATTATTTATAAATAATGATTATTTGTTTTTCATTATTTATAAATAATGATTATTTGTTTTTCATTATTTACAAATAATGATTATTTGTTTTTCATTATTTATAAATAATGATTATTTGTTTTTCATTATTTATAAATAATTTGTTGAGTTTTCCATTATTTATAAATAATGATTATTTGTTAAATAATGAAAACGTCTACTTCATTATTTATAAATAATTTTTTCGAGTGCACCATTATTCTCATTATTTATAAATAATCATTATTTAATGTTCGAGTTTTCCATTATTTATAAATAAAGATTATTTGTTAAATAATGAAATATCTACTTCATTATTTATAAATAATAATTTTGTTTCAATATCCCATTATTTATAAATAATCATTATTTATAAACAATTTTTACAGTTTGCCATTATATACAAATAATCATTATTTATATACAAATAACCATTATTTATTAAATAATGCCATTATTTATTAAATAATGCCATTATTTATTAAATAATGCCATTATTTATTAAATAATGCCATTATTTATTAAATAATGGAAAACTCGCTATAACATGCAAATGTGGGACCGCCCATGATATGAATATTCATGATGCGATTTCCTTTTTCGTGATTTTTCTTCACAAATTTTTGTCCATTTCCTCTTCATAATGACATTTCTTGAAGCAATTTTCTAGGGATATGGTCTGATTGTAATATTCTTCATTTTCTATATAACTTCGTCTTCGTAGAAATATCAAAAAGTGTAATTTTATACGATTTTTCCTACAGTTCACAATCCCCATAGGCGCGCGTGTACGGTAGGGACAACCGGTGAATCGACGGAGTGCTCTTCATCGAAATACTACGTTGGTTGGTCCCCGGAAGTGGCGGGCGGAATTTAGCCCGAATCCTCGATGGAAGTCGATCAAGTGCATATGAGCTGAGAGAGTGAAATATCAGTGTACTTGTACAGGCCCTTCTACTTTTTATAAATATTTCTTGTTGCTTTTTTGGTTAAGTTAATTTTCCTGGTGTAGAGATAAGTTTCAGTTCTAATAATGCACTTCAAATACATTTTGGAGTGTCTGTTTGAGGCGTTTGGGGCGATTTCACCCTGGCCCCCAAATGCTCGCAACGACAATACGGGGGCATGATGACCCCTAAATTTTTAAAAACTTATTTTTCTATTGAAAATTATCCCAAAATTCACCAAAAGTGTGCACGAAAGCCTTCGTATTTCACTTTTAAAACTCCGAAAAGTGCCCAAATGACAAGCTTGGTCGCTTCGCTGTCTCGCTTTCAACTTGAGAACGTTTACACGCGTCTGCCCCCACCCCCCGAAAGAAATTCTGTGAACGGCCATGCTCAAAAGAGCATATGGCACATTGATTTATATGTACTTTTCATTTTCATTATTTTTATCACATTATCATCATGGCCTTACACAGAATTTTTACCGGGGGGGGGGGGGCAGCTAGGACGCGCGTAAAGTTTCTCAAAAAAATCTTGAAAGCGAGACAGCGACGCGACCAAGCTCAAATGACAAGCTTGGTCGCTTCGCTTTCTCAAGATTTTTATGAGAAAGTTTACGCGCGTCCTGCTCCCCCCACCCCCCCCCCCCCGGAAAAAATTCTGCGTAAGGCCATGATGATAATGAGATAAAAATAATGAAAATGAAGTATACATAAATCAATGTGCCAGGCTCTTTAGAGCATGGCCGTATACAGAATTTCTTTCGGAGGAGGGGGGGGGGGGAAGGAGACGCGTAAACGTTCTCAAGTTGAAAGCGACACGGCGAAGCGACCAAGCTTGTCATTTGGGCACTTTTTGGAGTTTTAAAAGTGAAATACGAAGGCTTTCGTGCACACTTTTGGTGAATTTTGTGATAATTTTCAATAGAAAAATAAGTTTTTAAAAAATTAGGGGTCATCATGCCCCCGTATTGTCGTTGCGAGTATTTTGGGGCCAGGGTGAAATCGCCCCAAACGCCTCAAACAGACACTCCAAAATGTATTTGAAGTGCATTATTAGAACTGAAACTTATCTCTACACCAGGAAAATTAACTTAACAAAAAAAGCAACAAGAAATATTTATAAAAAGTAGAAGGGCCTGTACAAGTACACTGATATTTCACTCTCTCAGCTCATATGCACTTGATCGACTTCCATCGAGGATTCGGGCTAAATTCCGCCCGCCACTTCCGGGGACCAACCAACGTAGTATTTCGATGAAGAGCACTCCGTCGATTCACCGGTTGTCCCTACCGTACACGCGCGCCTACGGGGATTGTGAACTGTAGGAAAAATCGTATAAAATTACACTTTTTGATATTTCTACGAAGACGAAGTTATATAGAAAATGAAGAATATTACAATCAGACCATATCCCTAGAAAATTGCTTCAAGAAATGTCATTATGAAGAGGAAATGGACAAAAATTTGTGAAGAAAAATCACGAAAAAGGAAATCGCATCATGAATATTCATATCATGGGCGGTCCCACATTTGCATGTTATAGCGAGTTTTCCATTATTTAATAAATAATGGCATTATTTAATAAATAATGGCATTATTTAATAAATAATGGTTATTTGTATATAAATAATGATTATTTGTATATAATGGCAAACTGTAAAAATTGTTTATAAATAATGATTATTTATAAATAATGGGATATTGAAACAAAATTATTATTTATAAATAATGAAGTAGATATTTCATTATTTAACAAATAATCTTTATTTATAAATAATGGAAAACTCGAACATTAAATAATGATTATTTATAAATAATGAGAATAATGGTGCACTCGAAAAAATTATTTATAACTAATGAAGTAGACGTTTTCATTATTTAACAAATAATCATTATTTATAAATAATGGAAAACTCAACAAATTATCTATAAATAATGAAAAACAAATAATCATTATTTATAAATAATGAAAAACAAATAATCATTATTTGTAAATAATGAAAAACAAATAATCATTATTTATAAATAATGAAAAACAAATAATCATTATTTATAAATAATGAAAAAAAAAAAATCATTATTTATAAATAATGAAAAACAAATAATCATTATTTGTAAATAATGAAAAACAAATAATCATTATATATAAATAATGAAAAACAAATAATCATTATTTATAAATAATGAAAAACAAATAATCATTATTTATAAATAATGAAAAACAAATAATCATTATTTATAAATAATGAAAAACAAATAATCATTATTTATAAATAATGGAATGTCGAACTATTATTATTTACAAATAATGAAGTATTACTTGGAATTATATATAAATAATTAGAAAGGATATTTTATATAATAGTAGTTATTTACAAATAAAATGTAAATTATATATAAATAATAGTTATTATTTAATAAATAATGATTATATAACAAATAATTGTTCTATATAATATTGGTACATTCGGCGCCTCATAGAATACTGGTTAAGCTCTGAATGGGTGTATCAATACACTCAAATAACAATGATTGGGAAGACCCTGGATACTCATTTTCAATTTTCGTTTAATTTTTCATTTCATTTAGCATGAAAGCCCTATATTTTCACCACAGATGGACACAGAGGCAAAAAAATCAAGTTGATATTCATGTCAAATGCTTTATGTTTTTTAATAAAACAAGACCTGAAGTTTCTGAGACAAAATTTTTTTCCGAGTCTGGCAGCCATTTTTTATTTCAAAATGGCTGCCAAAGTATGGATACAAATTAGTGTTGAAAATAGTATATTGATACATATTTTGTTTTGACAGATTTTTAAAGAACAGGTTTGATCATGATGTTTTCGCCTGTGATTTAGCTTGCTATTATAACACTTTTTTAAATCCCACAGAAAGAAACACCAGTAATTCATTCATCTGATAAAAAAACATTGATGAAGTATGTGATATGGTATGTAATGTCAGTTACCGAAAACATGAACTTTTTTTTCTCATTTCCTGGAAAAGAGGATATATTATATGAAACTTGGTAGATTTCCTCTCTAGGTAACACCCCTCCCTTCTACACCAAAATTAAAGATTACCAATTAACAATGAAGCCATAGGGTACCTTTAATTATATGTAATGTCAGTTACCAAGTGGAAAATGTAATGTCAGTTACCGAGATGTAATGTCAGTTACCATGATAAAACGTTGGTTACCAATATTGAAATGCAAATATGTGGTCAATTTTATGGTGAAGAAATATTGTATACTTGTTATTTAACCCTAAGGAGACTGGGGGGGGGGCTGATTCAGCCCCCCCTCGACATTTTTTGCGATAAATCCACTGCTCAAATGTTTTTGACCGCGTCGCTCGCTGACTTTTTACCTTCAAGTCTCGAGCAACTTTTGAGACCAAAATTGTGACCCCCGGGTACACGGTTCCGAAATTACGCAACATTTTGTAAGTGCATGCAGACCCAAAATTACTCAAAAACGTGAATTTGTGTACAAATCCAATGCAAATAGTGTTTTCAGCAAAAATTCATAAAGTGTATCATTATTTTTCCTTTTACTGCTAAAATCAATTAATTTTATCTTGTATAGGGCCAAAATAAAGTCCCTGACAATTTCCATCGAAAAAACAATTAAAAAAAAGTAAAAAAACAAAGAAATACATAAGAAATTTAGAAAACAATAGAATACATAAGAAAATAAACTTGATCAGATGCCTATCTAGAATATGTGAAACAAAAATTAGCATTTTAGGGTCATTATTTTATTAATTAGATCAAACTTATGATTTTACGCATAAATTAGCATAATTAATCAGCAATGAGATTTTTTGCAGAATTTGATTTTATAGTTTTGTAGATAATGCCATGGGTAACGCGCGTGCCAATTTTCGTTGCGATCGCGCGATCGACGGCCGAGATCATAAAGGGGGGCTGAATCAGTTGCATTCCCATCGTGCAAAAAAAAATTACTATGAAATTGTTTTGTACATGCACTTACCAAGTACCTAATTGTTTGTATCAGACAATTTTAAATTTGGTTTTCGGGGGGGGGTAGGGGGTACTTTTCCCAACCTATTGCCTAAATCTGCAACATTTTTTAAGCTTAACATTGTGATGAAGGGGATTTCCAGGGTCCCTTTTTTAGTTTCTAGGATTCTTTTGAGCATTGCCTCGCTAAAAGTAAATTCCTGGATTTTATACCTGTTAGTAGTGTGGATGTGTGATACAATTTTTTTTTTGGTTTGCAAGTATAGATGAAAAGTGAAATTTGACAGTTCTGATCAATGTTGCATGGATCTACTAAAACTGTAGTGTTTTTTTTCTAATTTACAATTAGTTCAGTTTCAGTTTAGAAGCTTGAGTTTATTTTTTGTTGACAGCTTACAAAAGAAATTAGCTAAGAAAATGATTAAACAAATTATGAAGAGAATTGAAATCCGACAGATATGAACAAGCATTGCTTACACTGACCAGAATAGAAATCAATAAAACTACATGGCTGCGTGAGATTCGGGGGAGGGGTACATGTAGCCTAGGGGAGGAGACCCTTATTCATTTTGCCTTTTTTGAGGGGAGGGGGAGATTGGAGAAGGAAAAGGTTTAAAAAGTCAATATAAAACTGATGAATATATTATGTATTATGGGTGTATAGTCAGAAAAATCCATGTGTACAGTCAATGCAATATTAAATTACTATAGGAAAACATGTAGCTGCTATGACCCCACCCCCCCCCCCCGAGTAAGTAAAACATACATTTCTTATCTTTTGATAATTAAAAATGTGAAGTATTATGAAACTTTTATGATTTTAAAAAGCCGTACATATAAGTACCAAGAAAATTATGCCTTTGAAAATCATATAGCACTGGTAAATGTTAATGTGTATTGTCAGTTACCGACAAGTAATGATAAAAATGTTCAAATCAAAGAAAGGAATTAAGAAAAAGAAAAAGTTTTTTCATTGAAATGTTCCTAAAAACTCGGGTATACTTCCACCTCAAGCTCACTTTCATGTGAAGCCCTGCACAGAAGATACAATGCAATGATTCCACACATTTGACTTCCATGTGTTATCTCTATGGCAAATTAAGTGTAATGTCAGTTACCGTAATGTCAGTTACCAGCATGGTTGTGGAAAAATTATCATAGTCCCCAAAAGACAAAAACGAATTGTTTAATATTTTGACACATCTTAACCTAGTAACGGAGGTATATTTACATATTCAAATTATTTCTCTATCTACTCAGGGACATGAGATATTTCAATTTTAATGAACACCCTGAAATTGCATGTCCTTTTGCGTAATGTCAGTTACCGACACATTTTTGCTTGCTGATGCGTAAAAAAATGTGGTTACATAGGAAAACTTAGTATCAGAGTACACAGCAAGGTTCACTTTATTAACTCTATCAAAAGCAAGCTCCCATCATTTGTTGTTTTAGAGATACACACAATGGAAGGTGTGAAAACATTGTGGCGTGTAATGTAAGTTACCGTGAAAATGCCCATGGGTGAAAATTATAACGCTCCACGGCGTATCCACTTTTGACAAATGTGCTGTTGATAACATGGGAATAGAAAAGAATTATAGGGGTAACTTAAATCAAGATTCGCAAGAGCTGTATAGGCCTCCTCCCTTTTCGAAAATATGCTGAGGCCAAAAATGCCTTTGCCAGGATTTGAACACGGACCCCAGCTACAACACCGGTGATAATGCATTAAGTTTCAACAAAAAGTTAATTCCAATTGATGTACAGTATATTCCGAATTTTCGATGCAACCCCACGTCTTCTTCAGGGATATAAAACTTAAGCCAGGCTCACACTATGCGATTCGTTGTGATCCGAATTTCAAAGAAATTGTAATAACTTTTGATATGAATATTCCAACCAATTAAATCTTAGCAATCAGAGTTCAGAATTGTGATAGGACTACTGACATCAAAATTAAGTCTAGTTCGAGCCTCCCTGTAGGAAAAAACAGCAAATTCAAATCCAAAATTTAATGACGTCATCATCAGCTGCAACTTGGAGCCGATCTGGACATCACTCCGACCACAGGGCTTCCACAAAGCAAAATTATGATTTTATTATTCCTAACATTATGCCGCACTTCAAATGAAATGATTTTACTTCATGGAAGTTTCACATTTAATGTAAAATGTGATCTACTAAGAAATCGGATCACATAGTGTGCAATATGCTTTAAAATGATAAGGTATTTGAAATTATACACGTACAACAGCTTTGGCAACTCTTGTATTTAAATTTGTTTTGAAAGAAATGAATGAAGAGAACAATGGAAGGCGAAGCTTAAATCAAGGTTCCCCAGAGTTATCTGCCCTTTGGAAAAATTGGTGATGCCGAAAAATGTCTTTGCCGGGAATCGAACCCGGGCCCCCAGCTTTGAACGCCGGTGCCTTAACCAATAGAACACAGAGACTGGTTAGTTGCTAGGGCGATCCCGATCCAATTGACCGTCAGATAACAGATTTTTCGACACCACCAATTACATTTTCCGTTGTCGGGTGTAGGTGAGTTTTGAACAATGACAAGCCGCCCTGCATCAGCTGGATCAAAGCTATTGCTTAAATGCATCACATGTATGGGACACACACACGCGCGCGCACCCTCCACACACACACACACATAATTATATAGCATCCTCTCAATATAAATATATATATATATATATATATATATATATATATATATATATATATATATATATATATATATATATATATATATATATATATATATTTATATTGAGAGGATGCTATATAATTATGTGTGTGTGTGTGTGGAGGGTGCGCGCGCGTGTGTGTGTCCCATACATGTGATGCATTTAAGCAATAGCTTTGATCCAGCTGATGCATATATATATATATATATATATATATATATATATATATATATATATATATATACCATTGTTCTCTTCATCCATTTCTTTACAATATTTAAATAAAAGAGTTGCCAAAGCCGTTGTACATGTATAACTTTACACATTTGTATACTTTCTCCCATACGTGTACTGTATCAAATGGAATATTAGGAGGAAAATTTGAATAAAAAATGGGATTGTAAATAAAAGACAATCAATCATAATTTTGCCTCTATCTTAAAATATGGATACATGTTCATTGAAACTCAAAACTTGGAAAAATTTGGTTATGTACCCTTCGCATTTGAAGAACGATAACTCTGTGACCTGTGCCAATCATGACATAAGCAAGTTGTCAAATTAAAGTTGATGAGTTACTCAATTAGGTAGAATGCATATAACAAGAATAAATCATGTATTCTTGATACAGATGACCTTTGATCTTCGATTACCTTTTTTTAAAGAAACACCCTGTATTGATATTGAGGCCTAAGAGCGGTTTCATTTTAGTAATTCTAGTTGTAGTAGTTTTAGTAGTAGTAGTAGTAGTAGTAGTAGTAGTAGTAGTGGTAGTGGTAGTAGTAGTAGTAGTAGTAGTAGTAGTAGTGGTAGTGGTGGTATTATTAGTTGTAGAATTGTTTCTTATGATATGATCATTATCGTTAATTTGTTAACACTGCTTCGATTTCCGCCCAGCTGACAAAATCTTCATAACAGACGTGATTCATGGCAAGGTCTTCGTCGGCGAGAACACTGGCCCATATTTCTATGGGGAGGACATCGAGGAAATCGACCTGGCAGGCGTTGAGGCTCCCGTAGGCATTGACTACGATTATCGAACCAACAGGATATATTGGACTGATGAGGAGACTAAAAGAATCAGTCGGGCTTTCATCGATGGGTCGGGGCAAGAAATAATAGTTAACGAAAACCAAGGCATTGGAAGTAAGTACTGCTAAAAAAAAATAGTTCATTCGTTCATTCAGCAATTGTGGATTACTTGGTATTATTCAGTTCGTTTAACATTTGTTCAGTTGAATAAGCCTTAAGATTCTTTCAGCACACTGACTCAATTGTAGTTTTTGTTCGACTTCTCCCCCAACTTTCCCTCATCGTAACTACCTTCATTCAATTGCACCATTGCCACTGCCCCCGTTAATATCACCATCATTTGGATAAAAACAAGAAATAGAGGGATGATGTAAATACCTTATTTTTGACACCACCAAACCCTGATACAAGAATTAGAAAGACATGTTTCTATTTTATTCTGCCGTAACGTGATCGCGCAATCGAGGCCCAAATGGAAACTTTCAGGACCAAAACATAAGAGGCCGATTAGACTTTATCTCAAAGGATTATTGAATGAAAGAGACGACTGAAGATGATGATTATTTTTGTTTTATTCATGAAAATCTGATGGCAAAGTTTTATTTCTCTTAGGCATACATCTTTTGCACGTACGAAAAACAGGTTTGCATGGGCTCTTTATTTCAAGAAAATGTCTAAACTCTACAATTTGGCTTGATGTGTTCTTTCACCGAATTCACAATTTCTTGATTTTTCGTTTCGTTCTTACCCATTAAGCCCCAGAAGGGATAGTCTTAGATCTAGCGGCGAGCCGATTGTATTGGACGGATATACTGCTAGAACGTATTACGAGTGCTAGTCTGGACGGGAGTAACCGCCGAACTATTATAAGTAGTGGTCTTTATCTCCCATGGAGCATAACCATTTCTCAAAAAAGAGGGTAGGTATGGGTACAAAACATGGCAAAATCTTATTCAGCCTAGTCGCACTTTCTCTCTTCAAGTTCAAATTCAAGATTTATTTATTAAAAAACCAGACATATTATGAGTACAAATCAATGATCAGATGGTACAAAAGAATACATGATACAATATGAACGGTTTTCTAGGACCCCGAAGAAGCACAGCTTGTGAGTGGGGCCCTATACCTCTAAATAAGATGTAGATCTAAATGTATAAAATGACAAAGGAGAATACATGATAAACAGATATATCGACTACAAATATGTACAAAATGCTACATTAAACAAGTGTCAGCATAAGCACAAACACACTAGGTCCTCTCTCCTTCTACCCCAACCCCCTCCTCATATTATACTCTCTGTAGTTCTCTAGCATAGCTTTATACCACTGTTCATTTTGTTCCACTTAAAAGAGAGCCCCAGATATTACGGCTAGAATAATGTCTGGGACTCTCTCTTTTAAGTGGGTGGAACTTTAATAAGCACGATGAGAAATATTCTTTTAAAAAATATCTTAAAATCCACGTAACGAAAACTTATCTGGACACTTTCAACAGCAAAATAAAAACACCCTGCATCGATATGAATAGGCCTGAATTAGTGTTTCAAGGACACCATTCATAAAATTGCCAGAGTTTGAAATAAGTCCAGGTGGATTTTAGGATGTTTAGTCAGGAACAAATCGAATACAGGATTTCGTCTTAATGTTAAAGATTCATTCTCAATCTCAAAATATTCAAAAGTTATTTTGGGCATTAAAACCAAATCCAGAATTCGATCGGTCCCTATCTACAATTCATAATTATTTACTTTAAATCCACGCAATCTCGAGTGAATCCTTTGACTCCTTACGTTTACTGACTGATGCAAACATAACTATTGCTATCACTTTTTGTAATGTTAAAAGAAAACTGTATTGGTGTGACGAAGGTCTGACAACTGGAAAGATTGAAATGTCAAACAAAGATGGTTCCGATCGGAGAAAGTTGATTACAGCATCCCTTACACAACCTTACGGAGTGGCCCTTGATTCACAAGGTACATGTACAATGCAATGGCTTTTTAAAAGTCATTTAAGCATTTAGAGTTGAAACACGAAGTATTTTCCAGAACATGAGTTTAACGTAATAACTAACAGACCAACGCTTTTAAACTCAGCGAAAGAATAATATAGCAAACTCGTTTTCTGTTCACTGATAGATTATGTCAAGAGAAACACGCTCTGCAAACATACATCAAAGCAAGGCATCCACAACAAAATTCAGACAAAAGTAATAGTAACCGACTGGAATGTGACGTCCTGAACATGCCAGCCAGGCGTTTACACACATTTTGTACATTTCGATAGAAAATGAAAGTGATCTTATGAACATAATTGATTTATAAGCTCATTATGTCCTCACCTTAACGTTTCAGGATTTCTTAATAATGGTTATTCAAAAGGACATGCCTTTTAAAGACTGACCAGGAACAGTAATGTGGGCGCGTCGTGGTCCAGTGGATCTGACTCTCGCCTTTCAAACACAGGGTCGTGGGTTCGAATCCCAGCCATGGCGCGTTTTCCTTCAGCAAGAAATTCGCAACCGACCCGGCAGGAATAATTGTCTGAATGCACGAGCGCTGAAAGGCAGCTCGAACTAAAGCAAGGGTAATAATGACATTAATATCAATGCGCCTCGGAATACATTGTTTCTAGGTAGATGGTGCTAAACAAATGCCTATTATAATTATTATTATTGAAATTAACTACATGTACTAGAAACCAACGTTTCCAATTTCTTATCAACGTCAAACATTATGTCATTGGGCTCTAACCTCCTTCCGCATATTTTATTATTATTTAAAGAGAGCTTACGATTTGCCAACGCTTTTGGAGACAGTATTTTCCGCATCTCAAAGTCCTTCTGCGAGTGGGAATTCTGTCCTAAAAGTTTATTATTCATACAAAATTGCGTTGATTCCGTGTTGGCTAGAGCATTTGGATTCAATCACGGTTTTCAATCTCCTCATACTGCATACCCAGCAGCACCATCTTAATATCTAGGGTCCCTTATCCAGGGGCACCCTAATCATTCAAACTATTTTGTACATTCATGTATGATTTGTATATATTTTGGTTTGCATATTCATTTTTAAATGATTGAATAAAAATTAATTGAATTAAATCGTAGACCCTCTGCCAACTCCGGTATAATGTAAACCTCTTCTCGTATACAGAACAACGCTTGTACTGGACGGAAGGTTTTCATGATGTCATAGAGTCGATCGATCTCGATGACTTATCCGACCGGAGAGATCACGTTTACGCCGTAAGTGGGGACTTAACCCTCTTTGGCATCTCACTCTATTTCAACTCAATCTACTTTACCGACTTCTCGTCGCGAGGTCTTCATGCGTCTGAAATCGGGGTTGAGGATATCAGGGAGGTTACTGGATTTACAGAAGGGTCACCTACACATGTCAAGATCTATGCAGGTGAGAAAAGGGGGGTGTTTTATGTAGCCTCAGCCATTAAGGAGCAAGGTTTTCGGTAGCTTATAACAATAGTCAACGATGAAAAATCACTATTTGCTTATAGCTCCCCAATTACAAGGACGGGGGAGTGGGTCGGGTCTTTTTTAACCGATAATCATTTTCCAGGATATCAGTGAGACTATCGGCATTACAATGAACAGGGAATTAAAAAAGAAGATCAGACATGATTCTTCTGGTTGTATATAGGCTATAACTTCAATTAAGATCGACGTATCTTTTTCTCTCCCATTGACATGATTTATTGTTGCTCACCTCCCCCCTCTCTCTCCAGACTTAACCTGTGATACACCCTGCATTGGTAACAGTCGATGTCAGTTGATCGCGTATGATACTCCAGAATGCGTTTGCATAGTTGGATGGGAGGGGTTCAACTGTCTCACACGTAAGTGCATGGATTCATTGCAGTTCAATCGTGTGCGGCAACCGTGCTTATCAAAACACTTGATAACATGGCTTAGCTAGGGAAGGACTTCATGATGAAACTTGCATCGTATATAGTAGTGGTACAGTTCAAAACATCCAAATGAGCCAGGCCTGACTACCCTGAAACCTTTAATAGGTGCCCTAGCTAAAGAGCACTTGCAAGAATTCTCGACATCTAGAAACATCTGATCAGGTGGTCTTAACATGCGCACGTGCGGGATCTATCTCTAGAAAATCCTGATCAGGTTTAGTTCCAACTATTACATGAGCTGTTGTTTCCGTTTATCGAGATATCACTGATCAGGAAGAGTTTCAACTATCGCGCGTACGTTATTATCATTTTCTGTAGACACCCTGATCAGGTATTGTTCCATCTATTGCATGTGCGGTAGTTTCTGTCTCTCGAGATATCCCTGATCAGTAGAGTTAATTCCAATGATCGCTCGTGCGTATAGTTTCTCTCTAGAAATCCCTGATCAGGTATTTTTCCAACTATTGCATGTACGTGCGGTAGTTTCTGTCTCTCGAGGTTTCTCTGATCAGGTAGAGTTCCAACGATTCCGCGTGCGTTAGTTTCTCTCTAGAAATCCCTGATCAGGTGTAGTTCCAACTATGGCATGTGCGGTAGTTTCAGTTTCTCGAGATATCACTGATCAGGTAGAGTTCCAAAGATCCCCCGTGCGTTAGTTTCTCTCTAGAAATCCCTGATCAGGTATAGTTTCATCTACTTCATGTGCGGTAGTGTCTCTCGAAAATTCTCTGGTCTTCCAACGATCCGATCGCGCATGCGTTAGTTTCTCTCTAAAACTCCTGATTAGGTATAGCTATTTCATGTGCGGTATAGTTCAATCTTTCGAGATATCTCTGATTAGGTATAGGGTTCCAAAAAGCGCCTTAGTTTCTCTATAGAAACCCGATCAGGGGATTGTAACTACAGTAGTTTCTCTCGAGATACCCCTGATCAGGTAATGTAATAATGCGGTAGTTTCTTTCTCGAAACCCTATCGAGGGGGGGGGGATCACTATCGTACATGCGATGCGATTTAGCAATCATGGTCTTATATGGCCCGCATTAGAAAAAATAGTCTACTTCGTGGTGGGTCTGGATTTTCGCGTGTATGGTGTATTTTTCTCCAGCTATAAATTTACTGAAATTGTGCTCCACTCAAAACAAGTGATGAATAAATCGGTACCTGGCAAGAATCTATTCCTTTAAACGCAAAGCGTGCAGGTGCACTACTAAAGCCAGGTTAATGATGCATCGTTGTAGATCTCTTAGATAATTCTGATAAAGTGAGTAATTAGCGTATAAGCAAGTGTATGCTATATAGTTATCATCTTAGGTAATGTTTTTTTTAACACCAAAGATAATTATATTGATTATATTTCATGCCCCTATTTTCAGGTGTTACGTGTACCCTGCCAGACCCCCCGTCAATGGCCTCATTCGTCAACCCTAGCGACAGCTACTCATCAAGTACTACAGTGACAGTCGTGTGTGACAATGGCAATGACCAAGTTGAGTGGATCTGTAACGGTTATACGGGGGATTTTGATCGTGAACCAATCGATTGCAGCTCTCCAGAAGCAGCAGGTATCGCAAATCTTAATACAAAACTAAAACTCAAAATTAGGATAGCAATAATAAATAATAATAACCATAATAATGATAATCATAATTATCATCATCATATTAAATAACGATACAGATGTTAATAATAATAGTGTGCACTTACAAGAGAAAAATATTAGATGTCGAAATGTTTGATTGATTGCATTTATTTTTTTTCATTCCAAAATTTAACAAAAGTTACAATGTATAGCAAAACACAAAAGTATAATATACAGAAATGAAAAAGGGAACCCACTGGAAAGCAAAGCTTGTTAGTATGGGTTCCCTGCAATAAATAGTTAATTAAAGTATATCTTTGATCAATGAAATTCAAATCGTAAATTAAAAAGGTTTGTACAATGAAAAAGAATACTAGTGGGGTCAAGCTTTTTATGCCTACTATGTTACAATTAACAAAAAATATTATATCATATATACCCCTGCTGTATAAAAAAAAATACATGAGTTCAGGAGTGTGTGAACAGACAATCACTTGGACAAGACAGGACAGATACTAAAAGCAAAACAAAGACAAAAACAAAAAAGGCACACAAACAAAAACAAAACAGGACAAGACAGAAAAAAAGGAAAAGAAACAAAACAAAACAAACTATGAAATATAGACAAACAGGAAAATAAGAAAAGCAATAGAACTAGACATTAAGGTGATAGGAAGAGAGAGAGAGAAAAAAAAGAAATGTGAGAGGGAGGGGGAAAGAGAAGAAGGAAGAAAATAAGAAGGGAAGAAGAACAAGAGGTGGTAGCTGCTTATACAGAAATGTTTAAGTTCTGGGGTTTATACCCAAGGATAAGAATTTTCTTTAACCCTCGACTGAAACTTAAATGTGTTGGCTTGTTACGTAATGATTCTATAAGGGAGTTCCAAAGTTTGATACCTGTAAAAATAAATGTTTTATTTAAAAGGATGGTTCTAGCTCTTGGTGGATGAAAGAGCCCGGCGGACCTAGTAGGATAATGATGAATATCGACATTTTTTGTAAACATGGAATAAAAAATATTTGGAAGTTCATTTTTATCTAAACTATACATGAGTTTTCCGAGATTGTATCGATACAAGTCACCAATCTTCAAAATATTATATTTATAGAAAAGTTCGTCAGTGTGTGAACGAAAATCTGCATGACAAATAATACGAATAGCCTTTTTCTGTAAAAGTAAAATTCTATTCAGGAGGCAGTCAGCACAATTCCCCCATGCTGTTATACCGTAGTTTAAATGAGGCAGGATCAAAGTTGAATACAAATTAAATAGTATATGAGTGGGAAAGAAAAATTTTACTTTGTTTATGATACCAATATTTCTCGAAATAATTTTACAAATGTGATCAACGTGCTCTTTCCAGGAAAGATTATTATCAATGGTTACCCCAAGAAATTTAGTACTGCCAACTCTTTGTAAATTAGTATTTTCGAAAATTATATTACCTGGAAGTTCATCTATGATATTACTAAAGAGCATATAATTTGTTTTTTGGAGATTAAGGGATAGTTTATTAGCTTTGATCCATTCAGATACATGTACTAGTTCGTGATTAATGGTGGCAAGCAAATGGCGTGGATCCTTATGGGAGAAAAAAATATTAGAATCGTCAGCAAACAGAATATATGTTAGGAGTGATAGAAATCTGAATAAGAAATGGCAATGTGTGAAGGCTTACTGGTTTGGGCGTGTGTGTGGGAATGTGAGGGGAGGTGCGTGTGTGTGTGTGTGGGGGTGAGAGGGTATGTGAACTTTGGTTCCATGACATTTGCTCCTGCGACAATTGCTCCGCTGTGAATTACACACACTTATGGAATCGCCAACTTCAACCCTGAGTTTAACACAGACTATACCTTATCCTAAACCTAAGCTTAAACCTAACATAAAAACCTATGGCAACCCTAATCCTACATCTTAGACGAAATAAAGCCAGGAGCAAATGCAAGGCCGTAGCTAGAGGGGGGTGTGGGGGGGGGGGGGGGTGTGACACCCCCCCAACATTCGTGGCAGTCGGCAAAATCATGTACCAGTTGGCAAAATGGAGGATAGGGGAGAAAAAGAAAGAAAGAAAGAGAGAGAGAGGGGGGAGAGAAAGAAAGAAAGAAAGAAAGAAAGAAAGAAAGAAAGAAAGAAAGAAAGAAAGAAAGAAAGAAAGAAAGAAAGAAAGAAAGAAAGAAAGAAAGAAAGAAAGAAAGAAAGAAAGAAAGAAAGAAAGAAAGAAAGAAAGAAAGAAAGAAAGAAAGAAAGAAAGAAAGAAAGAAAGAAAGAAAGAAAGAAAGAAAAGGAAAGAAAAATAGGGGTACTAACTTCGAAGAAGGTTACGACTTTTAGAGTAAAGACAACCAATTGGCAAATCCAAGTCCATGTAGCCAGACTTAGAGCCCTACTAGTCAGCAAAATACTAAGTACAAAACAGATGGAGCTATAATAACACACAAAGTAAGCCCCCGGTCCTCCCCCAATATGAACAAGCTTGTTAGTTTGCAAATTATACCACAATTATTGACGATTTAACAAACACATTAGTTTTGTAAAATTAGAGGCAAGACTAGGTACATAAATATTGGGTGGGATGAATTTCCAAGGTTTAAGTTGAATAATCAAAGCCAAAGTATAGTTGGCAAATTATAAAGTGGGTCTATTAAAGTGGCAGAACACTATACGCTCTACCAGTCAGCAAAGTGATGTACAAGTACTGGCACTGCCCCGTTTCAGATCTGAAAAGAACAGAACACAAGACTTTAAAAAATGGTAACTCTGCAGTTGGCAAATTCATGAAGACAAGTCTACAACTTGTAGACTTGTCTACAAGTTTGCAGTTGGCAACAAACACAAAAATGTTCTAAGTTATTTTTACTAAACTTTTTTTTTTATTTATGGTGTCAGATGGTGCTGAGGGTGGGGATGGGGGCAGGTTGGGCTTGCATCATTCCTGGTGCTCGCATTGTCTGACTAAGTCCTGTTGTATTTTAAGTCCATAAAGATTATGCAAAAAACTATCTCCTCGCACTTCAAGTTATCATTGTTTTATGTAGTGACATATGCTTTTTTCATGACTACATACTTAAAGTGATTGCCCCCTTTTAAGGCCTTAATAAAACATTTCCAGTCTGTGCTTACGTTCGCATTGGTGTGGACCGATAAAGATACCGGGCTGGTGTTATATCAACACCAGCGTTTTTGCAGCGCACGAATTCCTAAAGACAGTCCTTAAAATGTCCCTTTTTCTGATCTAATTATAACAAATTTTCAGCTCGCGCTTCGCGCTCGCATCACTTACTTAGTGAAATAGTAAATTCCTACAAACAAGCCATAGAATGCCCCTCTTCAGGTCTGAATTTCTAAAATTGTCAGCTCGCGCTTCTCGCCCGCAATATTTCATTAGTGAAATACGTATCATGTTCATGATTACAATGACCACACAAAATGTGCTTCATGTGCCAGTGTAATTCTAACAAAATCAGCAAGCGCTTGGCGCTCGCATTAGATGACTATGATGAGATACGTACGCACTTCATAAATTCCAAAAGATAGTCCTGAAAATGTCCCTTTTTAGGGTTAAGTTATACAAAAAATTTCAGCTCGCGCTTCGCGCTCGCATTGTTTGTTTTGTAAGACAGGTACGTATCATGATTACAAAACTTTGCTTATAATGTCCCGTTTTAGGACTGAATATCAAACATTTTCAGCTCGCGCTTCGCGCTCGCATTATTTGATCACTAAGATACATATCCGTTAAATGACACAGTCCTTAAAACGTCTCTATCAGGTCAGTATACCTGGCGCCCTCTTAATGACTCTAAATTTTTGCTGGTGCCCCCCCCCCCAATGCCGTGAACCACTGTACGCAACTGTTAGCAGTAGCACTCTTGAAATTTTAGTTGAGACATCTTGCACAGAAGGTCAATTAAAAATTAACAAATCTTTGATTTTGATATTATTAATGCATAGGGTATATCATTATACTGCAAGTTAGCAACTACGGCACACTAGCCTTTCTATTTTGATCCAAAATGTTTATTTTTAAAGTGCAAATATCTTTGTATATCTTTGTATAATTTACTTTAAAGTATTCACCAAATGCCACCAATTCAATTCTAAAAAATCAAAATCTTTTAGCACGTGATTATTGTAGGGGGGGGGGCACATCCCCCATCAGACTCCCCCTATGCTCACGTTGGCGCTGTCACGCCAAATTTAGTTGGCAAATTTAGCTGGTACACCCCCCAACAAAATGCTTCTGGCTACGGCCCTGAGCAAATGTCGTGTCACTTCGGTTACCTATGGAGCGCGCGCGTGTGTTTGTATATATAATTTTGGGTGGATGTGTGTGTGTGGGGGGGGGGGGGGTGTCTTTTGCATGGGTTTCTATGAGTGAATCATTTCACCATTGCCGGCGGCACTGGTACCTACATGTATACATAGCTAGTTTTCACTATATCCTTTCATCTGGATTCCAGTCAACTAATTTAGGCCCTATGTCAAATTACCGACCGATATTCCAGTTTAGATAATTGATGTGAAGAAATATAGTGACGCTATATAATAAAACCTCACCGTGCTTACACTTAATCGGCATTTGGTTCAGATGCAGAATCGGCTTTTGGTTTGCGTTTACACGTTGTTACAGCTCGTGGTTCAGAACCGCGAGCCGATGCAAAACCTGAAATGATACGCACACCAACAATATACGTCATAATAAAGACAACGCTGGATCAGTGCGCTTACAATTACGTCACAATGGTAAAGTAAATGAAATGCGCACAAATTGCCGATGCAGAATCGGCTTTCTGTTTACACGTAGTAAAAAAGCCGATTCTGCATCGGCTCGCAGTTCAGAACCTACTACTTTGGTGGTGCAAATTGCTGGTTCTGAACCGCGAGCCGATTCAAATGCCGATTAATACCGTGTTTACACTTAATTATTAAGTGTAAACACGGTATAAGTGTAAACACGGTAACAGTGACCTTTCCTCCTCATCTGACGCACAGTGCATGTGACGCGCAGTTGCGCGCAGTGCATCTGACTTGCAGTGTTCATTATTTTTTGGCTCCGTGCAGTGTGATGAGGTACAAGCCTAAACCTTGTATTGTTTTAGATGTTTCATGCCTTAACTTTGTCATATTCAATCAGTGTTAAAATACAAAAAAAAATGATGAGTGTGTGGCATCAACATTTCGTGTTGTATTATCACTTTTCTTTATAAAACATAACTTTTTTAGAAAGGCAAAGTATTGATCTTCCCAGTCCCGTGCCTGATCAGAGTTCTAAATGGGTCACATTCAAGGCCAACTTGAACTTGAAATTGCTAAAACTTTTCGTTCATGATGCTTTAATTTTTGTGAATTATTGATAAGTCAACTTGTTTTAGGTGGGTTTTTTACCCTTTATTCTGAAGTTGTATCCTTTGCGCGCAAGACTGCTAATAATACTGACTGTATCGTTATTGTTCTAGGACCATCGACTGCATTAATCGGCGGGATTATTGGCGGAGTAGTGCTCTTGGTGTTGATTTGCGTCATTGTCTACTGGTAAGTACAACAACAGTGATTAATACCTAAAGTATTCCTAGAACGCTTACTCTATCAAATACAAATATTCCTATAAGTCGCAAAAATGAAGGAAAAGGTGAGAGGAAATAATACAAAACAAAGGCGGAAGTGGATTAATATAATACTGCATTATAATTTGGGACATGGAATTGCGCTTTTTGAATATTTCTTTTTTTATCGCTTTTGCACACATTTCCTCTTATCAAGGAGCGTCAAAAGCTCCTTGCTCTTATCCAGTTGCTTTTCACTTAATCATGATATTGTACATGTTGATGCGTCTGTAATAAGCATACTGTAACAGATAGCTGATATTTTTTTTATCAGTTGTTTGCAGTTAAAGTGGAATAATGGGGGGGGGGGGGGGGAAAGAGGGGCACAGCATTGGGTGGGTTACTAAAAGTTTTGACCTTTGTAAAAATTAAAATCGATTTTTTTTTTTGGCTGATTTACTTTTTAGGGGGTTAATAATCAGACTGTATTTTAAGTAGGTACATCTCAGCTTCATTCTTACAAACAAGATAAGCATGATAAGGCCTATATCAAGCGAGCGCGTGGCGCGCGAGCTCACATTTTGGGAGATTTCATATTAATCGACCTCGATATTGAATATTCTGAGCAGTTTTTGTAATCATGGACAAGATGATCCAACTAAACTGAGATTAGGCGAGGCGCGACTGATTAAATTTTTGATACGCTAGCTTATAGCTGACCTACACAAGCTAGAACCTGTTAAGGACTGTTTGCAATGACTCGTATATACATACCTCACCAAATAAATAATCTCACGTTTTTTCCTTCCCCCCTTTTCTTGGTCATGGAAATTTTATGCTCCCAAGTCCACCCCCCCATCTGCACTCCAGTAATGTATTATACACTAGTCAAGTAGTTTTACAAATGAATTTCTGCTGTCTTAGGAGTATGGGCTACCGTTGGTTAAAGACAGATGTTGAAAACAAGCAAGTTGATTTCAATTAGTTCAGTGTCGTGCATCATTTCTTCAATTTCATTTTAAGAAATTTTTATTTCTTTATGTCTACCAACAGTGCGACGCGCAAGCCCCAAAGAACTCCGGCGGCCCCCGCCCAGACTTCTGCTGGCCCAACACTCGTCTACACTGTGAGGGCCCAACAACAGGTTTTCACAGCCGAGCGCCCTGCTGTTAATGAGATATCCAATATCAACCAGGTTTCCCCCATGAACATGATGAACCCTTCCGGTTCATCAGTTGCTACGTCGGGCATGGAAGATAAGAAGCAGACGGAACATGAATACATGTCGACGATGGATATGCGAGCCGCAATGCCCCCTCCCTACACATCTAATCGCGAGTACTAATGGTGGGGCGGAGTAATTTCGTTTGGCTCCTTTGAAATGTAGAATGGTTTGTGTTCGTGTTTGACTTTGAAAAAAAAAATACTCGATCAAATCGTATTATAAAGAGTTAATGCAAACTAATTTGCGAATAACGGAAATTCATTATTAAATTAACTGAGCAAAAATATAAATTAACGATACAATAACTGAAACTGAGATAATTCAGAGATATGAAATAGACATCCACATAATACAGAAACACATAAACATATTTGTAGACGTTAGAGATCGACATGATCTCGAGGAACAAACAGATGGTCAGCCTATACTAACATTTGGTTTCTTTGACAAAGAAATATGTAAAACCACAGAGACGGCATATATTTTTATGTCTCTATGGCAAAAACCAATCAATCTGATATCTCATTTGATATGAGGGCACCTGAAAAGTTTAGAATTTCCTCCGGGTGTACTGTACGTAAGCTTTAAGGCCCCCTCACACCTAACCGAATTGCCTGAAATATGCCTTGCGATGGCTGGCGAAAGGCATTTTTCAAAAATCGTTTTCAATGGTAACTGATAGTAAATCATATTTACCCTTCGTGTTTGGGTTCGTACATCTTCTGAACTAACAGCTGCGATTATTCAAATTCGCGCGGAAATTTTGATCATGTTCAAAATTTCCCGACGAATTGAAAAATCGTTGGTCATCTGTTTGAATTCGCATCTCTTATATAGTCTGCGGTAATCGTTCGTTTATCGTTCGTGTGTTTTTGTCGCTCATCGTCCCTCTTCGCGCTTTTGCCAAAGTGGCCCGATCTCGAAAGAACCCGTAACGAAGCAACACGATGACACAACGAACAAGATTGCCTGATATATTCCCTCGCCTTCGTTTCTAATCGCACGCAATGTCAAACCATTGCTCATTGTACCTTCGTCTTATTTGGTTATATCAACCCTTCGCTCGCCTTCGGCCGCAATTTTCTCAAAGAGGTGAGCCGAAAAATCGATATCCTTTGCATGACATATTTATCCTTCGCTGTACCGCTCGTTGATAAAATGTGACAATTGTTACTGATTGCATGATTTGACGGAAATTTTATTTGAATTCGTTGAATTCGCGTGCATTTCGTTCATATTTCCCTTTCGTCACCCTTCGTCCGCCTACATTCGGTCAGGTGTGAGGGGGCTTTTAGGTCAAACTGTTAATAAGCAACAAATCAATATTGTGATGGTGTTTTTAATCAAGAGTAAAGAATATGGTAATGGTTTTTGTATACACAGTGTTGCATGTAAATAATCATGAAGACATTTTATTAGTTTACCTGCAATAAATTTTCAATATCATTAATACAAATCTTCTCTCTGTGCGGTATTAGAGGAGATAGGACCTTACTTGGAGTGGTCTATGGGCTTCTTTAACTAAATGTAGAAAATTGATATCCTCTCCTGTGGTTCGTCTTCCATAATTATGCTCATTTTTAGATCTTAGAGAGCAGTAATGAAACAAATAAGCAGTGGCATCCACTGAGTATTGTTACAAGGTACTGCAATCATTGTATCTGATTGGCTTAGAACACATTACGCAGTGTGAAGAATAAGATCACTGAATGATTAGTCTTTTAATGGAACGCTTCCACTGAATAATTAGGCTTTTAATGGAACGCTTCCACTCTTGGTTTATCTGTATGTGCGCTGTCGTTTTCTCTTCGTATGTTAAATCAATAGACTTCAGTAATTCACGTGTTACCTTATAATCAAGAGTATTCATTTTTTTATATCAGAAGCGTATCAGGGCCATAGCAAGCCTCGATCAGACGTGGGTAGTCGGAGTGTAATTTTCTTATGCATGGATGAAGATTCCAATTGTTGGTCGTCTTATCACGACCAAGACGTAGGCAGTTTTGGTCGGATCGAGTATTAAGGGTCGGAAGAAGCTCGGTCGGAGGATGCTAAGTCAGAGTAAGTTCGGAAGGAAGGCCTGAGTAGAGCCCGTCTGTACAGTGTATTCAATTAGTTATCTATACCAATGTTTTGTTCGAGTCATATCTTTTTAAAAACATATTTCTTGTTATCTTTGGCCCGCATTCTGAAGTCAGGTTTTATTTACTTAGACCATGGTCTAACTCAGTGCTAAAATTTTGGGAAGCCAAAAGTGTCAATTTTTTTTTTAAGTTGTATGTTTCTTATGTTTACTATGCTCTTGCCTGATTCATCGATGGTGAAGACAATCTTCTACTTATACTTCCTAGACAATTATGAATGATTTGAGAGCCAAATGAGCTGGAATATTATATCTCTACTGTTAGTGATTTAGGTAACAATTGGCTATCCATACTTAAACCACAACTTTAAACCTGAGTTTAAGTTAAACACGACTTCAGAATACGGGCCTTTGTGTTTTGTTGTAATGATTTTATATAGGCCTACGAACTTGCTGAAAGACAGTCTAACTTCTTTTTATTCCTTATTGAAACTAAATAAACAAACAAACAAACCCGACAAGGGACTGACGGTTTGTAAGCTATGCTTCTAACATTAGTTCCTTCTTTTTAATCCTGATTTGACAACGATTCCAATCTACAAATGGTATCGGCTTCAGTTCTTATGAACTATTCTCCCGGTGGGCCCTGCAATTGAAATCACATACATTTTTCTTATTCTTACAAAAAGTATGATTTATATGATTTTGTAGGTAAGGTATAACAAATAAAGGCATATTAATCCGGAGTCTGACTCAAAATTTACTTTATTCATATTCTTAAAAAATGGAACTGAATACACATTTCAATTTCACACAGATCATGGTTCTGCTGGTGATCGGTAAATTCCTCCATCTTTTCCATAATTGTATAACATTAAACGTCTACCTTGGAAGCTTCGCCCGGGAGCTTCGCTCACTCATGGAGGTTTCGCAACGCGTAGATGCAATCGTCAGGCAACTGATTATTATCCAAAGATACGCCTAAAGCGCTATCCACTTTTGTAAAGCTCGCATAAATTAAAATAAAAAAAATTCACCATGTTGCTTATTTTTCATAGCTTCTTGGCTTATCATTGGGTAATTTTCTTTTGCCGCCTATATATGCATGTTAAATATCCCATTCAGTAATTTAATGATGTTGCAGATGCACATTATTTTACTTATAGTAGTTCATAAAGTGCTCCAAATGCAAAGTTTCACTTCAAAATATTTTCTCCCCGGTCACCACACATGCCCTTGTAAATTGAGATTAAAACAGTTTAGCCTCAATTAGGGGCCCGTTGCATAAAACCTTTTACCTGAGAAAACTAAGGTTGTTTTTACCGGAGTTTTTGCCCTGTGTTAAAGTCAATGGCAGAAATCAGACTAATCTTAGTTTTCAGTTTTTACCAGAGTTTTCTCAGGTAAAAAGTTTTATGCAACGGGCCCCAGGGAGTATATAGCGGCAGAGCTATTTCTATAAAAAAAGTTCTAAAGAATGACAAATATTTGAAGCGCTTTTGACAAACAAAAGACAGGTTTTAGAGTTAAAACGTCAATTTTATGGCATTAGTATTGTTATTTTCGTGATGGGTGAAGTATATAGAGAGGTCAATTTGAAAAAAAGTTGCAAGGCAGCTTACTATATTGTAGAGGATCATTGACTTCCTATACCCGCACTTTAAGAGAGCGTTAATGTTTTCTGCATTTAGAGGTTATTTTACGAAGGAGCGTTTAGCGACCGAGCGGAAAATTTTCGGATTTGAATATTAAAACACTTTGATTTTAGAGCACAATGACATGAATGGAATACTGCATTATTCAATACATTATGCTTAAAGGGGCTACATATATATATTTTTTTTTGTGGTTGATTTTTTTTTTTGGGGGGAAGGCTTGAGCCATTTTTTTTTTTTTTTTTGGGGGGGGGGGGTGTTGCACCCACAAATGTAATAACGCCCACAAATGTAATAACACTTTACCCACAAGTGTAATAATTTCACCCACAAATGTAATAATGCAATTTACCCACAAATGTTATAATTTTTGATCGCCCACAAATGTAACAATGACTTTACCCACAAATGTAATAAATTTGAAGAGATTTTTGGCGAATCCGTTCTAAACTAAAATCCTACAGTAATGCGTTCATATAGCACAAAAAGCAAAGTCTTTTTTTCCAGAAACGGTTAATTAAAATATTATAATATAAGTCCAAAGTCTTTTTCCAGACCCGGTTGTTTCAAAGATTATAATATAAGGCCAAAATCTTTTTTCCAGACCCGGTTGTTTCAAAAATTATAATAAAAGTCCAAAGTCTTTTTTCCAGGCCCGGTAATTTCAAAAATTATGATATAAGTCCAAACTAAGATACGACAATGATATTCCAGTGGAATAAAAATGAGAATCGAGCTTAGTCTTCTCTCCGGACCCAGTTAATTAAAACTGGTGGAATTAATGTCTTTGTTGTTGTTTTAACTTATACGGCGCGTATTGTGAATATATGCGCTAAGAGTAAATTGAGAATCAAGTGTAGTCTTTTCTCCAGACCCGGTTATTTCAAAAATTATAATATAAGTCCAAACTTAGATACGATAATGATATTCCAGTGGAATAAAAATGAAAATCGAGCTTAGTCTTTTCTCCAAAACCTTGTTATTCCAAAATTATAAATAACAATATAACATCAAAAACAGTATAAATACCCCATAATCTTATTAATGCTGGATAACATGGACATAAAGCGTAGTCTTTCAGCTAGACCCAGTTATTTTTTTTTCAAAATAACGCTAGTAGTAATAATAAAAAAAACCTCAAAATCTAAGACCAAACAATCCGTCAACCTAAGAACCTGTTTTAAAAAGAGGTTTAGAGCAATGTCTTTATTCCAGACCTTATCATAAACAAATTATGAAAAAAAATCTTCTAACGTAAGACCTTATCATATTCTTATTCTTGCGGAATAACACAAGTTTTAAAACGTATTCTTTCCTCCAGACCCGGTTATTCAAAAAATGAATTTAAAAAACTTCAAATCTAAGACCAATCTTCAAAAGTTACACCCAGTAAAAAAAATATGTCTAAACACCACACCCAGTTTTTTTTTTATAATACTAAGACCCCTACAAAATATTGTAATAATGCATGGGAAAAGCAAACATCCTTTCTCCAGACTTGGTTATTATTTAAAAAAATAAAATAGTTTTTACAAATTTTCTAAAACGAATACCCAATAATCTAATTACTGTGGAATAACATAAAGATCGATTGTAGACTTTCCTCCAGACACAGTTATTTCAAGAACAAAAAAGCAATAAAACCCAACCCCAACAACAAATCTAAGAACCAACAAACCTCCAAATTAAGACCATGTAGAAAAGCACGTTTAGAGCGTTGTCTTTATTCCAGACCAAATCATTTAAAAACTAATTTAAACAATCTTAAAAACACAAGACTTTGTCATATTCTTATTCCTGTGGAAAAACACGAGTATCGTGCTTAGTCTTTCGTCTAGACCCGGTTATTTAAAAGATAAACAAATATTGAAAAAAAAATCAAAGGTAAGACCAATCTTCAAAATTAAACCCAGTTAAAATGCTTGAGTTTAGAGTGTTGTCTTTACCCCACGCCCAGTTCTCTTAAAAATACAAATTAAGCGAAACAATAATCTTAAAACTTAGACCCCAGCATCTTCCAAACTATAAAAAACCCTGTGAAAACGCACACCACAAAAACGACAAATTATTCATAGGCGTAAATATTCATATCTGAATGATACGCGCCTTAAAACCCAAGATAAGAACAACAACAACGTTATTCTACATTAATGATATTGTGGGGTCTTTGTTAATATTGATTGTTTGTTTTTATTGTTTCTTATAATTTCCTATTTTGAAATAACTGGGTCTGGTAAAGACTACATCATATTTCCATGCTATTCAATGTTGATAAGATTGCAGGGTCTTTGTTTTGTTGTTGTTGTTGTGTTTTTAATGATTTTTATAACTGGGTCTGGAGGAAAGACTACGCTATATTTTCAAATTATTCAACATCAATGAGATTGTGGGGTCTTTGTTAATATTGTTCTTTAAGAATTGCTATTTTGTAATAACCAGGGCTGGAACAAAGACTAAACCATATTTTGATGCTGATTTGGCGCAAATATTCACTACTGAATGATACGCGCCGTATAATCTAAAACAACAACAACAACATCAACAGCTATTCAATGTTTAAAAGATTGCGGGGTCTGTTTTTGGTTGTTGTTGTTGTTGTTGTTGTTTTGTTTTTGAATGAATTTTTTATAACTGGGTCTGGAGGAAAGATTATGCTATATTTACATTTCGTTTAACATTAATAAGATCGTGGGGTCTTTGTTTTTTTTTTTATCATAATTTTCTGAAAAAAAGACTACGCTTGATTCTCAATTTACTCTTAGCGCATATATTCACAATACGCGCCGTATAAGTTAAAACAACAACAAAGACATTAATTCCACCAGTTTTGATTAACTGGGTCTGGAGAAAAACTAAGCTTGATTCTCATATTATTCCACTGGAATAACATTATCGTATCTTAGTTCGGACTTATATGACAATTTTTGAAGTTACCGGGTCTGGAAAAAAGACTTTGGACTTATATTATAATTTTTGAAACAACCGGGTCTGCAAAAAAGACTTTGGACTTATATCATAATTTTTTAAACAACCGGGTCTGGAAAAAAGACTTTGGACTTATATTATAATTTTTGAATTAACCGGGTGTGGAAAAAAGACTTTGCACTTTTGTGCTATATGAATGCATTACTATAGGGTTTTAGTTTTTAGTTACCGGGTCTGGAGAAAAGACTATGCTTGATTCTCAATTTACGCTTAGTGCATATGGTTAAAACAACAACAAAGACATTAATTCCACCAGTTTTAATTAACTGGGTCTGGAGTCTGGACTTATATTATAATTTTTGAAACAACCGGGTCTGGAAAAAAGACTTTGGACTTATATTATAATTTTTGAATCAACCGTGTTTGGAAAAAAGACTTTGCACTTTTGTGCTATATGAACGTATTACTATAGGATTGTATTTGGAACGGATTCGCCAAAAATCCCTTCAAATTTATAACATTTGTGGGTAAAGTCATTATTACATTTGTGGGTAAAGTGCATTATTACATTTGTGGGTGAAATTATTACATATGTGGGTAAAGGGTTTTAGCTTTTAGTTTTAAGTAACCGGGTCTGAAGAAAAGACTACGCTTGATTCTCAATTTACTCTTAGCGCATATATTCACAATACAAAAAATTCTCCAAACAAACTATGTGAACTTGACCCAATCCCAACAGATTTGGTTAAGAAATGTTCCACAGTTCTGTTGCCTGTCATTACTAGAATAGTAAATACAAGTCTTAGTTCGGGAGTTGTACCACAGGTCTGTAAAAAAGCTGTCATCCATCCGACGCTGAAAAAGTCAGGCTTAGATCAAGAGTGTTTGAAAAATTACCGCCCGATATCAAACCTGTCTTTTTTAGGTAAACTACTGGAAAGAGTTGTTTTCTCACAACTAACATCATATTTACAAGATAATGAGTTACTTGGCCCACATCAATCCGCGTACAAGCCTGGTCATAGTGTAGAAACACTACTAGTTAACTTAACAGATACTATTTATAGAGAAATGGATAATGGCAACATTACCGCACTCATTATGGTAGATATGAGTTCAGCATTTGATACAGTAGATCACACTATCCTAATTGAAAGGCTTAACTCATTAGGTATCAAGGGGACTGCCCTTGCTTGGTTCATATCCTATCTATCAGAACGATCTCAATATGTTAGAATCGGTAGTTCCATCTCAGGTTTAACTACTCTGAAGTTTGGGGTACCCCAGGGCTCTGTAGGAGGTCCACTGCTCTATTCCCTCTATATGCAACCAATCAGCAAGATATTTCGTAAACATGGCATAAAATACCATTGTTATGCCGATGACATACAACTCTATTTGTCTTTTCAACCTTCAATGTCGTCACTAAACTCTGCTATTACAAAACTTGAAGCATGTCTACAAGACCTTAAGACATGGCTTGTATCTAATTGCCTGAAACTGAATGACGATAAATCAGAATTCTTAATACTTGGATAGAAGTTTATGCTTAGTAAAATTGACTTTCAGTCATGTCATGTCCATCTTGGTAGCTCTTGTATCACTCCGTCTAAAACAGCCCGTAATCTTGGGGTTATATTTGATCAGGAAATGACTTTTTTCGCAACCATATCACTCAAGTCCAACAAAATGTCAGATATCAACTACGTAATTTGAGTTTCATCAGAAAGTCACTGTCTAAACATACAGCCGAGATACTTATCCATGCTTTAATTTCCTTCCGTTTAGATTTTTCAAACTCATTGTTCTGCAACCTCCCACAAAAAGATTTGACAAAACTTCAACGTCTACAAAACTCTGCTGCCCGTCTCCTAACCTACACTAAAAAGTATGACTCCATCTCGCCAATCCTCCAGTCCTTACATTGGCTGCCTGTTTGTAAAAGAATCACCTTCAAAATTCTTTCACTAATACATCATTCAATTTATTCTCTCTTCCCCACATATCTCAGCAGCTCTATCTCAAAATATCAGCCTTCACGAAGTCTTCGCTCATCATCTGATTCTCTATTGCTCCAGACACCCAGAACAAAACACAAATGGGGGGACCATGCATTCTCTGTTATAGGACCAAAGCTATGGAATCAACTGCCTATCCAATTACGCCAAATTTCATCAACAGAAGCATTCAAGTCCCAGTTGAAAACTTATTTAATCTCCCATTAGCAGTTTAATATTGTGTTTATTCAGGAGAATTCAAATTCTATTCTTTTTTGTTTTCTATTGTTGTTGTGTTTGTGTTTATTTTCCTTGAAGCGCCATGAGCACCGAAAGATGGACCTGTGCGCTATATAAGTAGCCACCATTATTATTATTATTATTAGTATAAGTTAAAACAACAACAAAGACATTAATTCCACCAGTCTTAATTAACTGGGTCTGGAGAAAAAACTAAGCTTGATTCTCATATTATTCCACTGAATATCATTATCGTATCTAAGTTTGGACTTATATTACAATTTTTGAAGTAACCGGGTCTGTAAAAAAGACTTTGGACTTATATTATAATTTTTTTAACAACCGGGTCTGCAAAAAAGACTTTGGACTTATATTATATTTTTGGAATTAACCGGGTCTGGAAAATAGACTTTGCACTTTTGTGCTATATGAATGCATTACTATTAGGGTTTTAGTTTTTAGTTACCGGGTCTGGAGAAAAGACTATGCTTGATGCTTGATTCTCAATTTACTCTTAGTGCATATATTTACATTACGCGCCGTATTAGTTAAAACAACAACAAAGACATTAATTCCACCAGTTTTAATAAAAATGGGTCTGGAGAAAAGACTAAGCTCGAATCTCATTTTTATTCCACTGGAATATCATTATCGTATTTTAGTTTGGACTTATATTATAATTTTTTGAAATAACCGGGTCTGGAAAAAAGACTTTGGACTTATATTATAATTTTTGAAACAACCGGTATTGGAAAGACTTTGCACTTTTGTGCTATATGAACGTATTACTATAGGATTTTATTTGGAACGGATTCGCCAAAAATCCCTTCAAATTTATTACATTTGTGGGCGATTAAAAATTATTACATTTGTGGGTAAAGTGCATTATTACACTTGTGGATGAAATTAGTACACTGTGGGTAAAGTGTTATTACACTTGTGGGCGTTATTACATTTGTGGGTAAAGTGTTATTACATTTGTGGGCGTTATTACATTTGTGGGCGATTATTACATTTGTGGGTGTAACACACCCCCAGTAAAAAAAATAATTCCCAGGGCCCTGTTGTTGGTTTCCATTCATGTTGAGCACTTAATAATTTTTCCAATGCCATTTCCTTCTGCAAAAAAAAAATCGAGTTTATATTCTGAAAAGCAGAAAAAATCACCCAGTTTTTAGCGTACAAATCTATGAAATAAAAACGCTTCTAACACAACTTACAACCTGACGTTACGGTCTTGAGGCCTATGGAAAGTACACGGAAACATATATAAGCCCGTTAATTTGAGATTTTTTAAAGAAAAATACTAAGTTGTCAAAAGGTGAATGAATATGCATACAACTGACATTGTTGTACTATGTAGGTAATACATTTACTATTAGTCAGTTTCACTGTTAGTTTCGGTCTGTATTATCTCGCAAAGATGTACTCTTTATCTCTTTTCTCCCCCCCCCCTCCCTCTCTCTCTCCCTCCCTTCTCTCTCTCTCTCTATATATATATAATGTTACACTTCGTAATTCCGAAGGTTTGTAATTCCGAAGGTTCTTTATTCCGAAGGTTCGTAATTCCGAAACACGTAAATTGCCTATACCTCGATGTTCGTTAATCCGAAAACGAAAAAGGGTGCGTTAATCCGAACGTTTGTGGCGTTATTCCGAAGGTTCGTTATTCCGAAGGTTCGATAATCCGAAAACGAAATAAGGTTCGTTGTTCGAAGGTTCGATAATCCGAAAACGAAATAAGGTTCGTTGTTCCGAAGGTTCATTAATCCGAAAACGAAATAAGGTTCGTTGTTTTGAAGGTTCGTTAATCCGAAAACGAAATAAGGTTCGTTGTTCCGAAGGTTCGTTAATCCGAAAACAAAATAAGGTTCGTTGTTCCGAAGGTTCGTTAATCCGAAAACAAAATAAGGTTCGTTGTTCCGAAGGTTCGTTAATCCGAAAACAAAATAAGGTTCTTTATTCTGAAGGTTCGTTAATCCAACAAATGAAAACCGGGGAAAGCAGAGGCAAGTGGGGGGGGGGGGGGGGGGGAGAAACACCGTTGCTGTTCAATTGTTATGAAGATGGGAAGGCAAGGGCGGCCGAACGAATTTTCGTTTGGGGAAGGGGGCAAAGCCAAAAATGAAACTCATACGTCAAAATAGGCACTTTGGTGATATTTTCACCTCGAGATTATCATCTGTGTGAAGTCATTGTGTGTTTTTATAGTAATTAAGTAGAGAAAAGCCTTTTCGAAGTGACTTCTGATTATGGAAAGATGTATATTTAGGCTCTTTTTTTCGCGAGAGAGTATAATGATGATGATGATGGGTTCTTGTATAGCGCCGGTATCCGCCTCAGCTGGGCGCTCATGGCGCTTGCTCAAAAATAGGAAATATCTCACAAATTTCAATGTCTTCAAACAGTGCTTAGGATCATCATTCAGTTCAAGTACTGTCCTAGTAATGCTAAAATTGAGTTATTCTTGCAATAATGTTGGAGTGGGGAACAGAAAAGTCTTCAGGTAAGACTCAAAAGTTGATTGGGTCTCTGCTCTCCTGATAAATTGGGGAAGGCTATTCCACAGCTTTGGTCCAGAGATGTAGAAGGCTCTGTCACCCCAAGTTGTGTGGCTGAGAGATTCTCTCAGCAATGCTTGATCTGCTGATCTGAGACTGCGTGTTGGTCTATGCTGAGATAAGAGCTCTGATATGTAGGGTGGAGATTTATCGTTAAGTGCTTTAAATACGAAGACCCCAAGTTTATAGGCTATTCTCTGGTTGACAGGCAGCCAATGTAGGTCATGCAGAATTGGAGTAATGTGGACTCTCTTTCTTTGAAGGGACACAAGACGTGCGGCCATGTTCTGCAGACGCTGAAGTCTGTGCAGTTGATGTTGAGTCAAACCAGTCAAAATTGAGTTGCAAATGTCCAGTCGGGTTGTTACAAAGGCATGAACAAGGAGTTCAGCAACTTTCTTAGTTACATGCTTGCGGATCCTTCCAAGATTACGGATAGAGATACAGGCAGCCTTGGAAGTGCCTGTGACATGCTGCTCTATTGTAAGTGAGGAATCAAACACTACTCCAAGGTTTCTCACTTGATCAGAAGGCTTGATTAAAGAGTTGCCAATTCTTAGATGGTTTATTGTAACTTTGGCTCGTTGTTGACGAGATCCCACAACAAGGAATTCCGTCTTGTCCTTATTCATCTTAAGATAGTTATTAGACAGCCATTCCTGGAGGTCAGCTACACAGGATTCAATGCGCTGAAGTCCTAAATTGACCTCACTTTGAGATGAGTTGACGGTACAGTAAATCTGTGTATCATCTGCATATCGGTGATACTGGAGTCCGTGCCTCTTGATGATGTGAGATATGGGCGAAATGTACATGCTGAACAACTGCGGGCCGAGGACAGAGCCTTGAGGAACGCCATACTTCAGCGTTGATGAGTCGGATCTGGCACCGTCGACGGAAACATAGCTCGTCCTTCCTGTCAGGTACGATCGAAACCACTGTAGTGCGACTCCGCTGATTCCATATAGGTCACTAAGTCGATGGAGAAGAATGTCATGGTCGACAGTGTCGAATGCTACTGAAAGGTCCAGTAGGACTAGAAGCGATATCTTCTTTTGATTCATGCCGGAAAGTGGATCATTCTGGACTCTGAGGATTGCTGTCTCGACACTATGATTGGCACGATAGGCAGACTGGAATGTATCATGGAGAGAATTATCTGTGATGTAGGAACTCAACTGGTTTATCACGACGCGCTCCAGTGTCTTGCTCAAGAAGCTGAGGTTGGATATCGGGCGATAGTTGCTCATGTTCTCTAATGAGCGAGCGGCTTGGAAAAAAATTCAAAGCTGAAGTTGTAAAACTCGTTTTTTAGTGTCAATTATTATTAAAATTGCATTATTGCGAGGTGTTGCGCGAGCGTGAATCACAAGCTAAAACTTTAGGGCATTTCAATAAGAAATGAAAATTCTGCTGTCAATAAAAAGATGTGCATCTAACTAAACAATTAACACGAGCGCAAAACGCGAGCTTAAATATACTGACCAGAAAAGGAACCTGTTAAAGAATGCATTTAGTGACCTCTTTAGGATACATATTTGACCATTCGCATAATAATTGAGAGTGCGAAGCGCGAGCTGAAAATTTGTAATATTCCAGCCTGAAAACTAATCTAAAATGTATACTAGTACTTTAAAAAGAGTATTTTATTTCGAAAAAACGGCACGTTTTTTTTTTGGAAAAAGGGAATTTCCCATTTTGGAAAAATAGCATTCTCCCTGTTTTTTTTTCTTTTTGGGGTACAAGTGCCCCCTGCCCCCCCCCCCCCGGCGGATCCAACTTTCGCTAATAGGGGGGGGGCGAATTTTTTTTCACCCATATTTCCCTGATCGGCAGCTCAAAGTTGATTTTTGTTTGTTTCTTTGAAAGGGAAGTCCTAACAGTCAATAATTAGCTTTATTCCTATATAAAATAAAGTAAATATGTAATAACACCATAAGCCCTTTTTAAATAATGCGAGCGCGAAGCGCGAGCTACATTTTTTTAATTTTTGATATGATGGGCAATATGTTTGTGATCTTCAAAACGAGATGCCTATGTAACTAGATAATAACTGCGAGCAAGAAGCGCAAACGGACATTTGAAATATAAGCTCTGACCTGATCGAAAAAGGACATGTTAAGGACTTTTTGCAGTTAGCCATGAAGACGATGCATGTTTCAACCAGGGGCGGTGGAACGTATTTTCCTTTTGGGGGGGGGGGGGGAAAGCCAAAAAGGGCAATAATATGCTATTAATATTATTGCATAATATCGTGTTATCTTGTAATGACAACACCGTTTTTGTTGCCAAAATGAATTAATTTCATTTTCGGAAATATGAACTTTATCTAATTTTTTGGTTTTCGGATTAACGAACCTTCGGAATTACGAACCTCATTTCGTTTTCGGACTGACGAACCTTCGGAATTATGAACCTCAATTCGTTTTCGGACTAACGGACCTTCGGAATTACGAACCTTATTTCGTTTTCGGATTAACGAACCTTAGGAAATACATACCTTCGGAATAACGGACCTTCGGAAATACGAACCTTCGGAATTACGAAGCTTCGGAATTACGAAGCTTCGGAGTTACGAATGTATGCGATTTATAAACATTCGTGATAATGAATGTGAAAGCCAAGACTTAAACATTGCATGGGTGCTTTTAACTTGCATACGGGAGATGATGCTGGTGAAGCACCGTAGCTTTCATGATTAAACTTTTATCGCAAGCTTTCGGCCTGCATCAACTAGCCTTCTCCAGGTATCTGAAGATTTAACAAGGGAAACTGGCTATACAGCATATACAGCTTTATTCAATGATCACTTTTTACCAATTACATTTTCGATTGAAAAATATGGAATGTACGATTTGCAATTTTAACAAAGATTGGTTTGAAGTTGTCGAAATCAACAAATTATTACGCATTTGCCAGATTTTGATACTTACTCACGTTACTTGAAAATATACAAATTTGTAAACAAAGAGGATGTGAATAATCATTTTGCTACAGATACTACCAGAAGAATAACAATTAATCATTTGATCATGGGTCTTTTAATACACATAAACATTTCATTTGCTCCATGCGGGAAACAATTATGTTATCGCTGTGAATTTCGCAGGGTGCAGTGAGGGGCCGTTATGTAAAGTAGATACTTTTTTTTGTTCTTTCACCGTTTTGTCTTTGCTCGCCTAAGAACTTGTTTTTTTATATATACAATTTTTATTTATGTTTTCTTGTCAATTCGAGGGTGCTGATTACGAATCTGAATGATGCCACTCTTGTAATCTTGAGCATTTTCCGCAAATTGGCAAAATCCAATATGGCCGCCAAAATATTCAAATTACCCATGAAAATCATACAATTGTCCGCACATTGGCTATGAAATGCATGAAATTGTGTGGCAGGAGTGAAATACTCTCTGAAAAAATGATTTTTGACAAAATATTTATTTTCCTGATATTCAAAATGGCCGCCATAGGCCCTTTTATACTCCATTATGTACAATATGAATAGGGAAAACCAATTTTCACAAAAATGAGCACTAAACTGCAAAAAATCGTGATGTATGAACGAAGTAATATATGCAAATCATCATTACTAACGAGATATATCATTTCTTATGTCATATATGGGAACATTGCTGTATTTTGATATCTAAAATAGCCGCCATTGGCCCAAACAGTATTGCGTACAATGGCAATGGGGGCCAAAAAATTCGCAAGAGTGATCACTAAAATGCATTTTATTAAGATTAAACGAGTGGAATACTGACTAAAAACATAATTGTTAACGAAATATATTATTAATATGCCATGTATGTGATAAATGTTGTATTTTGATATTTTCAAAATGGCTGCCAAAGGCCCTAAAAGTACTATGCACAATGAGAAAGAGGAGCAGAGAAATCACAAGAGTGAGCACTAAAATGCATATATATGTGATAAATTAATGGGATACTGTCTAAAAACGTATTTTCTAACGAAATATATCATTCAGGTTTCAAGTTTGTGTTAAATACTGTATTTTGACTTTCAAAATGGCCGCCATAGACATTAACAGTATTATGTACAATGCAAAGTGGGAAACCAATATTCACAGGAGTGAGCACCATAAATGCACGTAATAGTGATCTATGAGTAAAATATTGTCTGAAAGCATAATTTCTATTAAGATATATAATTTATTCTGCCAGTTAGGTGATAAATACTGTTATTGGAAAGTCAAAATGGCCGCTACAGGCCCATACGGTATTATGCACAATGTGAATGGGAACAAATCATTTCAACAGAATTTGGCTTTGCTTGGCCAAATGGTGATGCATGAGTGAAATATTGTCTGAAAACATGATCTATAACAAAATATATCATATCTTATGTAATTTAGGTGATAAATACTGTATCTCAACATTCAAAATGGCTGCCATATGGACTTTTTGTGAACATTATTTGTCTCCACTCAAATTGTATATTATACGATAAGGGCCTATGGTGGCTATTTTCAATTTAAAAGTACAGCATTTAAACATTATTTACACAACATTATGATATATCTAGTTAGAAACCGTGGTTTTAGACAATATTTCACCCTTACATCACAATTCACAATTATATGCTATATTTAGAGTCAAGCAAAGCCAAATTCTGTCAAAATTATTTGTCCCATGTTACAATGTACACAATACTTTTAGGACCTATGGCAGCCAAAGTACAGCATTTATTACCTCCACGACCAATATGTGATGTATTTAGTTAGAAATCATGTTTAAGACAATATTTTTACTCGTACATCACAGTTATATGAATCTTGAATGTCAAATACAGTATTTATCACCCATATGGCAGAAGAAATGCTATAATTTAATAATATATATATGTTTTCAACTAAAATTTTACTCATACAACAGGATTATATGGATCTCATAGTCAAGCAAATCCAAATTCTTACAAAATTATATGTCCACATTCACATTGTAGATAATAATGTTAGGACCTATAGGGACCATTTTGAATTTCATAATACAGCATTTATCTCATGCATGACAAAAGAAATGATATGTCTTGCTATATATAAAACATGTTGTCAGACAATATTTTACTCGTAGATCACAATTACATGCATTTTATGTTTCTTACTCGTGTGAAAATTAGTTTCTCCATTCGCATTGTACATGATAAATATAGGGCCTATGGCGGCCATTTTCAATGTCAAAATACAGCATTTATCACATAAATGGCATATTAACAATGATGTCTTTAGTCAGTATTCCACTCGTTTATCTTAATAATATGCATTTTAGTGCTCACTCTTGCGATTTTTTTTGGCCCCGGCCATTGTCATTATTATTAATACTCTTTGGGCCAGTGGCGGCTATTTTAGATATCAAAATACAGCAATGTTCCCATATATGACATAATATATGATATATCTCGTTAGTAATGATGATTTGCATATATCACTTCGTTCATACATCGCGATTTTTTGCAGTTTAGTGCTCATTTTGTGAAAATAAGTTTTCCCTATTCATATTGTACAAAATGGAGTATACACTGGCCTATGGCGGCCATTTTGAATATCAGGAAAATAAATATTTTGTCAACAATTATTTTTTCAGAGAGTATTTCACTCCTGCCACACGATTTCATGCATTTCAAAGCCAATGTGCGGACAATTTTAGGATTTTCATGGGTAATTTGCATATTTTGGCGGCCATATTGGATTTTGCCAATTTGCGGAAAATGCTCAAGGTTACACGAGTGGCATCATCCAGATTCGTTATCAGCACCCTCGAATTGACAAGAAACCATTAAAAAATATTGTATATATAAAAAAACACGGTTTGGTCAAGTTTCTATGGGGCCTATCCTGGACTATAGCTACACCAGTGAACTAACGACCAATAAAAACCGAGGGTGTCGGATGACACTCCTTTGAAAATTAAATCTGCATTTTATTTATGTATTCATTTGTTTGTGATATTTATAAAGAGTGGCACATATCACCATGTGGCCCTGTTAACAAAACAACAAGAAATACTATTAATAATGAAAATATTGGGCAAGTAATGAACAAGATATACAGTAATAAATTATGTTCAGGCACAAAATATATGTTAAACATGTTATCAAAAAATATTGGTATCCTTGGGAATTATGTTCATATGCTAATTAACTTTGACAATTCGCATCACAATTAATTTGTGAAATTTCGATTTTGAAGGTAGGGCATAAAATAAAATAACAATAAATTATAATGAATTTTTTTTACCAAATATGAAAAGCGAGAGAATGATTACCAGTCAACACTGATACCAATGATTTCTATATACATATTTCCTTCTTTTACTACAATTTGATTGCTCACAAGACCGCTGAATATTAATACATTGACAAGGACCATAATCTAGAAATGAGATATACAATGTATAGTTTCTTTAGAATATAAATATGCTTATATCCTTGGAATTAATTTACACCTCATCTGCAGATAACAAACATAGATTTCAGATTTTATTTAAAACTTTGCATCGTAGGTGACATTTCAATAGAACTCTCAAGTTGGTTCCATACTGCATTCGCTTTGTAATTTTAAGGGTTTGTGAAAAAAAACATGACACGATAACAATAACATAAAATAAAATAAATACAAACAGGCTCGTTCTGTATCCGAATATATTAGTAGTAATTACTATGTCTTTTATAATTTCACATACTTTCGACTTACACTCTAAAAAAAATTTACCCAATATTGGGTTACAAGGGAACATGCGTGTTTGTTGGGTAAAAAGATATCAAATATTTTGTACATTTTATGCAATGTTGCGTCGAAATCTACCCTTCAAACATGCATTTTGCCCAATATTGTGAGAAAAAATTACCCAATGAGAAAACATGCATGTTTCCTTTCTACCCAATATTGGGTAAAATTTTACTCTCTGTTTTAAAAGTGTATTTATGCTTGAATTTTCCATATCATATCACGTACTTTTATAATAAATGAAAACTGAACTTGAATCATTTTTTGACACAAAAATGTAACCAACAACCACGTTTTAAATTTTCTTGGATGCTCCAACCAAATAAAATGTGTTCATAATTTAGCACCTTCTTACCTTCAGGTAAACTTAACCAATCCAAATGATGTACATGAACATCATACCAGACAGAGAGACAGTGGATATTTACGCGTGCCTAAGTTTCGCACTGATTGTTATAAGTGTAGTACAATTGTATCTTCAATATTTGAATGGAATAAGCTTGATAATTCAATTAGAACAGCTCCTTCTGTCATTTCATTTAAGAGAATGTTTAGAAGAACTTGTAATTTATAAATAACTTGCGGAACATCCACTGGTGTGCGTATTTTGTGTGACCTTGATGATTTGGTGTATATTATCAGTATTTTCAAGATGTCGTTCTTAGTTAAATTGATTTATTGATATTTGATCATACGTCAAACGAGTGCCTGTCTGCGTTTTGTTTGCTGCTAAGTTTGTTAATGTTTCGTTTTACATTCAAATTCTAATGTGAATCTTAATGCCGTAACATTCGGTACATACGTTAAGCATTTTTTAAAATATGTTTATTGTTATTCAGGGCCCCATGGAAGACCACTACGTATTGGTGAATGGGCTACCCTGTCAAAATATCAGAAATAAATAAATAAATAAATAAATAAATAAAATCAATCAATGTGATACATAATCATGAAGAAAGGAATGTATAATAGACGAAAATCAATCATAATTCATAATAATGAACAAGGGTATATTATAAGAGACAAGAGAATAGAGTATAATACATATTCATGATCACAGGTATATATAATATGTATGAAATTAGAAGAAAAGGCATAATCATAATCCTAAGGAATATATAATATACATGAACGAGAAAATAGAATGTGATACATAATCTTGTTCAAAGGAATATACAAGAGAATAGATTCGAACTACACGCATTTCCCACTTCATGGCGTTCATTAAAAAAAAGTGTCTCCAGAACATCTCTCCAAATCTATTGCTCCATAATATGGGAGAGATCTCAACGCGAAAGTGGACCCGAAGTCAATCTGACCTGAAGCATGAGACATACGCCCATATTATGAACTCGGATTTAATCTAAACTCTGATCTAAAGGATTAAGTATGAAAAGCCAATTGTGCCATAAATCTCAAACAGCACATTTTCATGAGTTTATGAGCTCATTTGATATGCTCTCATAAGTGTCATTCTTAGCTATCACGGAATAACTTAATCAATTTGCTTTACCATTATAGCTTAACTTACCTCATAATAATTAGAAAAAATATAATTCCGTTCAGTTTTTTATTTATTCGCATAAAAACAAAGATAAAAATAATATTTTATTAATATGATAACTTTCAAAAGAATGTACATACATATACCAAACAAAAAATTGGGATGTGTCCAAGGATTTACCCAGTCAGAGATAAAATTAACACTATTTGGCTTCCCATAATATTTTAGCATAGAGTTAGGCCATGGCCAACGTTAATTTAAACTGGGCTTCAGAGTACGTACGGGTCATTGAAAAGCACTCAAATCTGATTGCTAAAATAATTTTCAGGATCATTTAATCATGATAATTTACAAGCAAAGAAAACAACCAAAGATTGGATTTAAGTTGAATATGTTACAGCTCCAGGGTGTCTTTCGTAATCAGATATGAATGATGTTGGGCAACTGTTGGCAAGGAGGCACATGCTCTCCTCGGCGATGTACGTGAAACAGGAACAGGAGCCGTCTTCGAGGCAGCCGCGGCCGCAATCGATGACCCTTGAAGCCGTGAAGGAGAAGCTGACGTGGTCACTGACGATGGCTTTACCCCTAATCAGAGTCTTAAAGTATGTGGATCGCTTAAGACCTATTGTAATGTTACAAGAGGAAGATATGAATGATATTAAACAATGTGGTATTTATTGAGATTATAATCAAATTGCCAAAGTAGCAACAAATAAATGAATACACGAAATCTAATTAACAATAAATGATTCATTGTAGGGCCTTTTACTTGATCAAGATGGGCCCGTTGCAGAAAGAGTTGCGTCAAACGCAACTAAAAACAATCTTGCGCAACTTGATTTTCAGCCAATGAAGCACCATTATTCGGGACTTGCGCTTGATATTTTGACTTGCGTTTAAACGCAACTCTTTCTGCAACGGGCCACTGATGGCGTTTTGACTAAGTCTTTTCGGAAGATATGGGCCCAATTCTTGAATTATTTGCAGGATTGGCATATAATTTAGTTCAGTCAGACCGATAGATATAGGAACACGAAGTTATGAAATGAATGGCAATGTCGATATATATATCATATCATGAAATGGTTCTGTATAGAAAATCATTTAGTGATTCCGGTCAGTTGCACATATTTTCTTCGTTTGAAGCATATGCCTAATCATTATATGAGATTAAACTTTACACACCAACATGAACAATTACACTCATTTTATAGCGCGTAGATAATGTAGCTCATGATTGTAATGTTCTGCAAAGTTCCGAAATCACTTTGATATGAAATCAATGTCAAATAATTCAGAGACACCATTTTTCTTCTTCCAAATCCTCGCCTTTGTTATCGCGGCGAGTCTGGAGCGGTGAACTTGGTATTCAATTCCGCTCGCAATAACACCATGTAAAGATGAATGATTCAATGCTTCTATTGAATGACACAGTCTGTCGATGACTTTCACCCGAAATTAATCAATACCAATTATTTTGCGCAATATTATGGAAACATAATTATTCGTTGAACATGTGCGGTATACATTTTTTCTATTTTATTACCTACATTTACATTTTTGTTTACATACACATACAATCATGATACTAAAATAGTGAAACCTCTTATAAACATAAATAGAATAAATGTATGAATAATAGGAGTAATAAGAATGGAAAGATGATAATAATGCTTTAGTAACGATAACAAGATCGGTAGTAATACTAAATCATTATAATACTATTACTTATATCAATATAGTAATAATGATGATAATGATAATAATAATATAAAAAATAATCATAGTGATGATGATAATAGTGATGATAATGGGGGCGTCGTGGTCTAGTGGTGGAGATTCTCGTCTTTCAATCTGAAGGACGTGGGTTCGATTCCAAACCATGGCGTGTTTTCCTTCAGCAAGAAATTTATCCACATTGTGGTGAGGTAAATGGGTACCGGCAGGAAGTAATTCCTCAAAAAGCTGTGCGCACCTGAATCGGTAGACTAGCTTAGCCGGGGTAATATAAGAGCGCCTTGAGCACCTAGCATGGTGGAGACGTGCGCTATACAAATCCTATATTATTCTTGTTTTTTATAATAATATTTTATATTAATAGCAATAATAATGATAATAATAATTAATGATAATAACAAACGCAAAGACAATTCTTCAGATCAACATTAGGCATGATAATCGCAAGAGTGCTTACCTGACTTAGGAGCAGAGGAGACAGTTGTTGCAGCCACAACTTGTGCAGTGGGTGTGGTAGATGTTGCAGTTGTTGCAGCCACAACTTGTGCAGTGGATGTGGTAGATGTTGCAGCCACAACCTGTGCAGGGGGTGTGGTAGATGTTGCTGATATTGCATCAGTTGACGGCTCTAAAACAGCTGTGGTGCATTCCTCTTCCTCATTATCACTTTCACTTGTATAGGGGGCGATTGTTGAAGATTCGGTTGCATCTATAACAAAAGATACATGTATATCATCATTAAATGAATAATGAAAATTATATTCTTTAAACTGAAATTTTAACTTCCTTCGTGCATCTCATTTGATCGGATGTTACAAGCTTTGCAAAATCTCTAGATTATAACGGTTATCCTAATTTTAACGATGTACTTACTTTTTAAGACGTTCATTTGAGGAAAAAAATATTATGACTATGTTGCTTCACTCAATTTCAGGATTTTTTTTAGACCATCGACAGAAATGCATTCATTGATATACATGTGATGCTTGTTATCAAAACGAATTTAATTCAAAGTCTATAAAAAAAGATTTGGATGGAAAATATAAATAAATGAGAAAATTTAGCCTATTAAAAAGCGACATTTTTGCTGTGGTGCGTAACCTACAGGGGATGTTCACCCTGACGAAAATTTTGTCAAAATGGCAGAAAATATTAAAAAATATATATTAGTGAAGGTTTCAGGAAAATTCATTAAAGATTAAGAAAGTTATTAAAATTTCAAGTTTTTTTTTCTGTGACGTCATAAACGAGCAGCTACCCCCAGGAGAGTTGCTAGGCATTTTCCAATGGAGGGAGGGGGGGGGGTCACGGTGAGGCCCTGATTACCAACAAATATCGGTACCGATTACCAACGACCATGAGTCATGGTAGAGTTCCCCATTCTTCTCAGTCTCGTGTTCTTTCGTTATATCCTGGGGCAGATCCAGCTTTCATCAATCGAAGGGGGCGGAAAATGACTTTCATTTACATTTTCCCCGTCGCAAAAATTTATTATTATTATTACTATTTCACTTTTTAGGGAGTTTAATAGTCCTAACTAAAATTTCATTCTTACAAACGTGATAGGTGGCCTGAAAATAAATCACCATGCGACCGCAAAGCGCTAGCTAAATATTTTGGATATTAATATATTTAGACCTAAAAATTAAATATTTTGAGCAGCTTTTCATGAAATAGATGCGTATTCAACTAAACTATCCTGCGAGCTGAAATTTTTAATATACAGGCCTGCAGAAAGACCGGTTACAGACTGTTCGCAATGATCCATGAATAGAATACATATCTCACCAATCCAAAACGCAACATTTTCAGAGCGCGAAGCGCGATCTGAAAATGTTTATATTTCGACCTAAGTATGAAGAGGATGGATATATCAAGCAAACAACTGATGCGAGCTGAAAAGTTTGATTTCCGACTACTCAGAAAAATTGACACTTCAAGCGCTTCTTGTATGAATAATATGCATAGCAATTCATGCGAGCGCGAGCAGAATTTTTGATTTCCCGACCTAAAAATTCCAAGCACTTTTTCTAATCATAAACTCATAAATAGAATATATATCTCACCAATCAAATAATGCAAGCGCGAGCTAAACAAGTTTTAGATTATGATTGAAAAATGGACAGGTTAACCACTTTTCGCAATCATAAATAGAATAAATAGAAATCAAACAATATTTTTGATGCAAGCGCGAAGCGCGAGTTGAAAATAGTTTGTATTCAAATCTTGAAACAGTTCAAGCCCAGTTTTAATAAGAACTTGGTATTACAGCGCTAAGCGCGAACTGACTTTTTATACTTAGATTTAGACCTAGGACATGGACGATATGCGCATCCAACTAAACATTTTTATTATGGCGCTGAACGCGAGCCGAAATTTTGAAATATTGCAGTGACTCATGGGATAAAATGAATAGGGGGCCTATCATATGAATATAATACATATTATGTCACCAAAAAGATAATGCGAGCGTGAAGCTCGGGCTGATTTTTTTTTCATTTTGGTCAAAAACCAGATATCTAAGCACCTTTGCAGTAACGAACAAAATGAGTATGCAATCAAACAATTTATGTGAGCCCAAAATTTTGATATTTTTTACGGGAAAACGAACATTTTAAGTTTTTGTTTCTAATCTTGAACAGGATAGGTATCTAACTAAACAATTGATGAGAGAGCGAAGCGCGAGCTGAAAATTTTTGAGATTCCGTCCTGAAAACTTGACAGTTTTTAGCACGTTTTTTATAAACAACACAGTTTTAGAGCGCGGAGCAAGAGCTGGTTTTTTTTAATAGACTTATTTTGACCTTAAAACAGGACATTCGAAGCATCTAACCTTGAACAGGATGGGTATATACTGATAATATGACCTGACAACTGGACATTTTAAGCAATTTTTAATACAAATATCAAGATATGTGTATCTCAATAAAAAATTATTGCTAGCGCGTAGCACAGGCTGATTTTTTTTAGATCTAGAATTTAAAATGGGAGACTCGTCACACTAAGAAATTCGGGTTCAATTTTACACCCCTAGGGGTGCACAGGCTTGTCCCTATATGAGTACCCCTAGGGGTGCACACATCATACACCCCAAATAGGGGTGTACAGTGTGCGTGCACCCCTATTTTGGGTGTCTATCTGAACCTTAGAGGGTGTACACGTCTACCCCTTATGGTGCTTAATGTACCCCCACATAAGGTTGTCGAGACTTCCGGTCCATTCAATTTCTGTATCGATTTTTTAGTTACTTTAGTTGGGACTTGAACTTACCTCGTTTTATCTGTAGTCGAGATTCTTCCCGCTATGCCAGCGAGAAGCGCTGAGATTGGATGAGGTTACTAGCGATATGATCTGATTCTTTTTTTTACTTGTGCTGATAGTTGTAATTTAAGTAGATATATTTACTGTTTCTCCAAGTGTATACGTAATCAAAAGTGTTTTTGAAACAATTATCAAATATATATTAAATATTTAACAAATAATTTCACTTCGGTAAAGTGTGTCGTTAGTGCATTGTTATTTCGGGTAATCTTCGATCACAAATCAACTTTATCTATAGCATACGTCTATCAGCGACACTGGTGGGGTGCGCGCAAAGAGTACAGGGGTGTGCAACAGGCACGTACTCTCGCATAAGAGCTAACTTGCACCTCGATGGTATTAAGGGGTGTACGCACGTATCGTACACCCCATTTGCACCGGGATTTCTTAGTGTGTTTGTTCTTTTCTAATTAATGAAAACGACGGGTATCAGGCCCAGCAAATGTTTGATATTCCGACTAAATCAAAACTGGTGGACGTTGCAAAACGTTTTGCAATCGAGAACAAGCTGTGTATCTCAATAAAGAATTTGATTTTTTTTTCATTTACTGACCCGAAAGGGAACTTTATTAGCGCTGTCCAGCTAGTAAGAAAATTGTGAAGATGGTATGGATCTCCCTAAAATAATGAAGGATGCGAGCGCGAAGCGCGCGAGATGATTTTTTTTGCCGATTTAGATCTATATACAACCGGGACATTATAATCAATGTCAGTACATGAGGCAGTTGGAACAGCCCTGATTGATCCGACAGTTACATTTTAATCACTGTCAGTACATGAAGCAATTGGAACAATCCTGCGCGACCCGACAGGTCATCATTTTTTCCGACCGGCGTAAGTCAAACAGCGCTTGTAAAATAAACAACAATTATTTTTTCCAAATGGTTAACATCTCAAACCCGCATTTCTATTTGCACCGACTGACCGACACATTCACCTTAAAATCTCGCCGACGTACACCTGCCCTTCTCTATCCCCTTTCCCCTTTTTCTCTTTCCTTCTTTATCTTTTTTAATTTTCTTGGTTCCCCTTCCTTTTATTCCCCTGCCCCCTTTCTTCTTTCCCCCCCCCCCCGGCAGCCGCAGAGATTTCCGAAGATTGCCAGAGATGGGGGGGGGGTCGCACCCCACCCTCCTTAGCGACAGCTCTGGCTGCCTCATATGTTATGCAATATAAAATACATAAAATTTATTTTTTGATGGTTCGTGATGACTTATTTTTTATTTCGTTTTTAGGAGCGGAAGTCATTTGTGTATTGATATACTAAAGGTACAATAAAAACCTTTTAATTTTTTTAAAAGAAAATGAAATTTCATTGATTTTTACCATACGATATGGAGGAAAGCTGCTCGCATTTGACGTCACAAATGAATTAATAAAATCATAACTTCTTTGATGGATTTTCCTAAAACCTTCATTTTCGCCAAAATATTTGTATTATTCTTTCCGCTATTTTTACAATAAACTTTTTGTCAGGGTGAACTTCCCCTTTAAGAATATAAAGATCTCTCGGTCAGTTCCACAGCAGCCCGGTCAACTCACCAACTTCCTGCTCACAAATGTAGTAATGCTGGCTACTGCTGTCATCATCAAACCATTGGAAAGAAGATGACGAATTCATGACGAAAGAGATTCCACCATCATCAAACGCCGAGGCGGTGGTGCCAAAGTGTGCGAAGGTGAGGGTGGAATTATCAAGCCAAGTCACGGCACTTAATCCAATCCATACGTTCTTGCCCAATGGGCCGTTAGACTCCAGGAAGTCGCTCTCTTCTTTGGACCCAATGTAAACTAGATGCATATCAAGTGTCTCACAGAATGATTTGGATGCAGGGTAAGTCGATTTGTTTTGGGAGATGAAATAACAAGATCCATTGTGTTCGACTTGAAGTGAATGGCAAGGTACTGAAGTTGTAGAAAACAATAAAGTGAATGTCATTTGATATAATATAAACATATATAATATATATATATATATATATATATATATATATATATATATATATATACATATATATATATATATATATATATATCACGAAGACGTTAGGTTTGCGTCGAAAATTTGAAGAATACATAGAAATTAACTTTGTTGGAAGTGCAATGCATTACCTCTTTGTCTCTTTTATTTCATCTGTGTCCAACGTCGTCAAGAATGCCTAACAAAAAAACTCTGACATAGCCGGGAATACAGAGGTAAAGTTTTTTTTTATCATACTAGGATGTTAGCCGTATGCGCAATTCTGTTAGTTTTTTACAGCATAATAATGTATTATCTATTGTTAATCATTCTTATCCATTCCTAATTTTCGAGAAAGTTTCGATTTTTTTTTTTCGAAATAGATGATTTTGATCAAAAGTTTAGATAATTTAAGCAATTAAATTGAATTAAGCTACATAATGGTTAGTTTCAGGCATGTTCGCTCATTTAGTTTACGTAGCAGACGATGCTAGCCTGCTATTATATAGTATACTTACGCAGACCCTATTGCAAATCAAATCAATTCCGGACTCGATATTTGCTTCCTCAAACTGTGCTATATTATAAATATCTGTAGGCAAAGCTTTATGGTACAAGAACATTGTTACTTTCAACGTTAAATGCGTTAATTAAGTCAGTTTGGACTGTATTAATTGTTTCAAATGAAAAGGGTCTAGGAACGGAAACTATCATACGTTAGTCACGTGACGTTGTACACAGAAATATGCCATGTCCTGCCTGCTCGATCTCAAAGTTTGGGAGAAAAATGAAATGTAACCATCATACCAGTCATAAAGAATTATACATCAAAATGTAGATAATCTATTTAGCATTAAGATGACAATCAATCTCGACCTTTTTTACCCTTTGGGATATTCCAGTGGGAAAACAAAAGTGCCAGTGTCTCGAAAATATGGGTGGTTTCAGACCGTTTGCCATAGCAAGAGTTGTGAACATGAGCACTTTCAAATGAACAGCGAGACGTAAATAGTCAATTAATTGTAATAATATTTACATCAAATTAATGGAATTTGATAAAATTTTCACACTATCAATCTGGTGTGAGATCATTAAGAGTTATAAAGATATACCCGGATTTCTGCAATATTACGTTCATGAAAACCACTGTTCCTGTGTTGAAGCTGCATGTGTGTGGACTTTCGTACACTCAAATGCACGCGACTAACCATTATGTCGCACACACACCCACACACTTTTTAAGCTGCACTCTTGATGACCCCAAAACGCACCGACATCCCCAAACACTAAAAATGTCTAAATACCTAAGCACCAAACACACACACCCAGCCACATACACCCAGACACACACGAATGCAAGTAATACATAGGCCTAGGCTATCGCCTATTCAATTATTCTTTGCAGAATGATCTAGCCTCCAATCATTTGGTATTATTTTACAATGAAATTTAATGAGGAATTCTTTATGATTCTCAATAGTTGAGGCTGTTTCAGCCGAGCTTTCTTAGCACCGTGTGAATAGCAATTTTTTAATTGATCTCTTTGATATGTTGATCAGCACTTACCCTCTTCTGTTTCACATATGTAATGTCCTTCTACCGAAGGGTCGGTTGCATAGTCAAACCATTGGGGTCGATACCTTGGTGTATACATGGTAAAGCACATCCCCATCTCGTCAAAATCATATGAATACCCCCTGAAACTGTTAAATGCCATTCGTGAACCATCCTCCCATTTAAAACTCTCTAACCCAACCCAGTAATCGGTGCTGTTATCGGGAATAATCGAGACCACAAAGTCCGCCAAAAAGTTTTGCTCTCCCGCGGAGCCTATCGAGACGAGATGCATTCCGTCGTTCTCGCAAGCTGATCTCGTCGTCGAGAAATTGCTGGTAATTACATAAATGGAATAGCAAGACCCATTATAAGAGGGAGTACAATCTGGAAAATAAAGAGGGGAAAATGGAAGAAAATAAGATATTAATTAGGCTACCTGTTTATCTACTTCAATAGTATGTCACCATATACTTAATGTGTACGGATTTTCAATTCATAAAACATCTATTAAGAACGCAATTACATTTTCGAAAAGCATCAAGGGCCAACTTCGATAGCAATATAAATCATGGAATATATTCAATATGAAGGGAAGCTGTGGACTTGACGGAGACTTCATAACAAACGTTATAGGGGATGAAATTCACATTGATCTATCTTTAACCCCCGGGGGGGGGGGGGCACTCAGTATATAATGCATAGTGGGTATGTGCCGCGGAGGGGACCCCCATTTTTACACTCAAATTTCCGTTCCAAGGCATAGCATTTTTGTATTATTGAGAAAAAGAACAAAGAAAGCCGCTCCAAGGCATAGCATTTCCTTCTTATCGAGAAAAAAGAAGAAAGAAATCAGCTCCAAAGCTTCGCATATTTTTCGTTACGCCGTTCCGGTCGCATTGATCTGCTACAATTTTGGTGAAAAGCGGCCGTAGAGCGCTTTTCGACCATCGCCTAAGCGCGAGCGCACCCGGCGGAGGCCGCGCTAGCTGCGTCATGCACGATTGCCCGTTCCATAGGGGTGCATACGCACTCACAGAGATACGGAGATCCGTTCCGAGGACCCCCGTTTTCACAAACATTTGTAGTTCCGAAGCCCGTTCCGAGGACCCTCCTTTTTACAATAAGCCCGCTCCAAGGCCCCCGTTTTTGCCTCGCCCGCGGCACACCCCTACCACTTTTTTGGTCGAGTGCCCCCCCCCCCGGGCTTTAACCCTATCTAGGCCGGGGTATATCGGGAAATCATTTACTGTAACAAATTAAGTGCTAATTTAGCGCTTGCAGTAATTGTATATAGTGACTGCACTACGAGTGCTGATTTTCTAGTTTAAATTTAAACTAGAAAATCAGCACTCGTAGTGCAGTCACTATACAAGCACTGTAAGTGCTAAGTTAGCACTTCATTTTTACAGTGTATGGGGGGGGGGCCTTGAGATCTCGGTCGCCGGAAATTGGCACGCAGGTTGTCTGGGACATAATCTACAAAATTTTATAGTAATTTATTTCATGCAAATTGCTCAGTGATTATGCTAATTTATGAGTAATTATAGTATGCAAAATTAGTTTTTCTTCTAGCTCCCTAAATAAAGCTCAAAATGTTCTATTTATGGTATAAAAACTCTTTATGGTGTTCTTAGCAAATGTACGTGAAAAATGGCGATATCAGATCAATTTCTTATGTATTATGTTGATTTTTTGAATTTCTTATGTATTTCTTTGTTTTTTACCTTTTGTTTGTCTTTTTTTTTTCAATGAACTTCGTCGGGGACTCTTTTGAGATCAGAAGCAGCATAAAAAAATCAATTTAGACTGCGAAACTAAAAATAATCATACATTTATTATTTTTGGTTGAAAACACAATTTGCATTGACTTTGTAGGCCTACATAAAATCACGTTATTGAGCAATTTTTTGCCCTACATGCACTTACAAAATAATGTCAAAATTGGTATAAACAAATACGCAAGACTTGAAAGAAAAAAGTCAGCGAGCGGCGCGGTAAAAAGAAATTTTGCGCAGCGAAAATATTGCGCGAATCGTCGAGGGGGGGGGGGGCTCCGGCCGAGAACCCCCCCCCCCCCGGCCTAGATAGGGTTAAGGGCTGTGTCAGTCTTGTAAGAGCCAACGTTTCATTTTATACTATATTTATGGTCAAATTATTGTAAATCTTATTTACACTTTCTCAACTGCGATGTAGGACCAAATAAAGGGAAACTAAGGAAAACTGAAACACACATGTCGTTTGGACGTTCATAGTCAAATTATAGTCTTGAATTCTAATAAATCTGCATCATGAACTGTTTTAAAATAAGGGTCATTTGATCCCACATTTGATACTTTGATCTTTTTATCATTTTTTTTTCTGGATATAAACTATTCCAACAATCGTCTACACAGGATCGCACCTCCGTAATATTCGCAAATACCAAAGTGAAGGTTGGAACCGTCATCATCGAACCACTGGAAGGAAGACGACGCCTTCATCACGAAAACTTCTCCATCGTCATCGAATGTCGAAGGGGTCGTGCCGAAATTTGCATAGGTCAGCGCGGAATCATCGAGCCAGGTCACGGGACCGAGTCCGATCCATGAGGCTGTCAGTGGTGGTTGATTGATTTCCAGAAAGTCTTGTTCTTCCTTGGAACCTACATAGACCAGGTGCATCCCGAGGCTCTCGCACGTTGTCTTGCATTCGTTGAACGTTGACAAATTTCCGGTAAAGAGGTAGCAAGACGCCCCGAATTCCACATGTTCCGCGTCACAGGCTGAAGAAAAAATAGTAATAAAACTGATGTAATTTCATAACAATATTGATCTGCGTGTCCTGGTTTTCTCTTGTTTCATAACCCACAAAGAAACAACCACATCATGTTCATATATTTTAAGATACAAGAACAACGCCGCTGTGTCTGTACGTTCTACATTCTTGAAGCGCATTTTTAATACTCTGGGGGGCATAATGGTCATAATGCCCCCCTCTATATTTTTTGCGATAAAATTAAATTCTGTGTTGCCATTTGGGGATTTCATCCCCCAATTTTTAAAAATTTTGGGATTTGGGATTTTCGGGGATGGAAAAAATTATTTGGGGATTAAAGTAGGTTTGGGGATTTTTCATGCATTTTAGGGGATTTTTGAAGGTTTTCATGAAAAGCAATAAGATTCGTTATTTTTTCAGTAATATGATGCTAATAATAGTAGGGCCTATAACTAGTATTATATCCCTTACTTAAGATTGTTGTATTGAGAGTGTACACAAGGAGAAAAATAATAGTTTTACTACGAAAAACGTTTGCCATGAAATAGTTCATTTTCCTTGGTGACGTCACGCATAGTCCATTTTTTCCTTATGGAAAAAGTGAACTATACGTTTTTTGACCCCGCCCCCTACTCGATTCGCGAGCTGTGCGGCGCGATGCGAGCAGAGCGCTGCTCAGCCCAACAGTACTCTCTACTGCATGCCACGGGAAACTTTCGGCGAGCTGCACTAACTAGGTGCGCTCGCTGAACAGACGATCAATACAACAAGACTTATTGTTTTCTCAACTTCTTAACGATTGTTCCATCATCGACTTATTAAAAATCGTTTTGCTGTAAAAGTCGGGTATCAACGAAGAATATCGTATGAAGAATATATATGAGTGGAAGGGATATAAAACAAATATACAATGACCCATTCTCGGAACTGGCTAAAACTATTTGCACTCAGGAACATAACATAGAACTATTCTCCCTCGGGCCGATGGCCCTCGGAAGAATAGTACTATATGATGTTCCTTCGATGCGAATAGTTTTAGCCAGATCCTCGAGTGTCATTGTATATTTGTATAATATATCTCTATGTTCCTATCTACTGTAGATCATACAATGTACATTGGCGCATTTCCTACGCAATTCAACCGATGTATTCATCACATTTAACTTTGGTTGTACAATACAATGGTAGTGTTGCCAATTTACTTTGCATCGAAACCTACAAAAAAAATGTGTGAAACAGCTTATATTTTTATGCTATTAATGACTGAAATAATGTAGCCGAGGAATTTTATCGAGGAAACAATAAAGATATTGAAAAGAACATCAAAATAACAAAGAAATGCATGATATAAAAAGTAATAAAAAAACTTAAGAAATCGATATTGGTTCGGCGGGATTTTCTTATCATTTAAATCTCTTAGGAATGCTATAGAGAATATTTTCACGAGAAATTAGCATCCTATGAGCTTTATTTAGTGAATTAAAGCACAAAGTATGATTTTATTGATATATATAAGCATATTTAAATCATATAAAATATAACATATTATTTTAGTGCAAACTACCTATGTATTAAACTGCGTAGATAGTAGATTATGTAATTTTTGTTTACCATCTAGCGAATTTTTCGTTGCAATCTTAAGGGAGGCCACCCGAGTGACAAGAATCAAAATATCCAGGGACTAAATAGGGTTGAGCTATAAATAACCCCGAAATTTAAATATGAAATTTAAATTTAAGTCTGAGTCCAAGTTCAGCTATACTCACCGCCTTCCTTTTCACATATACAAATGTGCTTGTGATTATCGGTGATGACATCGTCAAACCACTGGGTTGGTACTTCCGGTATATGCATTACAAAGAACGTTCCATCATTGTCCCAATCATAAGAATATCCTTGGAATATATGGTACATTAGGTATGAACCGTCCTGCCAGGTCACACTGGCAAGACCGATCCAGAACTCGGAGTTGTTCACAGGTATGCTTGAGGTCAGGAAGTCCTGTTCTGCCTGGGATCCGATCGTTACGAGGTGCATACCCACATTCTGACAGGATGCCTTAGCTGTTACGAAGTTGGATTGGTGTTGGGAGAAATGGTACCAGGAACCGTTGAATTGTACCCGTTCCATTGTACATCCTACAAGATGAACCATTGCGCAAATATGTTAATTTTATAAATTTAGATTTCAGATTTTGTTGGACTTTTCATTACCCCTTCAGGGTTCTGGGAGTAGGCTTGCAACATTCTTTACAAAAGAACATATGATTCATTCCCCATTATACCTCTGAATAGTATAAAAAACTCACGGGAATTATTCTATTTTTATGGGTTGATATTAATCAACGCCTTAATCGCCAAACATCTCAACAGCGGATTTCCCTCAGTGATGCATTTAACCTTTTATCTCTCTTACGATTTGCCTTTTCAACCAATATGCAAAGAATTACACTTTATAAGAATATATTAATTAACAAACCTTTTCCGATAGTGGGGTATATTTCTGTATTGAGCACGAAAAAGGCAGCCAGAATGTGCAAAGAAAAGTCCATCTGTAAGGGGAAAACAAATAGTCAAATACTAGCAGATGGGGAACAGAATTCCCTGTTAATATTTTTACCAACCAAACGACGGGGACTAAATGTATTCTTCATGTTCCATTTGAAGATTTGAGGTAAGATGTAGTACAGCTCGTCAGTGATTTCAAACCTAATTTTCTGTCGAATCTTTGATTTTTTTTTTTTTTGCATATTCCGGAAGTCCGTAATTAACTCTACTGATTTGCCAAATTTCAGATCAAAATTCGTACTATTTAAATAATAAGAGCATATTTGAATTTCTTACGAACCGGCTCAACCCCCTCCTTTGATTCTACGAACTGATCGACCCAAGCCATTCTTTGTGTACTATAAAGTCTCTGTTACATGTATACACACGCCCACATACGCAAATTTGCACGTTTAAGATTGAAAATTTAGGACCTTTTCCGGAAAATGTCGATAACCTTATTACCGAGGACATCTCACATCGTTCGGGGGAGTGTTTCATGAAAGGACTTGTCAGACGTTTTATCCGACAGTTGCTATGGCAATGCAGAATAAGCCAATCATAATCACAGAAAGTTATCAGAACTGACATTTTGAAAGACGAAAATGTTGCTGGAACGGTTCCCTGATACGTGGAATTTTCAACTGTGCAATGGGTCGGCGTGCCAAAGACGTCCTCGTTGGTGTGCATTGTCCTCGATCTGAATGTGAAATCTATGTACGTATGTCCTCATTTTCTACCATGACGATGGGTAAGTGCACCCTCACAGGCTCACACAAGCATGCCTCACCCTTATACACACACATTCTCTTTCTCAACTACATAACCTCTCTCATACACATAGGCGGATCCAGGGGGGGGATCGTTGGCGGAGAAAAAAAATGAAAAAAAAAGGGCGAAAGAAAGAAAAAAAAGAAAAAGAAGGGGAAAGGAGGAAAGGAGGAAAAAAGAAGAGGAAAAATAAGAGAAGACGAGTGAATAAAAGAAAGTCAGGGGAAGACTTGGAAAATATTTTTTTTTATATTTCAGGTCACTATATTAAATTTTTCGCGCTCGCAATGCCTGTTCGATGGGATACAAATCTTGCTCAATTGGCTGATACATGTATGTCACTTAAAATATGAAGTTTTGAAGTCAATATACAAAAAATATATTTAAGCTCGGACATCGAGCTTTCATTATTTTGTTTGATTTACCAATTGATATTTTTTAAGTGCTCTGTAAAATGTCTGTTTTAAGGTGTGAATGTCATCATTTTGCAGCTTGCGCTGTGTGCTCGCATTATTTGATTTGCCAAGTAGGCCTACCTATTGTCTTTGTGTATTCCATAAGATTCTCAAAATATCCCTTTTCAGGTGTCTGATTGTAAAAAAATGAAGGCCTATGAGTTAGCGCTGTGCGCTCGCATTTAGATTGGTGAATTATGTATAGCTATATATCAATTCTATAACAATTAATTAAAATCCTGCATTTATGACAGATTATATAAAAAATTTCGGCCCGCGATTTGCGCTCGCATTATTTGTTAAAATACATCAACCAATGAATCCTACTCATGATTACAAAAATGCTTAAAATATCCAGTTTTCAGGCCTCAATGTCAACAATTTTCACGCACTCAGTACGCTGTAAAAAATATTGGGCATAATTTTTACCACCACGAGGGTAATTATGTGTCCAACCAATTTGGGGCATTATTTTACCCATTGCGGGAAGCATATTGTCCAGTAAGGTTAACAATTAAGCAGCAATTACTTTTAAATGGGCCGAATTTTCATCACACTGGATAAACGAAAATGCCCAATGTTGGTTGGACACATAATTACGCTCATGGACACTTTTACCCAATATTTTTAGAGTGTAGGATTATTAGATTAATAAATATGATTTTTCTAAAGGAATTCCTAATATTGTCACTTTTTCAGAAAGGTATATCGTATGAAGAGAGTCATCATTTTGATACGACAAAAATGTCCTAGAATGTCCCGATCCTAGGTCAAAATGATAACATATCAGTTCGCGCTTCGCGCTCGCATCATTTATTGAGTGCTATCCACATCCGCCTCACAATTTCTTTACACAGTGCTTTAGATAGTGCTTTTAAATTGGCCCTTTTCATATCGGAATATCATATGTTTTCAGCTTGAGCTACGCGCTCGCATTATTGGTTTTCATTATAAAAAATGAAATGTATTCAGATTCTGTCTAATTCTTAAACATGCCGGCGCACGCATGTTTATTGAAATAGGCAGCTTGATCTTTATTCAAAATGTGCTAAATTATCCAGTTTCAATTCAGAATATAATTTTTTTTCTGCTCGCGCTTTGCGCTCGCATTATTAATGTAGGAAGATACCAAATTATAACCATCCTTTTTCATGATTTACAAAACATGAATAGACTGTCCTGTTTTTAGGTTTGAAATCAATTTTTTCCTCTCGCGCTCGCATCAATTATTTGGTTTCATACCTATACCGTTCATGATTACAAAAAGTGCATAGAACGTCTGATCTCATTTTTTTAGGTCGGAATGTCGAAAAAATTTAGCTCGCGCTTCGCGCTCGCATTATTTATTTGTTCAAATATGTATCGTCTTAATGGCCTACTTCAAAACGTCCTTAACGGGTCCCTTTTCGACAAGATTCTGCTCGCGCTTCGCGCTCGCAGTAATTATCTAGATACATACGTACATACATATTTGAATAGGGCTTATGAGATTATTACACAATTATGTTGTTTTTAAGAATAAAGCTAAGAAATTACTGTTAAGGCATTGGTGATTTGCACCCCCCCAAAAAAAAGGACATTTCACGACCAAGAAAAACAAAAGGAAAGGGATAAGGGTGAAATATATTACTATTTTCCAAATATTATTTTAAAATTTATCACGAACTTGGATTTTTGTAATAAAAATGTCAAAATTTTGACTCGCTCGCTTGCTCCCAACTTATTAATTTTACGTGATACGCCATATCGAGCCCCCTCAAAATTGTTGGCTCATTACGCCACTGGGACAACCCCTTCAAAGAAACAAAAATAAACTTTGAGAGGCCGATCGGGAAAATATGGGTAAAAAAAAAATTGGGGCCCCCCTGGATCCACCCCTGCTCACACACCACATGTATATACATACACACACATAAAACACACACACACACTCGCACTCCCTCTCCCATACACACACATACAAAGCCTTTCTTTCTCTCTCTCACTCACAAACACACACCCTCACACATCCAGGGATCCATACACACCATAAATCTCACACACCAATTACACAATATTTGAAAGCACCATCTTAAGCTTACCACGAGCATATCGAGATTTATACAATCCAGGTTGCAGAGAAATTGACAAACTGCCCATTTTCAAAGTATGTTGGATAGTGATGTGCTCTCAATTACAATCATGCATCGATGACAAAGCAGGGTGGCAAAGTTTGTCAATAATTGATACGTAAATGTATGTAACGATGAATATTTGATGATCTCTTCCCGACGAGAAAAACAAGATTCATGATTTTATTCAAAGTCAAATAGACATTCCCCTCGTCTGGGTGATAATTGTTTCATTATAATAGAATCGTTGGATACGGTAACTTTTAACTGAATTACTCGTGTGTGCCCTTTAGTCCAATATTCTTATAATGTCTTCTATTACTACCATGCTCATGTATAGCATGTGTACTAATGTACAAAAGTTAAACGGGGGAGGGGAAGGGTCCTACAACTGAGTTTATTTTTATCTGAAAATCGATTTGGCAGAAATTTAAGTTTAGTCTGAAAATTATTTCATCGAATTCTTCCCTCACCAGAAACGTGATTTATTTATATTTTTTGCCTGCAAAGATAGATTAAATGACAAAGTGTCAGCAGCTTTTGAAAAATATATTTAAACGGCTCTACGTGATAACTTTGTTTGGAACGATAAGTTTCCATGTACTTACAAAATTCCACAACAAATATGTACATGATATACTAGAGTCAAGGAATCTCCAGAAAGGTTGTGTAACAATAAATTTGGAACCACAAGAAAAAATTTGGGCAATGGTATGGGCAAAAATTGATGCCAACCTTGCATTAACTGATACATTTTGTTTGGTAATTTTTGCCCATCATTTCATCGAAAAACTACCGTTATACTAACATCATAAGAACTCAGATTTGTTTCAATTATCTAAATTTACAGTCCCAAATTAAATCTGATATTGTTTTGAAAAAGAAACAAGCATAATTCCAAAAATAATTTAAATCACAGTTTGTATAAAATCCTTTTATGAAAGGGAATCATTTATAATAATTTATCTTCAGAGAAATATAGATCAGACATAAGGCTACAATCTGCTCAATTCTTTGGTATAACATTTGTCATGACTGGTCATTTTTTTTAATATGGTACATATAACGATTTGAGCAAATGGGCAATTTGTATCGACTTGCCCAGTTGTATGGAAAATTTAGACTCCGATTGTATGTGCTCTTGAATCAATAATTAGTTTTCTATTGATGTATTCAGTTACTTGTTTATAAATTTCTTTATTTAATCTTACAAGTTTTGAGGAAGCTGCAGGTTTCATTATGACTAATTTATTTCATTCATATTTATCAAATAGTTGAAATTTATAACAAACAGATCGATGTTTAATTAATCTTCCTTTAACAAAATCATGATCAAAACATTTTAAAAGGGGTTTCATTTTAGATAATTCACAATCCTTCACTCTTCACAACAATACACAATGCCATTCCAATTAGGATATTGATTCTCATTGTGTTTCTTGAGAAAGAAATGTTTCGATGCATATCAATATTTTATCAGACCGAATCAAACCAAATGCTCTCCCTTCTTCAATCGTATTTGAGTTAGAGTGAAAATGAAACATTAAATTTACAAGAGCATTGAATAATTCAGTTGTTTTGAATTGTCCATAACAAGATTTGGTTTCCCTGTCTGTTGTGTTTTCTCTCTCACTCGCTCCCCCCCCCCTCTCTCTTTCCCTCCCCTCTCCATTTTTCCCTCCCTGTCTCCATCTCCATCTTCACCTTCCTCTTTATCATCCTTATATAACTATGTACTCTTTGTGTCCCTCTATTTGTCTCTGTCTTAGTCTCAGTCTGTCTCACTTTCTCTGAACAGGGCCGTTGCATAATAGTTACTATCACAGCTAAGTCTGCCAGCCAATGGTATCTCTAATAGAGACCTTGGCCCGTATTCTGAAGTCGGGTTTAAAGGAGAATGAAACTCTTGGAGCAAGTTAGCTTTTGTGAAAGCAGAAAAATCAAAGAATAAGATCAACAAAAGCTTGAGTAAAATCGAACTAGCAATAGAAGAGTTATGAGCTTTTGAATGTCGAGATCACTAATGCTATGGAGATCCTCCCATTGGCAATGCGACCAAGATCTATGATGTCACAGATGAACAACTGTCCCCTTTTGGACACTGAAAATATACCCCAAAACATCTCTTTTTGCTCATTCTAATCATATGACAAACGATTCATCAATGATATAATGTTGTGAAACCTCTGTACTTGTCCTCTCATAAAGAGAACACCTCACCTTGTGATAGACTCTATATAAGTGAGAATATAAGTGAAATAAGTACTAAAGTAATGAGGGAGTTGTACGTGTGTGACATCACAGATCTTGGTCGCATTGCCAAAGGGAGGATGTACATGGCATTAGTGATCTCAATATTCAAATGCTCATAATTTTCTTATTATTCATGCAATCTTCCTCAAACTTTCAAAAATATGTTTCTTTGATTTTTCTCTTTGATATGGATTCAGCTGGTTTCAAGGGTTTCATTCTCCTTTAAATTAAACTCAGGTTTAAAGTTGTGGTTTAAGTATGGATAGCCAATTGTTACATAAATTGCTAACAATAGAGATATCATATTTCATCTCATTTGGCTCTCAAATCTACTAGGAAGTACAAATAGATGATTGTCCTCACCAACGATGAATCAGGAAAGAGCACAGTAAACATAAGAAACATACAATTTTGACACTTTTGGCTTCCCATAATTTTAGCACAGAGTTAGACCATGGTCTGAGTTTAACCTGACTTCAGAATACAGGCCCTTGATTCTGATTGGCTGCAGAACATTGTTGCATTAGTAGTTACCAGTGGATGGCAAAGTCAACATAATAGTTACTTTTATGCAACGGGGTCCAGGCCAGCCACTAACTCGCAACAATGAAATATTAAACACCTCCAATTAGAAATAACTAATCACATCTTTTATTCATATACACAGGTTATATATCTCTTTGTTCACTTTGTACATTACAAAATATAATTCCAGGACACAATATAATGCATACTGGTCCACAGTTTTCTCGTGGAGCTAAATTGCCCCATGGTTCTCTCCAATAAAATGGAAAATTTTAATAATCAAGATATAGAATTAAATAAAATCATAAATAAAATAGCTTCGCAATTTCATACCAATATGAACATGAATCAGGAGTTGTACTTTTTTAAACACATTTTATGGAAAATAAACACAGTGCTCCTATCAAATGTCATCTACATTATGATCATTTACCTAAACATGGTAAACAGTGAAAAAATTAAAAATCATATAAAAATATTAACATATGACAATCACCACCTTGAAAAATACAGAATTGATTCAACATTCACTTTTTTAAATTTAGTTTGCCTTCTTTGTTTACTCCTTGTAAAAGGTAACCTATCACCTACATGTATGTATACTAAAAAAACTTATTTCACCGGAAAGAGAATTTCCATGCAAAAGAAAGGATTACGACCTGTATGGAAGTATTCACATAACCATTGTGGAAATGTTAATGCAAGTGCAAATGTCTTCCTGCAAGAAATGGCAATAACATAGCTTTAATAATCAATATCCAATGACAGGGATGAACAATATACCTGCAAAGCTCTTAGAGACATCATTTCAATGCACTAAAAGTAGTCATATGTATAAATTGATAAAATCAGATTATTATTACACTTGCAAAAGAGCGATTCAGAGAGAAAACATTATAATAAAGCCTTTTTTTAAAACAAAAATAGGCATTTGTAAAGCCCCTTCACAATTGGTGGTGCCACTGCATGCACTGTCCACAACCGTTGCGATTGTGTGTAACATATATTGGGATCAAATGATAAAAAACGCTCGCACGAGCAATTGTGAAAGCCGCTTTACCTACTGGCATTTTTCAAAGTTCTGTGAATGGAAGGTAATTTCTGCACAACACTGGTTGACAAGTTGTGTGTGATATTTAGAGAGGCTATGGTCATGTACTGGCCACAAGATGCTCACATGCTAAAAGTAGTGACTATTGTTCATAACTGTTGCTGTAGGGCCTCATCAACAAAAGCATTCCTTTTAAGAGGTCCTGATTCATTAACTTTGTACATCTGTGTGATTGTGAATGATTATGTTGATTATCATTGTTGCTCCTTTAATTCTAATCAAATTCTGAATACCTTCATGAAAAAAACAGTGCTTTGAAAGACATAAAGACAAAGCCAAAGGACAATTGTTTACAGGTGGACTTTGCAGAGAGTATCCCATTATCCATGAAATCAAGACTGCAAAATAGAAGCAGGAAAGGGTAGCTGATACCATATCGTGTCAGGCACACCATCCACTGGATGTACAGGGACTAGTAATAGAATCATGATGTACAAAATCATTATTTGTAGAAAGATAGAATCGTCCATTTACAAATAAAGCTCCTGCAGAGCAGGGATGATTTAACAATAGAAAGATGTTATGGCTATATTAAAAAAATCTCCCATTGACCATTGTACCGAGAAGGATAAGGATAACATAGTGGACATCCAATTAAATGAAGGTTTGTATTTCTATACTAATACAATATTTGATCATCTGTTTTATAATTTTGAAAGGATTTGGTTGGAAATTGACAATGAAGCTTCTCCTGGCTTGCTGTAAGTGACATAAGTTATGGCCAAAGTTTTGAATATCTCCCATTGACCATGTGACAGAGAAAGATGGGGACACCTTAGTGGACATTCAGTTATATGAAGGTTTGTATTACTCTACTAATAAAATGTTTGTCTAATCCGCGAGATCTCTATACTGTGTGTTTCATCACTATTTATATAAAATATTTCAAAATAAAATGTTTTTTTTTTCTTCTTGAAGGCACTATCAGAAAGATATCTGAAAATACACACAAGAGGCCAAACATCCTGTTTGAAATGGGTGAGGTTGAAGGCCTTAAGGCTGGCCAATGATGAGGGAGAATCCCTTGTGTTTTCCCGGGATGCACCCACTGTGGGCATTCCCCTCACAAGGGACATTAAGACAGCATTTTAGAAGGCTGCGAGCAGGATCTGCATGCCCGCAGGCAGGACTCACATGGCTGCCCGTCTTTGCTAAAGAGTTTACATTTTAGTGAGATGATGATTTTCCTGCCCTAAAGACAAGCCCCAACTCAATGGAGTCGGGGCAAGAATAGGCATACATTTCAATGATATCACATTTGTCAAGGAAGAGAGAGCAGACCTTCAGGATGAGTAGCAGAACACTTGTCTCTCTGTCTCATGGTGGCCTATTGGGCCTCCAAGCAAGAGCCACCAAGTTAGGTGTTTCACCCCTGATAGCTGGCTTCTTGACAAACCTACATGCATGCTCTCAGTCGTAGGGATGCTGTGGATGCAGCTGTCCACCCGCTGAGACCACGGCGCGCCGTGGTCTCAGCGGGTCCAATGCCATGCGAAAGTGGGTGCTCACCCAACTGGTGGTTTTTCATCATAAATACCTCCAAAAAAAAATTAATCAGAAGAAAATGTCAAAAGTTTAAGTGACATGTTTATATTATAGTATATCATATTTTTTTCAATTATTTGCAGGGGGGATACAGACACATTTGAAGAAGCAGAGTAAATCTTGAATATATAGCAAGTACTGGATTTTTTTGTATATTTATAAGAATATCAGTATAGCCATGTTTAGAGTGCAACTTTTGTACCGACAGCATTACACATGCAGGACTCCTGAAAAAATAGTCATGTAGTAGTTTACTGTGGGAATCCACCAAAAGAAAGCCCACTTGTACACAGCAGAGCAGTGGGGCCTCCTGTTGAATTATCTGGCATACCTTCATGTCAAGACATGGAGTAAAGTCGATTGCACAGTACTCCAGGATCAATAGAGACAGCAAGAAGATTGCATTGTCTCTTAGATCTAGAATCCCTTGGGGAATGTGCTGGTAGTACACCTCTGAGGATATAATGTAAGAGGTTCCTTCAAACAACACTGAAGAATCAGTGACAGGAAAGCTTTCGATATATACATCAAAGGTTGTTTATTAATTAATAGCAAAACCGGAAAACAAATTCTAATCATTCTCAGCAATGAGTCTATTACCACTTCTCCACATGACAGCACAGGCAAAGACGCAAGGAATTGCATACACAAACCTGAGAATAAAACGAGTAGTGGAAAGCTGAATAGGATCACATTATATAAAATTAACTTTGATAAGCATACAAAAACTCTGTAAAAACATGCTAATACTATGTGATGTAATTGAAGTGGTGCATATTCAGATATTAGGAATTTGTTTTTACTGCAGATATCCTATGGAACTTATATTGACAGGAGGAGATTGCCCGACAGTCGAGAAAGATTATGGAATATCATTCAATGAACTGACAGTGACAATCGCCATAGAAAAGGATGATGATAACATCGTTGATATCCAATTATATGAAGGTGTGTATAACTATATATATGTCCACTTGATCAATGAGAAACCTCCAGAGAATGAAATTAATTGTGGAAAGCTTTACATCGCCCCAAACATATCAAATTGACATTGACAAAAGAAAGTACACAACAGTTCTGCAAAAAGACAAGAAGTGGAAAAGACGACGAAGAACGTGACCAATGTTTCTGTATGCAATTGATCAAACTTTGGTTACCTCATGAAATCCTGGCGACACATAATGCAGCAAGAAAATCTCGAGACCCAAAATAAAGAAATTCCATGATTTCCCCCAATAAGGGAAAGAACTGATTGAATCTGTGATGGAAAGGGCAAGGCAACACTGGCATGATGTCCCATGATAAAATTTGTTTTTGTGAAACAAGTTTTTCAAAATCCTACAATCACTATGATGATCTTCTACCTATCATACACGGTTGGAAAGATACAAAAAAAAACAAGAATACAGTCATTATCATTACAGGCAATGGACCTGACCAGCAAAAGAAGGCAACAAAGTCTTAATGAAAGAAAGTCGTCTTTCTTCTTGCATCCTTTGCTCCAGGAGATTCGAAATACAATATGATTGGACATGACTAGGCTCCCATCACAAGTTGGCTTGCTGGATTGTGCTTGCAGGCAACAGCCCAAGGGGAAATAACTATGCCAAAAGATCAAGGTCTGAGTGACAGAAGAAAGTGAGAGAAGCGATCATCCTGGATAATGCCATGATGCAGACAAAGCTTTGCTTGAAGATACTATGATGGGTTTCCCATCAAAGTCAATGTTGTACCTTCTTCATCAACTGATCTCTGCGAGGCTGAGGATCTGTGTAAAGAAATGGTTAGAAGTGGCGTAAGAAAACTGAAGAGATATCCTTGACCGACCACCCTTGCAGATGAGTATAGATTTTTACAAGATCATTCTTTCCACACTACAATGCCCTAATTATGAACCACCCGAAGGATGATGAAAAAAAAATGATTCTATTGATTTCTGTTCTCATTTGCCCTTTCAGATAAAAGAGAAATGTTGATAAGTTATATCAGTTGCCCATTTTCAGGTTGGAACATGATAAAAGGTGCAAAGTTGATGATCATTTTCCACACTACTTCAAGATTTAATGAAACCAGATACTTGTTCATCTCAGCATTTAAGTCATCATTCTGTGATACCATGTCTGCAGTATATATACCCAGCTCGAGTGAGATGCCAGGGACAGTGCCAGGTCCAACAGGCCCTTACAAAAAATTCCTGCAGTACTTTAGTGGTACTCTGTTGTACCTGTGTGATACTTCTGTTGTACATGACGGTACCACAGAATGACGACAGGCGTCCTGTGGTATCACTCTGTGATAGTTCTGTCATACTTCTGTGGTACTTGAAAATTTGAAAATGTCCTGCAGTGCCTTAATGGTACTCTGTTGTACCTGTGTGATACTTCTGTTGTACGGGACGGTACCACAGAATGACGACAGGCGTTCTGTGGTATCACTATGTGATGTTCTGTCATACTTCTGTGGTACATGACAATTTCAAAATTGCCTGCAGTACCTTAATTGTACTCTGTTGTATCTGTGTGATACTTCTGTTGTACGGGACGGTACCACAGAATGACGACAGGCGTTCTGTGGTATCACTATGTGATGTTCTGTCATACTTCTGTGGTACATGACAATTTCAAAATTGCCTGCAGTACCTTAATTGTACTCTGTTGTATCTGTGTGATACTTCTGTTGTACATGACGGTACCACAGAATGACATCAGGCATTCTGTGGTATCACTCTGTGATAGTTCTGTCATATTTCTGTGGTACATGAAAGTTTCAAACATTCCTGCAGTACATTAATGGTACTCTGTTGTACCTGTGTGATTGTACATAACGGTATAAAGAATAACGACAGACGTTCTGTGGTATCACTCTGTGATAGTTCTGTCATACTTCTGTAGTACATGAAAATTTTAAAATTTCCTGCAGTACTCCTTAAAGGCATTTCTAAAATTCTATGGCAACCCTGTGATACTTTAAATTTAAAAATTCCTGATGTCCTTTCAAAATTTCCTACGGTACTTATCAGGCAGCCACCCCAGAAATATGACTGAAACTGTATCACAGACGTTCTGTAGTATTTTCTGTGGTACATGATCAGTACTTGTATGGAAGCCCTGTTGTACCACAGATTAAATAAAAGTTTTATTTTCAGAGAGGGATTTATCTTTTTTTCAGTTTCGCGATAGGTCAGTAGCGTAATGAGTCTTATTTTTTATGAGGCCATGGCTTAAAGGGCACCATTCATTTTGAAAAGAACAATTTTTATATATAAAAATTTAATTTTGTTTGAAAATTATGTTTCACTCTGTTTTTTTCTTTTCCCCATTTTCTCCTTTCTTTGTTGTGAAACTTTTTTGGGGTCCATGGCCCCCAACGGTAAGTCCCATTGTGTAGGCCTGAAAACTAATCTAAAATGTATACTAGTACTTTAAAAAGAGTATTTATTTCGAAAAACGGCACGGTTTTTTTTTTTGAAAAAGTGAAAAGGGGAATTTCCCATTTTGGAAAAATAGCATTTCCCTGTTTTTTTTCTTTTTGGGGTACAAGTGCCCCCTGCCCCCCCCCCCCGGCGGATCCAACTTTCGCTAATAGGGGGGGGGGGCGAAATTATTTTTCACCCATATTTCCCTGATCGGCAGCTCAAAGTTGATTTTTGTTTGTTTCTTTGAAAGGGTAGTCCTAACAGTCAATAATTAGCTTTATTCCTATATAAAATAAAATAAATATGTAATAACACCATAAGCCCTTTTTAAATAATGCTCGAGCTACATTTTTTAATTTTTAATATGATGGGCAATATGTTTGTAATCTTCAAAACGAGATGCCTATGTAACTAGATAATAACTGCGAGCAAGAAGCGCAAACAGACATTTGAAATATAAGCTCTGACCTGATCTAAAAAGGACATATTAAGGACTTTTTGCAGTTAGCCATGAAGACGATGCATGTTTCAACCAGGGGCGGCGGAACGTATTTTCCTTTTGGATGGGGGGGGGGGGGGGCAAAGCCAAAAAGGGCACTTGTATACTATTAATATTATTGCATAATATCGTGTTATCTTGTAATGACAACACCGTTTTTGTTACCAAAATGAATTAATTTCATTTTCGGAAATACGAACCTTATTTAATTTTCGGATTAACGAACCTTATTTCGCTTTCGGAATTACAAACATCATTTCGTTTTCGGATTGACGAACCTTCGGAATTACGAACCTCATTTCGTTTTCGGACTGACGAACCTTCGGAATTATGAACCTCATTTCGTTTTCGAACTAACGAACCTTTGGAATTACGAACCTTATTTCGTTTTCGGATTAAAGAACCTGCGGAATTACGAACCTTCGGAATAACGGACCTTCGGAAATACGAACCTTCGGAATTACGAAGCTTCGGAATTACGAAGCTTCGGAGTTACGAAAGTATGCGATTTATAAACATTCGTGATAATGATTGTGAAAGCCAAGACTTAAACATTGCATGGGTGCTTTTAACTTGCATACGGGAGATGATGCTGGTGAAGCACCGTAGCTTTCATGATTAAACTTTTATCGCAAGCTTTCGGCCTGCATCAACTAGCCTTCTCCAGGTATCTGAAGATTTAACAAGGGAAACTGGCTATACAGCATATACAGCTTTATTCAATGATCACTTTTTACCATATACATTTTCTATTGAAAAATATGGAATGTACGATTTGCAATTTTAACAAAGATTAGTTTGAATTTGTCGAAATCAACAAATTAATACGTATTTGCCAGGTTTTGATACTTACTCATGTTACTTGAAAACATACAAATTTGTAAGCAAAGAGGATGTGAATAATAATTTGGCTACAAATACTACCAGAAGAATAACAATGAATCATTTGATCATGGGTCTTTTAATACACATAAACATTTCATTTGCTCCATGCGGGAAACAATTATGTTATCGCTGTGAATTTCGCAGGGTGCGGTGAGGGGCCGTTATGTAAAGTAGATACTTTTTTTGTTCTTTCACCATTTTGTCTTTGCTCGCCTAACAACTAGCTACACCAGTGAACTAACGACCAATAAAAACCGAGGGTGTCGGATGACACTCCTTTGAAAATTAAATCTGCATTTTATTTATTTATTCATTTGTTTGTGATATTTATAAAGAGTGGTACATATCACCATGTGGCCCTGTTAACAAAACAACAAGAAATACTATTAATAATGAAAATATTGGGCAAGTAATGAACAAGATATACAGTAATAAATTATGTTCAGGCACAAATTATATGTAAACATGTTATCAAAAAATATTGGTATCCTTGGGAATTATGTTCATATGCTAATTAACTTTGACAATTTGCATCACAATTAATTTGTGAAATTTCGATTTTGAAGGTAGGGCATAAAATGAAATAACAATAAATTATAATGAAAAAAATTTACCAAATATGAAAAGCGAGAGAATGATTACCAGTCAACACTGATAACAATGATTTCTATATGCATATTTCCTTCTTTTACTACATTTTGATTGCTCACAAGACCGCTGAATATTGATACATTGACAAGGACCATAATCTAGAAATGAGATATACATAGTATAGTTTCTTTAGAATATAAATATGCTTATATCCTTGGAATTAATTTACACCTCATCTGCAGATAACAAACATAGATTTCAGATTTTATTTAAAACTTTGCATCGTAGGTGACATTTCAAAAGAACTCTCAAGTTGGTTCCATACTGCATACGCTTTGTAATTTTAAGGGTTTGTGAAAAAAAACATGACACGATAACAATAACATAAAATAAAATAAATACAAACAGGCTCGTTCTGTATCCGAATAAATTAGTAGTAATTACTATGTCTATTATAATTTCACATACTTTCGACTTACACTCTAAAAAAAGTTTACCCAATATTGGGTAACAAGGGAACATGCGTGTTTGTTGGGTAAAAAGATATCAAATATTTTGTACATTTTATGCAATGTTGCGTCAAAATCTACCCTTCAAACATGCATTTTGCCCAATATTGTGAGAAAAAATTACCCAATTAGAAAACATGCATGTTTCCTTTCTACCCAATATTGGGTAAAATTTTACTCTCTGTTTTAAAAGTGTATTTATGCTTGAATTTTCCATATCATATCACTTACTTTGATAATAAATGAAAACTGAACTTGAATCATTTTTTGACACAAAAATGTAACCAACAACCATGTTTTAAATTTTCTTGGATGCTCCAACCAAATAAAATCAATCAATGTGATACATAATCATGAAGAAAGGAATGTATAATAGACGAAAATCAATCATAATTCATAATAATGAACAAGGGTATATTATAAGAGACAAGAGAATAGAGTATAATACATGATCATGATCACAGGTATATATAATATGTATGAAATTAGAAAAAAAAGGCATAATCATAACCCAAAGGAATATATAATATACATGAACGAAAAAATAGAATGTAATACATAATCATGATCAAAGGAATATACAAGAGAATAGATTTGAACTACACGCATTTCCCACATCATGGCGTTCATAAAAAAAAGGGTCTCCAGAACATCTCTGCAAATCTATTGCTCCATAATATGGGAAAGATCTCAACGCGAAAGTGGACCCGAAGTCTATCTGACCTGAAGCATGAGACATACGCCCATATTATGAACTCGGATTTAATCTAAACTCTGATCTAAAGGATTAAGTATGAAAAGCCAACTGTGCCATAAATCTCAAACAGCACATTTTCATGAGTTTATGAGCTCATTTGATATGCTCTCATAAGTGTCATTCTTAGCTATCACGGAATAACTTAATCAATTCGCTTTACCATTATAGCTTAACTTACCTCATAATAATTAGAAAAAATATAATTCCGTTCAGTTTTTTCTTCATTCGCATAAAAACAAAGATAAAAATAATATTTTATTAATATGATAACTTTCAAAAGAATGTACATACATATACCAAACAAAAAATTGGGATGTGTCCAAGGATTTACCCAGTCAGAGATAAAATTAACACTATTTGGCTTCCCATAATATTTTAGCCAGAGTTAGGCCATGGCCAACGTTAATTTAAACTGGGCTTCAGAGTACGTACGGGTCATTGAAAAGCACTCAAATTTGATTGCTAAAATAATTTTCAGGATCATTTAATCATGATAATTTACAAGCAAAGAAAACAACCAAAGATTGGATTTAAGTTGAATATGTTACAGCTCCAGGGTGTCTTTCGTAATCAGATATGAATGATGTTGGGCAACTGTTGGCAAGGAGGCACATGCTCTCCTCGGCGATGTACGTGAAACATGAACAGGAGCCGTCTTCGAGGCAGCCGCGGCCGCAATCGATGACCCTTGAAGCCGTGAAGGAGAAGCTGACGTGGTCACTGACGATGGCTTTACCCCTAATCAGAGTCTTAAAGTATGTGGATCGCTTAAGACCTATTGTAATGTTACAAGAGGAAGATATGAATGATATTAAACAATGTGGTATTTATTGAGATTATAATCAAATTGCCAAAGTAGCAACAAATAAATGAATACACGAAATCTAATTACATATGTTGGTGCTCCTGTATGTTTCTTTTTGTGTGTGTTTGTGTCTGGGTGTGTACGTGCGTGTCTCTTTGATTGGCTACCCCAAGCTGTACTTAAGCATGTTTAGGTATTTGATGTATATTTTTCAAATTGATATTCCAAGATGTTTAAGGCTCCTGAAATTCTACTTAGTATGTACATCTCTTCATCATGGATGATGATATAGAGGACCAAGCTATGATTGTAGAAAATGAGTGTAATTATATTAATTGTAATGATTTTCTTTTTAAAGGTAATAGCAAACTTTCTCTCCTTCATGTAAATTCACGAAGTCTATTTAGAAACTTTGAAGATTTTGTCGTTTTCTTATCCAGTGTGAAACACAATTTTTCTATTATTGGGATTTCAGAGACCTGGTTCAAACCATCTACAGATGTGAATTTATTTTATATCCCCGAATATTCTCTTGTTTAAGTTTGTCGACAAAATAAAAGAGGAGGTGGTGTTGCTCTTTATATTAGAGAGGGTTTTGAATATACAATTCGCGATGATCTGTCAAAAGTAACTTTGGGCTACGAATGTATATACATAGAATTTGTTTTAAATAATGTTAAGACTGTTGTTGGATGTGTATATCGAGCACCTGACAATGATGTGAGGTCATTTGTTTTTTACTTTGAACAGGACTTACAAGTTCTTAGTCGCGAAAATAATAATACTTATATTATGGGCGATTTTAATACTAATTTGTTGCATTATGACTCTGATGATCGAGTAAAATATTTTGTTGATCTCTTTACATCATTTGGCTTTTTTTAGTCTTATTACAAAACCTACACGCATTACTTCTTCTTCTTCAACACTCATAGATAATATATTCACAAATTGTGTGCGAGATGCTTTTGAAAGTGGTATTTTCTGCTCAGACTTGTCTGATCATATGCCAATATTCAGCATCAATAAAGAGCCGGCTGTTATCTCTGTCAAAACGAGTAGTGAGGTCTACAAGCGTTTGATTACAGATAAAAAGATAGAAAGTTTTAGACAAGATCTCTTTATTTTTGATTGGTCATTTCTTTACACATTGACAAATGCAGATGAGTCTTATAATTATTTTTTGTCTATCTTTTCTCGGGTGTATGATATTCATTTCCCCATCGTTAAACTGAATAAGAAACGCAAATGTAGAAAACCATGGATTACTAAGAGTCTCTTAAAATCTATTAATCATAAATATAAATTATACTGTACGTACATTAAATGTAAAAATGAGAGAAATAAAAAGAAGTATCTTGCTTATAAGAATGCGTTGACAATTCTAGTTCGAAAAAGCAAAAAAGATTATTACGAACATTTTTTTAAAAATACACAGAAGGATATTAGGAAGACTTGGACTCACATAAATGAGCTGCTTGGAAGAGGGAAAAGGGATCTTATACCAGATGAAATGTATCATGGTGAAAATTTACTCACTACAGATCTGCAGAAAGTTGAGTATTTTAATAAATATTTTATTAATTTGCCTGAAAATATCAGTAAAGAAATTCCAGAAGCCCAAACATCTTTCAAAGATTACATGCCAAGGCAAAATTATGCATCATCTCTATTTCTGAGACCAACATCAGTTTATGAAATCACAAGGTTAGTGTCATCATTGAAGGCTTCTAAATCAAGTGGTTCAGATGACATTTCCCCTAAAGTTATCAAAGGTTGCATTCATGTCATTGCTGACCCACTGTGTCATGTTTTCAATAAGTCAATATCTCAAGGTATTGTTCCCATTAAGTTAAAAATAGCTAAAATCGTTCCTGTCTACAAAAAGAGTGATCGTAAATGCATTGAAAATTATAGACCAATTGCTTTGTTGCCTATCTTCTCAAAGATCTTAGAGAAAATAATGTACAAAAGATTAAATGATTATTTGCTGCATTATGATATCATGACACCACATCAATTTGGCTTCAGGAAAAATTGCTCTACTAGCATGGGTGTATTAAACTTGATTAACACGATTATCACTGCTATGAATGATGGAAAATTTTGCCTTGGTGCATTCCTTGATTTAAGTAAAGCCTTTGACACCATTGATCACAGTATACTCTTAATTAAACTTGAATATTATGGCATTCGTGGGATGGCTTTAAACTGGTTTAAAAGCTATCTAGAAAACCGGTCACAATTTGTAGTTATCAATGGTGTCAGCTCAGAATATAGAAATATTAAATTTGGAGTACCGCAAGGATCGGTTCTTGGTCCGCTGCTTTTCCTAATTTATATTAATGATATTGTTAATTCTTCCAAATTGCTTACATATTCTTTATATGCTGATGACACCTGTTTATTACATTCTCATAAGAACTTGCAAAGTCTTATTCGGGAGGTAAATACTGAAATTTTTCATGTTTTTGCCTGGTTTTGTTGTAATAAGCTGTTACTGAATACAAGTAAAACAAAATGTGTTTTATTTAGAACAAAGGGAAAGAGGGTCTTTGATAATATAGATCCAATAATAGTTGGTGGTCGACAAATTGAATTCAGCTCAAGTGTGCAATTTCTTGGTGTGACAGTTGATGAATACTTGTCATGGAATTATCACCTTAATAATGTGTGTTCTAAAGTATCTCGTAATGTTGGTGTGATATCAAAAGTAAGATATTTCTTACCTCAACAAACATTGGTTTCTTTATATAATGCTCTAATTGTGCCACATTTAATGTATTGCAATATTGCTTGGGGGAATACATATAGGACTCATGTACGTAAACTACAAGTTCTTCAAAAGAAAGCTATAAGATATGTAACAAATTCAAATTATCTGGCTCCAAGTTCCCCGCTCTTTTTGCAATTGAATATGTTACCATTTAATGAAATGGTATCGCTGAATTGTGTTATTTTCATGTATAAATACCAATCCCTGCATTGATTCATTGTAGGGCCTTTTACTTGCTCAAGATGGGCCCGTTGCAGAAAGAGTTGCGTCAAACGCAACTAAAAAAAATCTTGCGCAACTTGATTTTCAGCCAATGAAGCACCATTATTCGGGACTTGCGCTTGATATTTTGACTTGCGTTTAAACGCAACTCTTTCTGCAACGGGCCCCTGATGGCGTTTTAACTAAGTCTTTTCGGAAGATATGGGCCCAATTCTTGAATTATTTGCAGGATTGGCATATAATTTAGTTCAGTCAGACCGATAGATATAGGAACACGAAGTTATGAAATGAATGGCAATGTCGATATATATATCATATCATGAAATGGTTCTGTAGAGAAAATCATTTAGTGATTCCGGTCAGTTGCACATATTTTCTTCGTTTGAAGCATATGCCTGATAATTCTATGAGATTAAACTTTACACACCAACATGAACAATTACACTCATTTTATAGCGCGTAGATAATGTAGCTCATGATTGAAATGTTCTACAAAGTTCCGAAATCACTTTGATATGAAATCAATGTCAAAAAATTCAGAGACACCATTTTTCTTCTTCCAAATCCTCGCCTTTGTTATCGCGGCGAGTCTGGAGCGGAGAACTTGGTATTCAATTCCGCTCACAATAACACAGTGTAAAGATGAATGATTCAACGCTTCTATTGAATGACACAGTCTGTCGATGACTTTCACCCGAAATTAATAAATACCAATTATTTTGCGCAATATTATGGAAACATCATTATTCGTTGAACATGTGCGGTATACATTTTTTCTATGTTATTTCCTACATTTACATTTTTTGTTTACATACACATACAATAATGATACTGAAATAGTGAAACCTCTTATGAACATAATTAGAATAAATGTATGAATAATAGGAGTAATAAGAATGGAAAGATGATGATAATGCTTTAGTAACGATAACAAGATCGGTAATAATACTAAATCATTATAATACTATTACTTATATCAATTATAGTAATAATGATGATAATGATAATAATAATATAAAAATAATCATAGTGATGATGATAATAGTGATGATAATGGGGGAGTCGTGGTCTAGTGTTGGAGATTCTCGTCTTTCAATCTGAAGGACGTGGGTTCGATTCCAAACCATGGCGTGTTTTCCTTCAGCAAGAAATTTATCCACATTGTGGTGAGGTAAATGGGTACCGGCAGGAAGTAATTCCTCAAAAAGCTGTGCGCACCTGAATCGGTAGACTAGCTTAGCCGGGGTAATATAGGAGCGCCTTGAGCACCTAGCATGGTGGAGACGTGCGCTATATTAATAGCAATAATAATGACAATAATAATTAATGATAATAACAAACGCAAAGACAATTCTTCAGATTAACATTAGGCATGATAATCGCAAGAGTGCTTACCTGACTTAGGAACAGAGGAGACAGTTGTTGCAGCCACTACTTGTGCAGGGGGTGTGGTAGATGTTGCTGATATTGCAGGCACAACTTGTGCAGTGGGTGTGGTAGATGTTGCTGATATTGTAGCCACAACTTGTGCAGGGGGTGTGGTAGATGTTGCAGTTGTTGCAGGCACAACTTGTGCAGGGGGTGTGGTAGATGTTGCTGATATTGTATCAGTTGACGGTATGGAAACAGCAGTGGTGCATTCCTCTCCCTCATCATCACTTTCACTTGTATAGGGAGCGATTGTTGTAGATTCGGTTGCGTCTAAAACAGTAGACATATTTAAATCATTAAATGAATAATAAAGATTATATTCTTCAAACTAAAATTTCCCCTTCCTTCATGTATCTCATGTTATCGGATGTTACAAGCTAGGCACAATCTGTAGATTATAACGATTATCCTAACTTTAGCGATGGAACAGTATTTAGTTTTTAAGACGTTCAACTGAGAAAAAAACAAATGGTATGGCTATATTGCTTCATTATCAATTTTAAATTTTTTTAGACTATCGAGAGAAATGCTTTCATCGATATACATGTGATGCTTGTTATCAAAACGAATTTAATTCAAAGTCTATAAAAATTAACTTTTGAGATGGAAATGTAAATAAATGAGAATATTTAGCCCAAAGCGACAATTTTGCTGTGGGGCGTAACTTAAAGGGGATGTTCACCCTGACGAAAACTGTCAAAATTGCAGAAAATATTATAAAAAAAACATAATTAGTGAAGGTTTGAGGAAAATTCATTAAAGATTAAGAAAGTTATTAGAATTTCAAGTTTTTTTTATCTGTGACGTCATAAACGAGCAGCTGCCCCCAGGAGAGTTGTTCGGCCTTTTCCAGTGGGAGGGGGGGGGGGGGGGGTAGGCCCTGATTACCAACAAATATGGGTACCGATTACTAACAAATATGGGTACCGATTACCAACGACAATGAGCATGACCATAAGTCATGGGAGAGTTCCCCATTCTTCTCAGTCTCATTTTATTTCGTTATATCCTGGAGCAGATCCAGCTTTCATCAATCGAAGGGGGCAGAAAATGACTTTCATTCACATTTTCCCCGTCGCAAAAATTTATTATTTTATTTTTTAATTTAGAGGTTAGTCCTATATAATTAAAATTTCATTCTTAGAAACAACAAATAAATTACCATGCGAACGCAAAGCGCGAGCTAAATATTTTGGATATTAATATATTTAGACCTAAAAATTTAATATTTTGAGCAGCTTTTCATGAAATAGATGCGTATTCAACTAAACTGTCCATGCGAGCGCGAAGCGCGAGCTGAAATTTTTAATATACAGGCCTGCAAAAAGACCGGTTACAGACTGTTCGCAATGATCCATGAATAGAATACATATCTCACCAATCCAAAACGCGACATTTTCAGAGCGCGAAACGCGATCTGAAAATGTTTATATTTCGACCTAAGTATGAATAAGATGGATATATCAAGCAAACAACTGATGCGAGCTGAAAATTTTGATTTTCGACCTCTCAGAAAAATTGACACTTCAAGCGCTTCTTGCATGAATAATATGCATAGCAATTCATGCAAGCGCGAGCTGAATTTTTGATTTCCCGACCTAAAAATTCTAAGCACTTTTTCTCATCATACTACTCATAAATAGAATATATATCTCACCAATCAAATAATGCAAGCGCGAAGCGCGAGCTAAAAAAAGTTTTAGATTCTGATTGAAAAATGGACAGGTTAACCACTTTTCGCAAACATAAATATAATAAATATAAATCAAGTAATATCTTTAATGCAAGCGCGAAGCGCGAGTTGAAAATATTTTGTATTCAGACCTTAAAACAGTTCAAGCCCATTTTTAATAAGAATTTGGTATTACAGCGCTAAACGCGAGCTGACTTTTTATACTTAGATTATAGGACATTCGAAGCAATGTGACCATGAACAGGGTGGGTATATAACTATCTAAAGGCCACTGCACACCTTACGACTGTTCGCGATCCGATTTTGGAACAATTCGCATTTTGTTCATTTTCTGAAAAAGTGAATGGAACATATCATTTTATTTGAGGTTAAAATTAATTGAAAGAATAATAATAAAACCATTTTGAAAGATTGCAAGCCTTTATTTTAGAGAAAAGGCCAAATTAGTTTCAAATCGTAGGCAATCGTACGACTGCTATGACGTCATTACGACTAGATATTAAATTCGCTTTGTTCTAAGAAGGATGATAGCACAGTTACAGATTTGAATACAGGTATTGTATTCGTACGATGATTTAGAACATTACACAGTTAGATATTCCAAGTCTCAATATTAGCATCAAATTCTACTACATTTTATTCTGAAATCGGGTCGCAGACCAATCGTAAGGTGTGCGGTCGCCTTAAATTAAAGAATTGAAAAGCATCTTTTGTAATCATGGACAATATGCATATCCAACTAGGCATTTTTATGCTGGAGCTGAACGCGAGCCGAAATTTTGAAATATTGCAGTGACTCATGGGATGAAATGAATAGGGGGCCTATCATATGAATAGAATACATATCTCATCAATAAGAAAAGATAAGAGATGGGTATGCAATCAAACAATTCATGTGAGCCCAAAATTTTGATATTTCTACGGGAAAACGAACATTTTAAGTATTTTTTGTAATCTTGAACAGGATAGGTATCCAACTAAACAATTGATGAGAGAGCGAAGCGCGAGCTGAAATTTTTGAGATTCCGTCCTGAAAACTTTACAGTTTTTAGCACGTTTTTAATAAACAACACAGTTTTAGAGCGCGGAGCAAGAGCTGATTTTTTATAGACTTATTTCGACCTAAAAACAGGACATTCGAAGCAATCTAACCTTGAACAGGATGGGTATATACTGATAATATGACCTGACAACTGGACATTCTAAGCAATCTTTTAATACAAATATCAAGATATATGTATCTCGATAAACAATTATTTCTAGCGCGTAGCGTAGGTTGATTCTTTTAGATCTAGAATTCAAAATGGGAGATTCTTTGTTCTTTTCTAATTAATGAAAACGACGGGTATCAGGCCCAACAAATGTTTTATATTCCGACTAAATCAAAACTGGTGGACGTTGTAAAACGTTTTGCAATAGAGAACAAGCTGTGTATCTCAATAAACAATTTGATTTTTTTTTTCATTTACTGACCCGAAAGGGAACTTTTTTTAGCGCTGTCCAGCTAGTAAGAAAATTGTGAAGATGGTATGGATCTCACTAAAATAATAAAGGATGCGAGCGCGAAACGCGCGAGATGAATTTTTTTTGGCGATTTAGACCTATATACAACCGGGACATTATAATCACTGTCAGTACATGAAGCAATTTGAACAATCCTGCGCGACCCGACAGGTCATCTAACAGCCCCTGCGCTTGTAAAATAGACAATAATCATTTTTTCCAAAATGGTTAACATCCCAAACCCGCATTTCTATTTGCACCGACACATTTACCTTAAAACCTCGCCAACGTACCCCAGCCCTTCTCTCTCCCTCTCTTTCTCTGTCCCCTTTTTCCCCTTTTCTCTTTCCTTCTTTATCTTTTATTTTATTTTCTTTGTTCCCCTTCCTTCTATTCCCCCCTCTCCCCTTTTCTTCCCCCCCCCCGACAGCCGCAGAGATTTCCCGACGATATCCAGAGTAGGGGGGTGGGGGTGTTGCACCCCACCCCCCCCCCCTTAGCGACAGCCCTGGCTGCCCCATATGTTATGCAATATAAAATACATAAATTCATCTTTTTTAATGGTTCGTGATGACTTATTTTTTATCTTGTTTTTAGGAGCGCAAGTCATTTGCGTATTGATATACTAAAGGTACGTTAAAAACCCTTTTGATTTTTTAAAAACAAAATGACATTTCATTGATTTTTACCATACGATATGTAGGAAAGCTGCTCGCATATGACGTCACAAATGAATTAATAAAATCCTAATAACTTCTTTGATGGATTTTCCTCAAACCTTCGCCAATATATGTGTATTATTCTTTCCGCTATTTTTACAATAAACTTTTTGTCAGCCGCAGAGATTTCCCGACGATATCCAGAGTAGGGGGGTGGGGGTGTTGCACCCCACCCCCCCCCCCCCCCCTTAGCGACAGCCCTGGCTGCCCCATATGTTATGCAATATAAAATACATAAATTTATCTTTTTTAATGGTTCGTGATGACTTATTTTTTATCTTGTTTTTAGGAGCGCAAGTCATTTGCGTATTGATATACTAAAGGTACGTTAAAAACCCTTTTGATTTTTTAAAAACAAAATGACATTTCATTGATTTTTACCATACGATATGTAGGAAAGCTGCTCGCATATGACGTCACAAATGAATTAATAAAATCCTAATAACTTCTTTGATGGATTTTCCTCAAACCTTCGCCAATATATGTGTATTATTCTTTCCGCTATTTTTACAATAAACTTTTTGTCAGGGTGAAATTTTCCTTCAAGCATAGTGTTATATAAAGATCTCTCGGTCAGTTCCACAACAGCCCGGTCAACTCACCAACTTCCTGCTCACAAATGTAGTAATGCTGGCTACGGCTGTCATCATCAAACCATTGGAAAGAAGATGACGATTTCATGACGAAAGAGATTCCACCATCATCAAACGCCGAGGCGGTGGTGCCAAAGTGTGCGAAGGTGAGGGTGGAATTATCAAGCCAAGTCACGGCACTTAATCCTATCCATAGGTTCCAGCCCAATGGGCCGTTAGACTCCAGGAAGTCGCTCTCTTCTTTGGACCCAATGTAAACTAAATGCATATCAAGTGCCTCACAGAATGATTTGGATGCAGGGTAAGTCGATGTGTTTTGGGAGAAGAAATAACAGGATCCATTGTGTTCGACTTGAAGTGAATGGCAAGGTACTGAAGTTGTAGAAAACAATAAAGTGAATGTCATTTGATATAATATAAACATATATGATATATATATCACGAAGACGTTAGGTTTGCGTCGAAAATTTGAAGAATAATTAGAAATCAACTTTTTTGGAACTGCAATGCATTACCTCTTTGTCTCTTTTATCTCATCTGTGTCCAACGTCGTCAAGAATGCCTAACCAAAAAAAAAAAACTCTGACCATGGACCTACTACTCTGAGCATGGACCTACTAGTAGGTCCATGCTCTGATATAGCCGGGAATACAGAGGTAAAGTTTCTTTATCATACTAAGACGTTAGCCGTATACGCAATTGTGTTAGTTTTTTACAGCATAGCAATGTATTATTTATTGTTAATCATTCTTATCCATTTCTAATTTTCGAGAAAGTTTCGAATTTTTTTATCGAAATAGATGATTTTGATCAAGTATAGAGAATTTAAGCAATTAGATTGAATTAAGCTATTGCACACACACCCACACACTTCTGAAGCTGCACTCCTGATGACCCCAAAACGCACCGACATTCTCAAACACTAAAAAATTATAAATACCTAAGCACCAAACACACACACACACCACCCACCCACACACACCCAGACGCACACGAATGCAAGTAATTCATAGGCCTAGGCTATCGCCTATTCAATAATTCTTTGCAGAATGATCTAGCCGCCAATCATTTGGTATTATTTTACAATGAAATTTAATGAGGAATTCTTTATGATTCTCAATAGTTGAGAGGCTGTTTCAGCTTTTTAGCAACGTGTGATGTTGATCAGCACTTACCCTCTTCTGTTTCACATATGTACATGTAATATTCTTCTGCCGAAGGGTCAGTTGTTATGTCAAACCATTGGGGCAGATCCCATGTACGCATGGTAAAGCACATCCCCATCTCGTTAAAATCATATGAATACCCTTTGAAACTGTTAAATGTCATTCGTGAACCATCGTCCCATTTAAAACTCTTTAATCCAATCCAGTAATCGATGCTGCTATCGAGAGTAAACGAGAACACAAAGTCCGCCAAAAAGTTTTGTTCTCCCGCGGAGCCTATCGAGACGAGATGCATTCCGTGGTTCTCGCAAGCTGATCTCGTCGTCGAAAAATTGCTGGTAATTACATGAATAGAATAGCAAGACCCAAAATAAGTGGGAGTACAATCTGGAAAATAAAGAGCGGAAAATGGTAGAAATTAAGAGATTAATTAGGCTACCTGTTTATCTACTTCAATGGTATGTCACCATGTACTTAATGTTCTCGGATTTTCAATTCATAAAACATCTATTAAGAACGCAATCCCATTTTCAAAAAGCATTAAGTACCAAATTCGATAGGAATATAAATCATGGAATATATTCGATATGAAGGGAAGCTGTGGACTTGACGGAGACTTGATAACAAACGTTATAGGGGATGAAATTCACATTGATCTATCTTTAACCCTATCTAGGCCGGGGTACATCGGGAAATCATTCACTGTAACACATTAAGTGCTAATTTAGCGCTTACAGTACTTGTATTGTGACTGCACTACGAATGCTGATTTTCTAGTTTAAATTTAAACTAGAAAATCAGCACTCGTAGTGCAGTCACTATACAAGCACTGTAAGTGCTAAATTAGCACTTCATTTTTTACAGTGTATGGGGGGGGGGGGGGCTTGAGATCTCGGTCGCCGAAAATTGGCACGCAGGTTGTCTGGGACATAATCTACAAAATTTATAGTAATTTATTTCATGCAAATTGCTCAGTGATTATGCTAATTTATGAGTAAATATAGTATGCAAAATTAGTTTTTCTTTTAACTCCCTAAATAAAGCTCCAAATGTTCTATTTATGGTATAGAAACTCTTTATGGTGTTCTTAGCAAATGTACGTGAAAAATTGCGATATCAGATCAATTTCTTATGTATTATATTGCTTTTTGGAATTTCTTATGTATTTCTTTGTTTTTGACCTTTTGTTTTTCTTTTTTTCAAATGAACGTCATCGAGGACTCTTTTGAGATCATAAGTAGCATAAAATAAATACATTTATACCAGCAAAACTAAAAATAATCATACATTTATGATTTTTGGTTGAAAACACAATTTACATTGACTTTGTAGGCCTACATGAAATCATGTTATTGAGCATTTTTTGCCCTACATGCGCTTACAAAATGTTGCGTAATTTTGGAACCGCGTACCCGGGCGTCCAAAAATTGGTCTAAACAAATACGCAAGACTTGAAAGAAAAGTCAGCGAGCGGCGCGGTAAAAAGAAATTTTGCGCAGCGAAAATATTGCGCGAATCGTCGAGGGGGGGGGGGGGGAGGGGCCGAGCCCCCTCCCCCCGGCCTAGATAGAGTTAAGGCCTGTGTCAGTCTTGTAAGAGCCAACGTTTCATTTTATACTATATTTATGGTCAAATCATAGTAAATCTTATTTACACTTTCTTAACTGCGATGTAGGACCAAATAAAGGGAAACTATATATAAGGAAAACTGTCGTTTGGACGTTCATAGTCAAATTATAGACTTGAATTCCAATCAATCTGCATCATGAACTGTTTTAAAATAAGGGTCATTTGATCCCACATTTGATACTTTGATCTTTTTTTTTTTATTTATTTTTTTCTGGATATGAACGATTCCAACAATCATCTACACAGGATCGCACCTCCGTAATATTCGCAAATACCCAGGTGAAGGTTGGAACCGTCATCATCGAACCACTGGAAGGAAGACGACGCATTCATCACGAAAACCTCTCCATCGTCATCGAATGTCGAAGGGGTCGTCCCGAAATTTGCATAGGTCAGGGTGGAATCATCGAGCCAGGTCACGGGACCGAGTCCGATCCATGAGCCTTCCTGTGGTGGTTGGTTGATATCCAGAAAGTCTTGTTCTTCTTTGGAACCTAAGTAAACCAGGTGCATCCCGAGGCTCTCGCACGTTGTCTTGCACTCGTTGAAAGTTGAAAAATTTCCGGTGAAGAGGTAGCAAGACCCTCCAAATTCAACATGTTCCGCGTCACAGGCTGAAGAAAAAATAGTAATAAAACTGATGATAATTTCATAACAATATTGATCTGCGTGTCCCGGTTTTCTCTTGTTTCATAACCCACAAAGAAACAACCACATCATCATTTTCATATATTTTAAGATACAAGAACAACGCCGCTGTGTCTGTACGTTCTACATTCTTGAAGCGCATTTTTAATCCTAATACTCTGGGGGGCATAATGGTCATAATGCCCCCCTCTATATTTTTTTGCGATAAAATTACATTCTGTGTTGCCATTTGGGGGTTTCCATCCCCAAATTTTGAAAATTTTGGGATTTGGGATTTTCGGGGATGGAAAAAATTATTTGGGGATTAAAATAGGTTTGGGGATTTTTTATGCATTTTAGGGGATTTTTTTAAGGTTTTCATGAAAAGCAATAAGATTCGTTATTTTTTCAGTAATATGATGCTAATAATAGTAGGGCCTATAACGAGTAATATATCTCTATGTTCCTATCTACTGTAGATCATATAATGTACATTAGCGCATTTCCTACGCAATTCAATTTATTTAACTTTGGTTGTACAATACAATGGTAGTATTGCCAATTTACTTTGCATCGAAACCTTAAAAAAAAGGTGTGTGAAACAGCTTATATTTTGATGCTATTAATGACTGAAATAATGTAGCCGAGGGATTTTATCGAGGAAACAATAAAAATATTGAAAATAACATCAAAATAACAAAGAAATGCATGATATAAAAAGTAATTAAAAAACATAAAAAATCGATCTTGGTTCGGCGGGATTTTTTATCATTTAAATCTCTTAGGAAAGCTATAGAGAATATTTTCACGAGAAATTAGCATCATATGAGCTTTATTTAGTGAATTAAAGCACAAAGTATGATTTTATTAATATACAGTGCGTATCAAAAAAAAATTTACACTTTGAAAAAGCCCTGGGAATTCAAAAATATACAACATGTGGGTAATTTTTTCACATATAATCTTGGGTTTGGGTCTCATCTATCCAATGAAAGTAAAAGTTTTGACAGAATGTTACACTTGAGTGAGCACTGTCCATTTTTGTAAAGCTCGCAGAGATCTGTTTGCGCAGAAATGCTCGTTTTCACGCTGTGTCAAGGGGAAAGGGTGAAATCAAAAACTTACCCTGCAAAACATTTCTCATACATTTCCATTGCACTTTTAGTCAAGTGAAATAAAACGGATACATTCAAGCATTTTGTAACAATTTTGCCACCCAAATTGAAATTTCAACATTTAGTAAGCACAACATTTACCCTTTTTGTGCCAGCTGGATCTGAGGACATAACTGAATCTGAACAAAAGTTTATATCAGACATCTCCAGCATTTTTTCACTGAGTTTTTATCATTTAAAGTGGTTTTACATGTCATTTAATACTTGTTTCTCCACACTTTTCCCAAGCTTGACAATGATTAACAAAATGAAAATCAAGCCTAAGCCATTTCATGTAAATCACAGCTCAGTGTAAAGCAAATATCGTCTCGATGGCCTCGGTGTGTGGGGAAGTGGGGTGGGGCGCAATGCACTCTTCGAAGTGTTTTGGGCAAGGAAACAAGTTAAAAAGGTAAAAAATATTTTCAAATCAATTTTACTAGCTAAATTCCACGTTTTCTTCATGATTAAGGTCTACTTTTATTTGCATAACTATTTCAAAGTTCTGCGCAAATAATTTTTCACTAAATTTTCAAAAGTAAGTGGTGCTCACTCAAGCGGAAATATTTTTCTACAGTGATATCGTCATTTGCTTTAATGGATCTGTACCAATGTTAAAATGTGGAAAAATCTTCAAGATATAACAAATGTATAATATTACAGGATTTTTTCAAAGTGTAAACTTTTTTTGATACGCACTGTATATATAAGCATTTTTAAATCATATAAAATATAATATATGATTTTAGTGCAAACTACCTATGTATTAAACTGCGTAGATAGTAGATTATGTAATTTTTGTTAACAATCTAGCGAATTTTTCGTTGCAATCTTAAGGGAGGCCACCCGAGTGACAAGAATCAAAATATCCAGGGACTAAATTATAGGGTTGAGCTAATAACCCCGAAATTTAGATTAAGTCTGAGTCCAAGTTCAGCTCTACAGCCTCTACTTACCACCTTCCTTTTCACATATACAAATGTGCTTGTGATTATCTATGATGACATCGTCAAACCACTCGGTTGGTATTGCCGGTATATGCATTACAAAGAACGTTCCTTCATTGTCCCAATCATAAGAATATCCTTGGAATTTATGGGACATTAGGTGTGAACCGTCCTGCCAGGTCACACTGGCAAGACCGATCCAGAACTCGGAGTTGTTCACAGGTATGCTTGAGGTCAGGAAGTCCTGTTCTGCCTGGGATCCGATCGTTACGAGGTGCATACCCACATTCTGACAGGATGCCCTAGCTGTTTCGAAGTTGGATTGGTGTTGGGAGAAATGGTACCAGGAACCGTTGAATTGTACCCGTTCCATTGTACATCCTACAAGATGAACCATTGCGCAAATATGTTAATTTTATAGATTTAGATTTCAGATTTTGTTGGACTTTTCATTACCCCTTCAGGATTCTGGGAGTAGGCTTGCAACATTCTTTACAAAAAAAAACATGATACGTGTACATAGAAATGCTTGGTAGCCTCGTACACACTAGCATTTTCAATTAAAACAATGATATTAGGAGCTTAACATCCCGGCTTAACACACCAACAAACTTTATAGAGCAATTGGGAAATGATGGGATAAGGGTACCCATGTGTTATATTCTCGGATACACCTTATTCGATTAAATTCATATCTACATTTCGATTTATAAGAAACACATTTAAGTGGTAGAAATACACATTTATAACTCCCAATAGATGAAAGACAAGACGCATCCATTATGTACAAATCCAAACACAGTTATAAGATACACAATTTATAGAGCAAATAAAATTTAGGTCAGGGGCCCGTCTTACAAAGCGTTGCGATTGATCCGATCAATCGCAACTATGGAAAGCCAGCAAAGTCAACATATAAAATGCATGCTTGTTCAAAAAAAATTCTAGATGTGAATGTATATCCATAAATTCATTGATTTCTTGACAATTTGGTGTGTTCTCCTTGGTTTAAAAAGGACATTTTTCAAATTTCATTTGAAAAAAATATGACACTGATGGATTTCCATAGAGTTACAATCGATTGGATCACTCGTAACTCTTTGTAAGACGGGCCCCTGGTGTGTCGGGCTACCACTCAAGACGTGTGGACAAGCAAGAACAAAAACACTGGTGTCTAAAGGAAAGAGCTGCAAGCACCACCGTTTTGCCTGCCCCACTGCCGCCCTTTGCTTGCCCACACTGCAACAGACTTCTACGGGCGAAGAATGGTCTACATGCATTTAGCCATCTTCGTAGTTCGTACCCACAAGAATTTTTTTTAAGTTGTGGTCGTCTAAGCTTCGCTAGCGAAGGACGAACATCATAGAGCAAATGTGAAATCACCGAGTATTGGTGTAACCGAGGGTTACATTCTAGGACCCCAACGTTTTATAATTTCTGTTAACATTTTGACTCAGAACAACACTAAAGCAATGATTCTATTCCACCGATTACACATTTTAATAGCAAAAAAATGTGGAATACACTTCATTCCCCCATTACCTCTGAACAGTATAAAAAACCCAAGGGAATGATTCTATTTTAATTATGAGTTGATATTAATCAACGCCTTAATCACCCACAAACATTTCAACAGCGGATTTCCTTCAGTGATGCATAAATTTACCTTTCATCTCTCTTACGATTTGCCTTTTTAACCAATTTGCAAAGAATTACAACTAAGAATATTTTAATTTACAAACCTTTTCCGATAGTGGGGTATATTTCTGTATTAAGCACGAAAAAGGCAGCCAGAATGTGCAAAGAAAAGTCCATCTGTAAGGGAAAAAACAAATATTAAAATACTAGAAGGTGGGGAACAGAAGGCCCTGTTACAATTTAAACAAACTAACCGACGGGGACTATCTATTCAAAATACAGTTTCATGTGAAGCTTTGAGAAAAGATGTAGAACATATGCAGTTCGTCAGTGATTTTACGAACCGGCTCAAACCTAATTTTTGAAATGTATTATCATTTTTTTTGTCCGTCATAAAGTCCGTAATAAACTCTAATGATTTGCCAAATTTCAGATCAAAATTCGTACCATTCAGGGGCCGCGGAACCGGGGGGCTGGGGGGGGGGGGGCTTCAGCCCCCCCACTTTTTTCCAAAACCGTGTACAAAAACTTAAAAATTACCATATGATTGTGATTTTTAGCATGGTCAGCCCCCCCACTTTTGGCTCAGCCCCCCCCCCCCCCCACTTTGAAAACCGTTCCGCGGCCCCTGCTATTTAAAGAATAATAGCATATTTGAATTTCTTACGAACCGGCTCAACCCCCTTTGATTCTACGAACTGACTCAAGCCAGTCTCTGTTACATGTATACACACGCCCACATACGCAAATTTGCACGTTTAAGGTTGAAAATTGAGGACTTTTTCAGGAAAATGTCGAAAAATTTATTAGCGAGGACATCTCACATCGTTTGGGGGAGCGTTTTATCCGACAGTTACTATGGCAATGCAGAATCAGCCAATCATAATCACGGAAAGTTATCAGAACTGACATTTTGAAAGACGAAAATGTTGCTGGAACGGTTCCCTGATACGTGGAATTTGCAACTGTGCAATGGGTCGGCGTGCCAAAGACGTCCTCGTTGGTGTGCATGCAGTGTCCTCGATCTGAATGTGAAATATATGTGCGTGTGTCGTCATTTTCTACCATGACGATGGGTAAGTGCACCCTCACAGGCTCACATAAGCATGCAAACCCTTATGCACAGACATTCTATTTCACAACTACATATCCTCTCTTTCACACACATAACAAACACACACACTTGCCCACCACACACGCACACACACTCACCCTCTCCCTCTCCCATACACACACATAAAAAGCCTTTCTTTCTCTCTCTCACTCACAAACACACACCCTCACACATCCAGGGATCCATACACACCATAAATCTCACACACCAGTTACACAATATTTGAAAGCACCATCTAAGCTTACCATGAGCATATCGACATTAATACAATCCAGGTTGCAGAGAAATTGACAAACTGCCCATTTTCAAAGTATGTTGGGTAGTGATGTGATCTCAATTACAGTCATTACTTTGGAGGGGAAAATGGTTCTCATCATGCATCGATGACAAAGCCGGGTGGCAAGGTTCGTCAATAATTAATACGTAAATGTATGTCGTGATGAATATTTGATGATCTTTTTCCGACGAGAAAAACAAGATTCATGATTTTATTCAAAGTCAAATAGACATTCCCCTCGTCTGGGTGATAATTGTTTCATTATAATAGAATCGTTGGACATGGTACCTTTTAAGGCTTTTAACTGAATTACTCGTGTGTGCCCTATAGTGTAATATTCTTCACATGTCCTCTATTTCTACCATGCTCATGTATAGCATGTGTCCAAAAGTTTAACGGGAGAGGGAAGGATCCTACAACTGAATTATATCTTAGAATTTTATTTGTGTCTGAAAATCGACTTGGCAGAAATTTATGTCTAGTCTGAAAATTATTTTATCGCATTCTTTCCTCACCAGAAACGTTATTTATTTATATTTCTTGCCTGCAAAGATAGATTAAAGGACAAAGTGTCAGCAGCTTTTGAAAAATATATTTAAACGGCTCTACGTGATAATTTGGTTTGGAACGATAAGTTTCCATGTAAGTGCAAAATTCCACAACAAATATGTACATGATATACTAAAGTCAAGGAATCTCCAGAAAGGTGCAACAATAAATTTTGAATCACAAGATTTGGGCAATGTTTGGGCAAAAATTGATTCCATCCTTGTATTAACTGATACATTTTGTTTGGTAATTTTTGCCCATCATTTCATTGAAAAACTACCATTATACTAGCATATACTAAGCACTCAGATTTGTTTCAATTATCTGAATTTACAGTCCCAAATTAAATCGGATATTGTTTTTGAAAAAGAAACAAGCATACTTCCAAAAATATTGTAAATCACAGTTTGTATAAAATCATTTTTGAAAGGAAATCATTTATAATAATTTATCTTCAGTGAAATATAGATCAGACATAAGACTACAATCTGCTCATTTCTTTGGTATAACATTTTTCATGACTAGTCATTTTTTTTTTAATATGGTACATCTCACGATTTGAGAAAATGGACAATTTGTATCGACTTGCCTAGTTGTATGGAAAATTTAGACTCCGATTGTATGTGCTCTTGTATCAATAATTAGTTTTCTATTGATGTATTCATTTACTTGTTTATAGATTTCTTTATTTAATCTTACAATTTTTGAGGAAGCTGCAGGTTTCATTATAACTTATTTAATTCATATGTATCAAATAAACCCCTCAAAAAAGTTTGGAAATCTGAGTTTGACCAATAATTTCTCCCAACTCCCAATTTTACACAATGTATATTTGACATCATTCAAAAGATAATTTAATTCTCTTTAAAATGATACCATGTTTGTTATAATTATGCCATCACGAAAAGAGCATGATTGAAAGATGTTGGATGAGGTCTGAATTGAAAAGCTGCAAAACGAGCAAAAAATGTTTGGAAATCTGAGTTTGGCCATTAATTTCTCCCAACTCCCAATTTCACACAATGCATATTGGATATCATTCAAAAGATCATTTAATTTTCTTTGAAATGATACCATACTTGTTATGATCATGCCATTACGAAAGAGCAGGATTCAAAAGTGTTGGATGAGGTCTAAATTGAAAAGCTGCAAAACGAGCAGAAATGGTCATGAAGGGCCAATACAGAACATGATTCTTTTGTCTGTGTTAATAGAGATGAAAATCCATTCAAATCAAGCCCTTGCTTCTTAATTTTTTATGCTTTGTTTCGGTTTATGTAGTGATGGTTTGTTTGTTATTTGTTTGCTTTGGAAGAGGTGTGTTCGATTCCATGTTAATGTTTATTCTGGTGCATGAAAACAATTAAGAGAAATTGCTGAGAAACTCACTCATCACCACGGAAAAAAGAACAGAGACTTTCAATATTGTGTCATTCTGCAACTTTTGAATTTTGACCTTGCCCCACATTTCAAGGCACTGCACCTCAATGTGAACCATAATCATATCATGTACGGTATCATTTTAAATAGAATTAAATGATCTATTCATAGTTATTAATTACACATTGATTTTTACTAAAACCGAGGAGGGATAATCAATCACAGACAGATTTCCAAACTTTTTTTGAGGAGTTTAGTTGAAATGTATAACAAACAGATTGATGTTTAATTAATCTTCCTTTAACAAAATCATGATAAAAGCATTTTAAAAGGGGTTTCAATTTAGATCCTTCACACAATCCTTCACTCTCCACATCAATACACATGTTAACAATGCCATTCCAATTAGGATATTGATTCTCATTGTGTTTCTTGAGAATGAAATGTTTTGATGCATATCAATATTTTATCAGACCGAATCAAACCATTTTCTCTCCCTTCTTCAATCGTATTCAAGTTAGAGTAAAAATGAAACATTAAATTTACAAGAGCATTGAATAATTCAGTTGTTTTGAATTGTCCATAACTAGATTTGGTTTTCCCTGTCTGTTGTGTTTTCTCTCTCTTTCTCTCTCCCTCTTTCCACCCCCTCTCCATTTTCCCCTCCCTGTTCCATCTCCCTCTTCCCCTTTCTATTCACCTTTCTTGTTTTCATCCTTATATAACCCATTCCTTTTGTGTCCCTATATTTTGTCTCTCTCTGTCTCACTTTCTCTCAACAGGCCTGTTGCATAAAAGTTACTATCATAGTTGAGTCTGTCAGCCATTGGTATCTTTAATAGACTCCTTGATTCTGATTGGCTGTTGAACATTGTTGCATTAGTATTTACCAGTGGATGGCAAAGTTAACATAATAGTTACTTTTATGCAACAGGGTCCATGCCAGTTACTTACTCGCGACAACGGTGATATATTAAACACTTGCAATTTGAAATAACTAAACACATCTTTTATTTATATGCATAGGTTATATATCTCTTTGTTCACTCATAACATTACAAAATATAATTCTAGGACACAATATAGTGCATACTGGTCCACAGTAATCTTTATAAAATAGAAATGGTAAAAATCAAGTCATAAATTCTAAATAAAATCATAAATAAAATAGCTTTGCAATTTCATACCAACATGAACATGAATCAGGTGGGTGTTTCACAGAGATTTAAGTATGACTTAAGTCGCACTTAAATGCCTACGCGTACATGATATGAAACGCGAGATCTTATTGATAGACACACAGTAGTGCGCGTCCTAATGACACGATCTGACCAATGCGGTCAAGCCTTTCATACCGTACGCAACTTCGTATTTAAGTGCGACTCTAAGTCATACTTAAATCTTTGTGAAACACCCCCCAGGAGTTGTACTTTTTTAAACACATACAGTAATCATATAGAATTTCATCTACATTATGATCGTTCACCTAAACTTGGTCAACAGTGAAAAACATTAAAAATCATATAAAAATATTAACAATCACCACCTTGAAAGATACAGAATTGATTCAACATTCACTTTATTAAATTTAGTTTGCCTTCTTTGTTTACTCCTTGTAAAAGGTAACCTATCACCCATGTATACTAAAAAAAACTTATTACACCGGAAAGAGTATTTCCATGCAAATGAAAGTATTATGACCTGTATGGAAGTATTCACATAACCATTGTGGAAATGTTAATGCAAGTGCAAATGTCTTCCTGCAAGAAATGGCAATAACATAGCTTTAACAATCAATATCCAATGACAGGGATGAACAATACACCTGCAAAGCACTTAGAGACATCATTTCAATGCGCTAAAAGTAGTCATATGTATACATTTATAAAATCAGATTATTATTACACTTGCAAAAGAGTGATTCAGAGAGAAAACATTATAATAAAGCCTTTTTTAAAAACAAAAATAGGCATTTGTAAAGCCCCTTTCACAATTGGTGGTGGGACTGTTCACAAACGTTGCGATTGTGTGTAACATATATTGGGATCAAATGATCGCAAAGGCTCGCACTAGCAATTGTGAAAGCCGCTTTACCTACTGGCATTTTTCTGTTCTGTGAATGAAAGGCACAACACTGGTTGAAAAGTTGTGTGATATTTAGAGGCTATGGTCACGTACTGGCCACAAGATGCTCACATACTCAAAGCAGTGACAATGGTTTTTTTTTATTGTCCATAACTGTTTCTGTAGGGCCTCATCAACAAAAGCATTCCTTTTAAGAGGTCCTGCATGATTCATTAACTTTGTACATCTGTGTGATTGTGAACGATTATGTTGATTTTCATTGTTGCTCCTTTATTCTAAATCAAATTCTGAATACCTTCATGAAAAAAACAGTGCTTTGAAAGAGATTAAAGACAAAGCCAAAGGACAATTGTTTACAGGTGGACTTTGCAGAGAGTATCCCATTATCCATGAAATCAAGACTGCAAAATAGAAGCAGGAAAGGGTAGCTGATACCATTTTGTGTCAGGCACACCATCCACAGGATGTACGGGGACAAGTAATAAAAAGGTTGATTCATATGAATCATTACATAGAAATCATTATTTGCAGAAATATAATATAATCCATTTACAAATGAAGCTTCTGCAGAGCAGGAATAGTTTAACAATAGACAGATGTTATGGCTATGTTTTTAAAAATCTCCCATTGACCATTGTACAGATAAATAAACCTTCAATGAAATGTATATCGGAGTCCTGTTTGTTACTTGTAAACATTTAGCTGGATCTATTGTTATTTTATTCCAGGATTGTGACAAGTACAGACTGCAGCCTCACACTGAAGGCTGTGTGGTGCATGGCAGGACATTTTATGCCTACCTAGTCCTGGAAGATACCCATGATTCCTACATGGTTATCAATACACTAATGAAGTCTCTTGTAAAAGAGAGTGCGGGAAGAACTCTTCCTCCAACTCTCTACCTTGAACAGGATAATTGTGCCAAGTACAGACTGCAGCCTCACACTGAAGGCTGTGTGGTGCATGGCAGGACATTTTATGCATACCTAGTCCTGGAAGATAGCCATGATTCCTACATGGTTATCAATACACTAATGAGGGCTATGGCAAAGGAGAGTGCGGGAAGACCTCTTCCTCTATTCTCTACCTTGAACAGGATAATTGTGCCAAGTACAGACTGCAGCCTCACACTGAAGGCTGTGTGGTGCATAGCAGGACATTTTATGCATACCTAGTCCTGGAAGATAGCCATAATTCCTACATGGTTACCAATACGCTAATGAGGGCTCTTGTAAAGGAGAGTGCGGGAAGACCTCTTCCTCCAACTCTTTACCTTGACCAGTACAGACTGCAGCCTCACACTGAAGGCTGTGTGGTGCATCATGGCAGGATATTTTCATGCATACCTAGTACTAGAGATAGCCATGATTCCTACATGGATATCAATACGCTAATGAGGGCTCTTGTAAAGGAGAGTGCGGGAAAACCTCTTCCTCCAACTCTCTACCTTGAATAAGATAATTGTGACAAGGACAGACTGCAGCCTCACACTGAAGGCTGTGTGGTGCATCATGGCAGGACATTTTCATGCATACCTAGTACTGGAAGATAGCCATGATTCCTACATGGTTATCAATACACTAATGAGGGCTCTGGTAAAGGAGAGTGCGAGAAGACCTCTTCCTCCAACTCTCTACCTTGAACAGGATAACTGTGACAAGTACAGACCTCAGCCTCACACTGAAGGCTGTGTGGTGCATGGCAGGACATTTTCATGCATACCTACATGTAGTACTGGAAGATGGCCATGATTCCTACATGGTTATCAATACGCTAATGAGGGCTCTTGTAAAGGAGAGTGCGGGAAGACTTCTTCCTCCAACTCTCTACCTTGAACAGGATAATTGTGACAAGTACAGACCACAGCCTCACACTGAAGGCTGTGTGGTGCATGGCAGGACATTTTCATGCATACCTAGTCCTGGAAGATAGCCATGATTCCTACATGGATATCAATACACTAATGAAGGATTTGGTAAAGGAGAGTGCGGAAAACCTCTTCCTCCAACTCTCTACTTTCAACAGGATAATTGTTGGAGGGAAAGCAAGAACCGCTTCTTCATTTGGTTCATGGCCTACCTAGTGGCAATCCACATATTTAACACAAGATCACTGAAGCATCGGGATGCTAGCCCACTTCCAGAGCTCCAGAGGGTGATTGTCGAATCTATGCCAAAGATGCCAGTTACAACTTGGCTAGGGCCTCTCCTCAATCCCATAAGCCAGCATCCGCTTCTGCGACCAAATGAATCTTCCAAAAAAATAGTTGTAAGCAGGGGAGATATTTGCAAGACATTTGATTCGACACTAGGTATGAGACTAGGGCACTCCTGATGACTATTGTGGATTTCACTAAAAAGAATGCAAAGCCTTCGCTGCAGCCAAGAACAAATATGCTCGGGACAACAGTGCGGAGGCAACCCTCTCTCCTCGATCACGGTAACGTCAGTGGACAAAGCTTGTCCAGGAATTGAACGCTCTGATTGTGTTGGCATTTCTTGCTGTTCTTGAACATGGGTGTGATCCGGAAATCCAGAGTCAGTGATTACTGGAATCATTAAGACTGGTCACAGTTTATGCAATGCTGGGCCAAGGTGATGCCATGCAATTATTTTTTACTCGTGATGAGATTCATCCAGTTCTATAATTGCGAGGATGAAGATGCTGATGTAGAGGATCCTGGGCGAGAGGTGCGATATGTGTAGGAGCATTTCAATGCAGCTTTCTATGAACATTATGTGCCACTTCAGGACCTGACGATTGACGAATGCTTAGTAGGAAACTTAAGTTTGGCATAAAAAAAATTATGAAGTTTGCGAGACTACGGGGTACACGATCACATCATCAGTCTGCGCCGGGTCAGAAATGAGAGTCCCTGACTTTGGAGGAATATCCGAACAAACAAGACGTCGTTAGGAAGCTGTGTCAATGGCATGCAAACAACTGGTGGCACATTGCAATGGATAATTTCTACACCAATGTGGAACTTGTGAATGAATTATATGAGGAAAATTCAAGTAATTAGGACAGTGAGAGTAAATTAAAGACATGGGATACAGTGAGAGTAAAATTAAAGACATGGGATACCTACTACAGTGAAGAAGGCAAGGACGCAAGTTGGTAGCGCGTCAACGTCGAGGAAGGGTCCTCTACTTTCAATTACATTACGCCAGAAAGCTTCGCAGAAACAGCCCGGCGTATGTTTGCTGTCAACCAAAGGACATACCAGCTGGGTAAAGAAGAAAACTGGAGAAAATGTTGCCACAGTGGACAAAACCAAGCATTGCATTTCCCAGGTCGTACATTTGTATAACCATACAAAGATTGGAGTCGATCTTGCGGACCAGAACATGTATGAATATGAAGTAGAACAGGCCATCCTGAATGCATTTTTTATTAACTGTAAGATCAATCCTACATCAAAGTGTACGAGGCAATGATGGAGCCTGTGAGGAGTGAACATCTACAAGGACCGATGTCTCCTAGCACTGGAACAAGGGATCGAGGAAAATCGAAATGCAACTTCGGATAAGGGAATAGGTAGCAGCAGTTACTGTGTTTCCCTTGTGGTAATATTGGAGAAACATGAATAACTTATCATTTACCTTTATCACCCATCAATGAATCCTTTGATTTGATACAAAACGTTATACTTTAGTGCAGGTGCACCAGAAATATATGAAACCCAAAACAAGCATGTAAATATAGGAATTAGGTGAGGTTATGATATGAAAACATTGTTGCGTCACAACTATAGATCATTGTACTTTCAAAAAAGGGTTTCTAGGGTCTTTAACATCTAGGCCCGAATTCATTAAGGTGGACTAAAGTTATATACCGGGTTAACTTTAGCCATGGGTTAACTAATACCCAGGTATAAAGTTAGTCCACCGCGCTATTCACAAACGGTGGACTAACTAATCCATGGACCAACTTTAGCACCCAGGGTTAAATTTAACCCATGGCTGAGTTATACCCCTGTGCTAACTTTAGTCCATGGATTAAATCATGAACTGAAGCTAGCACACTATTATAACACTGCACCGAGCATCAGTGGCGGACCGTGACCCGGAGGAGACAAAGCATTGGGGGGGCACTGCATTGTCTGTGAACAATGCTGTGCCCCCCCAATGCTTTGTCTCCTCCGGGTCACGGTCCGCCACTGCCGAGCATGCTAAGTAGTGAGATGATAGTCTGCTTGTACTAAGCATGCTCAGTAGTGATGTGATAGTCTGTTTGCAATGGAGTCTGCCAAAATCAGATCAGCCAACTGGCATCACAGTGAGCGCTCCTATCTTTTGGAGCTAGTGCAGGACAGAGCTCACATATTTGCCAACAGAGCAAATGATGCTCTCAATAATAGAAGAAAAAACCTTGCGTGGGATGAAGTATGCTCATCAATCATCGCCAAATTCGGAAATAAGTGGACCACGGCACAAATAAAAACTAAATGGAAGCAACTACGTAGCCAAGCGAAGAAAGAGTATGGCGAATGGCAGAGGTGCTGCCGTATTACGGGAAGAGGAATCCTTTATTAATTTATTCCTGCTAATTACTACTCGTAGTTTGACATATTGGAACACATGCAATATTGAATAAAAGAGTAGACAAATTGTCACTCTGGGTTTTTTCTTGGGTGTGTGACTCTCCGGATCGCATCCCTCCCAGTGCTCTCAACTCCAGACCAAACCTATGGCCGGTAACAGAGTCACCAGCTTCTAAATATCATTTTATATATATATATATATATTATCCTGAATATCAGCATCTTTAATATTATCGTCTTGACTATTATTACATTATAATTACCTTTTCTACCTTCAAGAGAGGTAAAAAAGTAAATACTCGGAACTTTACTTCCAATGTCTCCTGCGTCATCTGTTCATATCATCAAAAGTTTATTTATCTAGTAAAACTCGCAAATTTCGCCATCGAAATTAACTTTACTCTCCTCCACCAATCCAGAGAGAGAAAGAGTGTTACAATAATATTAATAATGATGATGATAACTATCATGATAATAATTGTCTTCTGCAAAGCATCATTAAGTCTCTTCATTCTTGAGAGTGGAAATAAATCTTTCACTGTATAATAATTTAAATTGCGAAAATCTATACAGTATCAAGCTACCATCCTTCTTTCTAACCAATATGATATACCCCCTGACATAAACTTTCAACAGTTTCATTATTTAAACACTTTTCAATCATGAACACAAATCAATTCCTCATCTTATTTTGTGTCACAATTAAGGAATAATATTTTTTCTAGTTCAAGATCTGTATCAAATAAATGTCATTCAATGACTTGTAATTCAAATCATTCAACTTTAATTTGTTACTGCTCCTAATACATTTCAACCTTTTTTGTCATATTGTACAAAAAAGGAACCAACGGTCACAGACTACCCAGGTAGCCCCCACTCTCACAACTGGTACGATGGCTTTGACAAAGTCAAAGGGTATAGGGCAGATAGTGCAATTAACAGGTGATGAGATCTCATTATCAGTATACCAAGGAAAGGAGCATACTATCTGGAGGCCTCTTCTGCGACCAAATGAATCTTCCAAAAAAATAGTTGTAAGCAGGGGAGATATTTGCAAGACATTTGATTTGACACTAGGTATGAGATTACCCGGTTCATATGTGACAGCAACTGCAAGGGATGGACTATTTTTGTCCAAGGAATTCCTGATGACTATCGTGGATTTCACTAAGAAGTATGCAAAGTCTTAGCTGCAGCCAAGAACAAATATGCTCGGGACAACAGTGCAGAGGCAACCCTCTCTCCTCGATCACGGTAAGGTCAGTGGACAAAGCTTGTCCAGGAATTGAACGCTCTGATTGAGTTGGCATTTCTTGCTGTTCTTGAACATGGGTATGATCCGGAAATCCAGAGTCAGTGATTACTGGAATCATTAAGACTGGTCACAGTTTATGCAATGCTGGGCCAAGGTGATGCCACGCAATTATTTTTTACTCGTGATGAGATTCATCCAGTTCTATAATTGCGAGGATGAAGATGCTGATGTAGAGGATCCTGGGCGAGAGGTGCGATATCTGTACGAGCATTTCAATGCAGCTTTCTATGAACATTATCTGCCACTTCAGGACCTGACGATTGACGAATGCTTAGTAGGAAACTTGAGTTTGGCACAAAAAATTATGAAGTTTGCGAGACTACGGGGTACATGATCACATCATTACTGTGCACCGGTCAGAAACGAGAGTCCCTGAACGCTATTTGGAGGAATATCCGAACAAACGAGATGTTGTTAGGAAGCTGTGTCAATGGCATGCAAACAACTGGTGGCACATTGCAATGGATAATTTCTACACCAATGTGGAACTTGTGAATGAATTATATGAGGAAAATTCAAGTAACTAGGACAATGAGAGTAAATTAAAGACATGGGATACCTACTACAGTGAAGGATGCAAGGAATCAAGTTGGTAGCGTGTCAACGTCGAGGAAAGGTCCTCTACTTTCCATTACATTTCGCCAGAAAGCTTTGCAGAAACAGCCCTGTGTATGTTTGCTGTCAACCAAAGGACATACCGACTGGGTAAAGAAGAAAACTGGAGAAAATGTTGCCATAGTGGACAAAACCAAGCAGAGTATTCCCCAGGTCGTACATTTGTATAACCATACAAAGATAGGAGTTGATCTTGCGGACCAGAAAGCGTATGAATATGAAGTAGAACAGGCCACAATTGGTGGACTAACTTTAGCATCCAGGGTTAAATTTAACCCATGGCTGAGTTATACCCCGGTGCTAACTTTAGTCCATGTATTAAATCATGAACTGAAGCTAGCATACTATCATAACACTGCACTGAGCATGCTCATTAGTGAGATGATAGTCTGCTTGTACTGAGATTGCTCAGTAGTGATGTGATAGTCTGTTTGCAATGGAGTCTGCCAAAAACAGATCAGCCAACTGGCATCAGAGTGAGCAGTCCTATCTTTTGGAGCTAGTGCAGGACAGAGCTCACATATTTGCCTACAGAGCAAATGATGCTCTCAATAATAGAAGAAAAAACATTGCGTGGGATGAAGTATGCTCAGCAATCATCGCCAAATTCGGAAATAAGTGGACCACGACACAAATAAAAAATAAATGGAAGCAACTACGTAGCCAAGCGAAGAAAGAGTACGGCGATTGGCAGAGGCGCTCCCGTATGACGGGAAGAGGAATCCTTTATTAATTTATTCCTGCGAATTACTACTCGTAGTTTGACATATTGGTACACATGCAATATTAAATAAAAGAGTAGACAAATTGTCACTGGGTTTATTCTTGGGTGTGTGACTCTCCGGATCACATCCCTCCCAGTGCTCTTAACTCCAGGCCAAAGCTACATGTTTTGCCGGTAACGGAGTCACCAGGTTCTAAATATCATTTTATATATATATATACACTACTCAAAAAAAGTTAAGGACCACTTTTTAATGTGTGTATACAATTTTCAAACCGGGTGTTGTATTTCTAGAAATACCCGAATATGGCTGTCTTGAATCTCCTCAAACACCCTGTAACAATTTCACACATGGGTGGTTTCAGTTGTTGCATGATGTCTCTCGCATTATTGCATATCCTGAAAAGTGGGCCCATTGTGAAGTGGTACAAATGTGGATTCAAATGCATTTTCTGTCTTTAGTCTCTACAATCAACAAATTGCTGACAACAGCAATGCCAAGATACAGCTGTCCAGGATGCCATCAAACACAATGAAATCAATTTCACACATGCAGTTCTTTCATGTCTCTTGCATCATTGCAATGTGCCCGTACAAAAGTGGCTTCCAAAGCATTTTCTGTCTTTAGTCTCTACAATCAACAACTTGCTGACAATAGCAATGCCAAGATACAGCTGTCCAGAATGCCATCAAACACAATGACATCAATTTCACACATGCAGTTCTTTCATGATGTCTCTGGCATCATTGCAGTGGGCCATAAGACAAGTGTCTTCCAAAGCATTTTCCGTCTTTAGTCTCTACAATCAACAAATTGCTGACAACAGCAATGCCAAGATACAGCTGTCCAGGATGCCATCAAACACAATGAAATCAATTTCACACATGCAGTTCTTTCATGTCTCTTGCATCATTGCAATGTGCCCGTACAAAAGTGGCTTCCAAAGCATTTTCTGTCTTTAGTCTCTACAATCAACAACTTGCTGACAATAGCAATGCCAAGATACAGCTGTCCAGAATGCCATCAAACACAATGACATCAATTTCACACATGCAGTTCTTTCATGATGTCTCTGGCATCATTGCAGTGGGCCATAAGACAAGTGTCTTCCAAAGCATTTTCCGTCTTTAGTCTGTACAATCAACAACTTGCCTACAACAGCAATGCCAAGACACCACCTAAGTGAAACAGATGTAGCCAGAGCCCTAGGGATGCTGGAAGCTGGCCTCAGTCAGCGAAGAGTAGCCAGAATGATGGGCGTGTCACACAGTGTCATTAGCAGAGCAAATCAAAGACACCGAGAGACAGGGCTATACTCCGAGAGACCCCGCAGTGGCCGACCAGTTTCGACAACCCCTAGAGATGATCGCTACTTGACGAATCTCAGCCTCCGCAACCGCTTTCACAGTGCACGCCGCCTCAACAATGACTTCGCTGCAGCAACTGGAGTGATTGTTTCCACTCAAACAATCCGTAACCGACTTCACAAAGCCAATATGCATGCCAGACGGCCAGCTCAGTGTGTCCCACTCACCCCTGCTCACAGAAGTATTCGTCTCAACTGGGCCCGGGAGCATGTCAGATGGACCAGACAGCAATGGCGTAGAGTTCTGTTCACAGATGAGAGCAGATTTTCCCTTGACCACAATGATGGACGTTCGAGAGTCTGGAGGCGACCAGGAGAGAGATTTGCAGACCCCTGTATTGCAGAACATGACCGTTATGGGGGAGGCAGCGTCATGGTGTGGGGAGGCATCACCTACGCCAACCGTACTCGTCTCTACGTGGTCCCAGGGGGAGCAATGACAGGAGTGAGGTACAGGGATGAGGTCCTTGAACCTATAGTGGTGCCATTTGCAGAAAATGTGGGACAAAACATCATTTTCATGGATGACAATGCCCGTGCCCACCGAGCTAGGGTGGTGACCGAGTTTTCCCTTGACCACAATGATGGACGTTCGAGAGTCTGGAGGCGACCAGGAGAGAGATTTGCAGACCCCTGTATTGCAGAACATGACCGTTATGGGGGAGGCAGCGTCATGGTGTGGGGAGGCATCACCTACGCCAACCGTACTCGTCTCTACGTGGTCCCAGGGGGAGCAATGACAGGAGTGAGGTACAGGGATGAGGTCCTTGAACCTATAGTGGTGCCATTTGCAGAAAATGTGGGACAAAACATCATTTTCATGGATGACAATGCCCGTGCCCACCGAGCTAGGGTGGTGACCGAGTTTTCCCTTGACCACAATGATGGACGTTCGAGAGTCTGGAGGCGACCAGGAGAGAGATTTGCAGACCCCTGTATTGCAGAACATGACCGTTATGGGGGAGGCAGCGTCATGGTGTGGGGAGGCATCACCTACGCCAACCGTACTCGTCTCTACGTGGTCCCAGGGGGAGCAATGACAGGAGTGAGGTACAGGGATGAGGTCCTTGAACCTATAGTGGTGCCATTTGCAGAAAATGTGGGACAAAACATCATTTTCATGGATGACAATGCCCGTGCCCACCGAGCTAGGGTGGTGACCGAGTTCCTTGAGGGCCAGGGGATTGAGCGTATGGAGTGGCCAGCGAGGTCCCCGGACTTAAACCCGATAGAGCACGTCTGGGACATGATGGGGAGGAGTCTCGAGCAGCTCGAAGCCCATCCACTTGGACTGCAGCAGCTGGGTGTGGCTCTGGAGGCTGCATGGGATGCACTGGGCGTCAGAGACATCAATCGCCTCATCAGCTCCATGAGACAGCGCTGTGAAGCCGTTATTGCTGTAGGAGGTGGTCACACTCGTTACTGAACTGCCTGAAAGACACTCAGACATTCGTTTTTACCACTTCATGTCGGTAGCTGATACCCCTCGGGGCCCACTTTTCAGGATATGCAGTGATTCGAGAGACATTGTGCAACAACTGAAACCACCCATGCGTGAAATTGATTACAGCGTGTTTAAGGACATTTAGGACAGTTGTACTGAGGTATTTCCAGAAATAAAACACCTTGTATAAAATCTTTATGTACGTTTTAAAAAGTGGTCCTTAACTTTTTTTGAGTAGTGTATATATATATATTATCCTGAATATCAGCATCTTTAATATTATCGTCATGACTATTATAACATTATAATTACCTTTTCTACCTTCAAAAGAGGTAAAAATTAAATACTCTGGAACTTTACTTCAATGTCTCCTGCGTCATCTGTTCATATCATCAAAAGTACATTTATCTTGTAAAACTCGCCAATTTCGCCATCGAAGTTAACTTTACTCTCCTCCACAAATCCAAAGAGAGAGACATAGTGTTACAATAATATTAATAATGATGATAATGATAACTGTCGCGATAATAATTGTCTTCTGCAAAGCATCATTAAGTCTCTTCATTCTTGAGAGTGGAAATAAATCTTTCACTGTATAATAATTTAAATTGCGATAATCTATGCAGTCTCAAGCTACCATCCTTCTTTCTAACCGATACGATATACCCCCTGACATACACTTACAACAGTTTCATTATTTAAACACTTTTCAATCATGAACACAAATCAATTCCTTATCTTATTTTGTGTCACAATTAAGGAATAACATATTCTTTTCTTATTCAAGATCTGTATCAAATAAATGTCATTCAATGACTTGTAATTTAAATCATTCAGCTTTAATTTGTTTCTGCTCCTAATACATTTAAACCTTTTTGTCAGATTGTACATAAAAGGAACCAACGGTCACAGACTACCCAGGTAGCCCCCACTCTCACAACTGGTACGATGGCTTTGACAAAGTCAAAGGGTATAGGGCTGATAGTGCAATTAACAGGTGATGAGATCTCATTATCTGTATACCAAGGAAAGAAGCATACTATCTGGAGGCCACTTCTGCGACCAAATGAATCTTCCAAAAAATAGGTGTAAGCAGGGGAGATATTTGCAAGACATTTGATTTGACACTAGGTATGAGATTACCCGGTTCATATGTGACAGCAACTGCAAGGGATGGACTATTTTTGTCCAAGGAATTCCTGATGACTATCGTGGATTTCACTAAGAAGTATGCAAAGTCTTAGCTGCTGCCAAGAACAGATATGCTCGGGACAACAGTGAGGAGGCAACCCTCTCTCCTTGATCACGCTATCGTCAGTGGACAAAGCTTGTTTAGGAATTAAATGCTCTGATTGTGTTGGCATTTCTTGCTCTGTTCTTGAACAGGGGTATGATCCAGAAATCCAGCGTCAGTGATTACTGGAATCAATAGGACTGGTCACAGTTAATGCAATGCTGGGCCGAGGTGATGCCGCACAATTATTTTTTACTCCTGATGAGATTCATCCAGTTCTATGACTGCGAGTATGAAGATGCTGATGTAGAGGATCCTGGGCAAGAGGTGCAATTTGTGTACGAGCATTTCAATGCAGCTCTCTATGAACATTATGTGCCACTTCAGGACCAGACGAACGATGAATGCTTAGTAGGAAGCACAAGTTCGGGATAAAAAAACTATGAAGTTTGCAAGACTACGGGGTACACGATAACATCATCGTTGTGTGCCGGGTCAGAAACGAGAGTCCCTGAATGCTATTTGGAGGAATATCCGAAGAAACGAGATGTAGTTAGGAAGCTGTGTCAATGGCATGCAAACAACTGGTGGCACATTGCAATGGATAATTTCTAACGCAATGTGGAACTTGTGAATGAACTATGAGGAAAATTCAAGTAACTAGGACAGTGAGAGTAAATTAAAGACATGGGATACCTAATACAGTGAAGGAGGCAAGGAATCAAGTTGGTAGCGTGTCAACGTCGAGGAAGGGTCCTCTACTTTCCATTACATTTCGCCAGAAAGCTTCACCGAAACAACCTGGTGTGTGTTTACTGTCAACAAAAGGAAGTGCCCGCTGGGTAAAGAAGAAAACAGGAGAAAATGTTGCCACAGTGGACAAATCCAAGCACTGTGTTCCCCAGGTCGTATATTTGTATAACCATACAAAGATAGGAGTCGATCTTGCGGACCAGAAAGCTTATGAATATGAAGTAGAACAGGCCACAATTGGTGGACTAATTTTAGCATCCGGGGTTAAATTTAACCCATGGCTGAGTTATACCCCGGTGCTAGCTTTAGTCCATGTATTAAATCATGAACTGAAGCTAGCATACTATCATAACACTGCACTGAGCATGCTCAGTAGTGAGATAATAGTCTGCTTGTACTGAGAATGCTCAGTAGTGATGTGATAGTCTGTTTGCAATGGAGTCTGCCAAAAACAGATCAGCCAACTGGCATCAGAGTGAGCGCTCCTTTCTTTTGGAGCTAGTGCAGTACAGAGCTCACATATTTGCCGACAGAGCAAATGATGCTCTCAATAATAGAAGAAAAAACCTTGCGTGGGATGAAGTATGCTCAGCAATCATCGCCAGATTTGGAAATAAGTGGACCACGACACAAATAAAAAATAAATGGAAGCAACTACGTAGCCAAGCGAAGAAAGAGTACGGCGATTGGCAGAGGCGCTCCCGTATGACGGGAAGAGGAATCCTTTATTAATTTGTTCCTGCGAATTACTACTCGTAGTTTGACATATTGGTACACATGCAATATTGAATAAAAGAGTAGACAAATTGTCACTGGGTTTTTTCTTGGGTGTGTGACTCTCCGGATCACATCCCTCCCAGTGCTCTTAACTCCAGGCCAAACCTACATGTATGGCCGGTAACGGAGTCACCAGCTTCTAAATATCATTTTATATATATATATATATATATATATATATAAAAATATATATTATCCTGAATATCAGCATCTTTAATATTATCGTCTGGACTATTATTACATTATAATTACCTTTTCTACCTTCAAGAGAGGTAAAAAATAAATACTCTGGAACTTTACTTCAATGTCTCCTGCGTCATCTGTTTATGTATCATCAAAAGTACATTTATCTAGTAACACTCGCAAATTTCGCCATCGAAGTTAACTTTACTCTCCTCCACCAATCCAGAGAGAGACAGTGTTACAATAATATTAATAATGATGATGGTGATAACTATCATGATAATAATTGTCTTCTGCAAAGCATCATTAAGTCTCCTCAATTCTTGACAGTGGAAATTAATCTTTCACGAACAATCATTTTAATACGGATAATCTATGCGGTCTCAAGCTACCATCCTTCTTTCTAACCGAGACGATATGCCCCCTGACATAAACTTACAACAGTTTCATTATTTAAACACTTTTTCAATCATGAAAACAAATTAATTCCTCATCTTATTTTGCGTCACAATTAAGGAAAAAGATATTCTTTTCTAGTTCAAGATCTGTATGAAATAAATGTCATTCAATGACTTGTAATTTAAATCATTCAGCTTTAATTTGTTTCTGCTCCTAATACATTTAAACCTTTTTTTTCAGATTGTACATAAAAGGAACCAACGGTCACAGACTACCCAGGTAGCCCCCACTCTCACAACTGGTATGATGGTTTTGACAAAGTCAAAGGGTATAGGGCAGATAGTGCAATTAACAGGTGATGAGATCTCATTATCTGTATACCAAGGAAAGAAGCATACTATCTGGAGGCCACTTCTGCGACCAAATGAATCTTCCAAAAAATAGTTGTAAGCAGGGGAGATATTTGCAAGACATTTGATTTGACACTAGGTATGAGATTACCCGGTTCAAATGTGACTGCAACTGCAAGGGATGGACTATTTTTGGCCAAGGCATTCCTGATGACTATTGTGGATTTCACTAAAAAGTATGCAAAGTCTTTGCTGCTGCCAAGAACAAATATGCTCGGGACAACAGTGCGGAGACAATCCTCTCTCCTCGATAACACTATCATCAGTGGACAAAGCCTGTCCAGGAATTGTGTTGGCATTTCTTGCTCTGTTCTTGAACATGGGTATGATCCGGAAATCCAGCGTCGGTGATTACTGGAATCAATAGGACTGGTCACAGTTAATGCAATGCTGGGCCGAGGTGATGCCGCACAATTATTTTTTACTCCTGATGAGATTCATCCAGTTCTATGACTGCGAGTATGAAGATGCTGATGTAGAGGATCCTGGGCAAGAGGTGCAATTTGTGTACGAGCATTTCAATTCAGCTCTCTATGAACATTATGTGCCACTTCAGGACCAGACGAACGATGAATGCTTAGTAGGAAGCACAAGTTCGGGATAAAAAAAACTATGAAGTTTGCAAGACTACGGGGTACACGATAACATCATCGTTGTGTGCCGGGTCAGAAACGAGAGTCCCTGAATGCTATTTGGAGGAATATCCGAAGAAACGAGATGTCGTTAGGAAGCTGTGTCAATGGCATGCAAACAACTGGTGGCACATTACAATGGATAATTTCTAACGCAATGTGGAACTTGTGAATGAACTATGAGGAAAATTCAAGTAACAAGGACAGTGAGAGTAAATTAAAGACATGGGATACCTAATACAGTGAAGGAGGCAAGGAATCAAGTTGTTAGCGTGTCAACGTTGAGGAAGGGTCCTCTACTTTCCATTACATTTCGCCAGAAAGCTTCACCGAAACAACCTGGTGTGTGTTTACTCTCAACAAAAGGAAGTGCCAGCTGGGTAAAGAAGAAAACTGGAGAAAATGTTGCCACAGTGGACAAAACCAAGCAGTGTATTTGTATAACCATACAAAGATAGGAGTCGATCTTGCGGACCAGAAAGTGTATGAATATGAAGTAGAAAAGACCATCCTGAATGCATTTTTTATTTACTGTAAAGTCAATCCTTCACCAATGAATCGTAAGAAGTTTTACATCAAAGTGTACGAGGCAATGATGGAGCCTGTGAGGAGTGAACATCTACAAGGACCGATGTCTCCTAGCACTGGAACAAGGGATCAAGGAAAATCGAAATGCAACTTCGGATAAGGGAATAGGTAGCAGCAGTTACTGTGTTTCCCTTGTGGTAATATTGGAGAAACATGAATAACTTATCATTTACCTTTATCACCCATCGAGGAATCCTTTGATTTGATACAAAACGTTATATTTTAGTGCAGGTGCACCAGAAATATATGAAACCCAAAACAAGCATGTAAACATAGGAATTAGGTGAGGTTATGATATGAAAACATTGTTACGTCACAACTATAGATCATTGTACTTTCATGAAAGGGTTTCTAGGGTCTTTAACGTCTAGGCCCAAATTCACAAAAGTGGACTAAATTTATACCGGGGTTAACTTTAGCCATGGGTTAACTTATACCCGGGTATAAAGTTAGTCCACCGCGCTATTCACAAACGGTGGACCAACTAATCCATGGACTAACTTTAGCACCCGGGGTTAAATTTAACCCATGGCTGAGTTATACCCCGGTGCTAACTTTAGTCCATGGATTAAATCATGAACTGAAGCTAGCACACTATTATAACACTACACTGAGCATGCTCAGTAGTGAGATGATTGTCTGCTTGTACTAAGCATGCTCAGTAGTGATGTGATAGTCTGTTTGCAATGGAGTCTGCCAAAAACAAATATTTCTAGTATCATTTTAGTGTGATTATTTTATACCTTGTTCTATGCTTTCTATACATATAAGCCAGTTTGTAAATAGCGACGGAGACAGCCATGGCTATTGTGACGTCACAGGTCACAAAACTTGGCTTTCCGGATGTAGCTAATTTTCATGTGATCACCCTGTACGTCCCCATACGTATTACTTTGTGTTATTCCACATACGTACGATCTTCGACTCTGTTTCGCCATTTGTTTTGCTCTGTAATTCGACGATTTTATCAGTCTTCATAACTTTTTTTGTGTGTTTCATCATGGATGATGAGGATATATCGATCGACAATATTTAACTGTGGAACGTGGGCGCATTGAAAGACTTTCTCCAGAAAAGGAACTTAAAAGTAGGAGAAAAGATGAATTGGTTGCGTTAGTCTTCGCCGCGAAGAGGATGCCTGAGCTTGTCGCACCGCCCAAGACTCAAGAAGCCAAGGACACGGAGAAAGCACAGCATTTTGGAGACATTTTGAAGACTCTGACAGGATCGCTGCCGGATCCAAAAACTCTGAACAACTGGGTTTCGGAAGCTAGTTCCATAACCATGTGGCCGCCAACCATGGCGTTTGATATAGGAAAGTACCTGGAGTCAATTGATGACATTCCTCTTCGCCGAAGACTGATGTCGGACTACAAAGACCAGAAGGCATAGCCTATAGTTATTTTGCATCAGGGTGGATGGAGGAAGTCCAGTACCATCCTATCGAGGATGGAGGAAGTCCAGTACCATCCTATCGAGGATGGAGGAAGTCCAGTACCATCCTATCGAGGATGGAGGAAGTCCAGTACGATCCTATCGAGGATGGAGGAAGTCCAGTACCATCCTATCGATGATAAGACCAATTACTGTTTCATGAAAACGAAATGTAAACCTTCCCAGAGAGTCAGGGAGTGAAGAAAGTGAAAAAAGAGGTAAGTGCTGTTGTTGATATTATTCACCCACTATCATTAGAGAAACAAATATTAAGTATTTTGGCAAATACTTGTGAAAATATGCAATATTTGGGAATTTACTGTCATTTTTCATGATGTGCCTGCATAGAGACCAAACTCACATGAAGCAAATTGCTAGCTTACAAGTTGTTTACATCCCAAGGAAATTTTTTTTTTTCTTTTATATACCTGCATGACAGTAAATTCGATAAATTGGAATAAATACTTTAAGGATATTTTAGTTTATGGAATACACACTGATGTTGCAGCCAAGAAACGGCGGATGGCGCATGGTGCATTTACTTCTGAACTTTCAAGAGTTAATTTTTTTTTCAAATAAGTTTGAAATCAATTCCATTTGACGACAAAAGATTTTCTTGGAAGGGGTACATGTAAGGCTTGATTTATCTTTATTTTCTTTAATCTCAGAAAATTCAATTCCTACCTAAAGGATGAGTGGAAAAAATATTTCAAGTTCATGCAGAAAGAGACCTACGGTCCTAAAATTCCTTTAAAAAAATGATAAAAAGGGATATTTTCTTACTATGTTTACAAATAAAATAGAAAAAGTAGTCTATTTTTAACTCAGAGACAATTTTTTTGCTATTTTTACAGGTGAAATAGAATATTTTTATCGATTTTAAAATGGATACTATATTTTTCAATAATGAAAAAATATATGCACGAAATGCAGTTAGCTGCGCACTGCAAGTGCAACCGCCAATATATTTGAAAAAGCTTTGAGCAGCTGAAGCGAAGGAGGCCGTCAATATTTCAACAACTAACAGAACACGGGTCATATTCGGACAACGACTTCAAAGACATTCGCAGTAGGCTAAACAGTTAAGTTAAATACCATAACCATTTCTATGATTTTCTTTTCGTAGTTTGTTGAATAGCGCGGCATGCACTAGAGGTCTAGGCCTGCTTCAGATTTCTTTGTACTGCCACTGCCTTGTTCCGATCCCGGCAGTGGGCCGGGGGCGGCTGGCTATGGCGGCAGGATGTGCGTGCACTCCACTGTCACTGACCGGCCGGTGCATAAGTACCTCGCACCAATCGAGTGATAATAGCCATGTAAAATGTTTTACAAAAAATATCTGAATATGAGTGATCTGTTAGGGTTAAGGTGTGTAAACTGTATTGTCTATGTATCATAAAGAAAATTAAAATAATAAAATGATCCAAGGGGTCAGCACTTCTGTCTTTCAGGAACCTGCGTGAAGACCTACATGTACCTGGGGGCCATTTCATAAAGCTGTTCGTGAGATAAGAGAGACTTTAAGAACGGCTGGTGATCCTTTCTTGTGGTAAATGATGTTCACCATTATATATTCATTGGTGATTATTTAGCGTATAAGAAAGGTTCAACAGTCGTTCTTAAAGTCGCTCTTAACTTACGAACAGCTTTATGAAACACCTACCAGGGCGCCAAAGAGACGAAGGTTGAAGAAGTCCTATGGGACTTTCCCAAGCGAATTCCATATCTTCCAGGAGGGAGGAAATGGAAGGTAAATTCCTTTTAATTTTTTTGTACTCTTTTTTTATTTATTATTATGCAAATTTTCATCAAAATACATAAATATGTTGCAAGATAATACCAGATCAATTTACTATTTCAAAGGGCATTCTACCTTTTTTGACTGATTGTTGCTTGGACATTAAAGTGATTGGTTAACATTGGTTTGACTTTTTAAAAATCTGAGCTAGAAGGTCACACTTGTCACCTGTGTCTGTGATATGTTACAGAAATGAAGCCCAGAAAAAATTGCGTTCGAAAATAATTATTTAGTGCTTCAAAAATTGAAATATAAAGTGACCGAAAACACCATCTTAATTTCATCCCATACACTAATGTGTACTATTTAGGCGTCTATAAGACGCCTATTTACAAAATCGGGGTTTGCCTTGTAGTTTTAGCTTTTCATTCTCAATAATGGTTGTTTTCAGGGTTTATTAGTTCTAATACATGCACTTGTACACATGTTTCATCTTGGTTTGAGAATGTTTTAAATCGGCTGCTCACAAAGTTAAACAATACCTTTAACCCTAATCACATTGGGCTTTTTTGATCCAGTGAATCCACAAGAAGGCACAATGTGCCCCTCCCCCCCCCCCCCATGGGATTAGGGTAAAAAAAATCTGTATTTCAAAGTTATCTTTTGATTGAATGAGTGAAAATTCTGTAGTTATTTGTATGTGCCCTTTGAAAGGGATTGACCCAATATTCAGCCCAAATTATCTGTAAAACAATATTGTACATAAAGCAGATCATTAGTCCAGTTTTGCCCTCGTTGATAGGGTGGCCGGATTCACCTCACTGCCACCCTAGCTTTTCAAGACATAAGTTTTTAGGCATTGGTCTCGAGACTTAATATTTTTGGACAGGCAATAATATTTACTTATGTGCAGATACAATTTTGGTTCATAATTTTCATTATGCCATTTTCTCACCAAATGAGCTTGTATGTATAGGCGTTGTTTTTAAGGAGGGGGGTTATCATACCCCTAGTTTTTTATGGTAAAATTGAAATGAACATTTCATTCATAAATAAATGTTTGCTCTGATTTGCAGATAGCTGATAACGTTGAGACTGGAGTTCCAGCTGTCGCTGCCGAAGTCGTTGCTGCAGATGCTGCAGTTGCAGATGCTACTGAAGTCGAGGAGGGTGGTGCCATGGAGAATTGAAAAAGATAAACGCTTATAACATCTGTTCTTGATTCACCTTGTAGTTACATACTGGCTTCTGATAAAACTCAATTATAGTACAGTTTTCAGGCCCTTCACTCATTTTGAAGACACCCACGCGAAGATGTCCTAGTTCGCCATACAACACCATTTTTAGACTGGGGGGGGGGGGGACAATGCCTTATAATCCCCCAATTCCTACCTATCTACTTCTTTGGAAAGCTCATAATCTCTTCCCTTAGAAAATTTATATTAGAAAGTACTGGGGGTAGAGATCTTTGCCAAATTATTCATATTCTTTGTTTCTACAGCTTCTACCCCTAAATACAAATAGGACTATTGTGCAAGATCCATATTCGTCTGTTCATACTCGATATTGCTCAGACCTACATATCAATCCATCAATCCAACAGGTACTGGATGAACCGGATAAGATCAACGAGGACTTTCCCCTCAACCAACCCTCAGACATGACAGTGGACTTTAACTTGGACACGGACTCATTACTTACCATTCTTAATACATGTAGCTACGACAGCAACCCGGTTCACATCTGAACAATGTGCGACACAAGCTAAAATCTTGCACAAACCGCTCCATCAAATTTGATTGACAGTATCAATATTTATCACCCAATGATCAGAGAAATACACAGATTAAATGCCAATGAAAGGAATAGCAGCCCTGTCATTTCTGCTACACGTGTGTTTGTGAACTTAATGCAAAGTAAATGCATGGGTCGGGTAATCTATGGTCTTCCTGGAGTGTGAATGCATTGTGTTTAAGCCTTATCCTTTACTTCTACCCACAAGGGTCAACGTGTTCATTCATAAATTTGCCCTGTATTCTTAAATAATATTCTGCTTCTACATAGCTCTAAATACATTTCAATGACGTCTCTATTACAGCACTTTATACATAAATCATTTTCCCCAGTCATTGGAATCCGACTTGCATTGCACACAATGTACGTACTTTCTCGGCTTCCTTGTGAGTGTTTCAACACTCTGATGTAAGGTCTACAAGGAGTTACTAAGAATTGAAATGAATTCGAGGCCATCTAGGATGATCACTTTGCACAAATTATTCTGGACATACTTTCTTTAAAATCAACAGTTATAAATAGGCACCGGGCAGTGTGTGGATGGTAAAATGATCTCTACACAAAACTCACATTTGATATCAATTCAAAATAAAAATTTTGAACAAAACTGGTTGGCTATTGTTTCTCAACATCGTTGCTCTTGTTCCATTGCAAATTTGAATTATATATACATGCATCACCACCAAGAACCTACAACATTTGAATTTCAAAGACATTTCTTACAATGGTGATTTTCTTTTAGAATGACGATGGTACCATCACATGGCCATGTTAACCAAGATACTTTGGACTGTATTTATCGAGAGCATATTTTTAACTGAAATTTTTAAAAAAAATGAAAAAAAATTATGTTATGGTTGAGAAAATTCAAAGTGAGCATAATTGGAAACACCTGCATCAACTTTTGCATGAAATGATCCGTGAGTGCCTGTCAGCACAGGTTCAGTAACAACAGAGCTGACAAGCTAGCAATGGCTATGACTGCACCTCAAGGAACAGTTCATGTACATAACACTGTATACCTGTTAACACTTTTAAATCATCCAATGGCATTTCAGGTAGCATCAGTGATGACTGCACATTGAACATTTCATGTCTTCTCTTACACTCCAAACCTGTTAGCGTTCTTAGATCATCCAGAGGCCTTTCTCGAAAGCATAGAACCTTACGAAGGTGCTTGATCCCCATCAGAATTCATCGTCATCTCCAAGCTCCAGGTACTCGTCGTACGCCTGGCGATTGCAGCCTCCCTCCGGCGTGAAGACGTACTTGTGGAATGTTCCATCGATGCAGACGGCAATGACGGATGACTGGGGACCAAAGGCGCATATGCAGGCGCATTCTGCTGGGACGGTGAAGTTTGTGAGCCCCCACTGGGATTCTGCGTAGGGTCCTAAAAGACCAACTTTGGCAAGCCTGAATAGGAGGCAAAGAATGTGAAATCAATGCACTGTATTACAAAGGGAAATCTATTTCAAGACAAAAATGCAAATGCAGACAATGGGCTCTAAGTCTGTATCAGCAATCAAATGAAGTACTCTATTAACAATCAAATGAAGAATTGTATTAACATTCAAATGAAAAATTGTTGGGAAAGTACATTTTGAAAATGTAAAAATGTGGGGAATGGGCTCTTCATCTAAACTAGCAATTGGTTTCGTATAGTATAGTTTATTTAAACAAAATCAAACACAAAAAAGTGGTAGAATGCATAAAATAGAACTCAGAATGATGGGTTTGGGACCCCAGTGAAGAACAGCTTGTCAACGCGCCGCTTAATTTAACATAGTGAAGAGCATATTTTAATACAATGAGAATAAATTTAAAAAAAACAAATGATGTAGTCAGATAAAAAGGGAATTATTATGGAACTTACGATGACCGTCTGTTCAATGATGTATCTTTTAAAGCAAAGATGTGAACTGTTCCCTTGTCGCTTGATGCACAGAGATAGGCAGAATCATTGCTGAAATTTATACTGCAGAAGGAGAAATGAAAGAGAGATACCCATTGGTTACTTAAGTGAGCACTGGAACCTATTGCAAATACATGTAGAGTTGCATTTACATGTAAACACAAAAGCAAAGTCCCAGGTGCACTTATTCTGATTGTTAAAAACAGATTCAAATAATGCTTACATTTCTCAAATTTTATTGATATAACTTCAACATATATTACACACATACCGCCTTCCATAGCAATGGCATCATCAACGATAGACTTTGTGCATGTTTGATTACAGAGTCAAAAGTCTAACAGACAGCCTATAAAATGTCTTCATTTAATGAAAACATGGAAATTCAAGCATCATATTCAATAAACAAAACTTTGTTATTCCTTGGTAATCGTCTTTGATTGCAGATCTAGGACCTGTGGCACAATTTCTTTGTGAAATTCAGCCACCATTCTCCAAATGATTTTTTTTTGTAGCCTTGGTTCAGAATGATCAATTCATGTATGTAAAGTTTTAAAACAGAATAAAATAGAACCTATTAACCCTAACTAGAGCGGGCTTTTTTGGCTGTTCTGTGGCCAAAGGGGGGGTTGATTCAACCCCCCCATGAGATCTCGGCCGCCGATCACGCGAGCGCCGCAAAAATTTGCACGCTGGTAGTGTGCGATGTAATCTACAAGGCTGTATGGTAAAATTTTCCAAAATAACGAGATTTTTTTTAATATGAATTAATTATGCTAATTTATGCATAAATCGTACTTTTTGCTCTAATTCACTGAATAAAGCTCCTAGAATGCTTATTTTTGGTAAAAAATATTTTTTGTAGCATTCTTAACAATCGCAATTGAAAAAAACTTCGGTTTGGAAATCAATTTCTTATGTATTTTATTGTTTTATGAATTTCTTATGTATTTCTTAGTTTTTCAACCTTTTGTTTTTCTTCATTTTTTCACCAGATTTATTGCACAACGTTTTTGAAGCATAATTATGCAAAAATCAATTGATTTTAGCTGTTTAAAGCAAAAATAATCATATCTTTATGAATAAATTTGCATTGACTTTGTACACAAAATCACGTTTTGGAACAATTTTTGGTCTGACATGCACTTACGAAATGTTGCGTAATTTCGGAACCGCGTACCCGGGCGTCGCAAATTTGGTCTCAAAAGATGCGCGAGACTGGTAAGTATAAACTCTGTAAGTGGCCCGGTCAAAAAATTTCGTGCGGCGAAATGATCGCAGAAAATGTTGAGGGGGGGGTTGATTCAACCCCCCCCCCCGGTCAGTTTAGGGTTAAAGCTTTACAATGATAAAACTTATGCCAATCATATTTATGATAAAGTTAATAAAGCATTGATATTTCTCAGATTCATTTTTTTCTAGGAAAAGCTGCATATCATTATTTTTCAGGTAGCTTGTGATATTTACTTACCAGTATAATGTAGCGGGGTCCGAACCTCTACGAAGCTCAATGACTAGACGTTTGCTGTGCGTGTCAAACACTCGAATAAGAGTACCCTGTAACAAATATCAGAAAGAGCTCTTACATTACTTTTTTCACCAATCATGTTGGTCAATAAAAAATTTCAAAGCATGTTTGCTATTTCACATCAAGAACAATTCCAAATAATGTGTGAGTAAAAAAAAACTTGACACCTGAGAAATCCCAAATTTAAGGAAAAATATGTCATGAATACATAATTATTATATATGGCCTGAAAGAACATATATTCTCCCAAGTAATTTCATAACATATCTATGTGATATGTGTTAAGGAGGAAAATTTTGCAGTGACGTATATGCATAATTGTAATGACTGAATCCAGATGTCAATGATGTAATAATCCTACAGTGGTTGCATTAAAATCCATTTCAAAACACCTTTTAGTAATTTACATTATAATTATTTGATAAACACATTTTAGTAGCAATTCTCAAGTTAATTTCATTAAAAAGGGAGTAGCAATTATGTTTACTAACTCATGTAGGATTATGACATCAAGTTGCATGTCAAAGCCCTTTTTCATAATCTTAACTCTTGTCCTTCCTCTCTCTTTATCTCTCAACCATGCTACATGTACGTCATCATCTTGGGTGTGCACTATTTGGTGGATGCTTGAAACTTATGATCAACTCCAAATCAAGCGTATGTCCAAAATCAAGTCTTTTGATCAAATAATATATTTGCAAATATCAGTTGCAAATTTACAAGTGATAGACTAATTCAACAGTGCAAATATATTTCAACTTCTTGTTTAAAGGACAAGTCCATCCCAACAAAAAGTTCTTTTGAATAAAAAGAGAAAATCTAACAAGCACAACACTGAAAATTTCATCAAAATCAGATGTAAAAAAAAGAAAGTTAGGACATTCTAAAATTTCGCTTAATTTCACAAAACAGTTATATGCACATCCTGGTCTGTATGCAAATAAGGGGACTGATGACATCATCCACTCACTATTTCTTTTGTATTTTACTACATGAAATATTCTCATTTTTCCCTCATTGTCATGTGAAAAAAAGTTTTATTCCTCTCTGAACATGTGGAATTACCATTATTAAAACATTTTATGGTTCAGTCAAGTTGGTCCATATTGTCAAATTTGTAAAAATTGAAATATTGTATATTTCAAACAATAATAAAACAGAAGAAATAGTGACTGAGGGACATCATCTACTCTCATTTGCATGTCACTGGCTTGTTCATATAAATATTTTGTCAAAAAATAAGCGAAACTTTAAAATGTCATACTTGTCTAATTTTACATCCAATTTTGATGAAATTTTCAGTGACATACCTGTTGGATTTTTCTATAAAATCAACATTTTTGTGGGGTGGACTTTGACCTTAGAAAAAGCAGATTAGAAACTAAGTGCAAGTTTGCAATTAATTTCAAGATTTAGGATTGATTTTGAAAACAAAACTTGACTTTCAATTGATTTCTAGTTTCTTTCAATACTCCATTAGTCTTGATTTGCAATTCATCATACGTTTCTTGCAACGCCCTATTATCCCTAAATGCCTATTTTTCCTTCCTGGCGAGCAATGCCATACCTTTGTAGATGCAGTAGCAACAAGGCCGCCCTCTTGGTTGATTGCTATACAGTGAATATCACCCTGGTGTGCGTTGATGGTGACTGGAGCAGACGACTTTCCTGGCTGTGCCTGGGAGAGGTCAACTAGCTGGACGCTGCCTGACTTGTGGCCCGGGAAGACGATCAACGGGTGATCTGATGTGGGACATGCTTCTAATATACCTGTGTATAATAATAATTGTACATTTATATTGCACAATTTCTATGTATATACTCAAGTGTGCATTACAATAACATTATCATTATTATTACCCCGGCTATAGCCATGCTGCCTACAGGCGCTCTGGCATTCGAGGAATTTATTCCTGCCGGGGCGGGTACCCATTCGCCTCACCATGGCTGAGTGCAGCACAATGTGGGTAAATTTCTTGCTGAAGGAAAACATGCCATGGCTGGGAATCGAACCAACGTCCCTCAGATTGAAAGACAAGAGTCATGACCACTGGACCAGGACGCCCCCACCAAAAACAGAATTCTCAACCCTGATCAGACACTTTTTTTATCCTCCGTCAGGAGATAACTATAAGTGGCATTCAGTGCAAAGGGGCATGTCTACTTAAAGATCGGACCATACTCATTTTCAGCAAACCTCCCCTCTGATGCGGAAGAGAGCTCATCACTCAGTAGTTTAAAATTCAATATGTTGAGTTTTGGGTCATGTAGGCAGATTAAAAGACTTAAGTTTACAATTGATTATTATAACTTCAATGGTTTGCCATACACTCAAAGTTTGTATCTAATTGAACAAATTATTGTATCTTTTATGTTACAGGAAACTTGGGTGTAAAATATGGATGTTCATTGATATTCACAATTGATTTCTGCACATAGTTTACAATGCACAATTACTCTTAAAGACTACATTTTCAATGGAGAAAAAGAATGCAATGTTTTTTTTTTCAATCTTGACTGTATGCGTGCTTACCTGAGCCGTGAAATATAGAGCTTAGCAATTGTTCATGGCTCTCATTACAATTGATAATTATATTATATTGGATGGCTCTGAATGGAATACCAGAAATATTCCAAGAGTCTGGGCAAATATTCCACGAATCTCAGATGAGTGGAATATTGGCCCTAACGAGTGGAATATTTCTGGTATTCCATGAAATAAAGCCATATAATTATTATCATCTATCCAACCCCAAGCAATCAAAAAGAGAGAGAAATTTGATTGAACAAGTCATATCCACATAGCACATAATGGCATCATCACATCATAAGATCAAATTTGGTCGTTGACATAGTGTGACTTGCATGTAGTTCATTATGACGTAATAGAGTGTCGTTGTGCTCTTATGCTGCGCATCGCATTGCTTTCATTGTTGTACGCATTGTATATATTTCACACATTCGCACATGCCCACTTTACTGTTGAATATGCTCTCATATTCAATAGCAAATTTTGTACAGGAGCCTATGGGATATTCATCGGATTTCTGTCATTCTAGGGATACGCTCCGATACTGCACAGGAAATTGATGCAGACCAAAATACGAGTTTTTAATGTATGGCTAAAACGCTCTATATAGATGATAACACACAATAATCAATGCAATCAATTGTTGAAAACATCCTATGATCAATCGCATTTGTGGGTCGGAGTATTGTCTCAAGATTCTGCTACTAATAATGGACATGTATATGTCATGTAGTACTCACCATTGGGGTTCGGTCGTGTATCAATGGCCATCAACTTCTGAGGATTATCAGGAAAGCTGTACACATAGACTTTGGTCCGCAGTGCTACTATTAATCTACAGAAAAAAAAGGGTGATAAGAAAACCAAAGGTCATCATCAGGCAACTTGAAATGAGAGAGAGAGACAGAGAGAGGGAGAGAAAGATAGAGCAGAAAAAAGATAGTGAATGAATAATAAACTAATAAATCATATATGTCTACTTTTTCCATTATCTTTTTTTTTTTGGGGGGGGGCATGTTGCTTATTTATGCTCCTGTCCTTCGTAAAGTCACAAGTTCAAGAAACAACACCTTGAATTTCATCTTTGTGGGGACATTCTTTTATAGGTTTCCTTTTTACTAACTCTCTGAATCACATATTTATGACAAATTTAACCCCTGTGAAAACAGAGCCAGTACATTACACCATTCCAGGTTGTTAACACCTTGTACCTCCAAATATTAAGAAACCTACATCCCCAAAAAGCTGTGTTTTAGAATTATACTAAAGGTAGCAACCATTTATTATCTGAAAATATGTTTATGAGGTTTTATTACCTCACCTCTCTCTTGTCAGTCTAACAGCAAGTACAAGGCCAGGGAAGGTGAATTCTAAGATAAACTTCTTCTTCAGGTTGTCCCATATCAGAACTGTATTCTCTGCAAACTTGGGTGTCCCACCTCCAGCTGAATGTAAAAATAATGAAATTCAAGCCAACGGATAACATTTCACATTTGATCAAATGTCCTATCTTATAGCAACAGAATTTTGTCATTTTTACCACTAGGAAAGTGCATGAAACATAACTGCAATTGGTATATATGAACTTTAATGATAGGAATTTCTGATGCAAGAAACAGATCTATGAGCAATAAAATGCAAACATGATTTATTACTGGCATAGCCAACAAAAATTCATCATTCTTGATCTTATTACAACCACCATCATCAGTGGCGGACCGTGACCCAGAGGAGACAAAACATTTGAGGGGTTTGTGAACAATGCTATGCCCCTCCAATGTTTTATCTCCTCCGGGTCACGGTCCGCCACCGACCATCATCTTGAATGTAATTTTAACAAATATGCCGTTCTAAAACAATAATTTCAACTAACTTATTTTTACCATAATTTCAATCGAATTCTCTGTGACAATATAGTCTAAGACAAACGGGACTCTTACCTGGAAGAGAGTGAACGAAAGTAAGAATCACAACCATGCTTGAGAAATAGATTCAGCAAAGTGAGGATTATAATATCTAAAGCATGTGTCTGCTCTCTCTTTGCTATTGTCTTCACACACCACACTATCATTCATCTATCACGTTCACTCAACCATCCAATCATATCAGCTTACTACAAATAATCCTCTCATTGTCCTTGATCTACAACTCATTTAATGTTGACCAATGCTTTTCACCTATAAGCTCTCACCTCAGGCACTCTATACATTCTACATGCCATCCCTGATATTCGATTCAACCCATTAAAGAAACTAATTTACAGAGTTAGATACTTTAAGAAAACCCAATTCCTATACTATAATAGCGACAACACATGTCCATGTTACATCAGCATAAAATTTAGAATACATGGTATGCTGATGGAATAAGTCATACATTCAAACTTGTCTATTAAGGCCACTTAAAGAACATTTAATTGTAGTTTTATTCAAGCTTTTGTGTCTTTTTCTCAGACAAAGAAATCTTGAATCAGCTCGAGGTCAGTTGGAGGGCAGGTCAACGAACTTAGCCATGTCTCTATCCTGACACTGACACAATTTTTTCTTTCCAAGACAAAAAAAAACTACAATGCAAAGGGGTGTTTGCACATTTAATAATTTAATTTCAGAAACCAACCTACAGAGATTATATCCTGAGATTTCTGCCGATTCCATTCTGAAGAAGTGGTACTTTTATACCCAAAACACAAATGGATCCTGACTTTTTATAAAGACATTGAATTTGTAATAACCATTATGACTTAAAGCTAAATGACAGTAGTTGCAGTAAAATACTGATTTCGTGAGAAAGTCTGTAAAACCAAGGTTAAGTATTACTATATCATCGTGGATCTAATCTAGATCTGGTACAATTTCATAAACTGAACTTTGTGAAATCATAATATCTAAGCTAAAAAACGATCACACTGAAGATCGCCAACACAGATACATGTAGGCACACGTGGGACAGTGTATTATTATCGCTGGAATAAAGACCCGACGGAAGTGACAGAATCCGCGCTTATTTTGCTTATTTCTCAGCAATTACACAATTTCTTCCAGAATCCTTTGGCACATATATTTTATTCATACAAACAGACACTTTGGTGATCATTATATTAAATTCTGTAAAAAGTAATTTTGAGATCGTCCCCACAACTGGAATTTATCTTTAAGCTTTCACACCACCCAGTTTCATGATTAAATCTTATTTCATCTCACAATGAATCCAAACCTTAAGTGGTTAATCTTCAAATTTACCAAAACTTAACCCCTTGCTTACTGAATTTTGGAAATTCCCATAGATTTTGTACAGTGACCTCCCAGTTCCAGTAGGCAATGGGTTAATACAGGCTTTAGTTTTCAAATCCATCAAGTCACCTACTTACCCACAACAGCAATGAGGTTTGTTCTGTGAAGCATCTCAACTTGAGAAACACTACCAACATCTTCCTTGTCTGAAAAATATCAAATACAATTTTTTTTTAATGATTCCATATTTCATGAAAGGGTACTGCAGTCAGGGATGTGAGTTATCACAAATATAAAGAGCTGAAAAAGTTGAAGAGTGTTAAAAAAAGATGAAATGGCAACTTTCAGACCCCTGTGTTGTGATATTCTTGGAGACTTGTTTATATCATCATTCATGTCTTGGGAGTCATTTCATGCCATGTTTTCCTTCAGCAAGAAATTTACCCACATTGTGCTGCACTCAACCCAGGTGAGGTGAATGGGTACCCAGGCCTCTCGATTAACTTTAATTTTTGGAAGTCAGCCGGGCACCCTGGACTGAACTTTAGGTGGTCAAATGGCAGTTTAGGTGGTCATCACGTGCATATTGAAAATATTGTATCATGACAAATTGTAAAGTATCAACTCTGTATGTGTAAGTTTGCTGCGAAACACTACATTACTGGTGGAACCTTTCTGTGGATTAAAAAGGACAAACTCAAGGCTTTGTTTCAAAGGAGATAAAAAAAAATTACTCATGATCCTTTTCACACCTTTGTTTTACTTGAGACTTGTTCATTTTTAGACTTAAAGTTAGAGGTACGTTTTAAAATGAACAAGGGTCAATGACATTTCCTGAAATAAAAGCACAACACCCTCACCAACACTGAGGGAAACCATGCGTAATAAAATGAATACAACTTCACCAAACTGAAATTGGAAAGAACATCATTCAATTCACATTTGATCATGGTTATGATAAATTTATTGTCAAAACATCACACCAAGTTAACAGTCGTTGCCGCGGAAATGTTGAAGTGCACTCACTCCATAAAGTGAATCAAACCAAGACTTGTTGTTGTCATGATTTGGTCTGTCACATGTGTAAACTATTTTTTCCTTTTTTTTACCCCCAATACTAAATGTACTAACTTGATATAAAGGCTTCACTTTCAGCCCCCCCCCCTTTCCTCGCTCCTCCCCCCCCCCCCCCTCTGTCCATGTTTCTCTTTCCCCCTCTGTGTAACTGTCCCTCTCTGTCCCTGTCCCTTTCTCTCTGTCACTCTCTCTAAGGTAAACTCTGAGTCTCTGTGCTTAATTTGTTTTCTTTTAATGCATGATATCCTGTACTCATAGTTTGTTTTTGGATATCATATTAGTATTTTAATTTTGCATTGTGTAATTATGTAATTATTCATGATGTTTATGTAATGTTTATATTTTTTATTTGTATAAGATTCCACAATTCAGCCTCTGGCTGCGAAAGAATTTATAGCAACTTTTTATGAAATGGGCCCCAGAAGTATACATTTCAGAAAGAGTGGGAACAAATCACAAGTGGCTTGGATGAGGCAAAACATAAACAAGTGATCATGTCGTTTAGGCCTGGGACGAATGTCATTTTTACCATTCGATTATTTCCTGAAAAAACAATCGAATGATTCGATTGTTCGTCGGGAATCACGTCTTCTAAAATCGCAAAAGTTGTCCTAGTTATTAGTGACCAAAAATGCAGAAAATCTACAACTCTCAATGCCCCACTTATACAACTGGACCTCACTGCATTGAGCATCAAGGGTCTGTTTCTCACAAATGAAAGTATGACTATTTATTCCCCTTTGATTCCTTTGACTATGTCAAAAGAAATTACATTAAATAACTATCAGTTTATTGTTTCAATTTAAAAAAATTCCTGAATCAATGCTTTTATACACCCCCGCATATGAATGAATCAGTCCAGATCATTGTTCACAGCTCAGTCCAAAGTCCAATTACGTCTTTTTTTGTCTCCAATTCACAGTAAACAATTCATTAACGCCGTATTCTTGTGACAGAGACACCTTTTTGGGGGGAAAAATTCATCCCTTGCCTACGTGCCATACCCAAGCTTGTTGCACTGCCCACGATGCTACACACTGTATTAAAAAAAAAAAGTAATTGCAAAATATTATTCAATGAAAAAATCAAAATTTCTAAGTTCCAAATTATTTTTTTGGATAATTTGAACCTATAACTGGGTCTATATTTGGAGACTAGTCGAGACATGGAATGAATAGGCGAAGGGTACGTGTTGGAATGTTATTTTTAGGCCTCTGGGGAAAATTGGTGTGCCTGTGTATGGGGGAGGGGGGTAATACAGATTTGCTTTGCTTTGTTTTGAAACATGAAAGGGTTCCCGCATTCAATGATTCCAACCCCCTATCTTTCTCCTCCCCCTCCCCCTCTCACACATCCACACACGCACACAGATGGGGAGGGGTTGATTTTTTTTCTCTGAAGTCATGACCTTTTCTGATAATGGTCACACGCGCGCTTGAAAGCAACTCCCATCAGTGGAGCGCTGGCCAATCACAGATCAGCAATTAGCTGTTCTGTTTGTGTTCTATTTTAAGACGCACATGGGCTATTCCGCGGTTACTCACGTTACATTTGGAGACACCTTGACTCATACTTGGAGCTGTTACTCCATTATTATTGATAGGAACTAAACATCTCCTTATCACAACAAAGTACACAGTCTGACTATCCTTTGTATAAAAACAAAACTTTGGAAATTTTATTATGCTCCTGGCAAATCATTGGAATGTGTCGGTTACTCACGTTACATGATTTGGACATGCATAAAATGAAAAGTCGACATAAGTGAAAAGTCTCCTCATACAAGGCTTTTATGAAAGTTGATTATATCCATTTCAAAGAAGTATATTAGGGAGACAAACTTTGTACATAATTAAAAAAATAAAGAACACATGGTTTTTACTTGGGGTGCAGATAATATGGTTACTCACGTTACGGTTACTCACGTTACATTTTGTCCATGTATGGTTAACAACACAAATGTCATTAAAAATTCAATAATGTGTGTAAAATTCATTGCTAGGAACATCAAAAAGAGATTTTATACAAAAAATTGGAAATATTGGAGCTTTATTAGGGAGTAAGAGGGAAAAGTATGATTTTGCTTACTAATTATGCATAAATTAGCATAATTGCTTCATACCAATTTGCATGAAATAAATTACTATATAGTATTGTAGATTATGTCCAAGACAACCTGCGTGCAAATTTTCGGCGTGATCGTGCGGCCAATGGCCGAGATCTCAAGGGGGGGGGGGAGGCCCCACCCCCCCCCCCCCCCGGGCCATATTAACTCCCAAAATACCCCAGCCTAGATAGGGTTACAGGTAAGGTCATTCAATGTGTTGTTCGAACACTCTTTAAAGTTTGGTTAATCGAAACCAAGTCTTACTAATGCACTCTCACATTGTGAATACTTCTACTAATATTCAATTTTTTGTGTGATTGTATGACCACTGATATTTTGATGAACTAAGAGTCACATCAAAGAGGTGTACCCTCATTTTGCTTTTAATTAATCAAAAATAACTTCACAACTCACCATGAGACTTAAAACTTGACATCCCACTGAAAATATTACCTCACTGCATGATTTTTACTGGTTACTCACATTACATGATGGTTACTCACGTTACAAGGTTACTCACATTACAGTTTTTCTTCATCATTTTTATAAAAAAATTGTACTTTTTAATGATTTTGATAGTCATCACTGTGTCAAAGATTGTTTGAAGGAAGAGAATTTAAAATCCCACCAATTAACTGTGAAGAATTTTTCTCTCAGAAAACAAAGTCAGTTTTTTCGGTTACTCACGTTACATCACCTGAGCAGGTTGCAATATTCATTTTTGAATGAGTACTACAAATTTACTTGAAAAGCTGTTGTGTATTTTAGGTGATTTGACTCTTCTAAACTTCAGAAATATATAAAGTGGTATGTTGTTGCAATAACAAAATGGTAATAAGGCATATTTCATTTTCACTATTTTTCTTGTATTTTGGTACAGAATGGAAGACACAACTTTTGACCATTTTTTTCCAAAGTATACATATGAAAATAAACTTTTTATTTCTTGTTCCTGAAACTATCATGCATGAAGGACTTAAAGTATAAACAAATTCAAGAAAATATTGAATTTTAATTTTTAAGCTCATGTCCACCAACCTGTGGAATTGCCCACATGTACACTGTGTATCGAGGGGAAGGCCGGATGGGTTAAGATTTATTCGGAGCTCTTTGAAGTTGGTGTTTAACAGTGAATACAATACAGTCGATCATTGTTCATTTTTTTGACAAATTGCCTCTGTATCATTTTCAAACCTGTATCAAGTATCTTAATGCAATTGTTATCATTGTTGTAAGCACTTAAGCAACAAAATATAAGTTTAAACTCTCTGCATGAGAGAGGTTTCAATCGTTTTAGACCTACTCATTTTCGGTTATCTACATTTATTTTTTCTGGTGGTCAGCCCGGGCAATATTACCCGACTTTTAGGGTGCCCGACGGAGCTTTAGGCGGTCAATTGCCCCCGGACCGCCACCAATTTCGAGCCCTGGTACCCAGCAAGATTAATTACTTGAATGCTCCGAGTGCCTTTAGCAGCTGGAGCTAATGCCGGGGTGATAGATGCGCCATTGAATAGGCAACTAGATAATCGGCGTCTCATATATGCTATATAATATTTATTGGATTACACACAATTTAGCGTACGACTTGTGACCCTTCCTTGTGCTTAACGGTTTTTCCGTTTCAACATTATAGAGGCACTTTTCCTATGCCCCTAATCAAACTTCAAATAATACTCGATGTTTCATTCAGACGCTTTTTCAAAATGAGATTCATAATCTATGAAATTTAGATTTCGACTCTACCTCAAGGCAACCAAAATGACTGAGAAACTTATCCAGCACTCATGTCCTGTTTTTTCTTTTCGTCTTATGACATTAATTAAATCTGTATCTCTGATAATAATGACATTTATTTTATAGTCAATAAAGTATATGGATGGTCATCCCAGTCATGTGCCAACATTTGCTAATACCCCCGTCACACTTATTCGGAATCAGCAGGAATCGAGCAGAAGCTGGAAAGAAAAAATATTCAAAAAATCTATAAATTTTTGGGAGGAACTTATGAATTCATCAAACTGGAGATGAAATTCAGTAAATTGACCAGGTGTATCATCATACACTAGTCAAAATGAACCGCAATGGAGTCAGATTGATAATTCGTGCTACGTTCTTGGACATTCTAGGGGCATTCTAAATATTCTGACTGCATTCCGAGTGCACTCGAAATATTTTTGTCATTTCTTTTGGCCGTCCCGAAGGTTTTGGTCATGTTCAAAACATTCGAGGGGTATTCTCGAACGATGTTGGAAGTAGATTTAAATGACCAATTGGTGGTCAAACAATAGCCCTTTCATTCAGGCCAATTCTGCTTGATTCGGAATAAGTGTGATGGGGGCTTAAAGGGGAATCCAACCCAAATAAAAACTTGTTTTTATAAGAAAAAGAAAAATCAGACAAGTTGATAGGTGAAAGTTTGAACAATATTGGACAAACAACAAGAAAGTTATGAATTTTTAAAAGTTGTAAATATTGGTAATCACTATACCCATGGAGACTTCAAATTGGCCGCATATGGGATGTCATAGTGATGTAAGGCAAGGACTACTCTTCCATCTACTCCAATACATATTATGGCTAAAATGTCATTTTTCCCAAAAGTTTTATTTCAAATTATATTTTTCTTTCATGACGACATAAAACAATATACTACCTGGGTTATATTTAGATTACTACCCCAGGGGAATGGGTACTTACGAGAAAACCACAAATCCCTGATAATAAAGTACATGGCCTATGGGAAAGTTGTCCTTGCCCCTTGTCATAATTTACTTACCCAGTTGCCAATTTGAAATCTACATAGTATTAGTGATCTCAATTTGAAAGCAGCTATAACTTTCTTATTGCTTGTCCGATTTCTTTCAAACTTTCACCATTCTGTTTAATTTATTTTTCTCCTTCCCAACCCATCATTCAATGGCCAAGGCTGGATTCCCCTTTAAAAAGAGATCTCACCTAATCTCAGCTTGAGAGCAAGAGGATCTGCATTATAGATCCTGAGACCAGTCTCGGTCCCACAGCTGAAGCAACCTGAAGGCAATAAATAAACAAGAATTTAAGGAATTACTGTAAAAATGGAGAGTCACAACAAAAAATGGGTGGAGTCCATGACAATGGCAAAGGAGTTGGAATATCACAATATATACAATCTAAAAAGCATTAAGCATGTTCACCCTGTAAAGTCCTGAACCCCTCTCTTTTCTTCCCAACCTTTGGCACACAGCATCCACCTTGCTAGGTGCTCAAGGCACTCCGATATACCCCGGCTAAGTTGGTCTACCGATTCTGGTGGGCACAGCTTTTTGAGGAATTACTTCCTGCCGGTACCCATTTACCTCATCTGGGTCGAGTGCAGCAGTGTGGATAAATTTGTTGCTGAAGGAAAACACGCCATGGCTAAGATTCGAACCCACGACCCTCTGTTTGAAAGGCGAGAGTCAGAACCACTAGACCACGACGCGCCCACGCTACATGTTTATTTTTTTTAATGTTTTTTATCATGTAGGGTCAGCATAGCCCATTATTTGACAAATCAAGGGTCTTTTTTTTAGAAAGAGTAAAATCGAATACAACTTGTTTTTAAGCAATGACTCATGCAGATTAGGGACTTCCACTTGATTTTTGGGGTGCGCTTAAACAGAACTCTTTGTTCAACAAGGCATAGAAGTTGGAGGTTTACGATTGAGGAAACAAAAAAATAATTCGAATCACATTCCTTACCTTGGTCTTGGTTGAATCGTAGTGAGAGTATGCCTCTGGTTGCCATGACGATCAACTAGGTCTATTGGGTAGGTCGATGGTATCAGGTTTTTCTTCCAAGCTTTTCTATTTGATGCACATACATGTAGGGCTCCCTCTAACTTACCAGTCTATAGGGTCTATATATGATGATAAAGAATGAACAGAATAAAGTTAAATTTGTATAAAGATCATTATTCTTCTAAAAGTGTATTACTTGATGCATTATTGTTTTGCAGATTACGACTAGATCTACATTGTTTCATTTTTGTTTGTCTATTTATTGTAAAAAAATAAAAGTACCAAATACTTGTAGACTATAGTACTATATTATTTGAAGTTTTGAATGCAGATTTCATCTTGGAACACTACTTGTTTATGTGGAGAGCTGTTAGCTCATCGATCATCAGCTCTTAGTTTTCTATTCAAAGATTATAAAAATGAAACACACAACAGGTTTTTAGCAGTGTCATGTAGACCCGGATTCAGGATGCGATCCCACTAGACCAAAAGCTTCAGTTTGCAATTTTGAAAGCGAGTGAACGAACGCGGCCTTTTCCCCCATTTTTTGAGGGACTAGGTCTACTAGTACTAGGGCGCACTAGCTGCCTCGATGTCAGGACTTAGTTAGGAGTCTGCAGTCCGTTAAACTTCATCCATATAATAAGGTTTATAGCTAATCAGAACCGCAATGCATTATGGGATCGAAAAGGGGGCAAGCAAGCTAGCTCCGTGCACGCGCACTGCGGACATTCTGAAGTGCACGTTGCTAGCCCCCCTTTCGATCACATAAACGCTGCCTTTTGAGGTTCTGGAAACTTCTTTAAGTTCTTTTTCTGATTAGCGAACTTGTATATTCTTGATGTGGGTCCATGATTTCTTTTTTTTTTGAAATTGGATGTTTTAGGTACCCCAACCTCGAAGGTACACGTGTTAGTATTTGTTAACTGAAAGCCCAACTCTTTATTATAGATGCCCCGGGGGCCACTTACATTAGTTACAATACATTAGACAGCTGGCAGCCGTCTGTTTCGAGGAGTTTTTTTTTAATAATTTCTCCTCGTACACAGACGGCTCGCTATCGTAAAGCCACCATTAGGGGGTTTACAATGCAAAATCTCCCCGACGGGGCTCATCGATTTTTGTCTTTATTTCATAAAAATATATAAAAAGAACTGTACCAAAATAAAGATTATTATTCCGTTTTGGCCTGAAATGCACCAAAACGGGGAAATATAAACTTAAAAGGGGGAAAAACAGTGACTTACTTCCGCTGTCGCGCAACTTCACTTCCATTTTATCTGAACATAATACATAAACATATGGCCATTGAGTCCCTGTACAGATCGAGCTAGAACGGCAGTCTCTGTATTTGGTGAGTGGAGCCAACGGAGTATAGCGGAACAACCAACATAAATAACAATAACAAATGAGGTACGTTCAACTGAATAGGGACATCATGTCTAAGAATTATGAGTCGCATCTGATATGTTTTGAAGTCGGAAGTAGAGGGGTGGTTACCAGAGACAATAAACAGCAAATTAAGACAATTCTACATCACGCCGGTTCAAGGAAATACAAAGATACTATCCTTACAATGAGTAAATTAGCACTAATTGGTTCATACGTAATCTACAATGCAAAGAGTGAACCTCAGTGGACCGACATGACACTTCTTCACTAAATCTCATTCTGAATTTCCCCAATATGATTGTTGTACATCTCAAGATAAATATTTGCAATTTTTTCTGTCATTATTATGCTGTTCAGATAATTATGGCGTAAGGGCTGATTCCTTTTCCCTTTTCCTTATACTTCACCCCCTCTCTACCTCTTTATCTATTTTCCGGCCTTCTCCCGTTTTCCTATTTCTTCTCTTCTTCCAAACCTTTTCTACACCATTTCTTTTCCATCAGCCCTTGCTTCCTCATTCTTCCCACCGTAATTTCTTTTTATTCCAACCATTCTTGTTTCACTTATGTATGCCAGACTGTAATATATCATAATTTGCGGAACAAAATCACATTTCTTATATATACAAAATATAAACTCAAGATCTAGGCTTACTTATGTGAATTTACTCTTTATTTGTTTATATATTTATAATTGCATAATTTATATATTTTTGTAATACCATATGTTAGTACAATGACCTCATTTTAAAATCACAACAACCTAAGTTAAACCACAGGATAGCACATCCCCTCCTTCCCCCTTCTCACCACTCTAGGTATAAATTTTGTTTTGAATCGAATTGACGCGTTTGATATGTAAATAATTATCATCTCTTGCTTTATGTTTGTTTATGTATACCTATACTGTATTCAATTTATGTTGCCCTGTATTTCGTTCGTTTAGAACTGATAACCTGGGCATATTATTGTATTTGATTCCCTTTTTTGCGAATAAAAGGTGATTAATAAAAAAAAAAGCTTTTGGTCTAACAAATACATTGACGAGTGGATACCATGCGCGACCAAAAAAACATGTAAAAAGGATGTCTTTTTCAAGGTAGGGCATGTTACGTACGTGAACCACGTACGTAACATAATAAGGGTGTCAAAAACACTAAAATAATGAAAAAAGGGTATCTAGTTTCGCTATAGTATACTATAGTCTAAGAAAGCTACGTGTTTCGCGGGCCGGAGCTCTCTTCTGGGTTACCAGTCCAGGCGCCGTGCTCCAGAGCACGGGGTCTGGCCTGGTCGGGCTAGCGCTTGTGCATATGCGGTGCATTCGCAACGCGCCAATACAGCAAGTCTGCATATGCCGACTTAACCAAGGCACTCACACGTATTGCGAGGTTAGTATTAGTATACTAACCTCGCACCACGAACCGCGTTTGGCAGTGGATTTCTAACTAGTGGGTCGCGCGTGCTGGGATCTCACTTCTTGGGTCCACAACACACGACTTCTATGGCTTGAATTTTCTGTGCGCGGCGGCATGTAATGAACCCTTGGGTGTAACCCAGGGAGTGCGGGCCGGAGCCCAGGGGCATACCCTGTATTTGACCATACTCACGGGACTAGCGTGATTTATGGTCTAAATATTTCTCCAAATGAATTGTGAAAACAGAAATTATGCACTTACCACGATTATATGGATGAAGGTCTAACGAGTGGCAGTTTCCTGACATCAAGGCACGTATTGCGAGGTTAGTCAAGGCTCGACATTAGTGGTGGCCCGGGGCCACCAGAAATTCACCTCGGGCAACCATTATTGAAAAAATATTAAGTTTTGGTGGCCCGAATCGGGCAACCAATAATTTTCAGAATAGCGCAATTTTTCTCCCCATTTTGCACGCATTTATCAACATTCTACAATTCAAATTGCAAGCCAGTTCGTCATGCGCCCTTTTTGTTGATCTACACACAAACACACACACAAAGTTGGCCTACCGCTATAGCATTAAGTAGCTTTTATCCAGCCGGCTGCGCCGGCCGGCTGGCGTGAGCTTTGCATGCTTGAAGCAGCTGTGCGTTAGCAGCCTACTCAGACTCAGGGAGCTGCGATACGAAATGTTGCTGCTAAGAAATCTTCCACAGAACTATGAAAATCCAAGTCAAAGTCACATTTTACACCAATGAAATGCCCTTCTACAGACCTTTTTGCTAAAATCTGGTGTATCCTGATTATTTGCAAGCATTAAAAAGAGGAATCATGACCTCTCTTTTGACTCAAAAAGACCGATTTCCAAATGAAAATGATATACATAAAAACACATAGGTGAGTACATCACAGTCCCACATGTGCATTTGTATGTATGTTTTTACTTGGTTTCTTTCGAAGCTGTGTCTTTTCCGCTCTTTTCTAGCCAAAAATAAACAAACAGTTACTTTCTTTCTTGTTTATAAATGATTTCTTAAACAACTCTTGAGAAAGTAAATACTTTGGGAAGGCATTTCATTAATATGAAATGTGAATTTTTCCAACATTTTGGCAAATTTAGGGAAGGAATTTTCTCACACTTTTTTTTGCCATTTTATTATTTTCTTTCATTTTTTTTTTACAGTGGTTAAACCATTTATACCCATTTATTCATTTTTAATGTTTTTCTTTATATTTTCGGGCCACCAAACTTTAATATCGGGCCACCAAAAAAAATTATTCAAAGATTTTGGTGGCCCGAACGGGCCTTGGGTTAGTATTAGTATACTAACCTCGCACCACGAACCGCGTTTGGCAGTGGATTTCTAACTAGTGGGTCGCGCGTGCTGGGATCTCACTTCTTGGGTCCACAACACACGACTTCTATGGCTTGATTTTTCTGTGCGCGGCGGCATGTAATGAACCCTTGGGTGGGCACAGACTGGAACTTCAAAAAAACGAAAAGTTCTCTCCTTTTACCCCCGTCTCGATCGGCCATTTTTGTTATGAATCGTAACACTAACATTAGTAACAAAATGGCCGATCAAGACGGGGGTAGAAGGAGAGAACTTTTCGTTTTTTTGAAGTTCCAGTCTGTGCCTCGATGTCAGGAAACTGCCACTCGTTAGACCTTCATCCATATAGGCCTAATCGTGGTAAATGCATAATTTCTGTTTTCACAATTCATTTGGAGAAATATTTAGACCATAAATCACGCTAGTCCCATGAGTATGGTCAAATACACGGTTAGACAGGAATAACCGTCGTTTCTGGGGATTTATTCAACAATTTCTGACATTTTACTGTAATCCCCATTTACCGACGGTAGAGTGTTCGTGTGGGCTCGCATGTGTTCTCACTCCCTCCGTTTTGTCAATTCACAGTCCAAAGTTTGATGTAATTTTACACATCGAATTTACAATCTAAGGATGTATAAACAACAAACTTTTAAAACTTGATATTCCATTATTAAAATACTTTAAACGATATAGAGATATAGATGAAAAAGGCATGAAAATTATACTTTACCGATGTTTAATTGGGTTGAACACGATAAAAATGGTCAAAATGGCAGCCAATCTATGAAATATTTACAAACGAACGGAGAGGGCGTCAACAATCACGAATGTGATATCGATATTGCTTTCGATATTATACGATCTGCTCCATATGCGAGCGAAACCGAAGATAAACGATACTAGTTATAGTCTTATACCAGTACTAGTACTAGTTATAATCGCGATATATCGATTCGAGACATTAAGTTAATATTTAATAACGATAATGACGTCATTCAAGATGGCAACTTGCAAGAAAAACCGTCAGGTCAGGTGAAAATGTCTTAGATGACAGATTTCTCAATCATCCAGAGGATTTTTTTCAATAACTCCGGCCCAAGGTATGCAATTACTTAAGTTATTTATATTTCCCTGATAATGGAAACCATGAAACTTTCAATTTTGCTTAAAAAACAGTTTTAAATCGCGATCTATAAAACACTAGTTCACTATACGTTGGCTGTAGGTACGGGGCCCCATCCCCTTCAGTCTATGTATGGTGAGTGGAGCCAACGTAGTTCAGCGGAACAACCAAAATACAGAGACTGAAGCTTTTGGTCTAATACACGGTAAGCTCCTAGGCTCCCGCCCGCTGTGCGGGCGGGAGTTCCCTGGGTTAATGCCGACTTAACCCTTGCCGGCCTTATCGTCATCCAAGTCACTGGGGACAAACTTGAGACACACCTCAAATATCAGCAAACTTTCAATGGAATCCATGGTTGGAAGATTTTCAAAAGAAATCTATTGTTCGCGGTGCAAAGCTTCTCACTGAACGGGGACTTCCTTCCACCACACGTTTTCCCATTGACACAATAACAAATGACTCGGACACTTTTTCAAACGACAATAATAGTCTTTTTCTTTTCTCTCCTGTGGCTGTATATTCTTCCAAGTTGATGAAACAATGATCAAAAACACTAAATAAAACAAAATTAATCACATTAAAAACACTATTTAACTGTCTAATTACTCCTCGTGATCCGAGTCCCCTTCCCGTGTTGAGACTGCCAATTTCTCATAGGAGGGGACTCGGATAACGAGTAATAGTACTCCTCGTTATCCAAGTCCCCTCCTATGAGAAATTGGCCAGTCTTAACACGGGAAGGGGACTCGGATCACGAGGAGTAATTAGACAGTTAAATAGTGTTTTTAATGTGATTTTCATTGATTTTAAGGATTCTTATTATCGAAAATATTAATTTATCATCTCTAGGAAACTGTCTAAAAGTGGCAGAGTGGTTTTGAAGAGGAGGGAAATGAGGGGTAGATGAATATCAACGGGTTAATTGCCGTTTTGTATTTTTAGGAGAGGGGACTTGGATCACGAGTAATAGTACTCCTCGTTATCCAAGTCCCCTCCTATGAGAAATTGGCCAGTCTTAACACGGGAAGGGGACTCGGATCACGAGGAGTAATTAGACAGTTAAATAGTGTTTTTAATGTGATTTTCATTGATTTTAAGGATTCTTATTATCGAAAATATTCATTTATCATCTCTAGGAAACTGTCTAAAAGTGGCAGAGTGGTTTTAAAGAGGAGGGAAATGAGGGGTAGATGAATATCAACGGGTTAATTGCCGTTTTGTATTTTTAGGAGAGGGGACTTGGATCACGAGTAATATAGTACTCCTCGTTATCCAAGTCCCCTCCTATGAGAAATTGGACAGTCTTAACACGGGAAGGGGACTCGGATCACGAGGAGTAATTAGACAGTTAAATAGTGTTTTTAATGTGATTTTCATTGATTTTAAGGATTCTTATTATCGAAAATAGTCATTTATCATCTCTAGGAAACTGTCTAAAAGTGGCAGAGTGGTTTTGAAGAGGAGGGAAATGAGGGGTAGATGAATATCAACGGGTTAATTGCCGTTTTGTATTTTTAGGAGAGGGGACTTGGATCACGAGTAATATAGTACTCCTCGTTATCCAAGTCCCCTCCTATGAGAAATTGGACAGTCTTAACACGGGAAGGGGACTCGGATCACGAGGAGTAATTAGACAGTTAAATAGTGTTTTTAATGTGATTTTCATTGATTTTAAGGATTCTTATTATCGAAAATATTCATTTATCATCTCTAGGAAACTGTCTAAAAGTGGCAGAGTGGTTTTGAAGAGGAGGGAAATGAGGGGTAGATGAATATCAACGGGTTAATTGCCGTTTTGTATTTTTAGGAGAGGGGACTTGGATCACGAGTAATAGTACTCCTTGTTATCCAAGTCCCCTCCTATGAGAAATTGGACAGTCTTAACACGGGAAGGGGACTCGGATCACGAGGAGTAATAAGACAGTTAAATAGTGTTTTTAATGTGATTTTCATTGATTTTAAGGATTCTTATTATCGAAAATAGTCATTTATCATCTCTAGGAAACTGTCTAAAAGTGGCAGAGTGGTTTTGAAGAGGAGGGAAATGAGGGGTAGATGAATATCAACGGGTTAATTGCCGTTTTGTATTTTTAGGAGAGGGGACTTGGATCACGAGTAATAGTACTCCTCGTTATCCAAGTCCCCTCCTATGAGAAATTGGACAGTCTTAACACGGGAAGGGGACTTGGATCACGAGGAGTAATAAGACAGTTAAATAGTGTTTTTAATGTGATTTTCATTGATTTTAATGATTCTTATTATCGAAAATATTCATTTATCATCTCTAGGAAACTGTCTAAAAGTGGCAGAGTGGTTTTGAAGAGGAGGGAAATGAGGGGTAGATGAATATCAACGGGTTAATTGCCGTTTTGTATTTTTAGGAGAGGGGACTTGGATAACGAGTAATAGTACTCCTCGTTATCCAAGTCCCCTCCTATGAGAAATTGGACAGTCTTAACACGGGAAGGGGACTCGGATCACGAGGAGTAATAAGACAGTTAAATAGTGTTTTTAATGTGATTTTCATTGATTTTAATGATTCTTATTATCGAAAATATTCATTTATCATCTCTAGGAAACTGTCTAAAAGTGGCAGAGTGGTTTTGAAGAGGAGGGAAATGAGGGGTAGATGAATATCAACGGGGTTAATTGCCTTTTTATTTTAGAGGGGGGACTTGGATCACGAGGAGTAATTATGCAGACATTCTTTTTACCTAACGAAATAAAGCAATGGAGACTGTTAAGAGGGAGATGCAATTTGATTTATTTAGTAAAAACGTGATAGACGAAATAAAGCAAAATCATAAGAAACATACCATATATGAAAAGAGATTTATTTAGCATAAAAAGTATGACGAAATAAAGCTATAAGGACTGAAAAAGAAGTACGGTAGATGCAATCCTGATTTATTTAGTAAATTAGGAATCAACGAAATAAAGCAAGCCAATGGCAATGGAGACTGAAGAGGGATCTAGGGCCTATTGATTTATTTAGTAAAAACGTAGACGAAATAAAGCAAATTTTATATTGTGAGAAACATAAAAAAGATGAATATAATCCTGATTTATTTATATGAAAAGTACTAGTTTACGGAATAAAGCAATATAGATTGAAAAGAAGTAGATGCAATTCTGATTTATTTAGTAAATAAGGAATCAACGAAATAAAGCAATTGAGACTGAAGAGGATTATATAGGGCTTATTGATTTATTTAGTAAAAACGTAAACGAAATAAAGCAAATTTGATATTGTAAGAAACATAAAAAGATGAATATAATCCTGATTTATTTATATGAAAAGTAATAGTTTACGAACTAAAGTAAAGCAATAGAGAATGTAGACAGCTGGCAGCCGTCTGTTTCGAGGAGTTTTTTAACATTTTTTTTTTTTTTTTAATTTCTCCTCATACACAGACGGCTCGCTAGCGTGCAGCCACCATTAGGGGACTTGCAATGCAAAATCCCCCCGTCAAGGCTCTTCAATTTTTGTCTTTAATGAATAAAATTTTTGAAAATTCACGCGACCAAAATGCAAATTAGTATTCCCTCTTGGCATCAATTGCCAAAAAACGGAGAAAATCAAGTTAAAAGGAACAAAAACAGTGACTTACCTCGGCTGTCGCGCAAATTCACTTCCCCGTTTTATCCGATCTTAAGTACATAAACATATGGCCATTGGGTCCCCTGTACAGATCGCGCTAGAACTTCGGTCTCTGTATTTGGTGAGTGAAGCCAACGGAGTTCAGCTGAACAACCAACATAACAGAGACCGTAGACCAAAAGCTTCGGTCTCTGTTATGTTGGTTGTTCAGCTGAACTCCGTTGGCTTCACTCACCAAATACAGAGACCGAAGTTCTAGCGCGATCTGTACAGGGGACTCAATGGCCATATGTTTATGTACTTAAGATCGGATAAAACGGTTAAGTGAATTTGCGCGACACCCGAGGTAAGTCACTGTTTTTGTTCCTTTTAACTTGATTTTTCTCAGTTTTTTGGCAATTGATGCCAAGAGGGAATATTAATTTGCATTTTGGTCGCGTGAATTTTCAAAATTTTTACTCATTAAAGACAAAAATTGAAGAGCCCCGACGGGGGGATTTTGCATTGCAAGTCCCCTAATGGTGGCTGCACGCTAGCGAGCCGTCTGTGTATGAGGAGAAATTTAAAAAAAATAAAATGTTAAAAAACTCCTCGAAACAGACGGCTGCCAGCTGTCTACAGTCTTTTACAGAGACCGAAGCTTTTGGTCTATAGAGAATGATGCAAATTCTGATTTATTACGCCAATAAAGTGGAGACTGAAAAGAGACAAGTAACACACAACTACGAGGTTAATTGGTAGAGACAGGTAGGACAAGTTTTACGTTGTGAAAAATTGTCAGTGGATCCGAGTCACCGGGGACTTGGATCACGATAATGCCCCCTTGCCCCGCGCCCGGGGACCTCGACAAGACTTATGCCATGGTCAAATACACGGTAGGATCTGGTTAACGTGTTCGGGCTGCCGCGGTAAACTTAACCCAAGAAGACAAGACAAGACAAGACAAGACAAAGACAGAAAATAGTAACTATTGGATCCTTAAATTACAAAAAATAAGCAATGACAAACGAACCTCCAACAACTGTCGTTTAACTCTTGAACTGAGTTCAAAATAAAATTCAATTTCTGGCTTAAAATTTTGGTTGGTTCGATGATTTCCAATCGAATTTCCGACCGAGGCGAGGCGTGGCGTGGCTTCACTAACTTTGAGTTTCGCAATGTTTTGATAGGTCGCCCTCTACGATCGACAGAAGAAGAAGAAGACATATGTGTACCATGAATTGAAGTACATTACATGTACATAGGCGCATAAGCTGCCACATGCAGTTAACAAAATACTAACATGGGTCCGTTTCTTTAAAAAAAAAGAATCCCCCGGAAAAGCCCCGGAAATATATGTCTCTGTTAGTCCTGGTCGAGAGTACAAGTAACCGGGACCCCGGGGCGAGTACATTCTACCTGTACTACTATTTCCACAGCTTAGTGCGATACATGGGCGGAAATCCCAGGGGGGACAGGGGACGTACGTGTCCCCCCTACTCAAAATAGTAGGGGGTAGGGGGACACAATATCAAATGTCCCCCTACTATTTTTTGTCTCTTATGATGGTACGAAATACATCATTCTAAATCGAAATAAAACATGTATTTTGGGACGAGATGGGACGAGATGACCGTACTTTTGGGATAATAACCTTTTTCTGCTTGTCAAATTTTCCCGCCCCTTCTCCCCATAGGCGGATCCAGGGGGGCCGAGGGCCCCCCCCCCCCCCCTATTGGCGGAGCAAAAAAAGAAAAAAAGGGAAAGAAAGAAGAAAAAATGAAAAAAGGAGGGAAAAGAGAGGAGAAAAAGAAGAAAAGGACGACGAGTGCATAAAATAAGATGAGGGGAAGACATGGAAAATAAAAAGAATCTTTCGTGCCACTATATAAAATTTTCGCTCGCGCTTCGCGCTCGCATTACCTGTTAGGTGATTTACATATCTTGTTCAATATGGAGCTCAAATATCAAGTTTGGAAGTCAATATACAAAACATATTTCACCTCGGAAATCGAACTTTCATTATTTTGTGTGATTTACAAATTGATTTTTAAAAAGTGCTCTGTAAAAATGTCAATTTTATAATTTTATCAACATTTGCTGCTTGCGCTGCGCGCTCGCAAATTTTGATTTATCAGGTACCTATCATTTTCGTGTATTCCATAAAGTTTTCAAAATATCCCTTTTCAGGTCTGATTGTCAAGACGTATCAGCTAGCGCTGCACGCTGGCATTTTGATTGGCGAGTTATGTATGTTTCAATATTGATTATACAACAAACTACTTAAAATCCCCTTTTCATGACAGTTTATCAAAAATTTTAGCTCACGATTTGCGCTCGCATTAATGGTTAAAAATATATTAACTGATGTATCCTATTCATAATTACAAAAGTGAAATGTCCAGTTTTTATGCCATAATATCAGATTTCGCGCCCTCATTAGGCATTAATAAATATGATATTAATTTGATAATTAAATTGTCCCTTTTGTTTCATCTCGCGCTTAGCAAGAGGAATAGGAAGATAGTCATCATTTTCATGACATGACTGTAAGGATGTCCCGGTCCTATGTCAAAACTCAAAGTAATAATAATGAAAATTTTAGCTCTTTTTTAAAATGCAATCCATATCCACCTTACAATTTTCCTACAAAGTGCTTGAAATATAAAGCTGTAATTGACTTTTTTTTCAGATCGGAATATCAAAGTTTCATGATTTTCATGATTAAAGATGTATTTAGAATGCCTAGATTCTAGGTCTAAATACTCAACTTGTTCTCTATTTAAATCATTATCCAGTTTCAGATCACAATATCAAAATTTTTGTGCTCGCATTATTAATGTAGGAAGATAGTCATCATTAATGACTATCATCATTAATTACTCATCCTTTTCATGATTTACAAAACATTGATTTTGATTGATTTTTTTTTATTTAAACACGGTAAAAAGCCCTCGATAAGCCTCTGGCTGTTTACAAAACATGAACAGAGTGGCCCATTTTTAGGTCTAAATCTCTATTTTTTTTCTGCTCGCGCTTCGCGCTCGCATTTATTGTTGAATTATATAGCTATCCTGTTCACGATTACAAAAATTGATTAAAATTTTCCATTCTTTCTTTAAAAATTTTCAGCTCGCGCTTCGCGCTCGCATTTTTTGATTGTTGGAATATGTAACGCCTTCATGGCTAAGTGCAAGCAGTCCTTAACAGGTACCAGTTCAAAACGTATATAGAAATTTTCTGCTCGCGCTTTGCGCTCGCGTGATTGATACTTATCCTTTTCTTGATTTACAAAACATGAATAGAGTGTCTCGTTCAGTAAATATTATAGGTCTAAATCTCGAAATTTTCCGCTTGCGCTTCGCGCTCGCATCAATTGTCTACTTATATCCATATTTTGCTTGAGTTAAAAAAAGTGCTTAGAATTTCCATTCTTTAGGTGAAAATTAAAAAAAAATCAGCTCGCGCTTCGCGCTCGCATTATTTGATTGTTAAATGCTAACTGCACGCAGTCTTTATCAGGTATCTTTTCCATCAGTTCATTTCTGCTCGCGCTTTGCGTTTGTAGTAATTATTAAGTTGCATACACATTTTTTTCAGGATAACAAACATTGCCCAGAATGATCAAATTTTAGGAAAAAATACATCAGTCCAAAAAATTAGCTCGCGCTACGCGCTCGCATCATATAAATAAGGATTATGATATTATATATGAATTTATAAGAATAAAGCTAAGAAGTAACTAATGAAGACTACCCCTTCAAAGAAACAAACACAAATCATCTTCGAGCTGCCGATCGGGGAAAATATGGCTGAAACAATTCCCCCCCCCCCTATTGGTGAAGGCTGGATCCGCCCCTGTGTCCCCCTACCTTTTGGGAGAGATTTCCGCCCCTGGTGCGATAGTCAATTGCAGTTATACATCACAGACTTCATAATGTGTGGGGGGTTTAACGATGCTCTCATTGCTATAAAAAAAATAATAATAATAAATAAGAAATAATAAATAAAAAATCTGGAAAATGGGTCTATATATTTCTAAGAAAATCCTTAGGCATGGGTCTGTATTTTGAGAAAAATCCTTAAATGTGAGAACCTATTCACAGTCAAATCATGGGTAAGGGCCAAGTAAAGCCCCATGCAAGCCTCACGCGAGAATTAATCTGGAAAATGGGTCTATATAATTATGAAGCTCACTTGCAAAAGAGGTTAGGTCTATTTCAGTTTGGTCGCAAAGGGGGTTAGGTCCACACAGATTTTTTTTAAAGAAAAGAATATCTTTATGAAATATGACAGGTAGATTTTTTATACCCAATTTTATGTTCTTATGGTAGGGTATCATGGAAATTCAGTTTCGCATGAGAATATTTAAAAAATGATTTTCTTGGATTGGACCTAATTACCCCTTTTGCAACCAAACTCTTCTGAAGAACTCGTTTGTCAAAAGGGATTAGGTCCATTTTTCATAAATTTTATTGTTTCTGTCTCTAAACTTCTAAATTTTTAGTCGCTCTGATGATACCAAAGAAAATTTGAAATTCAAATGAAAACGTGAATGAAAGTGGCAAATAAAAATCACCTTTTTAATCAAAAGAGATTGCATTCATTTCTGTTTGCTTGCAAAAGGGGTTAGGTCCACAATGATAATTTTTTTTTTAATATAGAAAATTTTGAACACAGGTAGATTTCCTATACCCAATTTTATGTTCACATGATAGGGTAGTACGTCATGACAGTTTAGTTTCTCATATGAATATTGCAATAAGTGAGAATGAAAAACCTGGTTTTTCTCGGAATGGTCCAAAGTGGACCTAACCCCTTATGCAAATAAACACATCTAAATAAACACGTCTTACCAAGTTTCAGTCAGGAACAGCACAAAAATTATAATGAAATTGATTCATCTCACTAGAGGTTAAGCTATATTAATGATATTAAATGGATAATTTTTGTTTTAGGTTTTAGGTTTCGGAGGAAGGAATATCACTCTAATTTGTGCTATATGGTACCAACACCAGCATAAACACCAACGCCGAATCGCCCCTAAAAAACTCACGATAGGGGAAAAAATTATATGTCAAAGTCTATCAGAAAATGTATTTTTGTATTAAAATGGTCAAACATTTTCCTTGCTCGTTGCTCGATAGCAGCTTTTCAGATACCCTTTTCCCAAACATAATTGCCCCTCACAGTTTCGGCTCACTATGCCACTGCAACCGACAGAACCGAATCGAGTGCAGTGCAATGGAATCATATTCCTACCTGACAAAGTAGGCCTACTCCCCCGCCGCCCCTCCCCTCCCAATCAGCGCCCCTGCAATATTACACGCGAACGGACGACCGAGTTTCTTAAACCATGGAGCTATACCATGGAGTGGGCACTTCAGGTGCGCACAATCACAGCAATGTTTACACTGTCTGGTGAGAAAACACAACTCTATTTATTCAGGTTTGGGCTATTCGAGGTGGATCTTTTTCGCCAGAGGAAGCCTCTTCTGTCAACATATGGAGAGCTGCTTTCTAAACGAGGCTAAATCCACTTTCATAACTTCAGATGAAGAAAAGAGAGAAAGATTAAAACAGGAGATTCTAGTTTGCAAGATTTTGCGCAGTCGTCTTTGAGAGAAGTGAAAGTTGCAAAGTGAGATCCCGGAGTGAGATCACGCCTGCTTGAAGTTTTCAGCCCATTCCTTGATTGAGAATTTTGTTTTATATTAATAAGAAAGACCCTATGCAGATATTTTGTTGTTGTCAGGCAAGTGGTACAAGCACAATCTATCTATTAAAATACATTTTTAATTTAAAACCTCCACATCAGTGCAAGCAATTCACTTTCAGGTGATTTATAAACTTAAAATAGGATTTCGTCTGCATGCGTTCTCCTCCTTATTCACGCGCAGTAAGGCTAATTTCCCATAAGGAGTAATTGAGCCAGAAATGTTGAAGGGGCCAGCCATCCCTTATGGGGAAAAAACTTCTCTAAATAGCTGCGAGCGAGCGAAGCGATCGAACTAAATTTCTGACCTTTTAAATACACAAATTAATTATTTGTGATGTGTTCCATGATATTCAGAAAATATATCATAGGCCTATTTCACCCGTTTTCCTTTTCTTTTCTTTCTTTTTCTCTTTTTATTTCTTGATCGTATTTTTTGTAAGGGGGAGTCCATTGCCCCAAGCCCCCACCCCCAGTCAGTGCCCCCAAGTCAAAAGATTCCCCGTCAGTAGTGAGAAATCTAATACTTCTCCATCTTCAGAGGATGGCGCTACAGCGGGCAAGGGATAGCCGCCACCACAAAAAAACGCTGTTTTGTATAAAAGTGTTTATCCAACGCTGTTTCCTATACGGTATGAAATTTACAGGAGTTGTTAAGTACTTGAAAAAGGGGTTTAAAATTTGAAACAACAATTATCTTGAAGACAAAGTAATCATTAGAAATTAAAGTTTGTTAAAGACAAGATAGGGTGGCTAATGCATAAAGAGGAGGAAAGAGTACGATAATGGAAAGGTGAAATACAGGGGCGGCGATTTTCGAAGCACTGAAAAGGTGCCCTTTTTACGCAAGGAAACTGCCCCCTCACTATACTGTGTCCCTTTCACCTGAGGAGGACCCGTTTTAGCGGTTACCAATAATTAAGTGCCCTTCTCATATCAGTGCCCATTTTTACAAAAAAAATGCCCCTCTCGAACTTGTTCTGTGCCCCCTTTCACCCGAGAAGGACCCGTTTTATGTGTTAGCAAGTGCCCACTTGCCTTCTTGTAAGTGCCCTTTCTCGAATCAGTGCCCCTTTTTTTACCCAAAAAGAGTGCCCCTCATGAACGTGTTCTATGCCCTTTTCAACTAAGAAGGACACATTTTATGTGTTAACTAGTGCCCCTTTGCCTTCTAACAGGTGCCTGTAAATGTTCAGTCTATTAATGTTCTGATGGCGTCCCTTTCCTTTAGACCAAGACTAGTCTTCCTATTATGATTTTGGAATTTAAACAAATTTTAAGGACGTTCCACAGTTATGTTTGTGCGCATCATGATCTGCGCATATTTTACACTCTGCGCGCTGACGTCACAATGGATGAACTGGTGATTAATCAGCTGTAGGTATTGTGAGCTGATTTTTCTCCTTATCTGCACTATATCCGATGTGTTACTTTATGAAGCTAATAAACTGGAATTATTCCATGGACCATTTTTTTATTCCTCTACAATTTCAAAATACTTTTCTCTGTAGTGCTGCAAAGTATGATGAACATGACCCCGAATTTGAATAAATGGTAGAGTGGCTCGGAATTTTTCCTCACATAGATACAAAGCTTTTGGCGCGTTTTGGGCCCGGTTTTGGGGTGTTTTAAGAAGCACATTTGCTCTAATAAGAGTGCTGATAGTTTGAAAACAAGCACATGAACCCATATTTTTCAATGTTTGCACCTCTTAGGTATGCCTTCCTCTACAACTTTGCAAAGTTTTGAATAAAGTGCAGCATTTATTTTACTTCTTAAAGTTTGTTATTGAAATTTGACATTTTCGAGGTTGAGAATTTGTTATCTTTCCCGCAATTTCTAAGAACTGAGAGTGCTGTTCTTAAATGAGCAAACGATTGAAAGCACTATAAATAGATTATCTATCTTAAAGATACAATTATTAATCATATTGAAAAATTTGATGAAATTTTCATGGATTTTGACTGAGTAATAGAGCTTTAAACTCATTGTTGTGATCTCGTGAGGTCTAAAAATGCCAAATTCTTTTGAATGCGCAATTTTTAAGAACATCCATTTGGGTTAAATTTGAAGCTCTATAGCAAAAAATCAAGCACATGGACTAATGTTTATTTTTTTCATATTTGGAATATTCAGGTGCTACAGTATCTATGCGCAGAGTATGATGAAAATGACATGGATTTTTCAATGTTTGGGAGCGAAATATGGAAACATTCGCATTTTAGACGGTATTAACAGACTCGTTTTCGGCGTAGTTAATGCTGTTTCAAGCCAACTTGCAATACTTTGGACACTGATAATTTGAAAACGAGCACATGGACCCCATAGTTTAAATGTTTTATCTTCTTCAGAATATATCCCTCTACAGATCTTGAGAGTATGATGAAAATGACATGGATTTCGAATGTTTGGGAGCAGGACTAAGGAACCATTCGTATTTAAGACATTTTGGACGGTATTAGACTTTTGCCCATTTTAGGCGCATTATAGACTTTTTCAAGCCAACTCGCAACACTTTAGACACTGATAGTTTGATAACGAGCACATGGACCCCATATTTTTAATATTCTAACGTCTTCAGAATATATTCTTCTACAAATCTAGAGATTATGATGAAAATGACATGGATTTTAAATGTTTGGGAGCAGAACTAAGGAATCATTTGTATTTTAGACATTTCGGACGGTATTATAAGACTTTTGCTTGTTTTCGGCGCATGTTGGGCTGTTTCAAGCCAACTCGCAACACTTTGGACACTCATAGTTAAAAGACGAGCACAATTTTTTTCATGGACCCCATATTTTTACTTCCCTACACCTTCGATATGCATTCCTCTACAATTTAGCCGAATTTGATGAAAATGACATGGATTTTCAAAAAAGTGCAGCTTTCAAAATATTTTTTTTAATTTTTGAGTAGATTCACGTCTTTGAAGATTTGTTTTTTCCGAGTTTTTACATCATTCTTGCCAAATGAGGGCGCTGCTGACTCCAAAAAGCAGGGGGGTGAAACTCCGCTTCTGCATCCGGTCAGAATTGAAGAAAATTTTGGAGGGTCAAAAGTGCACACTGCTCCCATTTTTCGTATACAAGCCTATGGACACCGCCACTGTTTTGGTACACCAGCGAAATGAAGGCGTGGTCACGGAACGTCCTTCGCGCATATATAGCGTAAATATATGTAAATTAGTATTTTGTCACTAATTAGCATAATGCGCGACCTGATTAATATCGTTTATGGTGTCTGTCAGTGATTACATCATGTCAGATCATTCGTTTTTTTTCCTCCTCAGAGTTTTATTATTCATCTATTTTAATGATCTATTTGTTATTGCTTGTTACGATTATTACTGCATCTTTGCTTTGTTTTAGCTGCAAATGGCCAGGATCTTTGCTAAAAAATATTACAGAGGAGGTTCCCAAAGAAAATGTTGCCATATACGATGACATCTCTTTAAGTTTCTGGAGCCCTTTTTTCTTTTTATTGCAGAAAACGAAATGAACCTCTTTTCATAATATAAACAAAGATAATAACAAATCAAATTCTTTTCCATAATTGTAGTCTCCAATATAAGTCCTATTATGAATAGCAGTCCTCGGAGCACTTAATTTTAAATGGCGACTTCTATGTCAAACATCAATAATCATGACCTAGGTATATACCATATTTTAGGGGGGAGGGGGGTTCTCAAAATTAAATAGGCAAGAGAGCAAACCGATCGTAGGCTATTTCTTTTTTATTTTCAACTGAAAATGAATCTGGTGTAATTTTCATTTGGAAAGAAAAAATACATTTTATATGCAGGTTTAAAAAATTTGGAGAAATAATTAGCCCCCCCCCCCCGTTATGAACAGTAAGGTCTTATAATTGCTTCTTTCAAAACAAACTGAACTTTCACCCCCCCCCCATCTCTCTCTCTTTCTGTCTGTCTCTCTCTCAGAAACTGACATAACTATATGCATACAAGCAAATAATTCTCCTGTCATTTTACTTTCTTTCCCACTCTTATCCTTATTTTTCTTGAATAATATTTTAATTGACTGCTGTTTGATCTCATGTAACAGTGGCATCATCACATTTCAGTACAGTGCAACATCTTGTGCCATTTGTGCATAACAGCTCAGAAGCAATCGACATCACAATTCATTGATAAATGAAAATTACCAAGATCAAAAAATTCAATTCAAAATTAACATGTTTATTAAGGAATCCATTTTCTAAAACATTGACATTAACATAAAAATAATAATTAGCATCTACCAAGCATTAAATTGTATTTTAAAAAATGAAGGCAATGCATAGCTAAAAAGGGCTGTTACTGGGTAAGGGTAGTATGGGGTGGGTATATAAATGTACAAAAATAGGATTAAGTACATTTTTCTACATTGTACAATGTTTGTTAAAATTTCATTCAAAGGATCTCGATGAGCCTATAGTTAATATTCCATAAAAGAGCATAAAAACCTTTGATATTCGTTTATTTCCTTCCACAAAAGTTTGTCACTAAAAAAAATTGGTAAATTCCTTTCAAATTTGCTGACAAGAAATAGTCTACTGATGTGAGAGCACTCCTCATAAGGAGGGGGGGGGGGGTGGGACACAATGCCAGAATCCTACAGAGTGCCTTCCCCAATCAATACATTAGCGAATCGTTAACAAAATTTGATTTGTCTACTGTCACTGTGGTTAGAATTCAATCTATTTTTGAAATATAGTCTATTTATATATTATTGCAGTGGTAGCCCATTTCACATTTTTTTAAAATGAAGATAACAATAAATGCAACTTAATAACCCTACATAATTTATGAAGACTTGCAGTGGCGTACCGTGGGTCACGGCATCGGGGTGGCACCAGCAAAAATTTTGAGACCGTTTCATATCTCTTCTTGGCACTTATGTTGTGATAGCAACAGCTTAGGAAGTGGGAAACCTGCATGGTAAAAAAGAGAAAAGAACATAATAAGCTGTAAATTATTTTTACTCATCTAGTCCAGTTTAGTAAAAAAAAAAGATGTAAACTCTATTTTATATCTTCAGTGATAAAACAAGTTTAGCACATGCAGTCACTTTCGTCCCACATCCAGATAAATTCATATATCAATATAACTATCTACAGTATGTTTTGAAAATAAAGAGTGCAAATTAATTCAAATATTTATCAGAATTTTGTGATAACTGTTAATATCTTGGGTTTTTTATGCAAATGTATGTATAGACAGGAGATATGGATAATTAGTATGCAGTGTTAGAAATGGAAATACTGGTGAATCTGAATTCAAACAAATATTAACTCACAATGGAACTTTAACATTACATGATATCGCATCATGTTTCAGCACAATTGGCCATAGCCCACCCCCTCCCAAAAAAGGGGAAATATTCATTTATTTGGGTTTTTTTTTTTTTTTTTTGGGGGGGGGGGGGTGATGAGCTTAGATACAGTCTGTATATTATCAAAACAGTAAGCATACCTTGCAATTTTTCCATTCAGATATCCTGTTCCTCATTAGATTGTAACTAACACTTGCTGATCGGCATGGTTCTCAATTTTGTACTTCTGACTAGGTGTGAACTGCTAAGAACTTGGTCCCATTGGATCTGCAATTGGCAATTTAAATTTGAGAGTTTTAGAGATAATAAAATTACTCTTCTTAAACAATATTTTTTTGAAATTTCCAGCTGCCCATATCCCAGGTCTATGAATGAATATTCCAAACTAGAACAAAAAAGTTATCTGGACCCGAAACTTCATTCTCTATCACATAGAGGCATAGGCCTACCTCACTCTGTTTATAAAAGTAAAATGATTCCAACCACATATTTCTACAGCTGTATATAGCTGAATCTGGTCTATGCTGGGCCTGTATAACTTAAGAATCACATCACATTTGAATGAAGTAAACAATAAGAACGTTTTCAAATTACCACCCCAGGCCGGGCCCAGGGTATCCTGTTCAAATAGACTTGATTTAGGTCTAGGGTAGGCTACGGCTACGCCATTTCATTCAAATCTAAGACTAAGACAAGTAACACTTAACATAACAGACATTAATGCTAAGACAAGTCAATCGTATTTCAACACTGATTATTCTGAAGTAAAGCGTTCCTGAATAAAAGAAACTGCTGAGAATTATACTTATTCATATGAAGATGAAATAGAGGGGACGGACTAGGCCTAAACTTCAACTTTCAAGCTTGAAGTTTGGGCCTAGTCCGTCCCCGCTATTTTCATACCCCATGACTACATCGACAATCTCGCTAGCCGGCTAGCACCGGCGATATCAAAGGCCGGATCCCGCTCTGACCATATCCCTACATTGACCTAAATTTGAATAGGCCTAAAATCGACAGTTTGTCGTTACTAAAAAACAGGAGGTCGGAAACAAGTCCACATCTACCCCTGATAATTGTCTAATCACAATAAAACTGAAATGAAGGTTTACTTTGGACCTACATGAAGCATTCCGATGAATGTCTAGATCTACGACAAACTATAGACCCCTAACTTTAGTCCTAGATTTAGTATTTTTGAGAAACTCAATGATCACACTTATTTGGAAGTCAGGCAAAAGAAATATTGAAATTGAGGTTTACATAGTGCGTAATACAGGATGAGCCCCGAACCCCGGCAAACACATTACAATTTGCAAGTGAGATCAAAACATGAAAATGAGCGTAACTTACTTTTATTCCTAAGGAATGTCATTAGAATAGTATTGATGTTCCCTCCAAGATTTTCCGCTCCAATGAAGTTCACTCAGAAACCATGATTTCGAACATCAATTCTATAAACAGATAATTAGTCTAGCTATTTCGTTTCAGAAACTTCAAATTCGCAGAGTCCAAAAGAACGACACTTCGCACAGATATCGTAGGGAATTGTGGGACGGAAAAAAATGTTTAATGCATGAGTACATGAATAAAACATTAGCGTTTAATCCAATCATACAAGTGCATTATGCGTATTTTCACGTCATTCTCATGAATAAAACATTGACCCTCCAAAATCATCCTTCAAATTGTCCGCCGGCAGCCATGTTGGCTATGTACAAAACCTATGGGAAATAAAAACGCGCGGAAAGAGTTCCCTCTCTAGCTCCCTTCGGGAGCTTATACGTAAGATCGTATCTCTGTGCCAAAAAGATATAGTTTGACCTATTAAAAGACTTTCTCTTACTTTGGTATACACTATGTTATATATCTTGAAAATAGATGAATTTTGATGCGGTATCCACTGAGTAAAGATTATTTGAACTCATTTGGTGAATTCGTGAGGTCTAAGAGAGGCATAATTCTCTTGATTGCGCAAGATTGCATATCATTCAAATACGGCTACTTTGAAGACCCGTAGAAATAAAAAAAAGCACATGAACCTATATTATTTTTTGCATTTTCATAATGCATAGATACCAAAGTAACTCTCTGCAAAATTTGGTGAAAATGACATGGACTTCATTGTAAACTGTGGAACGTCCTTAAATTGATGAATTTCACATAATTATATCGACGAATACGAGGCTATTGATCTTCGAAACAAAACACTATACGCAGAGGAAAACGTATGCGTGTTCAATACGCGCAACTGAAACGTTCCATGCGTATCACACGCAGGACTTCAATCGGAAATGCGTCAAGTAATAATTACTTGATGCGTATTGATTAGAAGAGACCGTCATTCTTTTCAAAGCTTTCCTTTTTGATAAAAGGCAAGGGTTGAGTAGGTCTATGTAAAGTATTCAAACTTGTATCATTACTTTAATATAGGCCTACTAGTTTGTTTCTAATGAATGTATTGTCTATTATGTATTGTCCTGAGTTTTTATGCTTAAATGAAGTGGCTTGAATTTAAAGTAATCTATTGAAACTACTGATATTGAGGAGATCTGGTTACTGATATTTAGTGAATTCGTTCAAATTTAAGTACTTTGGCAAATTCCCATAAAGAATCAGCATCATTATGGTAAAAAAAAAGAAAAATATTCTAATTTTTATATGTTACTACTTATGAAGGAAGAAACTTCTAAGAATAATCCTTAAGTTTAATGAGTCATGTGAGTGGGGTATAAATCATTCCCCCCTTAGTTTTAAGATAGTGCCCTTTTCGAAAGGAAATGTGCTCTTCTTTCCCAGTGCCCCCCTTTCAACTGCCGCCCCTGGTGAAATATAGCTGGGAGATATATAGATAATATAGTTAAACTTCAACTACTTAATAATAATAAAGTATGAATGGATTTTTGAAAGTAGGCCTTTCCTTCCATCGGTTATCCTTTTCATTGATGCCTCCCTATTAAGGTCACTTTATGCAGTGCAGCGAGGCCAAGTCGACTTCTTCGCTTGGTGCCGATCACTGACCGAAAATGAATAAGCCCCACGGATGTGAACCAGTTTGCTTTGGCTAAAAACACAGGCCATCGATTCATCATTCAGATCAGATCTTGGATCATGCTAACGTCATTATCGATTGACCTTTTGATCGATCACCGGGGAATACACGCTCCCTGAGAACCGGAAGTCACCATCTCAAGCATTCCCTCAGTGATGTCTTCTTCCTCCCTTCTTATTTTCTGCGCTCTCTCCTTTATTTCTGGGGAGTGTTTCATCAACATTTTCATCCGACAAGTTGTCAGATCTGACATCTTTCTCTGATGTTGATTGGCTGAGAGGTACTGTTACTATGGTAACTGTCGAATAAAATAGGACTTGTCGGATAAAACGTCCGACAAGTCCTTTCATGAAACGCCCCCCTGTTCTAAGTGTGCACCCGCCCTTTCATCATGTTAATTCTTCTTTGTGTGTAAATCAGGGGCCAGTTCTTCAGAAACTATGCTTCCTGTTTGCATCTCACTTCACTATGATCAATTTTTAGTGTATTAATTTTGTTATTTCTATTTTAGATTATGTCAGTTTATATTAATTTTGATTTGTTTACCGAAAATGAATATAAAGTAAAAGAGAAATAATCTTGAATCTTAGATACTTGTACTTCCTTGCACGTTTACATCTGACTGGTGCCTATATACAAAATGCAATCCTTTACAAGTTGATTCACATTCAAATAATCATACCTTCATATCCTTCTTTTCCTCCTCGTTCTCAACCCCCTCCCCTCCCCTCGACAACCCTATCGTTCTTCCCCCCCCCCTGTCGCCATGTCACCTCTTTTCGCCAGTCTTTACCCGGCGGAGGGAGAGCAAAGTTAAGGGACTCTTTCTCCCCAGTTCATAAACTCCATGTACATGACTGTATTAGGTTTCACTTCTTGAATTATCATAACACGCCATCACGCCACCAAAATTTGAGTAAATATGATCAAGCTCAAGTTGATAGTAATACGAACTTATGTTAACTCCCTCAACGGCCGTGCTGCGAACATGACTTAATGACTTACCAAGCCCCCCCCCCCCCTCCTCCTCCCCCTCACCATTCCATCTATATAGATGGGATAAAACATGAATGAATGAACACAAATTAATGGATACAATAACTTATGGAATCGATTCATTTCATTTTAAATTCAAAAGCCGAATTTGACCTTAAATGCAAAAGATTAAATTAATGTTTTTTATGACTTGTTCTGAATAATGTATTTCCCCTTTATGTCTTCTAAGTTCTTATAGTTTTAACGGAGTAATTTATGTAGTTAAAGCATGCACTGTAACTCTAAATGTAGTATATATTCCCCCCAAAAAATGATCGGGGGCTTCGGGGCTTATATTCATATAAGCATGGGCTAGACAAGAAGGGACTTTCTTGATAATTTTTAAATTAATATTTGCATACTTATTGGATCTCTCATTGGACTTTAAGGAGATTTCATTTTTGTCCTTGAAGAAAATGATCAAAAAGGGGACGGTACACTTTATACTTTTATACTTCCTTAATTCTTTATTTTTCCTTTTTTCCATCTCAGTTTATTCATTTTTTTAAATCACTTGAAAATTATAAGGGGTGGTCGCCCCCTGCCTGCATGTGGCGGACCCCCTGAATAAGCCTATATTTTTAGCAGAATAGGTTTGTTACCATAATAATACGCCTGCCCGGCCGTGGGATCACTATAACCATGTGTAGTAGGTCCATGCTATAACCATGATAACGTCAAATGATAGTGTAAATTTACTTGAGATAAGTGGCTGCGATACTGCGCTGTATTGTAATCGAACGGAAAAGACTCAAATCAATAATCTCATTCAAAGAAGACTTAACCAAATCCACTCAATTGACAAATGCTTCCGTGACATTCGAATAAATTCTTCTATTTTTAAACCTGCACCATCCCAATTACTTCAATCGCAGTCGCCGCATGACGTTCCACAGATATTGAATTTCTGAACGCCAAATTTGTCTCGTGCTGAAAAATCAGACATAAACTAGGAAGAAATTGAATGAATAATCGCAATCCAATTTGAGCTATCCTCCGAACTCTGCATGTGCTCCGTTTTGATTAATTTGAATGCAGTATAGTAGTAGCGTTGAGAGACGGGGGCCGTTTCAGGAATCTTTCCAGTGATTTTTACTGATGATATTGGTCTTAGCCAATCGGATGCGATGATTTCAGTAGCTTATAACAGGTATTGACCTAACAAAGCTTTGTGTAATCCAATACTCGCATGAGAGATGGAAACACACGAGGCATACAGGGAAAAGGAGAGAGAGAGAGAGAGAGAGGAGGGGGGGGGGGTAGGGTGGAAGGGGGAGATATTTGAAAAAACATATAGGGGCAAATATGAATGAGTAGCGTTGTATGTATTATTATTGACAAATATCATTTTTGTAATATTTAAAATATGGTAGATAGATAGATTGATTGCGTTTATTCTTTTTTATTTCAAACTCAAACAGATTAACAAAGTAGGTACAACGCAGAATATAAATAACTGAAATTAAGACAGATAGATAGATAGATAGAACAAATCGAAGTGTGACCCCAAACTGACTGGGGCCAAATGACTCGGGTTTTTTTTTTTTTTTTTTGGGGGGGGGGGCTTGATAATGAGAATATTAATACCGAATATGAAATTCCTGATATGAAAAATCGAAGATACATTTAGTTGCATAATATTCTCTATAAGCTTCATTTTTAAAAATGGTCATACGGAGATTTGTTGCGAATTTTCTCGATTTGTTATAGCGAAGTATATATTACGGTATATAGTTCGTTGATGGAAATTGTTGTTATTATTCACAAGCACAGAGGGGTTTGGAGTGAAGATGCCTATCTTTGAATATTGATGTCAGGCTTTGGTTGCCTAGAGGCATGCGGTGGAAGATTTTTGGTCGATAGTTTTTGTTGCTTTGAATATTCAAGGCAATGTACATGTTCGGTGAACATGCATCAAAAGGGAAAGGCCACAATAATAATATGTCGGAAGGAAATCGTGGGCTTATCAACATGACAAAGGAAGTCAGCAGGGGTGACGTCACTCGGGGGGGGGCGGCTATGCAACCCTATTCTTTTTAAGTGATAACAAAGTCCACTTTGTTCATATCTTATGACGATAATAGGGTCTGCATCCGACTATGGTTCTTCAATATTCCAGTGAAAAAAAACCCAAAACATAGGTGAATAGAGATAAAAGGTTTATAAATTATTGAATTTTATCTTTTTTGTTCGTTAAGTAATTGTTAATGGAACATTGTAGAGCCAGAGGTATGGTCCAAAATGGTGTTATCATCATAAGATATGAACAGAGTGCGAAATTAATGGTCCAGGGGTGATGTACATGTACGAGTACGATCAGATAACGTAATCCGTTCTTCATTCTAACTTATATATCTCAGACCTCCCTTTCCCCTTCCTATTCTATCTCTCTCCCCCTCCCCCCCACACACACACACACCCACACTCACACAATGTCTTTCTATCTTTTTGTGTCTTCCCTTAACCCCTTAATTTCCCCCATGTATTCTCTTTCTTCATATCTTTCGTTCTCTTCACTAAAATCCTTCCACATTCTCTCCCTCCCTTTCTCTTCATCCCTATTGTATTTTTAATGATTTTGTTTACATATTCAATTTTATGTCCTATTGTGAGATCGTTATCATCCCAAGGTCTTCACATTTCCTTTAATCAAGAATTGATGTAAAAGCATTTCAGCGTGCGCTCCGTGACTATTATGAATTATATATTATACACGTGATATCATACTAGAAACATTGAAATCCGAGCCCCCCCCCCCTGCTCTGACAAGAATATATCCCCTAAGATAATTTCCCTTCTATATACAAGAAAACGTGGTATTACATATGATTTAACTTAATTGTTTTTTTCATTTATCTGAATACTTCCTCACTCCTTCAATTCGAAAAAAAAACAGTAACAAAAGATTTTTTACACTTTTCCTGTAGACCTACATCAATAAGCAAGCTCATCTCATCGGCTACAGCGAATTTTTATTCGTTGGAATAAATGTCGCCCCAGAAGGTGGAGAAGGAGGAAGAGAAGAAGAAGAAGAAGAAGAAGGAGGAGGAGGAAATGCATGTACGGGCCTGCGACTCCCACCCTACTCCAACATTTTTTTCCTTTAGATTTTGTCCCATCTCCCGATACAGTATCTTTCTCAATTTGAAACAGACACTTTCACACATAGGCGTGTAATTATATTATATACCCGTCCTATACTATGTTTGTCCTACGTCACCAAATCACATTAAATACCGTCTAGCTATTGACACAGGCGCGAAGCTTACAGTGTTTATGCACCCGCCTATAAATAATTGTGCCTGCTGTGTGCTTGAAGCTTTTGAAAATGTAATTTGGAGGCGTATCCAACTGAACTACCTCTCTGTTTTTTTTTTCTTTCTCTGATCTTACTGACTGACGAATATAATATAGTTCAAGTAAATTGAAATATATAACAGCCTAGTCGAATTTATAATTTCGATGTTAATCCAATCTTTGAAATATCCCCCGAAGAACTATGTGAGAAAAGAAAAGGATATATAATGTTAAATATTGGTTAATATTTGTTTCTTTACTATTCTTTATCACAATGTCAGCTATTCATATTAACACATTGCATAGTTAATTTCTGATAGTTTTTTTTTTCAAGCTGCAAGAGCTAGAGGCTGTGGCGCATAGGGGCAAGGGGCACAGCGCAACATTAACGTATGAGGCAAGCGAGCTGAAATTTTAACCGTTAAATTGAAAATCTAATTTTGAAAAAAAAATAGGTTCTTATAAAACATATCAGAGAACTGTATCGCATATCACGACTTTTCCTTTTATTTTTCTTATTATACTCCTTTTTTAATACGCCAGTAAAAAAAATGAATGAATTGGGTTACTCGGTGATAGAAATACCAGTAATTAGCAAGAATACTCTCTCCTTAGCATGCTTATAATTGTCTCTGTTATTGTCTTAATTTGTAAACCTTCCTAATCGATCTGTAATCAATCGAACCTGCTATACTTCGGGTAATCGTCAGTCATTATTTTAAGTGGTTAGTGTCATTTCTCTCTCCTTTAAAAAATATTTTGTAAAAAAATTGCTTCAATTGTGCATCCTTTATCATGTTTATGAATGTTTCTGACAGAAATATAGGGCAATATAAATGCTGTGGCTCAACATCATCATGTTTATAATCATAACCATTGCAGCCAAGGATGTATTTGGTTAGGGCATGTTATGTACACAGGTCCATTGCCAGGGAACTTTCATAATTATGAGAGGAAGGAGAGGGGGGCAAGGGCAAGATCGGCTGGTATCGTACCTTTTCTCAGTTGAATAATAGTTTCAGACATAGTACTTTTTTAAATACTCTTCGATCTCATATCTCCTCCCTTTACACTTGAAAAAAAAAATCACGGGGGCGTTTGCCCCTCCTGCATAATTATACCGCCGCCCCTGTAAAGTTTGGCTTATAAATATGAAAATGTTACAAAAGTCCAGCATTTATAACCTTGGTATGAGCTATCCAATGCGAATCTCGTATCCATGGATATAGCGCTGCCATCAACAAACGAACTCTGTAACCAACCCCTTGACACATTTTCAAAAGCAAACATTTCATTTCCATCCCGTGCCTTCCACCTGTACCGCGTCAGATCGTCATGTTGTCTCGTGGTTGCTATAGAACTAGCAATTGAGCCTATGATCATTGACGATATAGCAGGGTAGTCATGCCCTTTTCTTTAACCAAGTCAATCTACACAGCGACCTGTACGTCGAAATTGAATAAACTCGGAATTTTTGGTCCAGAAATCCATTAAGAAATCGTGACTATTAGTTAGAGTGTGAGTTTTAAGTGTGGTAATCTGGAGTGAATTCCTATGAGTGGCGTAATGAGTCAGATAATTTTTTTTTTGGGGGGGTGCAGACATGGTGCAAATTTTTAGCAAGAGCAGCGATACGAGCGAGCAAAAGTTTTGACCTTTTTAAATACAAATATCTTAATTTTTAGATGAAGTTAGACATAATATTCAGAAATTACTGTTATATTTTCACCTATTCTATTTCATTTCCCCCTTTTTTCTTTGCCGTGAATCTTTTGGGGTCTATGGCCTCCAAACCCAATAAAATGACGCACAACAAAATACAATTTATCAATATTTCATTCTTGTTAATTATCGTGAATAGTAGCTCCCCCACCACGAATTCTTGTTGATATCAAATTACTTTTTTCCGTTCTATCTTATAGTTTAAAATAATTTGATGTCGATGGAATGTGTAAATGCCTTAATGTGAGACTATAATCAGCCAATAAGTCACATTTTGCATGCGATGAGATTTGATTTCAATAGCAGATTCGATGCCTCTAAAATTGCCCCAATCAATCAATAGGGGCAATGAAAATGGATTTTGATTTTCAAATAATTGGTTTCTTTTTCATATATTTCGGTTATATCACTCTGACGGGCAATGAACGCAGAATGGCAGAAACATAATACTACATAAGTGTGCACATCCTTGCACCATTCCTCTTCAGCTGAGTGCTTGAGGGAATTTGTAGTGAGCGGGATTTGGCACTCTATGGCCCGTATTCTGAAGTCGGGTTTAACTTAAACTCAGGTTTAAAGTAGCGGTTTAAGTATGGGAGGCCAAAAGTATCAAATTTGTATTAAGTTGTATGTTTCTTATGTTTAGTGTGCTCTTGCCTGATTCATCAATGGTGAAGACAATCATCATCTATTTATACTTCCTACACAATTATGAATGATTTGAGAGCCGATTGAGCTGAAGTATGATATCTCTACTGTTCGTGATTATGTAACAATTGGCTGTCCATACTTAAACCACAACTTTAAACCTGAGTTTAAGTTAAACCCGACTTCAGAAAACGGGCCTATGGGAAGAACATGTAGAAGAACGAAAGGGAAAGAGTGGTGTATGAGTAAACGAGGGAGGGAAAAGGAGAGAGTGAGTGGGGAGAGGGTGAGAGAGGGGGAGAGAGAAGGGTAGACAGACAGGGAGAGTATGCGAGGATAGAGAAAGAAAAGGAGAAGCAATGAGAGAGAAATTAAAATTCAATTTAGATTGCGACTAATCGTCATTTTTTATTTACTGTATGTTTCGGCTATCTTTCTTTTTTTTTAAATTAAAATAATGCAGAATCATTCTGAGAAAATTACAGACATTATGGGTAGACAAACAAACTACAATCTCACCTTATATACACCTACACTTCTCCTCGAAGTGAGGTATCGAAATTGCTTTTCAACGATTCTCCTCCCACGTTCTAAAAGGTTTTTCACTCATTTCGAATAAACGACGGATTTTCTTAAGTGCCAATTTTGTCATAGGGCAACGAACTACCCAAGTGGCACTGCGAAGCGGGGGTGCTTGGGGGGGGGGGTGGCTGAAGCACCTGTCAACTTTTTTTCAGGGGGTGCTGCGTAGTGTTTGATGAATGCTTTATTTACATTGCATTTTACAATGCATACCATGTTAGTTGAATTATATGTTTTTTTGTTGGATATGAAAATAAATGATATTTACCATAGGCTTTACCATCTGGAAATCAGATTAACAAGCCTTATTGGCGCATAATGAGCCAAAAAATCTGAGAGGCTCGACATAGTACATATAGATATTCAGATATTCCAAATTTATTGTCATGCTCAAAATGAAAGCAAGTACATTGGCATAAAAATCATATTCCGGCTGCTGGTATACAAAGAACAATATATAACATATGATAAATAATTACAAAAATAATGGCATTAGATAATATACAATGCAAAATTACACAGTGACCTAATACTAACCCAAAACAATATAATAGTACGTTGCAAGGGCAGCTGCACTGAAACTCTACCTGGTGCCGTGGGGGAACGCCCCAAGCACGGTGCCGGTCCAACACATCCATGGGCCCCGGTTCGACATTGAGCAATCACAAGCACCACGCCACAACACATCACACTACAAAATCACAAAACCCACCCACGCCATACCATACTAATAAACACATTACAAAAACTCCACACCAAAAACACACCCCATACCACACATTACAAAAACACATCACACTACAACACAACTCACAACACATCATACCAATCCACATTACACACCACTCAAAGTCATCAACAACAATGATGTCGAAACGGCACCCATCCAGTGCTGAAAACCACCACCACGCCCGGTGGTCCCCCCCCCCCACAGGACCAATCAGCATAGCCTCAGCACAGCCGCCCCTGCAACGTATAAAAGTAATATAGCATGACAATTATTAAAAAGTATAATACAAAAAAATCAATTAGATTGAAATACGTGTTGGAGTAAGTACTTGTCGGTATTTCGGTCCCAATTTGAATTTGTAGGACATGGCGTGTCCTACAAAATATCTTAAAAGTCCCGAGCTAGTGAAGCGGGCAAACAATAGGTTTTTGTTTTGTTTTGTTAACCTTTTTAATATAAAAATCTAGTTTTGTGATATAGATTTTGACATATTCAGAAAATACCGTCATATCTACCCCTTTTCGTTTCCTTTTCTTTTATTTCTCTCCTTCCTCCCCCTCCCCAGTCGTGGAACTCTTTCAGACCATGCCCCACCCCCAACCATGGATCTCTGTTCGCCAGTGCCTAACCTTCCACTGGAAACAGTGACGTGAATTACAGTATGAATTATCGCCTAAAAACAAAGGCCATTCGACACGGTTTGCCTCTCAGTTCCTCGAAACAAGTGCCAAGGACCTGTCGATGGGTGAAATTATAATTGGGTCTATTGATCATGTTGATAGACATAATAAAAATTGAAATTAATATATCTATATCAATTATGAATGAATCGGCCTTAATGAATTAATCGGTGAATAATTATAAATGCACGATAATCAAATGAATAGCATATGAATGATAAAGTCAGTAAATAAAGAAAAAGATACAAATGAATGAATAATTGAATCAGAATGTAAGGTTATAATCAAGCCTTTCTAAGAGTGTAAACTTCTGTAAACTTTAAACCAACCAGAGCCAGGATGTTGCAACACTCAGTTGTTGCCTTTTTTGCTGCGTTTGTTTTAGTTGTCTTTAATTAAAAAAATTTGTTTGCATTGCGTGTCCATATTTTTCTTTGTTTTCTTTTTGTGCGGGGGTTGATCTATATTATAACTTTTTTTCTTTCCAAGAGCTTATATGAATGATTATGAATGATATGCTATTTGTACATTCATTAATTGAATATCATAATATCTTGCAGTCGATGTCTCCTTATGTGGTTCTGTATTATTCCACAATGACTTTATCCCTGAACTAATCTCTACTGTATATACCGTGACAGCCTTAGAAGCTCGATGTCGTTATAAAGTGAATATTTTTAACCACTTCATACCTTTCGCAAGGGCCGCGGAACGGTTTTCAAAGTGGGTGGGGGGGGGGGGGGCTGACCATGCAGAAAATCACAATCGTATGGTAATTTTTGCGCTTTTGTACACGGTTTTGGAAAAAAGTGTGTGGGGGGGGGGGGGCTGAAGCCCCTCCCCCCAGCCCCCCGGTTCCGCGGCCCCTGTTTCGTTTTCTTGACCCTGAAAAATAAGTGACGACTATGAAGCAACAGAAGTTATAAGATGGTCGATCAGGGTATTGCGTTGGGGGCGAAAGACGACCAAATGGCGAATCGCCTTTAAATTGTCTTGCGTCTGAGGTGACTTCAGATGCCATTTTTTTTAAATTTGAATAAAGGATGATTTACAGAGATTAGCGACCCCTCCACCCCTCCCATAGATAAATATCTTTCATGATTTATCTCCTTTCAATCTTTCTTCCCTTTATTATTTTCTTTTTCTCGTTTTTCTTTTTTTTTAAGAAAGCGTGTGAATGAGAAAAGTAAAACAAATTATCAAATTTTCCCTATATGAAAAGAAAGCCTAATTATATCAACAGAAGTGCGTTTAAATTGGAAAGAAAGAATGTCAATACTTACATCAGACAAAGTGTTTATCCAAGATTCTGATAACGGATTTATAATGATATCAGAATAAAAAACGCTCATATTTCGCGTGAGATGCCTATTTGTTATCTTATGAAGATATGAACTTTGTATTGTATCGAGCAAGGCAGTCAATTCTTCACGGTTTATTGATTCTTATCAACTCAAATTCCTTGCCCTAAGAGTGCTTTTTGCATTTTTTGTTTTTCTCGGGGAAAACAGTTCGCTGCTATACTGTATGGTGTCAGTGTGGTTGAGGCAGGGGCACTCGCGCCGCCCCCTGATTTTATTTCATATGTCGATATTATCACTTAAGTGTGTTTACAAATGCCCCTAGAAACAACATTTGACATTGAAAAAACAAGAATAGACAGTCATTCGATAATTATTGTTATTCAAATAACATTTAGGTTTTAATGACGACCCAGTTCCAATAATATCAAATTTTTTATTGCCATATGTACGTCTTCATTCTATAACTTTTTCTTGCGTTTGCTTATCTTAATAATTTGTTAATTACATGTTCCCTAGACCTATACTATGTATTGTCCTTTTTATCGGGATTGAATAAAATATGGAATTGAGTTGGATTAAATTGAACTGAATTATTGAATTGAATTGATTATCATTAGTTTGCAATTCAGTTACCCCCCCCCCCCCCACACACACATCAAAAACTGCGGTGTTAACCGGTGTACATAGAGGACCACACCAGTTATTTTACACCGGTGTTAAATTGACAGTGTTAGTTTAGCACCTATTGGTGTTATTGCAACACCTTTGGTTGTTACATGTGCACTCTTTGGTGTTATATTTAATCTCTAGGGTGTAATTTTAACACCAGAGGATGTGGTCCTCTATTAACACCCACTGGTGTCAGTTTTAACACCACAGTTTTTACAGTGCACACATTCATAATTATCATTATTATTATCATCATCATCATCATCATCTTCATCATCCCCTCTATTCCCTTTCCAATTTATTTCTCTCCCTCCTTCCATCCGCCATTTTCCCTCTCTATCTTTCTTTTATTCCCCTCCCTTTCTCCATCCTCCTTGCTCCCCCTCCCTCTCTCAAGTTCTTTCCGATGGTTCAATGTGATGCAACGCTTCTTCCCCCGACACATCCTTTACACGAGAGCGTCTAAAATATCATTCCAAAGCAGGAAGCTAAGATAAAGCCAAGGTCACCGTAAGGTGAGCATCGATTCGATTTGGCTACACTATTACCGCTTTTTTTGTTCACCACCTCGAACGCAAGACCGACGACCGATGAATCCATCCATTTCGTCCGCAGAGGAATACCAAGTCATTATACTCCGCCGAGCATCCCCTTGAGAATGTGTGGATGTGGGTCCATGGAAGCGCGAACGATATTTATATTACATCAGTGGTGAAGCGCAAATGCATCGGGCAATCGAGGGTAAAAAGGTCCGGGTAAAACGTTAATCACTAATCGCCGTCGCTTTCGATCTATTAAATTAATCACGTTAAACAATTTACCACGCGATTAGTGACAGACAATGAAAGACGTAAGCGGCAATCAAATTAAAATATGTTTAGGAAGTAAATAACTATGACCTATTTTGTTTTAATTCCTCATCTTCATTTTAGAGCTTAAGTCTACAGTAGAGATTCATTTCGTGCAAAAGTAATCATGGGAATATAACAAAAAAATAATGATGATATAGTTTTCCTGTTTCGCGGTCTGTGTGTTCTAAATCCATTCCCATATCCGGGGAGAGTTTCTTTATGTCTGCAAATAATTGTCGGATCTGACAATTTTTCTTTATTATTATTGGCTAAAAAGCACTATTACTATAACTGGACATCGGATTAAACATGATAAAAAGTCCTTTCATGAAACGCTCCCCATACTCCCTCTCACCCCCCCCCCCCACCTCTCTTTCTCTCCCGCCATTTTCCATCGCTATCCCCTTTCTTTTTCATTATTTCATGCGCCCTTTTTTCCATTTCGTTTAATTCATTTCAATCCCTGTTTTCATTTTGGTCCTGCATGGCCTTGCCATTGCTCACCGATGTACATAATCACACACATGGGTCAAACACAAATTACTTTCGATTTTCAAAGGGGCCAAAGAGGCGGTATATACTTGATTTCATGTCGTTGCACGGCAGATCTGACTTTAGATTTCTGGTTAAGTTTATTGTAGGTCATCTTAATCTTAATACAAACAATAAAGTTCAATTGCTTTTTTTTTCTTGTTTACTATGATTATTTTCTCTTTTTTAGAATTGAGAAAAGAGAAAAAAATAACTAGTCGACAAAGTGATTTGTTATCATAGCCAAAACAAATTTACTGAACGAGTTATAAAAGATGATGATCTTTATTATTTCTGGAATCCATTAACCACGTAAAGAGAGTAGGGTTCTGTGAATGTATTTAATCAAAATGCCATTCTTCATGTTTATACATTCAGCCTTAAATTGATAGAATGTAAACTATTAAAAAAATAACCGTTGCTATAAAAAAAGAGAAGGCATGGAACCTTCAAATTTGCTGAAATATATAGTGACTAAAAGAGTTTCTCCATGCATGTTGGATGAAATGATTAAAAGATAAAAAATCATATTTTATTGTTCGAAATAGACATCAAATTAAATACTCCGAAAATTTGCTTTGCCCAATTGATCTTTGACCCGGCAGCCGCTGTGCAGCGCCAGATCGACGAGGCTCTATCCCTTTATATTAGTCGTTGAACGCCAGACAGGGTAGCAGCAACTCTCATCTTTTAACTTATTTTGGTCTGACGCGGCCGGGGTTTGAACCCCCGACCTCCCGGTTGTGAGACGGACGCTCTACCAACTGAGCCAACACACCGGATGTAGGTAGACCTATATCGAATTCCACTGGTTATGATTTTGAAAAGTCAAAAGATTTTTTGAAAAGTCAAAAGATACTCTCTGTTTTGGGAAACATCATCACAACCCCTACCAATTTACTTCTCCTTCATGATGCCAGGAATATGGCTATTGGTAAAGTCATCCACTAATTGCTTTTACTGTAGGTCATGTATCACACATAGAACAGTCGGTTAAGCCACGATCTAAGGAACACTTTACATGAAATACAGGATTTTAGTAGAGTTTGTCACAACAATAAATTACGGGATACACTCTAAAAGCACAAAACAGGGAAAATGGTGGAAAGGGATCGAAAAAGGTCGAGGACTGACAACGTTTTCTAAACCATTGTCAAAAAGTCTGTCACTCTTCGGCCCTTTTAAAGTGTGATTTATCCTTTTCTACCCTTTTATTCTTTAGAGTGTAGAAGTGGACTCGGAGTTTTCTGTCGCTAAAATGGGTTATCATTTAATGTAAGTGTATTCCAGACCAAATGGGCCGATAAACTATTTTTTTCAAACAAGATTATATGGAAATAAGAGAATGGATTAAACTAAAAGACGTTAACAAGACTGATCACTTCTAAGCAGACATTTTGTCAAAATCATGCAGTGGTAACTAAAATATTCCTGCTTGCAAAGAATCAAGTGAGAATAAAAGTTAATAAAGTCTTAATGAAAAGATGATTAAAAACACAATTCATGTATGTTGAACTCTATTTTGGACTTAGAGAAGAGAGAAAAGGGATTGGATTTTCATTTTTAATAATTTATTTCATTTTACCTATATACTTGTAAAAGAACTTTCGACATTTCCAACAGAGTCACAGACATACCCCATTCGTTGCCATTAAAAGGCATGGAATTCTAAAATATTTAATACATTCCACCTTGCTGATGCTTTTTAAGAAAACTCTTTTCTGGTTTGAGAACTGGTGCACGGGGGAAAATAACGAAACACAGCCCCCCCCCCGAAAAACAAAAACGCAATAATGATACTTGATACTTGATGTAGTAATCCCTTTGGCAGCCAGCTCATACAGAAGCTATACTGGGATGATGAATAAAATGAGACACTGGAAGGAGTGTCATGAAGAGCAGAAATGGTGATGGATAGACATAGCTGCAATTTTGTATAATTATGTACAGTAAAACATGCTATGCTGAGTGCAAGTAAAAAACAAGCTATTGACTTTAAATCATATGGGATCCAACAGGGGGCTGCATCATTCTGATGGCAGGGAGAGCAGCCTCCTTGAAACTGGACATTCCTTTGGTGTTGGCAGCTGAGCTGGTTAGGTTGTTCCAGTTCCTTGTCGTTCTTAGATAGAACGAGAACCTGAAGGGGTCGATTGTGGCTTCAGGAGTGATGTACGTCAAGTTGTGATCATGTCTTGTAAAAAATGTTGCTGGGGTGACGATAGGTGGACAAGAGTGATATCTAACAGTATGTGCATTGGGAAGGAGGCGGGTAAGGATATGATGTGAAAAAATTTGATTACCCCCCCCCCCCCCCGCAGAACCAGGGGCGGTAACCTCTCTCTCCACCTCCTTCAGTAAGGGCGCGGAAATATATACCACCTAATCTTATTTTTCTGTTCAGCCCCCTCCCCATTAAAAAAGCCACGCTGCCTCTGAATTCCATTACATCTATGGATTTCATGACCGGGGTTATGACTAAGAAACTTTATATTAAGCCTTAACAAAGTGCATAAAACTTATTGCCATTAATAAACAAGAAGTGCTAAAAATATAGTTATTGCAGTAAATGTGTAAAACGAATGACCTTTAAAGACGAATGGGTGAATATAGCTAAGCTTAATATAGCTTTATAAATATCATATGCCTCGTTCACCTGTGCATATCATAAAAGATGCCATCGTATACAAACATGATGTAAGCACGTTGGAATCAATAAATTCTTCACCCTATTATAATATGATAATAAATTATGATAAATTAGTATGGCGCAGCCACTATATAGATATACTCTACTACGCTTTGGTTACTCATATCGCTTATACTAATTACTAAAAATGATGATCTACATAAACGCAAATGTGTCTCCAATAGTGTTTTGAAAACGGGTACAGATTGGGCACTTCTAATTCTAAGGGGAAGTTGGTTCTACAGTTTCGGAGCTAAATGCCTAGTCTCCAGGTGTTGCTTTGGTTTTAGAGTAGGGTATCTTCAACATGAATCTATCCTTATTACTTCGCAGGTTGTGTGAGGTTGATGGTAATTTCAAGGAAAGTAATTCTGAAAGATAACTAGGGGCTTATTTTTTCCTCAACAATTTTACCTTGATGTGCAGAAATGTGAAATAATGACGATGATAATCGCAAGGAAAAAATGCAAAATATAAAACACATCGCTGGATGCCCTACAAAGTTCACATCTTAGTAAGATAACAATGAATGGATAGATGGATAACTGAAGACCCACTTCTTGATTTTCTTGGGTGCTTCACTACCTTTTTCTTTTTCCTTTCTTTTTTTTAAATATAATTTTAAAGTTTCATAGGTATCGTGTGCTATTTCAATTATCTTCTGCATGAGATTTTAAATAAAATATTGTACATGATTTTATGAATTATTATCTAATGATAATGTTAATGATAATGGTAATGACAATGTTAGTGATAATGATAAAAGTAATGACAGTGAAAACTTATAATGAAATGACAGTGATATAATTATGATAATGATAATAATAATACATTGACAATAAATACTACCTACAGTTATGACAATGTATGATTTTCAAAACGCACATAAACAAATGCCTTTAAAGAAACTCATGGTGTACAAAAATAGAATCGAATCAAATCATACATTGAATACATGGCTAACTCATTAATGGCGTTTTCTCATCTTTATATATCTTAAACTAATTATAATAAACATGCTATTGTAAAGAAACCATACGATACGTTAGCTGCTAAAAGACACTATACTGAATCAACAAGGCCTCTTTGAGATGCTTTTAAAAAACACTTCAAATGACCTCTTAAACTTCTACTACCAATCCATCATGTCTCCTATATAGCATTACGATACATGATGAGGAGACTTATTTTTGGTCTCCTCTTCCATCAGCGGGGTCGTATAAATTTATGAATCCTTTTGAGAGACGTTTACTGCAGCTTTGGATGATAATGGCTAGCTATAAGTATCACAGCACAAAAATAGATATTATCATGATACCTATGAAACAACAATCTCTAATAGTATACGCAGTGACTCGAAGATGAAGTAAATAACTTACTATACCATTTTGATTAAATCTATTTTTTTTTGGGGGGGGGGCAACGCCTCGTACGCAATTTTTATGTTTTTGTTATCATAATTCGCTTTTTAATAAAGTTTTAGCTCCAAGAAGGGTATTTTATTACTACAGAATGACGATGTTTATGATTATGAAGATTAGATGATGGTGAAGAAGAGGAGGAGGGGAATGAGAATGATGATGATGATGATGTTGTTGATGATGTTAAAGATGAAGATGACGGTGATGATGGTGATGATGATGATGATGATGTTGTTGATGATGATAAAGATGAAGATGATGATGATGATGATGGCGATTATGTTGATGATGATGATTATGATGATGGTGATGATGATGATGATGATGATGGCGATTATGTTGATGATGATGATTATGATGATGACGAGGAGGAGGAGTATGGGAGAAGGAGGAAGATTTATGTGATGATGATCATCATCATCATGGTGAAGAAGATGATGGTGATGATGATGGTGTGGTGATGATGATGATGGTGATGATGATGATGATGATGATGATGGTGATGGTGATGATGATGGTGATGATGATGATGATGATGATGATGATGATGGTGAGGATGATGATGACGATGATGATGATGATGATGATCAAAAAGTTTGTTGGTTAATAATTACAGGAGATTCGCTTCAAAATATCATCCAAACATGTTCTTGCAGGTTCCTTACAATATACAAAAGATGTTGTCAGAATTAAAACACAAAGATCTGACAAAGAACAATGATTATGGTTAGAAACTTGGAGAGCAAAAAACCAGGCTGCCAACTACCGTGCAAGGTGGGCGCATGGAAAGAAATAAAGGATAGATTTATATTTAGCAGAGGTGTAGACAGTGTAGCTCCAAAATACCCCTATATAATTCGATTGATAGAAATATTCAGGTCATCTTGCACCATCACCCCCCCCCCCCCCCGTCAAAAATTTCTGGCTTTGTCCCTGGTTAGCGTATAACGAATCAGACAGACGTTTGGCAAGCTGGGTGTTTTGAAAAATAATTTTCTTGATTTTATAATAGTACGTCAAGTTGTAACCTGTTGAATCGCATACTTTATGGTATTTTTCCAACGTTTGAGGAAAAGGAGGAGGAGGAGGGGGCGGGGGGTGTGTCGTTCACTAAAGTTTGCACGTACATGTCATTCACTAAAGTTTGCACGTACAGAAGAAGACAATTTTATAGAAAGATAATTTTTCCAACGTTTGAGGAGAAGGAGGAGGGGGGAGTCGTTCACTAAAGGGTGCACGTACAGAAGAGGATTTTTTTATAGAAAGAGAAAAATATATGATTCAGAATATGGTGATGGCTGGGAAGAGAGAGAGAGAGAGAGAAAGAAAGAAATAAAGAAAGAAGGAAGGAAGGAAGGAAGAAAGGTAGGAAGGAAGGAAGGAAGGAAGGAAGGAAGGAAGGAAGGAAGGAAGGAAGGAAGGAAGGAAGGAAGGAAGGAAGGAAGGAAGGAAGGAAGGAAGGAAGGAAGAAAGGAAGGAAGGAAGGAAGGAAGGAAGATGGAAGGAAGGAAGGAAGGAAGGAAGAAAGAAAGAAAGAAAGAAAGAAAGAAAGAAAGAAAGAAAGAAAGAAAGAAAGAAAGAAAGAAAGGAAGGAAGGAAGGAAGGAAGGAAGGAAGAAAGAAAGGAAGGAAGGAAGGAAGGAAGGAAGGAAGAAAGAAAGAAAGAAAGAAAGAAAGAAAGAAAGAAAGAAAGAAAGAAAGAAAGAAAGAAAGAAAGAAAGAAAGAAAGAAAGAAAGAAAGAAAGGAAGGAAGGAAGGAAGGAAGAAAGATAGATAGATAGATAGATAGATAGATAGATATATAGATAGATATAAAGAAAGAAAGAAAGAAAGAAAGAAAGAAAGAAAGAAAGAAAGAAAGAAAGAAAGAAAGAAAGAAAGAAAGAAAGAAAGAAAGAAAGAAAGAAAGAAAGAAAGGAAGACCGACTGAGGTGCTTTGTTACTCGCTAATTTTGTGGATGATTTAGCATCACAGACTGGTATTTAGAAAGTGTTAGAGTGGGTTATTACGTCAGACTTCCATCAAAACGTATTGATGTGTTCAATCTTGATGGAAATCATTCATGAACCGATCACGCAAAAGGAAAAGATTTGAAGATCAAAATAATGCTCTCAATGTACGTCAGCAGTTAACTGTTCTAATTAGATAGATTTGAATGAAGTATTTTTACTCTTTATTCTGACGGGTAAGTATGTGAGCGTGTGTGCGTGGGTGTGTGGTTTATAAGGGAGCATAGGAAAGAGCAACTGGTTCATTTTACTTTTGTCATGTTCAGTTTGTCACGAACAAAGCATCATTCAGATGGCGCTAATTATCATAAGAGTATTCTTGGAAAGGAAGATAATGTATTTATATCATTTTGTTGGCATTGATATATGACAATACTTTTTCACTTCTTTTGACTTGCATGACTAGATTTAATGGCGGATTTTTAAATGGTTCACATATTTTTTTTCATAGTTTATGTATGTAAAGCAATCACGATAAATGATAACAATGATCATGATAAGAATGATAAAGATATATAAAAATGTTATTATAAGAATAAAATCGATAAACCTTTACCATAACTCCATATACTAAATACTCACAATTCCATATGGATGAGACCTATTATATTATTCTGTTCTGACCATTTAATTCAATCATAAAAAAAATCAAAAAAAAAATCAAAGCCTGTTTAATGATATCACTGCAAAATCATAGAGAATGAGAATATTGTCAGAAATACCCTTCAGATAAATCATCATGAAGATTATTTGTTTATTTCACCTCAAACGCAGTTCATGCCGGGTTCGTGCGTTACATTACTTGCAAAGTATAAAGTAAAACGTACTTTAAAATTATATATATCCATATTACATATCACCATACTTGATGAAATACTTGATAATGTGAAGTGTGTTCAATGATGTTCTAGGAACAAAATGATGTTTCAAATAAATCATCATGGTTATGTTTCGAGAGGCCTATTGTTATTCAGATTTCGTCTGTGTCGTTTTGTACTGGTACTCTTGTTAAAAGATGCAAATTGTAGTCATGGTAGTGGCAGACTTTCAGGAGACACAGTCTATTAATTCATTCAATTTATTATGTTGTTCAACCGTCAAAATAACAAGACAACGAGATAAAGAAAAAAAAATCACAATTTGAACTAAATAAAAATTGAATTGATGGTTCGGAGACACCAGGGAAGCAATGCTACACTCTTAAAACACTGAGTAAAATTCTACCCAATATTGGGTAGAAAGGGAACATGCATGTGTGCTGGGTTTTTTTTACCCAATTTTAACCCAACGCAACATTGCGTAAAATGTACAAAATATATTTTTACCAAACAAACACGCATGTTCCCATTTTACCCAATATCAGTTTTTTTTTAATGTATACTAAAATAGGTCACCGCAATACATGTTACAAATTCAAACAAAATTGAATATAGGCATTATTTATAAATCAAATCTAGTAGAAAATCAAATTATGACATATATTGTCTAGATTACTATATTACTGATTTTTTTTTTGAAAAGAATTTGTTATTATTTTCTTTTAAATTAAACAAAAATCAGCAGCATAACATCAATATCGGTAATTTTTAAGTCCTAGTTCAAGACACACTGTAAAAAGTTAATAAACAAGGCCCAGTCTCTTAGGAAATAATGAAACAAATATTAAGATGGAGACAGTTTGGTAGGAATTAGGGAAATATGGTATGCATTGTAGATAATTACGCGACCTCATTTCAGTTCTAACGACCCATTTCGTTCCTTTGAGGCTTGTCAGAGATTGATTCTCCATCACTTTATGGGGTCCCACAAGGTGCCATGATACCATCCAACCATTATCTCTATGCACTTATGGATGCGCATGCAAGAAAAGTGCTAGAGCGCAAGATATATGATTAAAATATACATTATGATGTATTGAGAATAGATAGATATATATATAGATAGATAGATAGATAGATAGATAGATAGATAGATAGATAGATAGATAGATAGATAGATAGATAGATAGATAGACAGACAGACAGACAGACAGACAGATAGATAGATAGATAGATAGATAGATAGATAGATAGATAGATAGATAGATAGATAGATAGCGACTAAACGATGTGAAATGCGTGAATCAAATTTGATCCTGATTTGAAATATTATCATATAACAATGTGGTCAGACAATGTTAATATTTCCATGTAATTTGTTTAAGATAATGAATATTATCCACTTGTTTTTTTATTGTAATAAGTCAAATTTGTTTGTATAATATACCAGTCAATTAACTTCATATTTCTATGTATTGTTATTGGAATGAGGTTTGCAGGGGCCACAAAACCGGATGGGCGGGGGGGGGGGGGAAGGGTGGGGGACTGAGTTCACCCATGCAGGATTTTCTTTTTCCTGTCAACGTTTGCTTGTACTGCATTTGTTACTTATATTTCGTTTCAGGAATATATCTACTTAATTGCATACATTAATGCGATTCCAGTTCATTGGTATATTGGAATTATCTTGCTATTTCACACAATAAGTATACTAGTTCCACGTTTCCACCCTAATTATCTATCTGTCCGCATATAAGCTTATCCTTTCATTCTATTCATTTTAGTTTGTGAAATCAACATGAGACATGTTTCCCCTTTTCTCTCTCGCTCTGACACAACTGATTTTATTTTTTCATTAATAAAAATCACCTGTTCTACTTTAAATGAAATCAATACTGCATCTTTTATTTTTTAGCTATATTTTATTGTTAACCATCTGTTTCTTCTATCTCACTTCTTTCCTAAACGCCTCAATTACTAATATTCTCTACGCTTCTCTAAATATTTGTGATTTTTTCATTTAAACCAGCTACAGTGGCCGTCCAAACGTTTTTAGAAAGTGTGTGTGTGTGGAGGGTGTTAAAATAAAAGGCCAAAAAAAGGATAGTCAGTTTCATTTTTTTACACGTTTATTGTTTTTAAAAGTGTATCTGTGTGTGGGGTGTATTATGCATGCCAAGAATAGAATAGTCATTTTCAGCTGTTTGCACATATATACTGCAGTATATATGTACAAACAGCTGAAAATGATATATGTACAAACAGCTGAAAATGACTATTCTATAATAATGTATGCAATTAAGTAAATATATTCCTGAAACGAAATATAAGTCGCAAATGCAGTACAAGCAAATGTTGACATGAGAAAGAAAATCCTGGCTGTATCCAGTAACATGAACATGATGAAAACAAATTGCGACTGCACTTTCCAGGAATGAACAAAAATGGGTCCCAATAGCTTAGTTGAAAACTATACGGATTGGAATACAATGATAAATGAGCTTCAATGTTAGGATACTAGAGAGATACTAGGAACAGGGAACGAGGGAGGGTACAGAGATATATTTAGAGAGGGAGAGAGAAAGAAAACAAAGGAGATAGAAATTAAAGAAATAGATGAGAGAGAGAAATCAGTCTACAACCTAGGCATGCTAGGAGAGTGACCGGGAATAGAGAATACGGTGACAGATAGACCCATAGGCCCGTATTCTGAAGTCGGGTTTAACTTAAACTCAGGTTTAAAGTTGTGGTTTAAGTATGGATAGCTAATTGTTACATAAATCACTAAGAGTAGAGATACCTTATTTCAGCTCATTTGGCTCTCAAATCATTCATAATTGTCTAGGAAGTATAAGTAGATGATTGTCTTCACCATCGATGAATCAGGAAAGAGCACAGTGATCATAAGAAACATACAACTTAATTAAAAAATTGATACTTTTGGCTTCCCATACTTAAACCACAACTTTAAACCTGAGTTTAAGTTAAACCCGACTTCAGAATACGGGCCATAGAGAGAACGAAAGAGAGAGGGGAGAGAGAGGGAGGGAGGGGTGTTGAGACAGAAAAAACGCAAAGAAAGAGAGGGGGAGAGAGAGATAACAAGGTGAGAAGGGGGAATGTAAAACAAAGGTTGATTCGAGGTAGTTATGTCATGCATGTAGCTGGTAAAACCATTGGAAATATACAGCAAAGGAAACGGAGAGGAGATAACAATAGAAAAGGCGAATTCAAACAGGACAAAATTGGAAAAGGGGTAGAAGATGGGAGAAGATGAAGAAGAAGAAGAAGGGGGAAGATATTAAAGGAAGAGGATCGTGTGTAATTATTTCGTTATTCATCGGTTCATGCTTGCACGCGTCTCGCTGGGGCCTACGCAACATCAATATTTATCCCAATGAAGATAAACGATACTTGTTTCAACAGCTTACTAGATCTGCTCGCTCTAACTTCACATCTCATCCAGGGGTCTGTTGCAGAAAGAGTTGCGTTTAAACGCAAGTTAAAAACAATCAATCGCAAGTCCCAAATGCGCGCTGTTGACTGGTTGAAATTCAAGTTGCGCATGATTTTTAGAGTTGCGATTGATTGCAACTCTTTCTTCAACGGGCCCCAGATCCAATAGCAAGAGACAACTATCCCAGACAAATTATACATGACTAATCTTATTTATATTCAATTCTAAACCGGGTATGGTGTATTCATGGCGGAGATGAAATCGAATCCAATTGGAATTATTTTTTTAGAGAAACAGACTGTTTGAAATAGAGAGACATCACCAGGACCCCCCCCCCCTGGTCAAACAGCCAAACGTTCAAGGGGTTGTTGAGTTGGAAATAAATCCAGGCCATAAACGGGTATCAAAATCTTTTCATAAAGCGAAAAAACGCGAAAATTCTTTTGAAGTTGCTCTTAATTAGTAATTTATGTTATATTGATTCCAGATTGTTCTACCTCCATGATTAAAAGGTAGATAAATTCAAAAATTGCATTTCAACGACTTCGTTTATTTTGAGAAAATCTATCCGCAGTCAGATCGCTCCTCACCATCAGAGATCTTGACGTTCTTCAGATTTTTTTATATGTTTCTCTTTTTAACATGTTTAAAGGAATTTGAATATATCTTCCTATTTGAGATGGAATTTGTTTCTTCCTCAGTTTTTGAGAGGGTGGTTCTATTTACTCATAGTGGCAACCCCTGCAACGTCTTAATAGATATGTCATAAAAATAAGCCTTTTCCATTGTTTTGCTTCAGAGATGCTTTTTTTCAACAATATCTCTTTGATGCAAATAAAATATTCTGTTATACACCCTGCATTTATTTTTTTTTAATTTTAATTTGTTCATGGAAAAAGCAACAGAAATCAATAAAAGAAAACGAAAATGAGGTAAAATTTATCGTTCTTTTGGTATAGGTTATTTATTATTTTTAAGTCAATTTTGAAGGAGAAATGTTAATGCCCTACCTTATACTTGATATATACATGAAGAAAAATGAATTTTACACGAGACTGTTTTTAAGACCTGCGTTCTTTTCTAAGGGAAAGGATTTTTCAAGGAGAAAGTGATTATTTCTATCATGTTTATATGATTGTCTCTTCTAACGTAGGCATACATTACACCCCCCCCCCAAAAAAAAAATGAGAAAAATAATAGTTTTCTGATTTAAGGCGTTTATTCATAGTGAGTATGTTTGCGCCCAAGTTAAGCATATATTTCTATGTATAAAGCATGTGTAGATCCAACGGTTGCTTTGATTTGACTGGACTCCGTTTTTTTTTCGTTTGGGTATCTGACAGTATAGCCTTCAAACTAAGCAAGGTTTCCACTTTGGCGAGTTGGAGTTGCGAGTCATACGCGAGCTGCGCGAGCTCTAACTCGCCTTAGCTCGCACAAGCTCGCGTGAAATTTACATTTTTCCCTGGAATTTGCTTGAGTGACAAACGACTCAACATCGAGTTCACTACGCTCGTTGTACGAGTGAACCGAGCGCGAAACGAGTCAGGCCGAGCTTAGTATGAGTTGCGGTGACCTTTATACGACTTAAAGCGAGCTATGAACGAGTTATAAAGATTTTGTTACGAGTGATAAGAGTTTCATACGACCTAGGGGTGGGAAATGCACATTTTTGGCACTCAAAGATGGATGCCGGCGGAGGGGGCGTCAACACCAAATCTTAACCGAAGGTTAAGTTTTTGAAATGGCATCATAACTGAGAAAGTATTTGGACCTAGTTCATGAAACTTGACCATAAGGTTTATCAAGCATTACAAAATATTCTTTTCGAGTTTCAGGTCACAAGACCAAGGTCAGAGGTCATTTATGGTCAATGAACGTAGACCATGTTTAGGGAATCAACATCAAAGTCTTAACCTACGGTTAAGTTTTTGAAATGTCATCATAACTTAGAAAATATATGAACCTAGTTCATGAAACGTGGACATAAGGTTATTAAAGTATATAAACATCCTGCTTGAGTTTCAAGTCACATGACTAAGGTCAATTAGGGTCAATGGACTTTGGCCAATTGGGGTATTTGTTAAATTAACATTATAACTTTGAAAGTTTATGAATCTGATTCATGAAACTTGAACATAAGAGTAATCAGGTATCACTAAACATCCTGTGCGGATATCAGGTCACATGTCCAAGGTCAAAGGTCAATGAACTTTAGTGATGTTCGGGTGATCTGTTGAATTACCATCATAACTTTAAAAGTTTATAGATCTGATTCATGAATCTTAGATATAAGAGTAATCAAGTATTCCTGAACATCCTGTGCGAGTTTCAGGTCACATGACGAAGGTCAAAGGTCATTTATGGTCAATAAACTTTGGCCATGTTGGGGGTATTTGTTGAATTACCATCATAACTTTGAAAGCTTATGGATATGATTCATCAACTTGGATATTAGAGTAGTCAAGTATCACCGAACATTTCATGTCAGTTTCAGGTCACATGACCAAAGTCAAAGGTCATTTAAGGTTATTGAACTTTGGCCATTTTGGAGATTAATACTATATTACTGTCATAACTTTCAAAGTTTAGATACAGTTTATAAAATGTGGATATAGGGGTAATCTAGTATCACTGACAAGTCTTAGGTCAAATGATAAAGGTCAAATGTCATTTATTGTAAATGAACGTAGTATTGTATCAATGTATGAATGGTGTTTTTGTGAATAATTATTTTACAATAGTTTTCAGAGTCAGCACTACTTCTATATTGGATAGCGTGATGCAGAGGCGCTCCACTTGGACCTTAATTGTCCAGTTTGATGTCTTGTTTTTTTACCTTGGCTCTGCTCGTCATTGACCTCCTCTTCCGTTTCAATTGTCTCTTCCTGCACTTCTTCTACCCTTGTTTGAATGTCATCTTCTTTCGCTGTTTCCCTATCTGAATGGCCACAACTCTTGGATCTTTTGGATCGAGGCATATTTCTCTCCTTATTTGTTGAAAGTTGTAATAATGCAGTGGAAACAGCCTTTTTAAAAGTACGTGTACATTGCGTGGGTCAGTTAAAATGTGCTCTCACTTTAAAATAACTCCTCAAAAAAAGTTTGGAAATCCGACTTTAATCAAAACTCCCTCCTCAGTTTTAGTAAATATCAATTGTTATTAATATCAATGAATAGATCATTTAAGTGTCTTTAAATGATACCCTACATGATATGATTATGGTTCACATGGAGGTGCAGTGCCTTGAAATGTAGGGCAAGGTCAAAAATCAAAATTAAGTTGCAAAGAGACACAGTATTGAAAGTCACTGTTCCTTTGATGAGTGAGTATTTTAAGCGGTTTCTTTTGAGTTTGATCGGTAATCCCGCCTCGGTTTTAGTAAATATCAAGTTGAATTAATATCAATGAATAGATCATTTAAGTGTCTTTAAATGATACCCTACATGATATGATTATGGCTCACATGGAGGTGCAGTGCCTTGGAATGCGGGGCAAGGTCAAAATTCAAAATTTGCAAAATGACACAATATTGAAAGTCACTGTTCTTTTCTTCCATGATGATGAGTGAGATTCTCAGCAATTGTTTTCATGCACCTTAATATCAACATTCAAATGGAATCAAACACACCTCTGCACAAGCAAACACACAACAAACAAACATAAACCACAACAAAACATTATGAAATGAAAAAGCAGGGGTTTGATTTGAATGGATTTTCATCTTTATTGACACAGACAAAAACATCATGTTCTGTATTGACCCTTCATGATTACTTATGCTCGTTTTGCAGCTTTTTACTTGAGACCTCATCCAACACTTATTAATTTTGTTCTTTTTTGATGGCATGATCATAACAAGCATGGGATCATTTAAAAGAGAATCAAATGATCTTTTGAAAGATATCAAATATGCATTGTGTAAAATTCGGAGTCGGGATAAATTAATGGCCAAACTCAGATTTCCAAACTTTTTTGCTCGTTTTGCAGCTTTTCAATTCAGACTTTATCCAACACTTTTGAATCCTGCTCTTTTCGTGATGGCATGATCATAACAAGCATGGTATCATTGTAAAGAAAATTGAATGACCTTTTAAATGATGTCAAATATGCAATGTGTAAATTTTGGAGTTGGGAGAAATTAATGGCCAAACTCAGATTTCAAACTTTTTTTGAGGGGTTTATATGTGGGGAAAATATAGATCACTGGACATTTATCATTCAGCTGGCATGCCTCTGAGCTATTGCAACGCACTCGGAATAAACTCATACGAAACTCGCTGTAACTCGGGGTGCTCGATCTAAAGTCGCGCTAATCTCGTGGGCACCTCCATTTGACTCGTAAAACGATCGCAATGCTCGTATATCGCTCTTGAAAACTCGGAACGCACTCGCGTATACTCAGATGTGGCGAGTTATTACGAGTTATTGTGAGTTTATCTCGAGCTTCTTACGAGTTATTGCGAGTGCTGCGAGTATATAACGAGTTTAGGTGAGTTCAGCACGAGTTACAGCGAGTTAGCAAAATTTTTGAACATGTTCAAAAATTTTGAAACAGCTCACGACTTCAAGGAGAGTTGTCCCGAGCTTGAACGAGCTCCGCCGAGCTCTGCCGAGTTGTCGCGAGTTATCCCGAGTTTCATGGTGAGCTTTATGCGAGTTATCGCGAGTGCCTCATTTTGGCAACTCGCTATAACTCGCCATAACTCGCGATGTTAACTCGCCAAAGTGGAAACCTTAATGACTGTTTGTATACCATTCTCCATTGCCTAATGATCCTTAGCGTGTGACAGGTATTTGAAGAGGAAGAATGGCAGTTATCAGCGGGGATTGAGAGTCACTTTAACTGGTATAGGGTCTGCATGGAGTAGTGAACATCTGCTGCCCTTAGATTGTGTGTTACCTTGATCAACCCATCTTGTTAGGATTATACTGTACTGTACTGGCGTACAGATGTGGGGGAGGAGGGTGGGGGGGGGTCTAGGGGCATGAACCCCTTAAAAGTTTTACGACCAAGACCAAATAGAGATAAAATGGCAGAAAATGAAAAAAGGGGGATAAATATTATATTCTTTTCTGAATATTATGGTAAAATCTGTCACAAAATTAGATTTTTTTTTTATTAAAAAGGTATTTTTGCTCGCTCACTCCGCTTTATAGCAGGTTTTTTTTTCAATTTATTTTGGCCCATTTTTTAATGGAAAATCGTTCGATTTCAGGTCAAACATGCAATCTCATTTATCTGGTGCAGTCCATAAATATTTTAATAATTCACCCAATATCCAGGACGATTTATTGATTGATCGATTTATCGATTGGTTGATTAATTGATTTATTGATTATTCGATTAACTGATTAATCTGTTTATCGATTGATTGATTGATTAAGTGACTAATTGATTAGTTGTTTGATTGATTGATTGATTGACTGATTGATTGATTGATTGATTTACTGAGCCATTATCTTTTTTCTCTCTCTCTCTTTGGAGATAGAGAGTCATTAATTGCATAATTATACAGGAGACAAGAGGATAATGTGCCTTATGACGTCACCTGTATATAAAAATCTTAATTTCATCATTTTGTATTCAACTATTCGATACCCCAGATGAGTGAACGTTGATCAAGTTTGCAATCGATGTAATTATCATGATAGGAAAAGTGAGAGAAAGAAGACAAGCTAAAGATAGATGTGTCATTATGATGAATAGGTCATGAGGTCATCGTCACTTTATACATATCCCACTTGGGCGAGAACACCACTTAACAATATGACATCTTCTATCACCTCCCAAACATCTTAAGTGCCACCAAGTATGCTTTCAACGTAATGTCAGCTGGAAAAAGCAAGTGACGTATTGCTATGGTCATTTCAAACTATGCACTGCGATCCATTGTACACCTATATACTCGCATGTTTTCAAACCCATCCGCTTATATACTGGTAAACACAGATATGACGGTAAATCATTTCTCAACAGAGAAATGAAAACTTGATCTTCATCTTAGATTTTTTTCTTGGGGGTGGTGCTAGGATTTGTAAATATGTAATCAAAACATTCACTGGAGTAATTAGCCACAAATTTTGAGGGGGCCTAATATTATGGAGGATGGAGCAAAAGTGATAAAAAGATGCGAGCGGTCAAAATTTTGACCTTTTTGGTACAAATTTCTATATCTTTTGATTCATTTTGACATAATATTCAGAAAATGCTATAATTTTCACTATTTTCTTTCTTTCCTTTTTTTTTTGGGGGGGGGGGGTCGGAAAACTCCCCCCCCCCTTTATCTGAAAAAGAGGGATCCACTAAAAAGGCAAATGCTTGTAAAGTGTGGACACTTCTAATAATTACTGTAGAATTGCCTATGAAGACGGACAACGAGGTAACAGAACAAATAGATTGAACAGCACAAAGAATAAAATAAATAGAACTGACCAAAAAAATGAAAAGGACACAAATACGAAGGATAATGAAATAAACAGGAAAAGAAAGAAAGATAATATAAGAGCAGGACTTAAACGCTAAACAGAAAAAGGAAAGTAAGTTGGGTAGGCATGCATGTAATGGCGAATTTAATGAGCCAACATATGATTATTCAATTTTATGAAATGATGACCTATACTAGTAAATGATTTAAGAAAAAAAACACGTCAGGTGCACTCTGTCACGGCCCCTTCCTCTGGTTCGCTATCGGTCAAAATATATTGCCATTAAGTGATTTAACCGTAATTATCATTTTTTACTCGAAAGAGGTTGCAAACTTTTTTATCCGATTAATTCATAGAGCTAATCACAACACCTAGCAAATTTGACTACTCTAATTGTTTCTATCTAAAGATATAAAAAGCCATCTCATCATAATTAAAGATGCTACGGGAGTGATGTAAGAATCTTGTAATTGATTGTAAGTCAAATGTGGGTCCGAAATCAAACTTGAATCCTTCGACTGATTCCAGATTATTGCACATGCAGAAAATGGTTCAAAGTGATCCATGAATTTTTATAATTTTTTTTCTCGGAGACATTATAGCAAACTAAAAAAAAATAGAAACGAAATTATGAAAAGTGAACGGAACAAATGAATACTTCATTGTCACAGAAGAAATGCAATCTAAATTGCAGGGATCTAAAATAATCCAGATGGGTTATAATTAGGGATCAATCTGGTTTTGGATTTATTTTGAATCCAAACAATTTTTAATCTCGAGGGATTTGAATTTAAATCCTTTGAGATTTATAAATGAAGTATGATTTAAACTAAATCCATAATTCGATTGGTCCCTAACTACAGTCCATCTGGATTTATTTTAAATCCCTGCAATTGAAAGTGTATAGTGTATGAAATGGATAATTAAAGCTTTAACAGACAAAGCTATCGGGTCCTCTCTCTCATTCTGTATGCATGCTTGCTCAATGAAATTATTTCAGGCGATGTGAAAAGGGCTCAGCTATCCGTTACTGATGCTCAGAGTTGTGAATTCGATTTGTAGCTGCATGATGTTGTAAACTAAAACCATCTTGTCCGGACACTAATCTATTTTAAGAGGAACGGAATCCCGACCTGTAACACTGCCGGAGAACAGGAAAGGTAATGTATATATCCTATAAGGTTGGAGCCACAAGGTCGTTATCATATTAGGCCTATATGGTTTAGCATACTGTATCAACTCAATCCCTTATTGCTCAGAGTAAGAGAAAGGGAATAAGTAATTACAGCGATAGAGAAGGATGACATGGATGAGGTAGGTCTATAGCACAGGAAAGGGCTGCCTGACACAGACCATGGACCTATCTTCAAATACAGTGGAAAGATAGACAAATATGCATTAGTGTTCTTTGAAAGTAAAAACAAAAAATCGCAAAAACTTCTGGTCATGCAATGATAATATATGCAATGATAATTTTCTCATATTTTGTTGTTTCTATATCTTCCTTTTCTTGATGTATTATTCATGTTTATCCCTCTTGTTGTCTTTCTCTCTTGGGTGTGTGGGGTACGTGTGCGTGTATATGTTTTTCAGGCTCTCTTTTTTTCTCTCCCCCTCTCTTTCTCTCCTACTCTTCCTCATCATATCTACAGCGATACACACGTACATGCACCCACCCACACATACTACATCCACACACGCACATCAGATATAGAGCTGTGAGCAAAAGAGAAAGAAAAGCATCCTATTGATCCATTGCTCCGAGCTTAGTTTTTCTCATAACAGGCCTCGGATTCCAAATACTTATAATCCATATATCCATTCTATATCTCTCTCTCTCCGCAGACAACATCCTAAGCCACCATCTGAAGAAAGAATAAAAAGGTCTTACGAACCTCGGATTTGTGAAGATCTAGGCCGCAAATAGACAGGATATACTTCCTTCGATTACGATTTTACTAACAAGTGTTATCCTGGAATCTTCTTAATTATAGCATGAGGTGTTGGTGTCACTCACTCACTCACACACCTAAGGCAGATGAAGAATTAGTACTGTCAATAATATGCGATGTGCATCATATAAGCCTCGGACGTGCCATCCATATATACATTTCAGATATTGCTTGATGTTCAGCCACATGTCATTTGTTTTTCGCTTTGTATCCTTCGTAAGTTTAATCAACGAAGTTAATTGAATTTATGTGTTTTTTCGACGAAACATTCAAAATAAGTCATTATCATATGAATGCCTCCGACGTTTAAACGTAAATGCTTTATGTTGGTATAGAACGTTGTAAAGAGCCTACTCAAAGAGCCTCCGCCCCTACACACGAACGCACCCACATAGACCCCCCCCCCCCCGTATACACACACTCCAAAATAATACCCAACATCCCCTCCGCATTAGCACACACACACTAATCTGTCTCTGTTCGTGCTTATTGTGAAGAAAATAAATTAAAAGTTTGGTGATTTAACTTTAAAAAAAATGGTTGGATTCAAATCGAGTTGTTTTTTTCTCTGATTTCTACAAGTTTTATTTTCTTCAGGTAAAGTCCGAAGGACTTCTTCAGTACATGGTGAATATTAGTGGTGAAAATGATGAAAATTATGGTGAACATTAAACTAATCCGATTGAATAGCAAAGAAGTGATGTAAAATGAATCTGGTATTTCACTTTTTAATTAGCGTTAAATACCCCTGTATTTTTCAAAACGTTGACAATCAAAAGATCTGAGTAAGTTAATGTCTCTTTGTTGTTGTTGTTGTGTGTGTGTGGGGGGGGGGGGGGTCATTGTATGACTAGTTCAGTGGATAGCAGAATCATTATCGTTCCTAAATAAAACGGAAATGCAATAATAGTAATAAGGGGATCGAACTAGAATAGAGCAGAGCCTGATTTGAAATAAATCCAGGTGGTCTGTAGTTAGGGACCAATCGAAACTCTGGATAAAGTTTTAATCCTAACGATTCATTTTTAAATAGCAAAGGATTTAAATTCAAAACTCTTCAGATTAAAAAACAAAACAAATCTTATAGGATTAAAAAAAAAGATTCAGAATTTGATTGGTTCTTACTTACAGTCTACCTGGATTTATCTAAAATACCTGCAATTTAGAGTGAATCCTCACCACAATTCCTTCCGTTTTTAATGTAGGTATCAATGGTGACAGGTGTACAATCTGCTAGCCCCCCCCCCTTCAACCTCTCTATTACGACATCCAAGATGACATTATGAATAGTTTCTTACAGAAATGAATCATTGAACCCTCCCCCCCCCCCCCGAAATTCTAAATCTTAAGCAGAAATCAGTCGTACCCTGTACTAATGTAGTAGTAGTAGTATGGTATTTATTCAATCAAGAAAACTGGCAAAACAGTCCAAGGACTGGAAAATCCAGTTTACAGTATAAGCAAAGACAAAGTACAATATTATAAAGATGAAATATAAGCAAAAAATCCAACCAATCGATTATCATATTACACAAACATAAAAGATATACCAGGAAAAAAAAGCAATGAAAAAAAAAACAATGTTACAGTATATAATATGCCTATGTCATGTATAGGCCTATATATGAAAAAAAAATCTTATTTGGAACAGCAGTGTTCTCTACTGTACCGTAATCCATGTAAACATTTCCTTCCCCCTGTGTATTTGGCAGGTGTTGAATCTGGTTACCTTTCAAGCCAAGGGCCTATTTAATTATTGACAAGATCGATCATTTATTCAAATATGTCGGCTCCCATGATACCCGTATAGTCGGTGGAACTAACCATTAACTCGCAGGATTCGGCTCGCACGAGTAGTTGTACACATCAGAGAGAAGTTACTTTATATAAATCATATATTGCACGTAGAGATAGCAATATTTCACTAAATTGAAAATGCAAAGTGCATTGTGAAGCTTGATATTGCCGAGGTACATTATGATGTTTATGGGGCGTATCGAATGTGTGTGTGTGGGGGGGGGGGGGGGTGAAGGGTTCCTCTACAGTGATAGAGATACTCCCCCTCACATCCCCTACCCCTGCACAATGATAAAGGCTAGAAATTCAACATTCGAGACTCAAAAGTATTTATTTATCATCATGAATGCGGGAATATACAAAGAAATTTGTCTTCAAATTGCTTTGAAATATATAATAATAATATATAGCATTTATGAGGCGCCGATTTATCTAGTTGCCTATTCAATGGCGCTCTTTATATTACCCCGTCTGTAGCTCCAGCTGCTAAAGGCGCTTGGTGCATTCAACATGTTCAAGGAATTAATCCGGCCGGGTACCCATTCACCTCACCTGGGTTGAGTGCAGCAAAATGTGGATACATTTCTTGCTGAAGGAAAACGCACCATGGCTGAGATTCGTAACCACTAGAACACGACGTCCCCATCATCAATATGTACAAAAAAATATGGAATGTGCAATGTATCATAACGAAAATTACAGAAAACTGTTCATCAAAAAATGAGCTTCTATACAACTTTCTACAATAACTTATAATGGTACAATATTTAGGGGTATCCATGACCGTAGACATGCTCCCCCCCCCCGAAATTTTGAAAACCTACTTTTTTTAATAACAATTTTCACAAAATTCACCAATAGTGTGCACAAAATCCTTTAATTTCACTTTTAAAATACAAAAAGACCCCCAAGACGAGCTCGGTTGCTTTGCTCCCAGTCGTTCTCTGTCATTTGACGGGAATATTTTGTGTTGTTGAACCCTCGTTACGTCACGGAGTGAAAGCTCCCCCAACGACGCAACGCAACCCTCGTTCATCTTTCGGGGGGGGGGGGGGTCACTATATTTTAGGGCATTTTAGCAATCCCTTCGCAGACGTTTTCTTTAACGCATGAGAATCTTTTGTCTGTCAAAAGCCCTTGATAACAAAGCAGCCTTTGTCGAAAATCGGTCAATCAAAACGGCAATGTCGTCCTGGACACTGGACAAACAGACAAACGACATATTTGCCATTTTTTGTCCGGTCCGGATCTAACACGTTGTACTGTCCCGGTCCACCAGCTTTCGACAATGACCTCTAATCTGTCCATTGTGATTTAACGGGCATTTTTCAATATATTCTAAACGTTGAAGAAAGCGTTTGGGAATGTTTGCTAAAATACGCTTTGCGTTCTTTGGACGTTCCCGTCTTGTATCGTAAGTTCTATATAGGGAGATTGTATCGGTAGACGGTTAGATGTGACAGGGGCTTATTATTTGGAGACTGAATTCCCATCCTCCTTTATAATACATAAAGCATGGGCAATTTTGCAGGCATCTTTTCGACCTACCGTTGACATGAAAGCGAGAGAATGTCTGTTTTATCGATTGCCTCTTACAACATGATTACGAGCAATTCCAACTCAATTTCACGCTACCCGGAGAGTATACTTTCTTCCAGCGCGCTGAATGTATAGTATCCATGAACAAGTAAACATCATGAACCATATATAGCTATACTACACTGTAAAAACTGTGGTGTTAAAACTGACACCAGTTGGTGTTAATAGAGGACCACACCCTGAGGTGTTAAAAGTACACCCTAGAAATTGAACATAACACCAAAGTGTGTAAATGTAACAACCAAAGGTGTTGTATAACACATATAGGTGTCAAACTAACACTGTCAATTTAACACCGGTGTAAAATAACTGGTTTGGTCCTATATGTACACACGGTTAACACCACAGTTTTTGCTGTGTAGGCTCAAATTCTCAAACATTCTTCGGTAGGGAGAGGGGTGTATAGAGCTTGATTTTCAGTCCCTGAAGGTCAACTGCCCCCCCCCCCACCGCCCCCTTCTTTTGCCTCCCCTGCCTCCCACACTCATGGCCCTAAAAAGTGGATATCCTTAAAGGACAAATCCACCACAAAAAAATTGATTTGAATGAAAAGACAAAAACCCAACAAGTATACCACTGAAATTTTAATCAAAATCGGAATCCGATGTAAAATAAGAAAGTTACTAACTTAGTATTTTATGAAATTTAGCGAAACTTTAAATGGTCATGATGACAATTTCAAGTTTCGCTAAATTTCATAAAATAGTAATACTTGTACATCCTGGTCAGTGAGCGAATGAGGAGACTGATTGCGTCACCCATTCACTACTCTATTGTATTGTATTACATGAAATATGAAATATTCTCATTGTCTCTACATTGTCATGTGAAACAAAGTTTTATTCCTCCTTGAACATGTGGAATAACCTTTGTTTTAACATTTTCTGGTTCAGACAAGTTGGGCATTATTGAAATCCGCACGCTGAGATCCCACCTCACGAGCCATTCAGAGTCTGCAAAGCAGACTAAGTTTTACCTACATTAGTCTTGCTTCAGATAATGGGTTCTCTTACCCCCCTTATTTTTATACATTCTCCCACGAAATCCCTTGTTTTCAATCCATTACACTTCAAGTATTACTGCTCTTGAAATCCCAGTCCATGAAATTACTTTGCGCACTTCATGGATTATTGTGGAGCGTTGTTGCCCATTATGGATTAGTCTCCGGACTTTGAAACAGAGGGTCGTGGGTTCAAATCCCAGCCATGGCGTAAATTCAATCGGCAAGAAATTTATCTACATTGTGCTGCACCCGACTCATGTGAGGTGAATGGGTACCCGGTATGATTTATTCCTTGAACGCTTTTGCGCCGATTAATACGGCGGCTCAGCTACAGCCGGGGTAATATTATGATACCAAGTATCAAAGTGCAGTTGAGTATAATGAACATAGTAACTGCGCTATGTAAATGGACATATTATTATTATTATTATTATGATAGCATTAGAATAAATCACAATGCTTGATACGAATGGAGGGGGGAGACTTGACATTTCATATAACTACATGCAACTGCAATTAATGTTTGTTTTTTTAACTATTCAAAACCATGCTCTATCTGTCATTTCATTTTCGTTTTCACTGAAAGCTTATAATGGTTTTCATATTGGCTTTTTAAAATCACCGAGCAATGCACGCTTTACCTGCTCCCGATCTTATTATATATTATTCCTATATCATTCTTTGCAAGATAATTTTGTCATAATTCGCATAATTTACATTTATTAATACCAATATTTAAGTAAAACTGTAACTTCACGTTAAAATCAGAACAACGTAGCTTAAAACATGAAGTTGCATATCCCCCTCCTTTTCCATCATTTTCTTTCGACATGTGCATCTCTCTTGTATTACTTTTTTTGTATATTACCGCAATATTAATTTTATGTTGTCATGATTGTATCATTATGTTTGTTTCTGTATATTACCATACTATATTCATTATGTGTTGCCCTTTATTATTTTATTCGGCATTTCAACAAAAACAGTTTACAATCAATTTACAAGAGAATATACGATTACAAGTGAAAAGGGATGTTTACAGAACAAGTCCAGGTTGCCTGGAAAAGGAAAAAGTTAAATAAATTACTGTAGCCCGCAGGCTTTCCTCCCCGACCTGGACTTGTATGTTAACACCCCAAGAATAAAAACATATATATAGATTATTATATTAATACAAACAACAATTCATATAGAAAAAAGCATATTGAAATTGGTATGTATAAGAGCAATCAAATATAGTGTGATTAGAAACGTAATTACAGGACAACTTAAAGGACAAGTCCACCCCAACAAAAACTTGATTTGAATAAAAAGAGAAAAATTCAACGAGCATAACACTGAAAATTTCATCAAAATCGGATGTAAAATAAGAAAGTTATGACATTTTAAAGTTTCGCTTCATTTCACAAAACAGTTATATGCGCATCCCGGTCGGTATGCAAATGAGGGAACCGATGACATCACTCACTCACTATTTCTTTTGTATTTTATTATATGAAATATGAAATATTTTGATTTTCTCGTCATTGTCATGTGAAATGAAGTTTCATTCCTCCCTGAACACGTAGAATTCCATTATTTTAACATTTTGTGGTTCAGGCAATGAGGTCCTAATCGTCAAATTCGTAAAAATTGAAATATTGTATTATTCAAACAATAAAAAACAAAAGAAATAGTGAGTGAGTGACATCATCGACTCTCTAATTTGGATGTCACTGGCTCGTTCATATAACTATTTTGTTAAAAATAAGCGAAACTTTGAAATGTCATAACTTTCTTATTTTACATCCGATTTTGATGAAATTTTTAGCATTGTGCTTATCTGATTTTTCTCTATTGATTCAAATCAACATTTTTCTGAGGTGGACTTGACCTTTAAAGAAGGTGTAGTAAATTGGTATTTAGATATACATTTAAATTGGCCAGGTAAATATAAACTTTAAAAAGAAGTACATTGTATTCGGAAAAGATGTATAAGCAGTAAAAAAAAAAAAGGCTGACCAATATTCCATTCCATTGCTCATAGAGCCCCCCCCCCCCGCAGTAATCTTTATACATCTTATTCAAATAACTCAGACCGTAAGCTTCGTAGCCATGGATTTAAAGATCTGCAGACCAGGACAAACCTTTATGATCATATTCGTTTAGAACACAGGTAACCTGGGCCTATTGTTCTGATTGTTTCCCTTTCCTTTTAATAAAATTTCAATCAGGGACATGTAACCTGCACGGTACCGTGCATATACGGCACTTCGAAAGAGTATATAAGGCCTGCTTTTACAAACTTTGCCCATTCTCCTGAGGACGACAAGAACACACTTGTCGAAACGTCGAGATTGGGTGGTCCTTTTCAGGACCAACACTTGCCCAAGAAAGATACATGGTGTACCGTGAAACCTACTACACTATTCTTCTCCGCAATGGAAACCTTCAGTAGTTACAATATTTCATTTATAAAAAGATAGGAAGATATAAGCTTATCATGTAAGAAAAAAAAAATCAAATTAAATCTTCTGTTTCTGTGATGGTAACTCCCGTATAGGAACTCGGCAGGACAGCCTTTTTGCTGGTATAATGTCAAGCTGGTACATAACCAATTACCTATGAAACATTTTACGTCTATGCTAATCAGTCATATTGCATGGCTGACCATATAGACGACAGAAATTACTCTCGGGTCTTTTGATCAAAGTGGAGACAATGGCAGAGAGGGGATTTGAACTCACAACCTTGCGGTTATGAGTCCAATGCTGTAACCACTAGAACATCTTTTCCAAAATTTGAATTCATATGCCTGCTATATATGTATGAAACAAAATCTCATCAGAGTGTCTTTATCATTTCAATTGTAGGCCTATATATTAGCTTTCTACAATGAGTTTGTTTGAAATAAATATAAATTTTATTGAACACTATTGATGTAAATTACAGATAATTTCAGTTCAAAGTATTGAACGATATTTTAAACTTGAACTATAAGTTGTATAAAATTAAAGGAATTACTTCACCCTTATCACACAGTTATTTTTGAATCAGCTAGGAAAAGAACTCACTATGTTTGATTTTTTTATATTATTAACGAAAAAAGTGTAATACTCGGTATGTTATCAAAATAATGTCCTCTTTTTAATCATGTTCTAGTCATTGCAAAGAAATCAGTTTATCTTAGTAGATGTAAATCATGTACACCAACAGTTTCTGATTGTGTTGATTTGTTAACTAGATCGTTTAAAATGGAAAAATGTATAGCTATTCGAAATAACAAAAGGAGTGTCCACGAACGCAGGTGGCGAGACGTGATACAGTGGTTATCCACTTATGTTACGTAACTGTTATGTAATTTCTTCATGTTCTTATAATGTATCATTTGTATTTGTTCAACTGTATTGAGTTGAATGTACCTTGAAGTGACAAATAAAACATCATTTATATACAAAAAATATAAATTGCTGGGGGTGGGGGGAGGGTCGCCATGATATCTTGATAAGTCGGGGGAGCAAGACGCACTAAAATTGACGCCATTTTTCTCTCAATTTAATAAAAGGGCCTTTATCGTGCTTCGCGGCCCTGATCTCTCCCCCTAAAATTTTGGTTGATAACCTTCTTTTTTTTTTCTTTTTTTTTCTTTGCTTGTCAATTTTGTTTCCTGCATCCCCTAAAATTTGTGTGGTCCCCCCTAAAACTTTGGTTGATAACATATATATTTTTTTTTTGCTTGTCCAATTTTTTACCTGTGTCCATCCCAAAATTTCAGGTGGACCCCCTAAATTTTTTGGCTCCCGCCGCCAATGCCCCCCCCCCCCGGCACCACCCCTGGAAGAACATGCCTTTGAAATTCTGATATACGCACAGCCAACATTGGAGCATGCTCTGATTTCCAGGGTCTCAGATTTCGTGATGCTTATCCTGCACAGTCCTACTCTGAATACAAATTGAAGTTACCTTGTCATACTTTTCTATGGATAAACGTATTTGACGAACATAGCCATGAAAGCTCGAAACCATTAGTGGTATTTATACACAGCTGTATGGATTTCTGATTCATTTATATTTTAATTCAAGTTATGAACAATGATAGTATGATGTATCAACCTGTTTTTCACAAGCTTTGCTTTCCCAAGGTTTCCTCCACATGACAGTTCAAGTTACATGATTTTCAATGCTATTATTTAATTGTTTTTAAGAATGCATTGTATTGTTATATTTCAATGTTGATTTCGAAAAGTTCAAAGTGTTATTTGCTGTTAATTGTAATGAAATGAAAATGAAATAAAAGTTATAATGCTATAACATTTCATGAGCTCTTTGAAGGACATGAAAGGCATATTGCAGTTAAGAATAAGAAAGAAATTTGCTGACAATTGCAACTATAACTTAAATACTTTATAAACAATTCCATTAATGAACGCAAATGGGAACAGAGTGCAAGCAGTGAGAGAGTGAAAGGAAGAGGGGAGGGGGAGGGGAGAGATAGAAATAAGAAAGATATCGATAAATATATATAGAGAGAGCTGGAGATGATATAAATGGGAAGACCGACGGAGGACGAGAGAAACGGGGGCGGGCAGTTGGCTCGAGATCAAGATTACGGATGCAAAGTGAAGAAAACAAAAGGAAGGCTTGAAAACTTCGAGAAAAACATGAAAAATATAGGAATGTCGGGGAAGGGAGAAACGGTATATAAAAAGAAAAAAGAAAGAAAAAGGTGGATTCCGCGGAAGGGGAGAAGGGGACAGGGTCGCCTGGATTGAGAAAGGGCATATAATAACAGGGGATTTTAAATGTTATAGTAAGTAATGCATAAGATTGGCGGAAGAGAAGTAAGCAAGTAAGAAGAAAAAAGACTGAGCGGGGGAACGAAAAATTATGAAGAGATCTGATGTTAGAAGGAATTTAAGAGATAATGAATGAGTGATTCAAAGTATATCGGATTAAAATATAGGAAGTAACCATGATAACGAGAAGTCATGGAAATAAAGAAAAGATAAATCTGCTGAAAACAACCAAAGACATGACAGATTATTAGGGGATTCGACAACTGGAAGCCAGGTTACCAAAGCGTGCCCCTATTTCACAAAGTTTACTTTGACATGTTTGATGCAAAGCTTAATCTTCGAGTCCGATATTCCTGAAAAACTTCATGTTGATTGGACAACGTTTTATTTGCTAAAAGGTTGTCTGAAAAAGGAGGACTATGCTAGGAGCTATATATAATGATCGAATCTACAGTATTATTATGCAAGAGTGATAAATAGACCTAAATGATGATGGTGATGATGATGGTGGTGGTGATGATGATGATGATGGTGATGATGATGATGATGATGATGATGACGATGATGATGACGATGGTGATGATGATGATGGTGATGATGATGATGATAATGATAAAGATGATGGTGGTGGTGGTGATGATGATGATGGTGATGATAATGATGATGATGATGATAATGATGATGACGATGATGACGACGACGATGATGATGATGATAATGATGATGATGATGAACCGCATTTTTATAGCGCCATTTATCTGTTAAAAATGGACGGCTCCCCATTATGTCACAAAGTTGCTGGAAAACATAGGTCTTTGGTATAGATTTGAAAGTCTCAAACGTAAAACTTATAAAAGGGCCCAAATGTCCTAAGCATGTTACAGAGGGGATATGTAATGGCTTATGGGGGAGGGGAGTGCAGAGTGCCAGACCCCCCCCCCTCTGTCTGTCAGAATGTTGATGATCTTTTTTTCTCAGTTCTCAGAACATTTGACTTGTGTGACGGAAAAGTAACGAAGGTGACTTTCGACCTTTTTTCAGTCGTCAGAAAAAAAAATAGTGACAGGAAAGTAAAGGGGGGTGATTATTCATACTTTTTTTAATTTTTATTTTTGTTTGTCAGGAAAAAAAACTCGTGCCCCTCAAGGACAACATTTCCAGGTACTCCGCGGGGGGGGGGGGGGGGGATTAGGGGCACAATATTATCATATACCAGTGAGACTGAGAGACGCTTTAATCTAACAGAAGTATTTTTTTTTTAGACCTTCACTTAGTATTGGCGGCATTCAGTAATAATATTTGACATTAATGTATCCTGAACATCGTTATGAAATAAATGAAAATAATTCGAACCATTTTGTAAAGATCAAGCATCCACAAAAATCATCAAAATGATGGTGAAGAGCGGCGATGGGTAAGAAAAGGGAGAGAGGATGAGAGGAAATAGAAAGGGATCCTTTCTGAGTGATCTTTCTGTCTAAAACAGACAAGTAATTTACATCCATCAGGAGATTCAAGGCACCATCTCTAGCATTCCTCAAATGAGCGAAATGCGAATCCTCTTTTCCTCTTTGTCTCCAATTTTGTATGCTTTCAAAATATGAAGCTTGTGCATCAAATTGCAAATAGAAAATGACATGCATCTCCTGATAAAAATCGCAGAGTGAAACTAAAAATCGGTTCGTTTTTTTTTTCTGCCGCATGCATAGGACTGATTGTATATAGAGATCGAGCGTAGAACAAAGTACGGTAAACGCATGGAAAGATGAAAACATAGCGCCATTTTATGGCTCTCTGGGATGTAATGATAATGATAAATGACTTTATTTTGTTGAGAAAATGTGACGTCTTTTTAAATGCATTTGACATCAGTTAGCATTGTTGCTCTTTTTTTTCTTTGCCTTCATCATTATCATGGGGGGAGGTATTTTTCATCTTTTTTTCTCTTCTTCTTCTTCTTAATCTTCTTCTTTCTCCTCCTCCTCCCCCTTCTTCTTCTTCTTCTTCTTCGTCTTCTTCTTCTTCGTCTTCTTCTTCCTCTTCTTCTTCCTCTTTTCCTTTCCGAAGGTTTATCATCGAACAATGTAGGCCTGTATTATATTTGTATAGTTTTATATATACATGTATTTCAATAAGATGAATCCGTATATGTACTTTGATGAAACGTCATGATAAAGTCGAGCTTCGTCATGTTCGTTGACCATATCTGTAGAATACCGATATATTTTCGGGGGGGGGGTGGGAATGAATCTTGTGTATTATGTAGATCCACAGGGGGGGGCACAGCCGGCTCGTGTCCCCCCCCCCCTTGAAATTAGTCATTTGGATCCGCCCCTAACGGAGAGATGCCAAGCCGCCGATTGGATCAAATCATTCGGGACATCACGCATGCAGTGTCTTTAACATTGCCCTCGACGAACTAAAGCTATATTCCGGTAAATTTCATATGGCCAAAGCAAATAAACCAACGAAATGAAGATTTGTGTAAGGCGTTGAAGTTATACTTTGTCAACTTACGTCATGACCGTCATCTGATATCATGGATATTAGTCACTGTCTTTTTGCTTGTTATTTTTGTTCATATCGTAATTATTTGTAGCATATTTTGATATTCATATATATTTCTTTAGTGTCCTAATACTATATGCTTTTTAAATGAAATTTAAGTATTAAATAAATGAACTGAACTGTAAGTGTTTAATTATGAACACTGGGCTTGAGGGCACTGGACCCCCCCCCCCTCAACAAAATAAATGCATAAAGGGAGGCAGAAAATAAGCAAAGAAAGACAAGGGATGAAATATTGTATTCCTTTTTTTAATATACATGTAATGTCTAAATCTTTCACAGAATTAGGTTTTCTTTAAAAAAATGGGGGAAAATTCTTTTTCGCTTCGCTCAGTCGTAACACATTAAATTGTTTGCCCCATACGCAATCGTGTGCCCCCAAAATATTGGCTCATTATCATGAACACAGTTAATAACAATTAAGTTATTATCTATGACCGTTAATAAATGACTATATAAATCAATCAATAAGGACCAATTACCACAAGGTAATGTCTGTGGTCAAACTGCAATGTGCTTGTGCATAATTCTAGATCAGAAACCTCAAACAGTTGAATCTTCATTGCCCATCTTGTGAAGGCATCATTATGTACTGAACGGTCATTATCTACACATTTAGTTTAATGCATGATCACGAAGGTAATATGCTTCACGAAACAACGGAATTGAAAACATAATAGGCCTACACCAAGGGCGGAAATCTCTCCCCAAAGGTAGGGGGGGGGGGGACCAGGGGCTGGAAAATTTGACAAGCAAAAAAGAAATATATCACCCCAAATGTAACGTCATTTCGACCAAAATAAATTTGACAAGCAAAAAAAATGTTATCACCCAAAAAGTAAGGTCATCACGTCAAAAAAAATGTTTTATTTCGATTTTGAATGATGTATTTCTTTCCATCATAAAAGACCAAAACATAGTAGGGGGACATTTGATATTGTGTCCCCGCTACTATTTTGGGTAGGGGGACGCGTCCCCCCTCTCCCCCTGGGATTTCCGCCCATGGCCTACACGATGATGTATTTTTCGTGTACAGTTATAATAAAAATGATCTACCAAAAATAAGCATATATAGTACGCGACTACGCTATAACAAATCATTTCAAGGGAAATTAATGAAATATTCTTTTAAAACTCAGTAATGGGCCGGTATAGCGCATATATAATATATGCGAAAATGATATAACAAAATCAACAGAACTTTCAGAAAATTAAATCGTATATTATTTCATTGATGGTGTATATTCCATTTTGAATAGACATGATGGACAATGATAGATGTCGCATAATCATGCCTAATCGTAATCAGGGTCTGGGATCAGGAAAATTGTGGACAATCAAAATGTTAAGATTGCGGCAGTTTAAGGTGGTTGAGTTAGACATGCATAGGGATAGGAAGTTTATTCATTGCAAATTACATTTTCCTTTTGACTATTACGCTATGTCTGCAATACAATCCATTGCACCATCTCATTTTACAGACTTCATCATCTGATTATTGTTCATCTAATCCGCATGGTACAGTCATACCTGTGAAACCGACCCCAGATCGATCAATGCTATTACGTTATTACCAACGACATACTATCGGTCGGTTTAGAGACAGTTTCACTGGTGTGAGTGACTGCATCTTCAGTATGCCGTACGTTCCATTATGCTCCATTTTCCATTTTACTGACGTCACGTTTCAAGGTTCAATTTCACTAAATCAAACACGTTATACCCTGGTTTCGACCTCAACTTGAGTGAAGATTTGAGATCTTTAAATTGCGTACACAGGGGTATACACAGCAACCTATGATGCTTCATCAATTTCAACTTTTTTTTTTTATATTATCACTATTATTAATTCATCATTATTACCATCATTAGTATAGTAGTAGTAGTAGTAGGAGTAGTAGTAGTACACTGTAAAAAAAATTAGTTGAAAATACTCAATAAAATTGTGGCAAAATATTGCCTTAATTTTTTCAAGTATTTATGAGTTTGGCAGTTTTAAGTAAAATTTACTTATTTTCTTTGCATCCATTTTACTAAAGAAAATTAAGTTACAATAACTTAATTCAATTAAATATAACGATCACTAAAATATTTGAAAGAATCAAATGTGGGAGTGGACTTTCGTGATTCGAAAGTCCGCTCCTCCATCGTTTTATCCAAATATTAGACTTTGTGCATTGTCACTTACATGTGAATGTATAGGTACTGACATTGATATTTATGCACGATCGTTTCATTCTTACAAATAAAATAGTAAGAATAATATAAGCATTTTCCGAAAACCTAAAAAGAAATCTGAAATTTTTTGCTAAATGACTATTTAATGTTTGCTCTTTCTTTGATTCAACAAAGAATAAAATAGTTCGCACACCCTTATCCAAAACAATTTCAAATACAAATAGATATGACAGTTATTAAAAAAAATTACTTGCTCTAATGTATATTCATGCATTATTTAAATAAGGCGTTAATTGAAAATTATAAATACTTTCAACATGATTTTATAAGTAATACTCATTTTTGCCTAATTGAGTTAGATTTACTCAACCGAAGCAAGCTAGCTATATGTGAATTTTCTAAATGTATATTGAACCCAAATAAATCAAGTAAATTAAGTAAATTAAAAGATAAGTTAAAACTACTGAAAAAAACCGAAAAATAATTACAAAGTTTAAATTCTACTTATATACATTAAGTGTTAACTACTGATTCTGATTTTTTTTTACAGTGCAGTATTATTATTATTATTATTATTATAATCATTATTTATTATCTTTATTATTTATTATTATTATTAATATTATCATTATTATTATCATTATTATTATTATTATTATTATTTAGGCGGGGTCGATATTTCAAACTTTTGAGCATTCCTAAAAATAATTGGCATGTTGGTTAATATGTGTCCTCCCCTAAAAAAGCATATTTATGACCAAAACCAACCAAACTTTGGTGATGTTTACATCCAATGATAGTGATCATAACAGTGCTCCTTATCTAGCATATTTATCACTATACTTTGGTCGCCTATAAAATATTGGTAAAACCATATCGTTTTGATCGTGTTTTTGTCGTCCATACGTAATGGAAATGACCAATTTTTGCGCAGTATCTAAATAAAGTGTGATCTTAACATATCATACATGTCTTCACTAGCGTACCTACGGGGGGGAGGCAGGGGGCACTCTGCCCCCCCCCCTGACGAGCCACAACCCATACACTTTTTTTTTTTTGCTTGTCAATTTTGTTTCTGGTACAATAACCTTTATTTTTGATTTTTTTTTTTTTTTTTGCTTGTCAATTTTTTTGGCGGCCGATTTTGCCCCCCCCTGTGGAAAATCCTAGGTACGCCACTGCATGTCTTCATTTAAAACAAAAAAGCTTACAGTAGCAGCAGGTATACAAGGGAAACCTTTCAAAAATAAAGTGAAATCTATATGGTGTATATCTGTATATAGATACGTAATTCATCTTCACAAAATAGCGCTTTGAATACTGCAGTGCTTAAAGGGGAAATTTATCCTGTGAAATCTTTGTTATAAAATAGGAGAGAGAACAATTTTAAAAATATTGGTGAAGGTTTGAGGAAAATCCATTAAAGATGAAGAAAGTTATTAGAATTTTAAGTTTTAGATACGGGCGCCATAAACGAGCAGCTGCCCCATATGCTATGTAATATAAAATGCATTAATTTCATTTTTTTTTAAATGATTCGTGATGACTTATTCTTGTTTTCTTAATAGGATTGGGTGTGAAATGATTTATCTATTAAGGTACAGTAAAAACTATTTTCAATTTTCTGAAGAAAAAAAATTTCATTGATTATTTTACCCCACGATATGTAGGAAAGCTGCTCGCATATGACGTCACAATTATGAAAATTCTAATAACTTTTTCATTCTCTGATGGATTTTTCTCAATTCATCGGCAATATTTTCAAATTATTTTTTCCTGCTATTTTTTTCAATAAATTTTTTGTCAGGGTGAACTTCCCATTTAAACTGATTGTGGCCTTTCGATTGATAAACAACTTTATATTTTGCTTAATTCTTGAGTTTGATATGTTCGTCATCAAAATAACTCCTGGAATTGACGATACTCGACCAAGGACCTGTTATTTAAATCTCCATGACGTCGAGTACATGTCAGTGTAGCAGTAATTGCTTGCTATATCATGCTATGTTGAGACCTAATTTAGAATGATCGTACTCAGATCTGAACGTTACAACTGTAATAAAGGCAGGGAACATTGCTATCCAATTTCTCTCAATTTCCTCTTCAAAATGGCATTAGCTCGATGATGCTTTTTTCGTCTGCGGAATTGAGAAAGGATAGTCTAGGGTCGAAAATACTGACGAAAGTACTGACGCATACATTTCTTTTCTTTAAACCGTTCCTAAAGAACTGTTATCGAACATATCTAGGAGTCATTCTCAATGACATCTTTTATATCTATTCGGGTCATTATCATTAATATTAACAAAATGTGATTATGATAATAAAATATACATTTTACGCAGGTAATCGGAAAAAATATGTACTTAAGTCTTTGTGTGCAAAATTGCACTGAACAACAGGTGTATACGGGGGGGGGGGGGGGGGGGGTAGGGGGCTTGGGGGTACTGGACTTCCAAAATCCGCAAATAAGAAAAAAAAAAGAAAAGAGATGAACAAATAATGGGTGATGAATGATATCATTTTCTAAATATTACATGAGAATCTATCGCAAAATTGGAAAGGTCAAAATTTTCGCGCGCTCGAGACTTTTTAGAAATGTTTCCTCACACGCCAGGCCGGTTGTGCCTCTTCAAAAATGTTCGGCTCACTACGTCACTGAACAGATGATCGTAATATTTTTACTCTTTCCTTGTCTTTTTGTACAAGTGAAACTAAGAAATAAATTGTGGTTTGAGTACATGACACAACAGTTTCAAATGATCAAAACTGATAATCAAAGCGAATTTACAATGGTTTCGACGTTACAATTCCACTATTCTTTATATCTCTCTTCCTTTCTTTTATTCTTCTCTCTCCTTTTTTTAAAACTACTACTACTACTACTACTACTTCTACTACTACTACTACTACTACTACTACTACTACTACTACTACTACTACTACTACTGCTACTGCTACTGCTACTGCTACTGCTACTGCTACTGCTACTGCTACTGCTACTGCTACTACTACTACTACTACAACTACTACTACTAGTAGTACTAATACTAATAATACTACTACCATTACTACTACTACAACTGTTAACTACTTTTGCTACTGCTATATTAACTCTACTAATATAAATTACAATATTTCCCTTGATGGTTGATAAAACCCATATCATCGAAATTCTAATTTGACTGGCTATACCAATTAGTCATTATCTTCTTATTGCCATGATTTTCAAAAAGCACGCCGATTATTCCCTGTTTTTCGTTATACGACACACATATTAATATAATTTTCTTACTCATTTTTCATTTGTTTCATTCATATCATTCACTCACATTCATTTTCTTGTCAAAATACTAAAAAATAACAGAAAATGAACAAAGGTCAACAACATGAGATTTTTTCATGTTTTATTTGGTTTCAAACTTAACAGATTGGATAGGCTTTCAGTTCAGTAGAATATATTCACAAAGTACATGATATACTTCACATCAGCAGTTGAAATAAAAATAGCATGGATTCTGAATAGCATTTCATTTTCATTAATTTCAATGAATGGGTATACTCACACATTTGGCAGCGTACGTACTGAATGAAATAATGCAGATTATTCAAAAAGGTTTTTTTTCAGCAAATGCAACTTTCAGTTCAATTTGGCTACGGATTAGGGTACATTCTAGTGATGAGAATACAGCATTGATAATGCAACATTATACATAGAGGCAAATTGGGAGAATGTGATAGCATCATAAAATTTAAAAAAATATTTAAAAACAATGAATGAGAGACAGGGATTGTTCACATCTAAAATATAATAAATAAGCTTTAAAAATAATAAATGTACATTGAAGGGTAAAGTCCACCCCCAAAAACATGTTGTTGTTGTTTGTTGGAAATTAATGGCGACCAGTCATATTTGACTATTACCGCCAACTCGTTAGGCCAACGATTATTTTCTTTCTTTTCTTCGACGTGTCCTTTAAAATCGTTCCTCTCCTTTCTTTGTTTTTTTTCTAATTATTATTATTATTATTATAAAGACTATCGTATCTTACAGGTTACCGCATGATCCCGTCCCTTCTTACGACACCGTCCAGACGGTGATGATTTGAATTCATGGAGAAAAATATCAAAATCATGGTACTGAAATTTTAGAGATTAAAATTTTGATGAAAATGAAGGAATGACATTAATAAGTTTTGCATAGTTTCACATGCCTACAACAAACAGTACGAATGGAAAAGCAAATGTTATTACACATTCATGATTCCTTGTTTTTCATTGCATGGCATTTCAAATATATATATTCTCACAGGTTTTGTTGTATAACCTTGTTTTACATCATTTGAGGAGAAAATGGAAATAAAATATGAAATGAAAAAAAAAAGTTGTGTGTGATATCTACTCTCTCCTGTACATTGTATATACTGCCCATCTTTTGCAAATTATAACTAACTTGTGAAATCAAGTGAAACTCGAAAATATCTTATTTTTCATCCAGTTTTGAGGAAAATCGTCAGTGCTATGCTTTTCAAATTTCTGTTAATGAATATTCGAATAAATCTGATTGTGGGGTGGACTTGCGTTTAATTTAGATTTGCCTTGAAATGTTGTTTGTATGAATGCACTCTAATTGGAAGATGCTTTAATATAGAACTGTTTGCTTCATAATTACACATGTACTATAACATAAAATTCATGTCTTCTAGACCTTGTGTACATTAGTTCACCATTTGCCATCTTCAATTCAATACGAAATCTGAACAATGCATACGTAAGTCAAGGATCATCCATACATTATTATTATAATAATGTACATTCTAAATGATTTCACATTACCCCCATTCTCAATTACTTGAATGCATCCATGATTTGAATAAAACATCTTTGAAGGTGTTCTCGGGTTTAAAAAAGCTGATTATCTTTGGAACATGAACCGCAATGTCATCTCCCATAAAGAAACATTCCTAAAATAAATACGTACATGTAAATTTGAATGACAAATGAAGTCTACCCTGATAGTTGTTTAAAGTGCAGTGAATTTGGGAGAAAATATAGGGACAGTGATTTTCTATTTTTACCTGTCAAATTAAAACAGAAAATCCATTTTGGTTCATTATTTTCATGTGAAAATTCATTGCATTAACCTTTGCAAAATGGAATTCAGATTTGTGCTGTGTACATTTTGGATGCCAAAACAGAATTTTCATTTTAGATTTAAGTTTGAAAAGCAATTACACTGTCCCTACACATGTACTTCATAATAAATCATGAATTTGTATAATATGATTACATCAACCAATAACAAATTAATTGCAATTTTTGATGAGATTTTTCAAGGTTCTTTGCAACAGCACGACACTATAGTATATCACCTTTTCCCAACGTCCAATCATTTTTCTATCGTAATGGTTATTGCAAATTATGTTGCTATGAAACAATCTTCAATCATCAAATATATTCATCATATTAAAATGCAACTGAGTGGCATAAATTGTACATAACATTATAGGTAAATGGTATTTTCTGTTCCACTAATAGAAACTCTGAAATTATACCTTTCTAAAGTTTGAATGAATGTTCAAATAAATAGCTGAATACAACTTTAATAAATAGAATAATACTAGTAGCGGTTTTCTTTTATATTCTTTCATTTCTCTTCCTTTCGACTTCCCCTTTGAACACCTTATTCCCTCTCTCTCTTTCATTCTCTATATCCCTCTGCTTCCCTCCCTCTCTTCTTTCCCCTCCTCTCTCCCCCATATCCACTCATTGCTGCCTTTCATTCTTCTTTACACCCCCTCTCTCTCTCACTTCTTCTCTCCTTTCCTATTATCTTCTCTCTTGCCCCCTCCTCATCTTTCCTTCTCTCTCCCATAATCCATCTCTGTTCCTCTGCTAACTCTCTCTCTCTCTCTCGAAGCCCAGTTTATCCCTTGAACTTCACAATTACTCGTGGCCATAATCCGTACGCATAAATAACTAAAATAAGTGGATATAGCCCATTGAGTATCTCAATATTACCATTCCTGTGAACCACCATTTGCATGATACAATACATGAACAAATTCACTTGTTAGATTTCCTTGCTAGTTTATTACTAGTTTAATACAGCCATTTCCCTTTCATTCTGACCATGTCTATGGATATAAATTAAACATCATGCAGAAAATATATCTGTTCATTTTGAGCTTGCATGCATGTGTACAAGTAATGTACACAAAAATTCCTCTGTTCATTTTGAGCTTGCATGCATGTGTACAAGTAATGTACACGAATATTCCTGGGAACTATACATTTTTATCATATTCTGGGTAATAATGGATGGGACAAAGCATACAGAATTACAGATCTGAATGGAACCATCATTTTGGGACGGGATACGTAGTAGATGTTGCAGATTCGGTAGTGTGGAATACGGAAGAAGAAAAAAATCAATTGGAATTGTTCGGCCTCAATGCCAACCGATGCTTAATTTCCAATTATCGCACTGGTCGTCCCATTAATTAACCAATACAGATTTCACGCTAGATGCTGATGAATGGGACAATACAAGGGAGACATGCAATGGTACTGTCTGGGAAGTACTGACTACTTATGACGAATAGGAGAGCCAATCAACTTGCAAGCGATCAATCTATGACAACGTTCTAATTGATGCAAGCATAATGTTGCAGAGAATTAGCCATGTACTGGACATGTACATTTAGAACATCAACTTAAGCTGCATGCACTCCTCTGAATGTAGATATATTGCATAATAATTCTTCATTAATTATAAAATCTGTACGAATATCACAACCTGATTGTATTGATATATAGTCATATTCTCGATTATGTACATCCAGACTTTTATAAATATCTCATGAAGAAAATAAAAAAACAACTCTAAAATAATGCTATAATATAGTACATAGCTTCGATGGTTTGTTATTCTTGTTACTGTCCTTGCTTTTCTTTTTACTGCTTGGTCTCGACGACTTGCCTTTCGTCTGTGGGGGCGGTAGGACGACGGGCGGTTCCAGCCGCTTTCGCTGCAGCCTGTGCAGCGCGATGCGGTAGGTTCCGGTTATGCTATTGCGCGAGTCCTGATCCCGCGTGCTCTCCAGCTGGTGGTCCTCGATACCCAGAGCCTTGAGCTGATCGAGCACATTGAGTTCTTCGCCGCTTGCGGAATCTCTCCTGAAGCACGGTGTGAGGTGATAAGATGGATGGGGTGGTGGGTAGTCTTGACCTTGTAACCAAGTGGAGTTCTTGATCTGTTCAATGGTGAACCTATCTCCTGGGGGCTGCTTCAGGACGTTCCGTATCAACTGCTGGCAGTTACTTGATACATACGACGGAATGGAAAACTGACCATCCAGGATGCACTTTTTCAGTTTAGCCACCGTGTCGGCACGGAATGGCATCACGCCAGTGATCATGAAATAAAGCATGATTCCTAATGCCCAGGTGTCCACGGGCGGACCAATGTAGTTCTCATCCTTGAAGAGTTCTGGAGCCGCGTACGGTGGGGATCCGCAAAATGTATTCAGAGTGTCACTCATCTTGCAATAAGTGCTAAAACCAAAGTCTCCAACTTTGACGTAGCCATTGGCTGCATAGAAAACATTCTCAGCTTTCAAGTCCCGGTGAATTATATTCTTCGAGTGCTGCAGTTTAAGAGGGAAGATAAAGACAGATAGAACATAAGGTCAAATGCAAAGAAGACAGAGGACATCAACAAGAAGAGGATGTTCAAAGACAGAACAGTAATTAAACAAACAACCTTTTTTTATCTATCGGAATGCCTCTTCTCATCCAGTGTCAACATTGAGAAGTGAATAGCCTGCGAGCGAATGAACAACAAACAAGACGTCCGATACACATTCTATTATAGGTCATCAAACACTTCATACCGCTTCTCATTAAAAGTGATTAAATTGGAACCCCGAAGCCAGGACACACATATATGTACAAGTATCTTTCATGTCAATACCGGTATCAAAAACTAATTTGGTCAGACGTTCCAGGCAGTTGAGCGACACCTTAATGAACAATTAAGAATGTTTTCATTGCCTGAGATCACCCTCAATAGAGTTTGTTTCATGTCAGGACTCGGGAAGGTGACCTAATTAAAAAGAGTAATAGACAGCCACCCACCAGCCATGTCTATGTCTGGCTTTATTTTTGAATCATTAAACAACTCTTTCATTAACAACAAACTGCAATTTTACGAATGCCTTCAGCAGTGCAAACGTTTTGTGTATCACAGTGATGCAATTCTTGCAAGTTCATGAACATGTTATCTATCTACATGTACATATACATGTAGCTTTTAAAAGGTCAAACTAGACTTTAACAATTCTTACAAGGAGAACTGGGAAAAGAAAAGAAGAAGAAAAAAAACTGAAGTATTAAAAAGAGATGATTTGTGTAATATTCATTTACAGGAAGGAACACTGTTTCTTGAAGAATATACAGTGTAAGGTGCAATATTAAGTTTTAATTTTTTCATCATAATGGAACTCGTGAGTATCATCACAAACTTCCATGAGGATTTTCACAAAAAAATCCTGCACAAAAGATGTTCACTATAATCAAAGTATGCCACTAAAATATGGATACAAAGGATATTTCACAGCATTAAATTTTCCTCTAGTCTTTTTTTTCCGCATATTTGCACATGCATATCTTTTATGAAATGGTGAGACAATGGTTAAGTTGGCTGTGGGATTTTGAAGAAATGACAATTTGAGATCTGCGTGTGCTAAACTACTACCTATATTGTATTTTGAATGGAATTCCCAAACATGTAGGCAGTCTAAAGGGAAGAATTTGCAGGTACTCCGATTCCGAAATGGGAAGGGAGAGGTGGAGATTTCACGATGAGCCTTTAGTAAGTTCACATAGGAATTTGCTCTCAGCCATTCAGTTTTTCACTAGATTTAAAAGGGAAAATTCACCCTGATAATATTTTAAAGTTAGTTTTAATAAAAGCAGAAAATTCAGTGATTGATGAAAATCTGTCAAAGTTATGAACATTTTGATTTTGTAACATCACAGACAAGAACTCCATGTATTATGCTGATAACTGCCCCAAATTACATTCTCGCAAAGAAAATGAACGTGATTTTATTTGTGTGGAGGATATACATGTACATGTATCAACACATACATCATTTCATATCCCTTTTTAAATGTAAAGATATCTGACTTAATTTTTTTTTCAAATGAGTTTTTGGAAAAGCTGATCGCATAAAAGAAACATCACAAATTAAAAAAAAATTGAAAATTTGTTACTCTCTTATTATATCCTTTGATTGGTTTCTGTCAAAAAGTCTACAATATTGTCCTCTATTTTTCTGCTTTTTTCAAAACCAACTTGTCGTCAGGTTGAACTTCCCCTTTGACAGTTGGCATTAAAAAGAATTAGACTTTTGTCGTGAAACTCTCCATGTTCTCTAGTCTGCAGGCACAGACCCTTCAGTTGGTTTTCGCAATTCGCATAGTGCATAATGCAGAGTCTGAAGTAGTAAGACTAGATTCACTGTTTACTGTGGCTGACTATCTTAAAGGTCAAGTCCACCCCAGAACAATGTTGATTTGAATAAATAGAGAAAAATAAAAAAGCAATTTGCTGAAAATTTCATCAAAATCGGACGTAAAATAAGAAAGTTATGACATTTGAAAGTTTCGTTTATTTTTCACAAAACAGTGATATGCACAACTCAGTGACATGCAAGTGAGACAGTCGATGATGTCCCTCACTCACTATTGTTTGAATTATACAATATTTCATTTTTTACAGATTTGACAATAAGGACCAACTTGATTGAACCATATAGTATTAAACAATGCTAATTGCACATGTTCAGGAAGGAATTAATCGTTGTTTCACATGACAACAGGGAGAAAATTTGAATATTTCATATTTCACATAATAAAATACAAAAGAAATAGTGAGTGAGTGATGTCATCAGTATCCTCATTTGCATACCGACAAGGATGTGAATATACATGTAACTGTTTTGTGAAATTAGGCGAAACTATAAAATATCATAACTTTCTTATTTTACATCCGATTTTAATGAAATTTTCAGTGTTATGCTTGTTGGATTTTTCTCTTTTTATTCAAACATCTTGTTGTTGAGGTGGACTTGTCCTTTAATTTGACATAGGAAGAGAGTTTGAAGTCTAGTCTTCACTCCAGACATGGTTTTGATTAAAGTGTCAAATATGAGTTGGTGCTTGCAGACTCCCTTTTCTCAGTTGATGCAACTCTCTCTCCCCCCCCCCCAAAAAAAAATGGAAGTTCTTTGAACTGGGAAGCATTTAGATGCATTCACGATCCACTCACCATATGGTAGACAGCTGAGATAACCTGAGCATAGATGGGCTTGCATTCCGCTTCGGCAATCTTGCCTTCGTTGGAGATCTTGGTGAAGAGTTCTCCCCCAGGAGCGTACTCCATGACCAGGTGGAGCTTGGCCAGCGTCTCCACCACCTCGTACAGCCGGATGATGTTGGGGTGGTGCAGTCTCTCCATGCAACTGATCTCACGGGAAAGGAGCCGCTGGGTCTTCTGGTCCAGCTTGGTCTTGTCCAGAATCTTTATTGCTACTTTTTCTGCAAGGAAAAAGAACAAGAGTTGGATGTGATGTAAAATAGATAGGGAATCAAGAAAAAAAATCTTGGGATTGGACGTGTACATACATGTATATGTGGGTTAATGTACTGTTAGTATACATATATATGCAAAAAAAAAAATATTAGATGCATGTAAGCTGGCTTCATATTTTTGCTTTTCGTCATCCAATTTCAATAAAGTTGTATTGTTTCAGGAAATCAAGATGATACAGTCTTCACAATACACTGATTATAGAAATTACAAATTTACAGATGATCGGCATGATCAATTAAAGAAAAAGATAACAAAGGTCCCAAATAAAAAGGGTGAAAAGGCAGAATACATTTATTGTACAAAACACATAATTGTATATTCAAAGAAGTCTCCCTGCTCTTTAAAATGTTAATGCATGTTGAAAACACAATTTATGTTTTCCTAAAAATTCTTTCTATTCTGATGTACTTCACAATGTCAGTCTCCAGACTTTTTGTTGAGACACAACTGAGAAAAAAAACCTCTCCAGAGAAGGGCTTCATGTAGACCTTAATTTTCATCTATCGAGGCAATTTTTGCTATAGAGATTACACACAGATTTCTTGCTATTAAAGTAGTATTGAAATCTGTTTCAAACTCTTGCAATGATGTACCCAATACAAAATTAAATTTCAATTATACTGTTGAAAATGAAACTTACACTGGGATAGCTGAAAGAGATAACCAACCCCAAATCATTCTCCACATTTAAATTAAAAAAAAAAGATCAAGAACACAGTCCATGTACTGTAGTACCAGCTCAAAAAGAAATATCAATCTCAAATTTCATATCCATAATTGTATACAGTATGTACATGCACATGTCCTATTCATTCAATAAATGTCAAAAATGTTTAATGAAATTCTACTTTACCAGGGAAATGTGCTTTAACAATTAATTCACAAAGAGATATCAGTACATGTGAATGTACTGTACAATGAGTAGCATCACATACTGTATATCAGCCAACGGATAACAGAAGACCAATTTTCTGAGAGGATTTTTAGGCCATTGATCATCTACATGTATATTCTTTTTATTTATTTATTTATTTATTCATCTATTTATCTATTTTCTATTTATTTCTTTCTTTATTTATTTATTTATTTATTTATTTATTTATTTATTTATTTATCTATTTATTCATTATCTATTTATCTATTTATTTATTATCTATTTATCTATTTCAATATTTATTCAATTATTCATTAATTTCCAAAAAAAAGCTTCGTTCAATTAATTAATATTCAAGTAATTATGCATCAACAATCCTTTGCACAGCTCTGTATACTTCTCTACAAGGGAATTATAATTCCACAATTCAAAAGACAAGAAAACTGACATTTAAAGTAATTGTGTAGTTTTACAGAAAGAAAAGGCTTTCGAGCATTCATTGGAATGGATACATGTACTGTACATGTAAATGTGTATATTTACGTTCGCATTTTAAAAGATGTTGCTACATAACATGGAGAAGGTTTATGGTTCACCATGTGTAATATGAAGAAGGGAAGGAAATACAGGAAAGATTGAAATGGAAAGACGAGAAAGGATGAAAAAGAGTCTTTCCATTTCAATCTTTCTGCCTGTATTTCCTTCCCTTCTTCATATTACACATGGTGAACCATAAACGTTCTCCATGTTATAAACTCCCCCATAACATACAAAGATCATCTGATGTTGCTACATGTATTGAGCTTGCCCTCGACAATACTGCCGTATATACAAAGTATACTGCCTTCCTACAACACAAAGCAACTCTATGGATATGGGGAAAATGTGTCATTGTTTCATGTGGAAGGGTTACAAGCTTTTTTCAAAAATGGGGGGGGGGGGCTAATTGAGTTCAATTCCTATAGCGTCATGACATGTACAGACTAGGGCATACAGAAAATGTCCCGAATTCAATTTATAAAAAGTCAATTTTTTAGAAAAAAAATCATAGTTGCTTCCTTTTGTCAGGGACAGCAAACAGGCAAGTGGATTATTTGTTTTACATACAGACAAGAATTTTATATTCATGAAGACTGCCCAGGGCAGCAACACTACTCAAGGGATGTGTTTGGTGCAACAAGATCAGAGTTTTACAATTCATATACATGTACATGTATTAAACACAATTATGATGTATTATGATTATCCTATTATGGTCATACTGATTACTGAATTGATGAATATTGAACATTTCCAATATTTATTTTAACTTACAACATGCATGAGTGTGAAAATGCAATTTATTGGCAGTGAGAAATGATATGAAGGGAAGAGCTTTCATGGTCACCTATGTACATTTAATAGGCCTACATGTTAACTTCTGACATACATGTATTCTGCTTGCAAGTGCTTTATCATATCAGAACAGTGTTGAGCTATAAAGCGTATTTCATGTACTCTGGAGAACACATTATAATACCGAATATGCTTTGAAATGAGAGAATCTGAATGAAACCAATCATTTCACACATATTTTGTTAAAAAACTTTAATATGCATACACTATGGCCATTTAATAATTACAATTGGTAATAGTAAAATGCTGTAAAATTAAAATCAAAGATTAAATCATGACTTATGATCTTAAACTCATTTTTTTTTAAACATGCATTTTAGTTTTACGGCATTCTACTAATTGTGATTTAATTGTTATATGCCGAAGCAGACTAGGCCTATTTTATAATAGTTATTTACTTGGATTCTCCTAAAATCATTTTGTTAGTACAACTGGAAGTTACATTTAAAATTGAATCAATATTTTACATTTTTTGCCAGTTGGTGAATTGTGTATTACGTGGGAAAACTATAATTTCATATGTAGATTGAATACAGTAATGAATTGAAAAGCCAAGTATAGAGTCCAATACCAATTTGTAGAGCTGACTTTCATAATCAATCATGTTATGGTTAGAATTTCCAATTCAGAGAAATGAGAGAATAAACATGATCATAGTGTGTATCAACTAGTCAAAGCAATATTCATGCCTTGCACGAAGAAGGCCTTTATGCAGCCAAGCTTACTCTTTAATACTGGTTGGCATGGCTACAGAATTGTTGCATACAGACATGTACATGTGGAAAAGGAGAGAGAGAGGGACATGCAATTAGTCGCCGAACTGTGAGTGGCTTTCAATTTGATAAAGGCATCCCTGAAAATGTCAGAGGAGGAGGATTGGACGTCATCAGACGGCCCCTTTCTCTCCTCAAAATGTACAAATTGTTTGAAATGGGTGGGCAATATGTGGATGCTCCCTTTACTGTACTGTAACATGTGTAAACATGGTTGCTGGATTAAATGAATCGCACTCTCACTATATCACGGGTACATCATCTTTTAGTTGGTTGGGATAGGGGAGGGGTGGACTTGGGGTAAGAGGGGGGGGGGAGGGGGGTATTGGTGACCAGAGCTGGTATTCGTTTCGATACGTAAGCCAGAATTTGCATTGAAGTAGAATACTGTACCATCTTTGATGTTCAATTGTATTTTGGGGCTATCATAAGTTTTTTTCTTAAAGTCAGCAGCCTACCTGGCTTACAGTTACATGTACTGGTAAAGTATGGCTTGCATGCAGTTTACAAACGTACATGCACGCAGTCATACTGTACATACTGCGCATAGATGGATACATACATTGCACATTATTCGGCTAAAGTGGATGACGTGATCACAATGGTTATTCGTACCGGTATGCATGTTGCTTGAATTTGGCTTGATAAAGTAAATTATCTGAATACGAGTTTATTAAAGCATTTTGCTTTTAAAGGTATAGTGTATGATTGGTTGATCTCAGACAAGGGCAATGAATCAATTTTGAAATTATTACATTCATTAAATACCTATATTATTGCTCTATTTTATCACGGAAAAGAAACTTGCATAACTTTTATATTCTCATGATATTGAGGGGTGAAACATATATTATAACAAATCTCGGTTAAACGATAAAAGTTTGAACTTTCTTATTGACGCCCTCTCGGGTTAAAAAATAAATTGATATTAGAACACCGTTCGAATCATGCATATTCATTACGACTCATGCATATTGATGAAATACGTCATGGCGCATGCGCAGTATCAAGAAATCCCCGTATCAACAAAGTGCAGTACTCTGTGTGTGTAGCTGAGTAGAAAGCAAACATCGAACGGTGCGTGCAAGCTCAATGAGCCGATGCTAGGCGGCTAGCGACATGCTTGCGCTCTGCATTAGTTTCAGATATAATCCACTATTTGCGATAGCACACACAGGATAAGAATACTATATTGAGCTATATCCATAAATGTATCGTACGCATGAAAAAGGATTCAGACACGTTGATTATCTGACGTGAATGACGAAGCAAAGGATTGCCCAATACGGCTTACTTTCGGACTCTTATGTCATGAATCTGAAAGTACTCCAAGACTAAAAGAGATACGAGAATCCCAGAGATGGGCAAGGGCCGAGTTCCGAGTTTGATCTTTATTCATGTGGATTGTAGCTCTTTTATGCACCTTTCCCTTCATGTATAGCTTGGCGTGATACATATACGGGAACTACAGCGAGGCGCTATAGCGCAGCTCACTGTATTTATACTCTGTATACTGACTCCTTGGCCCTCCCCAAAGGAAAGGGGGAGGGAGGAGAGAGAAGAAAGAAAGAAGTGGATTGGTGAAAGAGAATCAGGACAGCCATCATAAAGGGATATGGATACAACATACCCTAATTTGATATTTTGGTGTTTTTTTATCTTTCCTGAATGTTTCAGTCAGTTTCAGATTATTTAGATCCACTCGCAAAGTACAGAGGAGAAATTGGAAAAAAAAGTTAGACCAAAAATATTTAAAACTCTAAACAGACGGCCACCACCATTCTGTCTACAGCCAAGCATGAAGGGAAAGGGCGAAGAGAAAAACGATTACTTTCAGAGCAGGTTCTACGATATAAAACAGGGTTTGTTTAATACGGGGTTAAATATAGGCCTATAGTAAAACATAACGAAGATGCAATCATATATGCCTATAGTAAAACATAACGAATATGCAACCCCAATGCGGGGTTAAATATAGGCCTATAGTAAAACATAACGAAGATGCAACCCCAATGCGGGGTTAAATATAGGCCTGTAGTAAAACATAACGAAGATACAATCCCAATGCAACACTTGACTACTCTTCGTTTGTTTAGATTGAACTCGCGAGGTCAAAAGGTGAGCTGAGAAACCTGTTGATGCGAAGTACGTACGTGTAGTCTACATTGTGTAGACCGTGATAGCATGAATGTGACCAACGTACGCATCAAGTTGCTAATTTCTGTTATTTCTGTGCCGAGGTTTTTACCTGACTGCTAAGAAAGCACGAATGCCTGTGAGCAAGCAACCAGGGGACCAACGGCTCAAGGTCGAACAAGCAGAGTAAAGGCGTCATGAGTCAAAAAATGAGGGGGGGCAGACATGACGTCAGGGACAAGATTTCTGGGAAAACTCTTATTTTTGCATCCACACAAGAAAGCTTGCATCGAGATATGGAAAAATGAGAAGTTGAGTATTGCGCGGTGCACGTGCTTCAGAGTTGTGATTTCCAGGGCCGACCAGCATGTAGAGTCTTACAACAGAACTTTACAAGGCACGCCGTGGGGCAAAGTGCAACAACGTATGTGAAAGAAGACTAAGCAAACCTGGAGAAGCAGCAAGGTGCAACATGTACAAGGGAATTGTGCATGTACATTACGTCTGCTTTGAAATGTGTACATGGGTCGCCGAGTTTTTATGTAGTATGGGGAGGGGGTGGGGGTAGCCTATAATGATATAGTAGGGCGCTTTATACTTTATACAATCATGGACCTATTAGGTCCATGTTATAATCAAACCATCAGCACGACCGGTGGATGGATGACTGAAAGAATGGATGGATAGGCATATATAAATGGATCATCCAATTGATGTATTTTCCCAAGAAATGGATGGTCAAAGAGAAATGGATACAAATGATGCAGCAATAGATAGGGGCACCCCATGGGAGATCAACTTGCTACCCCTTCATAGACAGTAAACAAGTAGAAAGAATTGATAAAAAGATGAAATTTTATAACAAATGAGAGGAAGAAAGGCCTCCGGGAAAGGCCTATACGCATACAGAGTGTGCACGAGCAGTTCAACCGTTGAAAAAATGTGAATAGTGGGTTTTCGCCCAGCGTCGTACGACGTAGAACGTACGTGTGCAAAAATCGCCAACTTTCATGGAAACAGAGGCCCGAGCGTTCTTGAGCTCAAATCACGGACGGTTCTTCCGCAAATTAGCGGGCGTCCGCATTAGAACGTAGGATTTGTCAACAGCCGTCAACAGCCAATCAGATCGCTTGTAGAGCGAGCAAGCTGAGCCGATCGATGTAAACACATTCGCCCATCGCGTGCATGCACATGTTGTACTCTACTCTGACTACACTGATAGCTGAAAGCTTCAAAACATGGACTCGAATGCGAGTTTTTCGGTGAGTACCATTTCAATTATACTAAAATCAAGCTAAGTATAATTTCAAAATGTTACAGTAGAAGTTTAAACGAGTATGATTATTGAAATATGATTGAAAAGCCGTTGCATGGCTCGGTCGACGACGCGACTGCAAGACACATGGCACTGCCAGTTGTGTGCACATAGTAGGAACATATACAATGCACATGTTGGCGTGTCAACATTACATGCCAACCATGCCAGCCGGTCGATCCGGCCGCGTTCAGCGATTTGCGAAACTGCTTACAAGCGAGAGTTGAGCGCGACGGACGCACGAACAAAGAGATCGTTCTACGTCGTAGATAGCGTCGTACGACGCTGGGCGAAAACCCACTAATGACTGCGACATGAGCAGGACAAAGACATTACTTGCATCCGGGACTTGCATCTTGATTGGCATAACATTTTAGACTTATTTATCAATGGAATTGTAACTCCCATTTCCCTGCTATAACTATAGGAAAAACGAATGATAACTGTTGTTTTATAGACGTGGAAATTTATGCTTCATATTAGGACCAAAGAGATTCTGGCGTACGTGTCAACTTAATATTTCAAAACTCATGCGGGAAAATAATATAATCATTTTTTATGATTGAAAAAAAAGTGCCAAGTTCACACTGTCACGATTTTTTTTTTTGGTGGCGGTGCTGAGGAAAATTTGACAAAGCAAAAGAAAAACATTAAAAAAGGTTCCAATACAAAATGTTGGTAATTTTCCTACATTTATCCAATTCGACACCTATACCAGAATTCCAGGGGGAGCTGCCTACATGGAAAATAATGCACGCCGCACCCCATTGTAAAATCTTGGGGGTGCTTTGCACCCCCGGTTCCAAGGGCCTTAATTATAATCGCGGAATAATTAATCGTATCAGATCAGTCGAGGCGATCGTATTGATCGTATAAATAGTTGGAATGGTTCAACTATGTGGTGATGTGGCTTTTTTTGCAGGATTTTTTTGCATTTATTGGAATGATATACAAAACAAATTTACAATGCTTGAGACATGATCATAATACAAGTGACAATCGTATATGTAGTGACTGGAGAAATACAATATATAAAAATATATATATATAATGAGTAAAATGCATAGGCAAACTATATACAGTAAGCAAATATGTGCTTGAAGCATATAGCAGCCAAAATAAAAATGAAATTTCGAAACGAGACAAAAATAAAATTTTTATTTTGGGACAAGCCCCATCTGGCGAGGTTTAATGGGTATACGCTTTTTCTGATCATGGACCCTGATGTACTTAATTTATGATGATGTAATTAATGCACATGTGCTGCCGATGAAAATATAATATTTTGCCTTTATGGGTTTTTTACAACTCCAGGGGGATCAATGAGAATACAGTAATAGTTCTGAATACGCACTGAGAGAAGTGAAGGCCGGGGGGGGGGGGCACTTCCATTGACGAGTGGATACCATGCGCGACCATGGGGTCTCGAAAAGCACCCAAACACGTATTTTCCATATTCTCAAACTGCACCCCTTAACAAGTATTGGCGTCTCAAACCGACCCTTAACAAGTATTGGAAACAAAACGATACTCTTGGCAAGTATTCCCGAAATGAACCCCTAAACAAGTACAGCGATATTTTATTGTTATGTCGGGTCCGTCGGTCGTTGGTTTTACCTTTACACATCATTATTTTGGTTTAGTACGGCCCCATGCACCTTCCACAACTCGCGCAAGTCGGACTCTAAACACGTAGTGTTGGGGCAAAAAGGACATCCTTTATAAAACATTTTAATTTTGTTTCATCATCCCCGAAAATATTACCCTAAACACGTAGCTTTCATAGCAACATAGATACCCTTTTTTTAATATTTTTGTGTTTTTGACAAAAAGACATCCTTTTTACGTGTTTTTGGGGTCGCGCATGGTATCCACTCGTCAATGTAAGTGCCCCCCCCCCCGGAGTGAAGGCAAAGCGGTCATGGAGCATGCAAGCAAACGAGTAATTATAATTCCTTGAATAGTCATACCATAATAAAGTTGGAGAGGATAATATTGAAATAAATAGAAAAATAACATTAAAAAATGCGAACATAAGGAATACACACAACCCCCAACCCAAGGCTAGGAATTGTGTAAACATCGAAAAATACAGAAAGATGTTAGGAACCTTGCTTGAACTATTGGCGTAAATAATAAACGTAAAATATATGAATTAAGGGGCCAGATATATGTGTCGGGCACAAATCATTTTTTATCGGTGATAGATTTTGACATAATATTCAGATATTAGTTCCCCTTCTCGCTTTCTTTTTGTATTGGCCGTGACAAATTTGGGAATCCATATAGCCCCAATCCTTCCCCATTATTTTGAACGCCACTGATTTCAACTGGATATCGTCAAAAAATATTGATTGATTGATTTTATTTCGCAAGTCACCATAATATATATACAGTAGCATTAAAAACAACAGGCTTACACAGGATGACCCACGAAAGCTCTAAAGCTATTTTCCAGTGGGGAAATAGGCTTTACCTTGTAAATAAATATTACCTTGGAAATAAGCTTTACCTTGTAAATAAATATTTACAAGGTAGTCAAACTGACAGCAGATGCAGCGTGTAAACACAGTATGAATTTCATTACATGATAATAATAAAATGATAATTACGTAATGTCATGGGTGGTGAAACAAGGATGGGACGTTTTGTAATTCGCTACGCAGGCTTTTGATAGTAAAGCTGATGAAATACAGGGTTGAAAGTAAAATAATGTGAAAGACTGAAATGAAACGATCTATTCAAAATATAAATTCCATGAAAGAGAAGCGATTCAAACAGAGTATGATATTGCGTTTACATTCCCTTTGATTCATATTATTTTGATTCCCTTTCAACAATCTACTTCTTTCTTTATTTCTTCTCTCTCCTCCATGCCCCCCTTCCCTTTCTTGGGGCGGCGGGGATGGGGGGGGGGGGTATCGGATATGAGAAAGCCTGCAGTTTAGGTGTTATGGCACACTCGGACAAGTTCAATTTAGTGGCCTAGTAGGTCCATTGGTAAATTGCCAAGTCGTCGACTGCCAAGTGCCAACTTGCACTCACCACATGGTCTGATTTAATTTAGTCCATATCCATTCCGTCCATCAATATTTCGTCGAACAACTATTTGGTCCAGTATCCAATTCATTTTCATTCATTTTGCACAATAGCACGTTGTCCAATTAGACCAAATGGTATATGGACTGAATGGCTATTGGACCAACTGGTTACTAGACGATAGTGGATGAACATAATTATGGTAGACTTTAAAGGAGAATGAAACTCTTGGAGCAAGTTAGCTTTTGTGAAAGCAGAAAAATCAAAGAATAAGATCAACAAAACTTTGAGTAAAATAGGACTAGCAATAAAAGAGTTATGAGCATTTGAATGTCGAGATCACTAATGCTATGGAGATCCTCCCATTGGCAATGCGACCAAGATCTGTGATGTCACACACGTACAACTCTCCCATTCGGACACTGAAAATATACCCCAAAACATCTCTTTTTGCTCATTCTAATCATATGACAAACGATTCATCAATGATATAATGTTGTGAAACCTCTGTACTTGTCATCTCATAAAGAAAACACCTAACCTTGTGATAGACTCTATAAAAGTGAGAATATAAGTGAAATAAGTACTAAAGTAATGAGGGAGTTGTACGTGTGTGATATCACAGATCTTGGTCGCATTGCCGATGGGAGGATCTACATGGCACTAGTGATCTCAATATTCAAATGCTCATAACTTTCTTATTATTCATTCAATCTTCCTCAAACTTTCAACAATATGTTTCTTTGATTTTTCTCTTTAATATGGATTCAGCTAGTTTCGAGGGTTTCATTCTCCTTTAATGATAGTAGGCGAGTTGGCAATTTGACGATTTGGCATCAGACGAAATGGAAGTAAACTGATCCATGGACTTATATAGTATCACACCGGTATAGATAAAGAGGTACAAAAGTGGAAACGATGCCCGACGGACATGCGCATATCCAGGATTTTGCACCACGAGGGGGTCACTATTTTTGCGCCCCTGTGAACTTTTCGGAAAATTGCACCCCGACCCGACCACTCAGGCAATCAAAGTGCCTAAATGCATTTTGAATTGTCTTATTCCACAACCACGTGAAAAAGGCAATCGAAGACCATTTTTTTTAATGTGTCCATAGTGTGTCCATGTAAAAAAAGATCAAAGTTGTATCCACTTCTTGAAAAGAATAAATGCGACCAGAAAGCATAGAATTTTTAAGCGTTTTGGGGTTTCAATTTAGTTCAACTTTTCATCAGAGTGGTAGACCATACTAAAATTATGTGCGGGAGCTGTAATTTCTTAACCGGGGCTAGATCCAGCTTTCGCCAATAGGGGAGGGGAATATTTTCATCTGTTTTCCGATCAAACATTCTACGCTTTTTGCAACCGTGAACATGATATGTATATGAATTATTTAAACAATTATTATTGATACGAGCGCGAAACGTGAGCTGAATTTTTTTTATATTCTGACCTAAAATTTGAGGGGAAAAAAATCTATGAGCACTTTTGGCAATCAAGAACAGGATGAGTATCTATCAACATTTTATGCGATCACGAAGTGCGAACTGACAATTTTTGAATTCCCAATCCAACACTGGACATCATAAGCACTTTTTATAACCATGAACAGGATGGGTATATAGCTAAATAATTAATGCGAGCGCTAAGCGCGAGTTCAAATTTTTTGATATTCTGACCTCGTAAATTTGTGCGAGTGCGAAGCGCGAGCTTAAAAAGTGATTGATATTTTGACCTAAAATGTGGACATTCTAAGCACTTTTGGTAATCATGAACAGGATTGTCATCTAACTAAACATTGATGCGTCCGCAAAGAGCGAGATGAAATTTTTTTCATATTCTTACCTAAAATTTGGACATTTGAGTAAGCAATTTCGGTTATCATGAAAAGGATGATCAGTAACAAAACATTTTATGCGATCACGAAGTGCGAACTGACAATTTTTGAATTCCCAATCCAACACTGGACATCATAAGCACTTTTTATAACCATGAACAGGATGGGTATATAGCTAAATAATTAATGCGAGCGCTAAGCGCGAGTTCAAATTTTTTGATATTCTGACCTCGTAAATTTGTGCGAGTGCGAAGCGCGAGCTTAAAAAGTGATTGATATTTTGACCTAAAATGTGGACATTCTAAGCACTTTTGGTAATCATGAACAGGATTGTCATCTAACTAAACATTGATGCGTCCGCAAAGAGCGAGATGAAATTTTTTTCATATTCTTACCTAAAATTTGGACATTTGAGTAAGCATTTTCGGTTATCATGAAAAGGATGATCAGTAACAAAACAGTTTATGCGAGCGCGAAGCGCGAGCTGAATAAAAATCTATATATTTTGATACAAAGTCAGACATTCTAAGCACTTATCTTACCATGAACAGGATCGCCACCTTACTAAACAATTAATGCGAAGAGTAGGATGAATTTGTTTTTATATTCTGATCTAAAATTAGGACTTTCTAGGCACTTTTGGTAATCATGAACATGATTGGTAATTGATGGGAGCAAACATGAGTTTGGCACCCCCTCCCCTCCCTAGGTAAATTGAACCTGAATTTGATGCACCGAGACAAATATCAAATTGGCGTGTGGTGAATATCCATTCGGCACCCCCTAGGTTGAACATCAATTCGGCGCCCCTATATGTCAAACAGCAACTCGACAACCGTATATAGAAAAAAATTATTCGGCGCCCCATCCCCAAGGTTAAACATCATTTCGGTGCCCTTCGGTGCCCCTATGTCGAACATCTATACGGCGCCCCGAGGTAAAACATTAATTCGCCCCCCCCCCCTAGGATGAAGATCAATTTGGCACATCCTAGGTCGAACATCAATTCGGCGCCCCTAAGCAAAACATAAATTCGGCACCCGCTATATACATACTCTAGGTTGAACATCAATTCGGCGCATCCACCCCCCCCCCATGTCAAACAGCAATTCGTCAACCCCTTTTCTCCCTATTTTGGCGCCCCCGAATACGCACATGGTAGAGCTACGGATATAGAGAAATAAGGACAAAGATGTAATGAAAATATAAAAACTCTTGAAATACTTTACGTTTTCTAGGCAAACAAGAATCCAAACTCCAAAGCGTATAATAACGTCCGGCTGAATAGACCTCCATTTGCATCCTGTTTGATATGCTTTCCTGTAAGTTCCATTGTGGGCAAAATAAAGGGCAAAAGTAAGTCTGCTTTCTTTGAGAGGGTGTAAATGATGATATATTCAAATACCAGCGAGTGCCATAGGTGACGGAATCATAGGCGACGGAACGTATTTTCAATTTTTTTTTTTTTTTTTTTTTTGGGGGGGGGGGGACAAAGCGAAAAAAGGCACTTATATGCAAAAGATTGCATTTTTTATGCAAACTTATATTTTCACCATGAGATTATCATCTGTGTTAAGTAGTTGTGCGTTTTGTAGTAATTAAATTGAGCAAAACCTTTTTAAAGTCTTTTCTGATTGATAAAATATCTATTTAGGCTTTATTTTTCCGGGAGCGAGCGTAGCAAGCAAACAGTTTGAACATTTTCAAATCTGAAGTTGTGAATCTCGCCGCTTTTTGGTCAAATCGCGCAAATTATTGTTAAAAGAGCATTCTTGCGAGGTGTTAAGAGCGCAAATCGCGAGCTATAAATTCTAGACATTGCTTGTACTAACATGACTAATAAGACATGAAAATCAAACATTCCGAGCAATTTTGTTATGAAAAAGATGTGCATCTAATTGAAGAATGGACGCGAGCGCGATATTCCAACCAGAAAACTGGACATTCTAAGCACTTTTTTAACCCAAGTACTTAATTGTGTGTCTTAATAAATAATAATTAGCGCGTTTTCGCCCAGCGTCGTACGACGTAGAACGTAAGGGTCGTGTGCAAAAATCGCCAACTTCCATGGAAACAGAGGCCCGAGCGTTCTTGAGCTCAAATCACGGACGGTTCTTCCGCAAATTAGCGGGCGTCCGCATTAGAACGTAGGATTTGTCAACAGCCGTCAACAGCCAATCAGATCGCTTGTAGAGCGAGCAAGCTGAGCTGAGCCGCGCCGACAGCCAGTTCATAGAGCGCGGGCGCGGGATTTTCCCTAGTAGTGGTGACGTCATGCAGTCTACGTACTTCCGGTCGATCCGGATCCGTTCAGCGATTTGCGAAACTGCTTACAAGCGAGAGTTGAGCGCGACGGACGCACGAACCAAGAGATCGTTCTACGTCGTAGATAGCGTCGTACGACGCTGGGCGAAAACGCGCTAGTGATGCGAAGCGCGGCGAGCCGAAAATTTGTAATATTTCAACCTGAAAACTGGATATTCTAAGCAGTTTGAAACCAAGAACATAATGTGTACCTTTGATGCGAGCGGAAAGCGCGAGCTGAAGATTTGTGACATTTAAACCTGAAAATTGAACATTATAAGCACAAGTTGTAACCAAAACAAAGTGAGTGCCTTCCTAAAAAATAAATGATGTGGGCGCGAAGCGCGAGCCAAAAATTTTGTGATTTCCAACCTAAAATGTATCGTTTGACTTCAAAAAGGGTATTTTATTTTGAAAAGGGACATTCATGTACATCATTTTGAAATAAGTGCACTCTCCATTTAAAAAAGGCATTTTTTCCTACTGGGATTTTTTTATGTAGGGGGTTAAGTGCCCCTGTCGCCCCCCGGTTCCGCCGCCCCTGCTGCTAATATAGCCTCGGGTTATAATTTTTATCTAAGTTCAAACTGGTATTAACAAAAATATGTTGGTATGACTGCATTTTATAACGATGGTTTTCTTTAAAATATATATTTTTTACCATTTCGATCCATCACATTTTTGCATTTTTTTGTCCGTCGATATGCCCAGCGCTGAGAGGTCATGCCAAAACGTGATTTTGCATGAAGTACATTCTCTGAACCATCATCGGAACTTCGGAATCACACAGAGATGGAAGACTCCTTCCCCCAAAAAGTTCCGCCTAGCTGTATGTCCTCGAATATATATATATATATATTTAATAAGACATCAGAAATGCGAAACACAAATTCACGAGTAATGCAGTTTTTGCAATAAAATTTGCAATTTTATTATATATATATCACCATGATAAGTACATAATTTTATTATCCGAGCACATGCAGCGGACCGAGGAGGAGTGGGTGGAGGGAGAGGCACCTAGGAGACGTCATACTTGTTCTTGTTCAGTATACTACCATAACAAGTTGAAAAGAAAAATGCAAAGAGAAACTTGGAGGGGGATCGATGTTACATGGTTATAACATACAGACCTACGCACCGGTATCATAGGCGGATCCAGGAGGCCGACGTTACGCCCCCCTCCCCCCCCCCCCCCCGATATTGGCGGCGCAAAGTAATATGAACGAAAGCAGAGGGGGGGGGGGAATATAAGAGGAAGAATGAATAAAAAAAGGTGAGAGGAATTCAGACTTGGGGAGGGGTGGGAGCCAATCATGTCACTACACAAGTATAAAAACAATTTAGCCCGCGCTTTGTGTTCGCATTGCCTGTTCGATGGAACATATATTCACCTATACCAATTCATTTATTGATTTATTCATTCAGTCATGGTTAAACAGGTTCACAAGTTCAGAGTTATTAGTATATAAAATCATAGTAACAAGTACAATGACAAGGTATAATTCATATCGAAATAGTATGAGACATAAAGAAATATTAACTGATCAATGTAATACAAAACACGGAAACATTGTTGAAGGGCTTATAGTAAAACGAACAAGGGAACTAAATAGGCCTTTACTTATTCAAATTTTTGAGCACCTTATCCGTCAGTGTGCATCTTAATTGTTTAATGATCATATTGCTCAGATCAATTTTCAGGACACAATACACAGTCCGAAAATAATACCTCACGCTCGCATTTTTTATAGGGTTTAGTACTGTTACGACTATAGATTCCAACAGCTTTGAGCTGCCGATCGATCGGGAAAAATGTGGATGAAAATATTGTTCACCCCGGCCCCGTTATTAGTGAAAGCTGGATCCGCCCCAGAATATATTGTTTAAAAAAAAAGGCATAGGCCACGCGGTATTTGTCATTTTTTTGTGATAAATACATTGAGGCAGTATATTGACAAATAATCACTGGAAGAGAAAGAGCATCTTATAGGCCTATATAACGCACAAAGCAAAATAATGAAGAATGGCGGCAAAGCTAGTTCAATACAAAATGATTTCCTTTTCCTTTAAAAAAAAATGTTACAACACGTTATAATAATGAACAAATCAAAATACAGAACCTGAAGAAATTGATAACGATTCAGTGAATCGGAATCGAAACAAAAATGCGTATGTAAATATAACTAGATTTTAATTCGTCATGCGGACGAATTAGGTGGTCTGTCCTTATTATCGCCATCATGATCACTATTACCATGTTCCAGCAGATCAATATGATCTTCATGATGACAACGGAATGTTCATTATGGATGGAATATTTGTGAAAGTCGGGAGATGATAAAGAACTGTGAAAAGGGTCTCTTTGATATATGAAAATACATGTGATATGAAAATAGTAATTATAATCTGTTTAATCTTGCTAAATTTTAACTTTCCTACCTTTTAAATACCAAAAAGGATCATGTACGAGGTGGTAAAAAGAAAAAAAAAAAGAAAAATAAAAATCATGTTGTTCACCCCAGGACTCGAACCTGCGCCCCGAGAACGCAAGTCAAGTGCGTTATCCATTGAGCCACGATATTCCCCATAGAGATTACACGTTCCCATAGAGATTACACGTAAGCAAATTTGAGAATTGCAAATCCAATTTTGCAAGCGAAAAACGGGCATGATCCCGGCATCTGATCAAAAAATAAAGGGCACACACCCGAAAGCTGAGAATCTCAGCTACAACATATTCAAAGCTCAGAGATAACTGATAAAAGAAAATGGAGATATAGCTCACGAAATAGAGGAATGTAGAATCTAGTTTTGAGAAAAAGTCATGTCCCATAGAGATTACACGTAAAATGAGGAAAAATGACATGCCTCTTTTCATCGCAATTTTACACCATGATGAGCTTTTCAAAATGAAAATTTATGTTCACTAACGAGGAAGAGTACATTCTAAACTACAACATATCGAAATCTGAGCGAAAAAAAATCAATATTCACGGAGTTATGATCAAATTTGCATAAATTTGATGACGTCATTTTTGAAAAAATGAAATTTTCAGTTTAGGCGCAATTTTGATGACGTCATGATCAAATTGAGGGACAATGGTGACATGAAATTAAATCTACAACTCATACTCTATTGATATATGAAAAAAAATTGGGGGTCAACGGACTATTTAAAGAGCTACAGTGAATTTTCAATAGACATGTTTTTGCCCATATATGGCCTGTAGTGAGAGCTCGCGCGCACACGTGCTGCAAAGTATAACGGGTGATAATTTCGTTATTACTTGTCGTAGAAGGTTGATCAAGGTATCAAATTGTTCAGAATTATATTATCGGTGCATTGATATAAAAAAATTGGCGATTCTATGTTGGAAGATGCAATTACGCGCGAAAACGCGCGCGCATGTGCGTGCGCGCGTTTTTTTGCAAAATGCTTGAAATGGCCTGAAACGTATGGAAAATTAATTTGGAACGAATTTGAGCATTTTAAAATTTTAATGCGCGCGTACGTGCGCGTCGAGGAGCGTGCGCGGAATTTGATGAAATTTTAAGTTGACCGTTGACCTGAAGTTGATGTATACCAAATATAGTTGATTTTTGATGACTCGTTATCGAGATATGATAATGACCTGATTTTTACAAAATGGCGCCTGGATGAAGTCACAATGACCTAATGACCTTGAAAAAAGGAGGGCACACTTCCGAAAGCTTAGAATCTCAGCTACATCATACCAAAAGCTCAGGGATAACTAACAAGAAAAAAATGGAGATATAGCTCACGAAATAGAGGAATGTAGAATCTAGTTTTGAGAAAAAGTCATGTCCCATAGAGATTACACGTAAAATGAGGAAAAATTACATGCCTCTTTTCATTGCAATTTTACACCATGATGCGATTTTCAAAATGAAAATTCATGTTAACTGACGAGAAAGAGTACATTCTAAACTACAACATATCGAAATCTGGGCGGAAAATGATCAATATTCACGGAGTTATGATCAAATTTGCATAAATTTGATGACGTCATTTTTGAAAAAATGAAATTTTCAATTTAGGCGCAATTTTGATGACGTCATGATCAAATTGAGGGACAATGGTGACATGAAATTAAATCTACAACTCATACTCTATTGATATATGAAAAAAAATTGGGGGTCAACGGACTATTTAAAGAGCTACAGTGAATTTTCAATAGACATGTTTTTGCCCATATATGGCCTGTAGTGAGAGCTCGCGCGCACACGTGCTGCAAAGTATAACGGGTGATAATTTCGTTATTACTTGTCGTAGAAGGTTGATCAAGGTATCAAATTGTTCAGAATTATATTATCGGTGCATTGATATAAAAAAAATTGGCGATTCTATGTTGAAAGATGCAATTACGCGCAAAAACGCGCGCGCATGTGCGTGCGCGCGTTTTTTTGCAAAATGCTTAAAATGGCCTATAACGTATGGAAAATTAATTTGGAACGAATTTGAGCATTTTAAAATTTTAATGCGCGCGTACGTGCGCGTCGAGGTGCGCGCGCGGAATTTGATGACATTTTTAGTTGACCGTTGACCTGAAGTTGATGTATACCAAATATAGTTGATTTTTGATGACTCGTTATCGAGATATGATAATGACCTGATTTTTACAAAATGGCGCCTGGATGACGTCACGATGACCTAATGACCTTGAAAAAGTTAATTTTACTAGAAATTATATGGCTTGATGACTGACAGAAATTTGAAGGAAATTGATCATGTCAATTTCGAATGAACGTGTGTACAAAAAAGTGTACGGAAGAAATAAAAATAAACTAGATTTTAATTCGTCATGCGGACGAATTAGGTGGTCTGTCCTTATTCTCGCCATCATGATCACTATTACCATGTTCAAGCAGATCAATATGATCTTCATGATGACAACGGAATGTTCATTATGGATGGAATACTTGTGAAAGACGGGAGATGATAAAGCACTGTGAAAAGGGTCTCTTTGATATATGAAAATACATGTGATATGAAAAAAGTAATTATAATCTGTTTAATCTTGCTAAATTTTAACTTTCATACCTTTTAATTATCATAAAGGATCATGTACGAGGTGGTAAAAAGAAAAAAAAAATGAAAAAAAAAATCATCTTGTTCACCCCCAGGACTCGAACCTGCGCCCCCGAGAACTCAAGTCAAGTGCGTTATCCATTGAGCCACGATATTCCCCATAGAGATTACACGTTCCCATAGAGATTACACGTAAGCAAATTTGAGAATTACAAATCCAATTTTGCAAGCGAAAAACGGGCATGATCCTGACATCTGATCGAAAAATGGAGGGCACACTTCCGAAAGCTTAGAATCTCAGCTACATCATACCAATAGCTCAGGGATACCTAACAAGAAAAAATGGAGATATAGCTCACGAAATAGAGGAATGTAGAATCTAGTTTTGAGAAAAAGTCATGTCCTATAGAGATTACACGTAAAATGAGGAAAAATGACATGCCTCTTTTCATCGCAATTTTACACCATGATGCGATTTTCAAAATGAAAATTCATGTTGACTGACGAAAAAGAGTACATTCTAAACTACAACATATCGAAATCTGGGCGAAAAATGATCAATATTCACGGAGTTATGATCAAATTTGCATAAATTTGATGACGTCATTTTTGAAAAAATGAAATTTTCAGTTTAGGCGCAATTTTGATGACGTCATGATCAAATTGAGGGACAATGGTGACATGATATCATATCTACAACTCATACTCTATCGATATATGAAAAAAAAATGGGGGTCAACGGACTATTTAAAGAGCTAGAGTGAATTTTCAATAGACATGTTTTTGCCCATATATGGCCTGTAGTGAGAGCTCGCGCGCACACGTGCTGCAAAGTTTAACGGGTGATAATTTCGTTATTACTTGTCGTAGAAGGTTGATCAAGGTATCAAAATGCTTGAAAAAATGTGCCAAATATGATGACAGAAAAAATTTGGCGATTCTATGTTGGAAGATGCAATTACGCGCGAAAACGCGCGCGCATGTGCGTGCGCGCGTTTTTTTGCAAAATGCTTAAAATGGCCTGAAACGTATGGAAAATTAATTTGGAACGAATTTGAGCATTTTAAAATTTTAATGCGCGCGTACGTGCGCGTCGAGGTGCGCGCGCGGAATTTGATGAAATTTTTCGTTGACCGTTGACCTGAAATTGATGTATACCAAATATAGTTGATTTTTGATGACTCGTTATCGAGATATGATAATGACCTGATTTTTACAAAATGGCGCCTGGATGACGTCACGATGACCTAATGACCTTGAAAAAGTTGATTTAACTTGAAATCATAGGGCTTGATGACTGACAGAAATTTGAAGGAAATTGACCATGTCGATTTCGAGTGAACGTGTGTACAAAAAAGTGTACGGAAGAAATAAAAATAAACTAGATTTTAATTCGTCATGCGGACGAATTAGGTGGTCTGTCCTTATTCTCGCCATCATGATCACTATTACCATGTTCAAGCAGATCAATATGATCTTCATGATGACAACGGAATGTTCATTATGGATGGAATACTTGTGAAAGTCGGGAGATGATAAAGAACTGTGACAAGGGTCTCTTTGATATATGAAAATACATGTGATATGAAAATAGTAATTATAATCTGTTTAATCTTGCTAAATTTTAACTTTCATACCTTTTAATTATCATAAAGGATCATGTACGAGGTGGTAAAAAGAAAAAAAAAATGAAAAAAAAAATCGTCTTGTTCACCCCCAGGACTCGAACCTGCGCCCCCGAGAACTCAAGTCAAGTGCGTTATCCATTGAGCCACGATATTCCCCGTAGAGATTACACGTTCCCATAGAGATTACACTTAAACAAATTTGAGAATTACAAATCCAATTTTGCAAGCGAAAAACAGGCATGATCCTGGCATCTGATTGAAAAAAGGAGGGCACATTCCCGAAAGCTTAGAATCTCAGCTACATCATACCAAAAGCTCAGGGATAACTAACAAGAAACAAGTGGAATGCCTCTGGCCGTCTCACCTGCATCACGCGATTCAATATAGCAGCAGTGCTGATTTTGAAAACTACTATAACTCGCACAAGATGTTCAGTGATACTTGGTTACTCTTATTTCCACGTTTTATGAACTAGACCAATACACTTATAGAGATATGATGGCGATTCAACAAATACCCCCAACGTGGCCAAAGTTCTTTGACCTTACATGACCTTTGACCTTGATCATGTGACCTGAAACTCGCACAGGATGTTCAGTGATACTTGATTACTATTATGTCCAAGTTTTATGAACTAGACCAACACACTTTCAAATTTATGGCTGTAATTCAACAAATACCCCAATTTGGCCAAAGTTAATTGACCCTAAATGACCTTTGACCTTGATCATGTGACCTGAAACTTGCACAGGATGTTCAGTAATACTTGATTACTATTATGTCCAAGTTTCATGAATCAGATCCATAAACTTTCAAAGTTATGATGGTAATTCAACAGATACCCCCAATTCGGCCAAAGTTCATTGACCCTAAATGACCTTTGACCTTGGTCATGTGACGTGAAACTCATGCAGGATGTTCAGTGATACTTGATTAACCTTATGTATAAGTTTCATGAACTAGGTCCATATATTTTCTAAGTTATGATGACATTTCAAAAACTTAACCTTAGGTTAAGATTTTGATGTTGATTCCCCCAACATGGTCTAAGTTCATTGACCCTAAATGACCTTTGACCTTGGTCATGTGACATGAAACTCAGGCAGGATGTTCAGTAATACTTGATTAACCTTATGGCCAAGTTTCATGAACTAGGTCCATATACTTTCTAAGTTATGCTGTCATTTCAAAAACTTAACCTCAGGTTAAGATTTGGTGTTGACGCCGCCGTCGCCGCCGCCGCCGCCGCCGCCGCCGCCGCCGCCGCCGTCGCCGCCGCCGTCGCCGTCGGAAAAGCGGCGCCTATAGTCTCACTCTGCTATGCAGGTGAGACAAAAATGGAGATATAGCTCACGAAATAGAGGAATGTAGAATCTAGTTTTGAGAAAAAGTCATGTCCCATAGAGATTCCACGTAAAATGAGGAAAAATGACATGCCTCTTTTCATCGCAATTTTACACCATGATGCAATTTTCAAAATGAAAATTCATGCTCATTGACGAGAAAGAGTACATACTTAACTACAACATATCGAAATCTGGGCGAAAAATGATCAATATTCACGGAGTTATGATCAAATTTGCATTAATTTGATGACGTCATTTTTGAAAAAATGAAACTTTCAGTTTAGGCGCATATTTGATGACGTCATGATCAAATTGAGGGACAATGGTGACATGAAATCAAATCTACAACTCATACTCTATTGATATATGAAAAAAAAAATTGGGGTCAACGGACTTTTTAAAGAGCTACAGTGAATTTTCAATAGACATGTTTTTGCCCATATATGGCCTGTAGTGAGAGCTCGCGCGCACACGCGCTGCAAAGTTTAACGGGTGATAATTTCGTTATTACTTGTCGTAGAAGGTTGATCAAGGTATCAAATTGTTCAGAATTATATTATCGGTGCATTGATATAAAAAAAATTGGCGATTCTATGTTGGAAGATGCAATTACGCGCGAAAACGCGCGCGCATGTGCGTGCGCGTTTTTTTTGCAAAATGATTAAAATGGCCTAAAACGTATGGAAATTTAATTTGGAACGAATTTGAGCATTTTAAAATTTTAATGCGCGCGTACGTGCGCGTCGAGGTGCGCGCGCGGAATTTGATGAATTTTTTAGTTGACCGTTGACCTGAAGTTGATGTATACCAAATAAAGTTGATTTTTGATGACTCGTTATCGAGATATGATAATGACCTGATTTTTACAAAATGGCGCCTGGATGAAGTCACGATGACCTAATGACTTTGAAAAAAGGAGGGCACACTTCCGAAAGCTTAGAATCTCAGCTACATCTTATTAAAAGCTCAAGGATAACAAACAAGAAAAATTGGAGATATAGCTCACGAAGTAGAGGAATGTAGAATCTAGTTTTGAGAAAAAGTCATGTCCCATAGAGATTACACGTAAAATGAGGAAAAATGACATGCCTCTTTTCATCGCAATTTTACACCATGATGCGATTTTCAAAATGAAAATTTATGTTAATTGACGAGAAAGAGTACATTCTAAACCACAACATATCGAAATCTGGGCGAAAAATGATCAATATTCACGGAGTTATGATCAGATTTGCATAAATTTGATGACGTCATTTTTGAAAAAATGAAATTTTCAATTTAGGCGCAATTTTGATGACGTCATGATCAAATTGAGGGACAATGGTGACATGAAATCAAATCTACAACTCATACTCTATCGATATATGAACAAAAATTGGGGGTCAACGGACTATATAAAGAACTACAGTGAATTTTTAATAGGCATGTTTTTGCCCATATATGGCCTATAGTAAGAGCTCGCGCACACACGTGCTGCAAAGTTTAACGGGTGTTAATTTCGTTATTAATGGTCGTAGAAGGTTGATGAAGGTATCAAATTGCTCAGAATTATATTATCAATGCAACGATATAAAAAAATGGCGTTTCTGCGTTGCGTTGAAGGCGTTACGCGCGGAAACGCGCGCGCATACCTGTGCGTGCGCAAATTTTTGAAATGCTTAAAATGACCTGAAACGTACTTTACTTTGGTCAAAAAGTGATTTTGAGCTTTTTAAAAATTTGACGAGCGCGTACGCGCGCGTCGTGACCTCCAGGTGACCTTTGATGACATGACCTGTTGACCCTTGACCTGAAGTTGATGTGATGTTAATTTGATTGATTTTTGATAATTGATAATGGAGATATGATCGACAATGTGATTTTACAAAATGGCGCTTGGATGACGTCACGATGACCTAATGACCTTGAAAAAGTTGATTTTACTAGAAATCATAGGGCTTGATGACTGACAGAAATTTGACGGAAATTGACCATGTCGATTTCGAATGAACGTGTGTACAAAAAAGTGTACGGAAGAAATAAAAATAAACTAGATTTTAATTCGTCATGCGGACGAATTAGGTGGTCTGTCCTTATTCTTGCCATCATGATCACTATTACCATGTTCAAGCAGATCAATATGATCTTCATGGTGACAACGGAATGTTCATTATGGATGGAATACTAGTGAAAGACGGGAGATGATAAAGCACTGTGAAAAGGGTCTCTTTGATATATGAAAATACATGTGATATGAAAAAAGTAATTATAATCTGTTTAATCTTGCTAAATTTTAACTTTCATACCTTTTAATTATCATAAAGGATCATGTACGAGGTGTTAAAAAGAAAAAAAAAATCATCTTGTTCACCCCCAGGACTCGAACCTGCGCCCCCGAAAACTCAAGTCAAGTGCGTTATCCATTGAGCCACGATATTCCCCATAGAGATTACACGTTCGCATAGAGATTACACAAGCAAATTTGAGAATTACAAATCCAATTTTGCAAGCGAAAAACGGGCATGATCCTGGCATCTGATCGAAAAATGGAGGGCACACTTCCGAAAGCTTATAATCTCAGCTACATCATACCAAAAGCTCAGGGATAACTAACAAGAGAAAATTGAGATATAGCTCACGAAATAGAGGAATGTAGAATCTAGTTTTGAGAAAAAGTCATGTCACATAGAGAATACACGCAAAATGAGGAAAAATGACATGCCTCTTTTCATCGCAATTTTACACCATGATGCGATTTTCAAAATGAAAATTTATGTTTACTGACGAGAAAGAGTACATTCTAAACTACAACATATCGAAATCTGGGCGGAAAATGATAAATATTCACGGAGTTATGATCAAATTTGCATAAATTTGATGACGTCATTTTTGAAAAAATGAAATTTTCAGTTTAGGCGCAATTTTCATGACGTCATGATCAAATTGAGGGACAATGGTGACATGAAATTAAATCTACAACTCATACTCTATTGATATATGAAAAAAAATTGGGGGTCAACAGACTATTTAAAGAGCTACAGTGTCGAATTTTCAATAGACATGTTTTTGCCCATATATGGCCTGTAGTGAGAGCTCGCGCGCACACATGCTGCAAAGTATAACGGGTGATAATTTCGTTATTACTTGTCGTAGAAGGTTGATCAAGGTATCAAATTGTTAAGAATTATATTATCGGTGCATTGATATAAAAAAAATTGGCGATTCTATGTTGGAGGATGCAATTACGCGCGAAAACGCGCGCGCATGTGCGTGCGCGCGTTTTTTGCAAAATGCTTGAAATGGCCTGAAACGTATGGAAAATTAATTTGGAACGAATTTGAGCATTTTAAAATTTTAATGCGCGCGTACGTGCGCGTCGAGGTGCGCGCGCGGAATTTGATGAAATTTTTAGTTGACCGTTGACCTGAAGTTGATGTATACCAAATATAGTTGATTTTTGATGACTCGTTATCGAGATATGATAATGACCTGATTTTTACAAAATGGCGCCTGGATGAAGTCACAATGACCTAATGACCTTGAAAAAAGGAGGGCACACTTCCGAAAGCTTAGAATCTCAGCTACATCATACCAAAAGCTCAGGGATAACTAACAAGAAAAAAATGGAGATATAGCTCACGAAATAGAGGAATGTAGAATCTAGTTTTGAGAAAAAGTCATGTCCCATAGAGATTACACGTAAAATGAGGAAAAATGACATGCCTCTTTTCATTGCAATTTTACACCATGATGCGATTTTCAAAATGAAAATCCATGCCACCTGACGAGAAAGAGTACATTCTAAACTACAACATATCGAAATCTGGGCGGAAAATGATAAATATTCACGGAGTTATGATCAAATTTGCATAAATTTGATGACGTCATTTTTGAAAAAATGAAATTTTCAATTTAGGCGCAATTTTGATGACGTCATGATCAAATTGAGGGACAATGGTGACATGAAATTAAATCTACAACTCATACTCTATTGATATATGAAAAAAAATTGGGGGTCAACGGACTATTTAAAGAGCTACAGTGAATTTTCAATAGACATGTTTTTGCCCATATATGGACTGTAGTGAGAGCTCGCGCGCACACGTGCTGCAAAGTATAACGGGTGATAATTTCGTTATTACTTGTCGTAGAAGGTTGATCAAGGTATCGAATTGTTCAGAATTATATTATCGGTGCATTGATATAAAAAAAATTGGCGATTCTATGTTGAAAGATGCAATTACGCGCAAAAACGCGCGCGCATGTGCGTGCGCGCGTTTTTTTGCAAAATGCTTAAAATGGCCTGAAACATATGGAAAATTAATTTGGAACGAATTTGAGCATTTTAAAATTTTAATGCGCGCGTACGTGCGCGTCGAGGTGCGCGCGCGGAATTTGATGAAATTTTTAGTTGACCGTTGACCTGAAGTTGATGTATACCAAATATAGTTGATTTTTGATGACTCGTTATCGAGATATGTTAATGACCTGATTTTTACAAAATGGCGCCTGGATGACGTCACGATGACCTAATGACCTTGAAAAAGTTAATTTTACTAGAAATCATATGGCTTGATGACTGACAGAAATTTGAAGGAAATTGATCATGTCAATTTCGAATGAACGTGTGTACAAAAAAGTGTACGGAAGAAATAAAAATAAATAAAGAATAAAGAAAGAAAATTCTGGCGAAATCAATAGGTGATCTGTCGTTGACAGACCACCTAATAAAGAATAAAGAAAGAAAATTCTGGCGAAATCAATAGGTGATCTGTCGTTGACAGACCACCTAATAAATAAAGAATAAAGAATAAATAAAGAAAGAAAATTCTAGCGAAATCAATAGGTGATCTGTCATAGACAGACCACCTAATAAAGAATAAAGAAATAAATAAATAAAGAAAGAAAATTCTGGCAAAATCAAGAGGTGATCTGTCAAAGACAGACCACCTAATAAAGAATAAAGAAAGAAAATTCTGGCGAAATCAATAGGTGATCTGTCGTTGACAGACCACCTAATAAATAAAGAATAAAGAAAGAAAATTCTAGCGAAATCAATAGGTGATCTGTCGTTGACAGACCACCTAATAAAGAAGAAAGAATTGAGCTAAAATATTTCCCATAGACTTTACACGTAAGGAAAATACGAGAATATCCAATCCAATTTTGCAAGTGAAATACGGGCATGATCCCGGCATCTGATCGAAAAAATAGGTTGACATTTTCGAAAGCTTAGAATCTCAGCTACAACATACTAAAAGCTCAGGAAAAACTGACAAGAAGAAATGGAGATATGGCTCACGAAATAGAGGGATGTCGAATCTAGTTTTGAGAAAAAGTCATGTCCCATAGAGATTACATGCAAAATGAGGAAAAATGACATGTCTTTATTATTTGCAATTTTTGAGGATGATCCGTTTATTAAAATGAAAATTAAAGGCAATAATTCAGAAAGAGTAAGACTTAAGCTACAACATATCGAAAAATGGGCGAAAATTGACCAATATTCACGGAGTTAGAGCCTAATTTGCATAATTGTTATGACGTCATAACAAGGAAAATGGATATTTTAACTTCCGACGCCATTTTGATGATGTCATGATCGAATTGAGGGATAATGGTGACATGGAATCAAATCTACAACTCATACTCTATTGATATATGAAAAAAATTGGGGGTCAACGGACTATTTAAAGAACTACAGGGAATTTTTAATAGGCATGTTTTTGCCCATATATGGCCTATAGTAAGAGCTTGCGCGCACACGTGCTGCAAACTTTAACGGGTGTTAATTTCGTTATTAATGGTCGTAGAAGGTTGATCAAGGTATCAAATTGCTCAGAATTATATTATCAATGCAATGATATAAAAAAAACGTTGTTTCTGCGTTGCGTTGGAGGCGTTACGCGCGGAAACGCGCGCGCATACGTGTGCGAGCGCCAATTTTTGAAATGCTTAAAATGACCTGAAACGTACTTTACTTTGGTCAAAAAGTGATTTTGAGCATTTTAAAAATTTGACGAGCGCGTACGCGCGCGTCGTGACCTCCAGGTGACCTTTGATGACATGACCTGTTGACCCTTGACCTGAAGTTGATGTGATGTTAATTTGATTGATTTTTGATAATTGATAATGGAGATATGATCGACAATGTGATTTTACAAAATGGCGCCTGGATGACGTCATCATGACCTGATGACCTTGAAAAAGTTGATTTTACTTGAAATCATAGAGCTTGATGACTGACAGAAATTTGAAGGAAATTGACCATGTCGATTTCGAGTGAACGTGTGTACAAAAAAGTGTACGGAAGAAATAAAAATAAACTAGATTTTAATTCGTCATGCGGACGAATTAGGTGGTCTGTCCTTATTCTCGCCATCATGATCACTATTACCATGTTCAAGCAGATCAATATGATCTTCATGATGACAACGGAATGTTCATTATGGATGGAATACTTGTGAAAGACGGGAGATGATAAAGCACTGTGAAAAGGGTCTCTTTGATATATGAAAATACATGTGATATGAAAAAAGTTATTATAATCTGTTTAATCTTGCTAAATTTTAACTTTCATACCTTTTAATTATCATAAAGGATCATGTACGAGGTGGTAAAAAGAAAAAAAAAATGAAAAAAAAAATCGTCTTGTTCACCCCCAGGACTCGAACCTGCGCCCCCGAGAACTCAAGTCAAGTGCGTTATCCATTGAGCCACGATATTCCCCATAGAGATTACACGTTCCCATAGAGATTACACGTAAGCAAATTTGAGAATTACAAATCAAATTTTGCAAGCGAAAAACGGGCATGATCCTGACATCTGATCGAAAAATGGAGGGCACACTTCCGAAAGCTTAGAATCTCAGCTACATCATACCAAAAGCTCAGGGATAACTAACAAGAAAAAATGGAGATATAGCTCACGAAATAGAGGAATGTAGAATCTAGTTTTGAGAAAAAGTCATGTCCCATAGAGATTACACGTAAAATGAGGAAAAATGACATGCCTCTTTTCATCGCAATTTTACACCATGATGCGTTTTTCAAAATGAAAATTCATGTTAACTGACGAGAAAGAGTACATTCTAAACTACAACATATCGAAATCTGGGCGACAAATGATCAATATTCACGGAGTTATGATCAAATTTGCAAAAATTTGATGACGTCATTTTTGAAAAAATGAAATTTTCAGTTTAGGCGCAATTTTGATGACGTCATGATCAAATTGAGGGACAATGGTGACATGAAATCAAATTTACAACTCATACTCTATCGATATATGAAAAAAAATTGGGGGTCAACGGACTATTTAAAGAGCTACAGTGAATTTTTAATAGGCATGTTTTTGCCCGTATATGGCCTATAGTAAGAGCTCGCGCGCACACGTGCTGCAAAGTTTAACGGGTGTTAATTTCGTTATTAATGGTCGTAGAAGGTTGATCAAGGTATCAAATTGCTCAGAATTATATTATCAATGCAACGATATAAAAAAAACGGCGTTTCTGCGTTGCTTTGAAGGCGTTACGCGCGGAAACGCGCGCGCATACCTGTGCGTGCGCAAATTTTTGAAATGCTTAAAATGACCTGAAACGTACTTTACTTTGGTCAAAAAGTGATTTTGAGCATTTTAAAAATTTGACGAGCGCGTACGCGCGCGTCGTGACCTCCAGGTGACCTTTGATGACATGACCTGTTGACCCTTGACCTGAAGTTGATGTGATGTTAATTTGATCGATTTTTGATAATTGATAATGGAGATATGATCGACAATGTGATTTTACAAAATGGCGCCTGGATGACGTCATCATGACCTGATGACCTTGAAAAAGTTGATTTTACTTGAAATCATACGGCTTGATGACTGACAGAAATTTGAAGGAAATTGACCATGTCGATTTCGAGTGAACGTGTGTACAAAAAAGTGTACGGAAGAAATAAAAATAAATAAATAAATAAATAAATAAAGAAAGAAAATTCTGGCGAAATCAATAGGTGATCTGTCGTTGACAGACCACCTAATAAAGAATAAAGAATAATAAAGAAAGAAAATTCTGGCGAAATCAATAGGTGATCTGTCGTTGACAGACCACCTAATTATAAAATAGAAATAAAAAACGGGAAAAAAAAATAAGAATAGCCCTTTCACAAGCAACCATAATTCTCCCTCCCTTCATACCCTGGACAAGTAAAGAAAAAAAAATACAGCTAGAGAAACGAAGCAAAGATGAAAAGCAAGGAAAGGGAAGGAAGCCGTCTCTCGGTACCTGGTACTCTGCCCAGATATCAAGATGTACGTAGGACCTATTCTCCGCGATTTGAAAAACAACGTGCATAACATCACAATTATTATGATGGTCATTTAAAAAAGTTCCTTGGTTGTTTCCAAGTTATTTAATTTGCCGTCGAGGGACTGCGCGAATGCACACGCTCCTACAGGATATGAATGAAAAAGTCGCAAACAGACTCCGCCGTTCAATCCGATACTGTACTGTATAGCCGGTATACAGATCGGCACGTGAGACAAGCGCAGAGGCGATGGATATGAATATTCATGAGCAGGTATTGATGTCATTTGGTCTCAAGGTGGCGCTCTTCATTTTTTATATCAATTTCAAAATCTGCATCAAAAGAAAGCTCACTTGGCAAAATTTCTCTTCTTTATATATTTTTTTGAGAATAAAAACAGTTCTTTTGGCCAATGCAATACATTTTATGGACTCAGAACTTGTTTATGAGTATTTTGAAAAGCGAAGAGTGAAATCTAAAAGAAAGTTTTGAAATAAACCAATGTCACAATTTACCTTTAATAATAGCCAAGTAAAATGCTCTTTAATAGTATTACATGTACATGTAGTCATGTACATTACTTTCAATTTAATACCGACCTTGATTCAGTTTATAAACAGAGATCTGGGTCATGATATGGGTATCATCTCTTGCTTTTATTTTAATAATGTAGGAGACAGAGAAGACTCCATATTTGGCTCTCAAGACCAGAGATCTGGGTCATGAAGAATTACATCAATACCCTCCATCTTGCTATAAAGGGCACCTCATGGCCTGCCTTCAGAAATATAGGCTATGCATGATTTTATGACATGGAGATTTCATACCAATTCATTTTGAACAATTGCATCACATCCCCTTTTGTTAATACAAAAATATATTTTTCTGGAACCACTATATGAATTCCTGCTATTGTTTTTTTTGTTTAATCCTTTACACAGTAAAACTGCATTTTACTGTACATCATAGTAAAGTACATTTCAGTTTCATTAATCACATATTCCAAATTACAAATGAAGCAATACAAATTAAAGAAGCATGTTTTAAACATAACTTTGGTATTAAATAGTCCATTAGTAAAAACAAAACAATCACAATTTTTAAGTCTTTGATTTTGGTTTCAGCTTCAATATACTTCAACCATACATATACAAAACACTATTAAATTTCCAGGTTTAATTAAAAGTTCTTGATGAATGAATGCACAGAAAATGTCATTTTCTATTTTCTGAGGACTTTGTATTTATCAAGGAGATACACTCCTGAGATGAATTTTCGCCTTTTGTGACAGTGAGACATCACAGTTTGCATTCATATTCTTGATCAAATGGTGGGCATTTTTTAAGTACACGAAAACAGCTCAAAACTTGTTGCCAAATAATACCAGTTGGTCCATGTATAAAGCACAACACTGAACTCTTCAAATCATCTCTCAAAACTCCCTATTTCAGCAGATGTGTGATAATTAGCTTTAATTGGATGAGCCTGCGCCTATGAATATTTCTAACAGAAATATGGAGCAATATACATGTAAATGCTGTGGATCATCATCATATTTATACAAAATTCAGTCGTCAACCGTTTTATAGAATTTAGGGTGACACATTTTCAATATAATGGCAATATGATTGGTTTGAAATGTCTAATAGACATGTATCAGGAAGAGTATGCCAAGCCAAAATAATTCAATTTTCAAAAGTTTACTCAATAGTATTTTTCATAAAGGTTCATTGGTCAGTCATAGGACAGTCATACATGTATAGGTACTGTACATGTTTTGACAGTTGATCAATGAATAGGTTCAGCTACTACAGACATATGACGTACTGTGTATAGTTTTCATTCATCACTTTGGCTGTGTCTTGTTAAAGCATGGGTCAAATTCCCCATGAGTGAAAAATGAATCCAAGAATGCAGCCAGTCTAAAACCCTTCCTTCGTCAGCTGGTGACACCAACAACGTAAACATGCTATTACTTTATACATAGTAGGCCTATATGAAGTACATGTACAATAGATCCAACATGATTCACTCAGTCACATTGCTACATGTACATGTCAAGTACTTTAATGCCAGTATAATTGACTAAAAATGTTGTATATATGTCGCAAACCTTGTGAACAATGTGAAGGAATGTTCAAAATGTAAAAATGTGTAAATGACATTGTACTTGGTACATGAACATGTACTTGGACAACCAGCCTAAAACCTCATTTCATACAGTTTTTATATTCATAAATAGAAATGTGATATTTATAATTAGTACACGGATGATAGCACTTGCAGACTATTCACATCACATTGTACTGTGTCGAAACTTGGCGGAAAATCAAGTCAAACAAAACCTAGGTATATAAAGCTCAAATGCATGAACATGTACACTAAACATGTACGATTCAGTGAGTTCATATCTTAGGCTGATGATAATGTACATGTACACATTCCTGTACAATGTGGTACAATGTTTACACATGTATGACCATTGAACAAAGCAGTGTACATTTACACTGTATATTTACATGCAGTATTTTGTATATGGTCTTCAAAAATAAAAAAAAATAAGAATTTTCCATTCATGTCAAAGTTAAATGCTTTCACTCATTTTGAGTGATGTCACTCAATTACTGGTACATCATGTACTTCTAATTGTCAATTTTTTGTCTATTATATTCGTTCATGGTATTTTTCATTGTATTTCATTTTTTATCCATGTACCTATGTATTGATGATGATCCAAACATGCTGACATTTAAATTGATTTGATCTCATTTGAAATTGACAATGAAATCATTTATGCAAACACCCTTTGGAAAAAGCAAATTGCACCCCCAACCCCCCAAAAAATCTTATTATGAGGCCAATTCATTTTGGATCATGTTGCACATTATTCTTTTTTAAAATCTAAATTCAAAATATTTTAATGTTAGAATTATGACGTTGCCAATCATTAACTCAGGCCTAAGAAAAGCTCTGTACATGTGCGGCTTAAATTACATTAAATTATGTTAAGTGATATCACCCAGGGGGCTGTTTCATAAAGCTGTTTGTAGTTAAGAGTGACTTTAAGATCGACTGGTGATCATTTCTTACGCACTAAATAATCACCAATGAACATTTAATGGTGAATATAATTTACCACAAGAAAGGATAACCAGTCTTTCTTAAAGTCACTCTTAACTTAATACAAACAGCTTTTAATATGACCCCCACCCCCGAGGGGATATTTTATGATAGAGCATAATTGACTCCGGTCAAAACAAAATCTAAGCTATTTACATGCAGGTTCGCAGCGCACTGATGAATCGTTCACTTGAGGATCGTTTGGCAATAAAACTGGACGTGTAAACCATCGGATGGTGGTTTATCGTATACAACGGTAGCTAAGTAGTACTAGCGACCATCCCCTAATAAATGTAAGTGATAGCTTGCTGGCCACAGGGCAGAATATAAAGCACTCGCCAAATGCGTCCAAGCTGGAGCTTCTTGTCTAGTAATCAATGGGAGGAAAGGAGGATGTGAGCTTCAAGTGGCTGGGTGCATACTCGGCTCAATCAGGAGCAATGTTTCTAGGGTTAATGTATGGATAGATACGAGGTTAACGGCAGAGCATGCCTATGCATGCCTACATGTACATATACACATACATGTATTATATCACAGTGCTTCAGACAGATCAGGTATGCTGTTTGTTAAAAAAATATATTACATGTACAGTATGTACAAGACTTACATGTACAGGGGCCTGTTGCAGAAAGAGTTGCCTTTAAACGCAAGTCAAAATATCAAGCAGAAGTCCCGAGAATACGGGTGCCTCATTGGCTGAAATCATTAAAATCAAGTTGCGCAAGATTTCTTGAGTTGCGTTTGATCGCAACTCTTTCTGCAACGGGCCCCAGGTATATGTACATGTAGACCTATATTTTGAATTACTGCAGCAATAAGATATCAAATTTTAAAAATGGGGCACAAGCAAGAAGTATGATACAATGTACATGTACTTACACATTTGAAACCATTATTTTTTTATTCATGTGATATGTACTTGGTGATTGTTTGCATTCCCAAATTCAAGCCATTCACGTATTAAAGGGACCGATAAGGGTGATTTTACATAGTACAGTATTAAAGCGCCTGAGAATCTCTGAGATAACTAATTGTAAGTTGAAGAAAAACACTGCATAGTATAAACTTACTCCATGTATTTGGGTTGATACGAAAAGTAATTTGGAAAATGGAAATCAAACTAAAATAGCCCTTGTACAGAAATATCAATAATTTAATTAGTTATTTGAACTAAGAAAGACCACAGCATTGTTACTGGAGGTTTTTTTGTCTTGTTTCATTTCAATTTTTTTTTCAGTACATTATTAAAATTTCACATCAGAAATTCCTTTGCAAATTACTCTGGAAACCAGCATGGCAGAAAAGTGTAGGTACTAACCCAAAATAGAACAGGTAATCACATTTCAGGTCAGTCTCAAGTTGCATTACGCATCAGGAGGCCGAGGCTTGATGGCTCTCAGACCCCATTCACAAAAGAAAGAAATTCTAATCCATTGACCAAGTACAGTGATTCAGTCTAAAGGTGCATTTGCATCGGAAAGCAAAGGCTTGATGGCTGTCAAACCCCATTCCCACGAATAAAATTAACCCACCAAGCATGTAAAGTAATTCCATTGGAATTCACAACAGGCTTTGTACTGTTAAAGGGGTCATTGATTTCCAGTACAGACACAGAAATAAAAACAGTTGAAAAATCTACAACTGACCACATGTACATGTATGCAAAAACATGTGACATGAAAAAGAAAGTACAGTACATACATGTACTATACATGTACATGCATTGTTATTTTTTTAATTTGTGTCGGTCTGAACAGACCCTCATTGGAAAAAGAATACACAGGGACTCGGGTGATTGTGCTCCCAAAATCATAAAAAAAAGCTGGACTGGGAAAAAAAAAGGCCCTAGAAAAATCCCCATTAACTGCCATGCTAGAGCTTCTCTTGACAAATTATACTATAGGTTCAAACTGCCTTGATTACAAGAATCCCCAATAACTTATGAAAACTTTTTCAGGCTCACAAATACCTGATAATCATTTCTGCATTCACACTGCCCTGAAACAAACCATTCAGGGGAAAGTTCTCAAAGTTACGAGCATGGGCAGTATGTGCTCACGCACAACTGCTTGCTGGATTGAGAAAGTTGTCATACATGTAATTTGCTTTCACACTGCCAAAATCCCAAGACCTTGGAAAAATCCCTCCAAAAGTTCTCGTAATTTTGGCGAGTACCTATTAATTTATAGCGGGTATTTTTGTTTGGGGATATGACAAGTAATTTGCTTCATATTGACCAATACCTGGCATTTTCAGATTGGGGTACATCATGTACTAGGAAATTTTGCAATCGGAAAATACCTTGAACCGACAAACTTTGAGGCAGTCTGAAACCACCTTTTGTTTCAGATGGCAGTAGGTTGTGAAAATTAGCTCACGAAAAAATGAAAAATGAGGGGGGGGGGATACTACGCATAATTCTCATTGACAAAATTCCTGGCATTTTCGGAATGGGGTACATATATGTAGAAAATTTCGCAATCAGAAAATACCTTACGAGAAAATTTGAGGCGGTCTGAAACCACCTAAATGTATTGTTGCTAAAGCAGATAGGCAGTACATGTAGGTTGTGAAAATTAGCCCACGAAAATAAGAAATATCTTATTTGCCTTGGATTGACTGAACAGATCCTACATGTAGGCCTACATATCCTGTTTTGTACAGTGTGAACAGACTGTTTTGGATAGAGACAGAAAGATGAAGTCATTGGCCACCTTCCCTAACGTCTCCCAGAAAGGCCTCTTGTGAAAGAAGAGGGTCATTAGAAAGCAATTCCACTCGCTCTATCCTGCATATTACATTATCTCTCTAGTGTATTCTCTAAAACCTTTTAAACTGCCAAGGAGAGTGGGCCGAATACCTAAGCTACTATGGGTACGACACATGAGGACCTGTCGTCATTGGCGAGAAAACACCTCGACTTGGAGTTGAAAGCTAACGTACTGCACAAAGGCATCGCTCATTATAATGCACATCTTTGGTGGAACATTACAGCTAGGGCCATGTTACAAACTGTACAATTTATTAAAGTACAAGAAAAAAAAATCATACAATACACATACATGTACATGTATGTACATGTAAAAGTAAACGGCATGCAAGTACTCTGCACTAGGCATAGACCTGTGGTTTTGCAATGAACAGAGTGCATTGTAATGCAGAATCTGACTTTAAAAATAGCGAGACTTCATGTAGATTCACTACTGAGGCTACATACACAGACAGAGTTTGGCGTCTCATCTTCATTCTAGATCTAGATATATGACCAGTATAATTGGTTAGTGGCAAATATGAGTCTGTGCTTGCAGACTAGCAGGCAAGGGTTAACTTTAATCCAAAGCCACCAAGGAGACGACCTTGGTGGCTTTATTGATTGATCTAAATACCCCTCTTAAGCTCTATACTGGCCTTGGATATGTTCTTGTGTCAGGAAAATGTTTGACATTCATCCTGTGTACAATAGATATGTGCTCTTGATAAAACCGGGGGGGGGGGGGGGGGGGGGAGGCAGTCAAATGTATTGCTGTACATATGCGTGAACAAATTATTTCAAAACATCCTCTAAACGAGTTTTTTCTTGGTGTGCAAAATGACCCCCTAAACAAGTTTTTTGCAGGCTTTATTTTTTAATTTGGCCCCTAAACAAGTTGTCGCCGAAAACATGTATGACCTCGGGGGAAAACAAACCCTAAATACCTTTGACTAGTCTTTAAAAAAAACCTTGGAAAAAATACATACCCTAAATACATTTAACCCCGCGATTGACCAGTCTTTCAAAATCACCCTTTTTCTTGAAAACTGAAAAACACCCCTTTAAACAGGTTTTTTGGTCATGCATGTGTACAGCATTATATTTGACCCCCCCCCCCCTGTGATAAAATGACCTTGCTCTCAGCCTATTGATATGTATCCTACATAACTGGGCAGTGTAGAATGAACCTTGGTTTGAAACCTACATGTAGGCCTAAATGTACATACATGTACAATCATTTGGGTCAGAACTGGGAGAACACTCATTGTAAAAAAAAAGAAGAAAAAAGGGAGCATTAAAAGCAGGTTTTTTTTGCATTATGATATGTAGGCTACAATAAATGTACATGATTTTTGTTTGTTATCAATAGAGGTTTTACAAGAGCCGGGGGGTACACCAGCCAGATGTCTATCAAAATTAAATGATTAAGCAGCTTACACAGTATGACTGCACAATGATAACCCAATCGATAGAACATACATTATCTTTAAAAAATAATGGTACATGGGACTATATAAAGTATTCAATAATATTCTGAGCAGAGATAATATTAAGAGTTTCTTCAACAGCGACATGGACTCTGCACCCCCCATCGAATGTTCTGCTCTTAATAATAAGTTCATATTTGTGTGCATCATGTTTGTGTATTGATCACCATGACACTTTGGCACAGGAACATTGATTGGATTAGGCTAAGTTTAGAATTGTACCGATCAATACAGATGGGAGCATAATGCTTTCACAAAACATGTAATGCATTTAATATTGCACGATACATTGACACACGGTCTACAACAGATGTTACCAAGTGAAAATTGGGGGATAATTAATTGGCATTAAATGGGGAAACCAATTTTGTTTTTAATTTGTGAATGTGAGATTTCATTTCTTATTATTATTATTTTTTTTTTACTCAGATTGCATCTACATGTAATATAAGAAAAAATCAAGAACTTGAAAAAAAAATGAGAATTTTATCCTATTAATTGGCAAAAAGTAATTTAGAGCCTAAAGAAAAGAGTAGAAAAATCAATGAAGTAGAACAGAACCCCTCCCCCCCCCCGAATAAAATAATAATAATAATAGATAAATAAATAAAAATAAACAAAAAAATTAATAAATAGCCAAATAAAAAAATAAATTGCTAAATAAAATAAATGAATAAATGAAAAATAAAACAAATGAAAGAAAAACTAAAGGAGCTATTAAAGAAAACAATGCGATCAAAAAAAAAAAAGCTGAATACTATTTAGAATTTCAAATTGCCTGAATTGGCAACTCTCAATTTGCTCAATTACACAAAAATATTTGCTGCCAGCCGAGATGACATCGTTTTCAAACTTGTATGTAATGTATACTCTGCGCGGAGGAACATTTTGTGATTTCCGGGGGCCACTTTTCACAACCAATTTGGTAAATCTGCAACATTGGATAAGCTTACATGTACAGTGAATGGGGTTTTTCTAGATACTTTTGGGCATTTCATGAACCCCCACGTGATTGTATTATACCCTTGAAGTATGTAATGCAATGAACAGAATGAAATCACACTCTTAAGAATACAAACTAGTTACTTTTTTTTACTGAGTTGGATCTGGCAATTATCAAAATTTTGCCTCCAAAATTGTTTTTCCACATCATAAACATCTAAGACATTAGAGGATTAAAGTTTCATAAACTTTCGTACAAAATGCCAATTTAAATGTAAGGAATGAACTGTGATTCCTTTACTCTAGAACTCAGGATAGCTGTGTACAGCAGCATATTTTTTTTTAAAGGGGGGGTCAAGCTGAATGAAATGTTGACAACCAAGAAAAAAAAAAAAGTCTTTACCACAAATTTGACGTTGTTTCGTTCCTCAAAAAAAATTTACAAGCAAAAAAAATAATTATAATTTCAGGGGGGGGGTTAAACCCCTGTAACAACCCCCCCCCCTCCGTACGCCACTGACTTATACATACCGGTACTACTAAAGAAGTAGATGAAAAGCTTGAGGACTTTGTTTTCCCCAATTCTTTTTAGTGCTCACTTACCTTTTGTAAGAGCATGAAGTCCCATCTTGACCTGGGAAAAGTTACCGCTCCCAAGCTCATTCCTGATCTTATAAAACGCTATCCTCTTCCCGAGCGTGACCTCTTTAAGAGCCCTGGGGTCATTGTTCATTTCTTCCATGTACTTCTCATAGGCGGTTAGTCTCCGAACGCCGGAGTTGTTGGTAAGGGCCGGCTCGGAGTTGGAAATCGACTTGTCCACGCTAGTCCTGTGTGTACGGACGCTAGAGCCGCCATCCGACTTCCTGGGACTGCTGTGAACGGATTCCGACATGGTTGATTGTCTGAGATCAGGTTTATAATGAGCAGACTAAGGACATGGTGCAGATGCAGGCTCCATACTCTGAAAAGTCAAAGTGATATACATGTATTAAGTAAAAATGAGTATCATGGTGATTTCAGTTAATTATGAAAGGGGATCTTTGCAATGTATGGAAAATGATGAGCTAACCACTATTTTTTTTTATTATAAAATTACTGATAGATTTCTTCCCTGTCATGACTCTGAAATAAATTCCCCAAACTACTCCATTTTTCTTGAAGAGTCAAAGTGTAGTGTAGATTCACACTACACAACACAATTTAATAGCAAAATGTCTACGGTAATTTAGCCAATTTAGCCTTACAGTGTATGACTTCCATAGAACTTTTACAGGGACCGGTAGGTACCACACATGACAAGGGTAAATTGCCAATTCCTCTACTGCAAACTCATCCACTCACCACATGGTCTACCTTCATTTAGTCTAAAATGCCATTCCATCCATCAAATTTCGTCAAACAATCATTTGGCCTCATGAGCATTTGGTCCAATCATCACCTTGTCTAATCAGCAGTTGGTCTAATGACCATTTCATTTCATAACCAGTTGGTCTAATATCCACTTTATTTTCATTCATTTCTTGCAATTAACACTTAGTTCAATTAGACCAAATCGTATATGGACTTAAAAAAGGGCTATAGGACCAACTGGTTATTAGACGAAATGGTGAGTAGAAGAAATGACAATTATACCATGTTAGTGGATGAACTGATGGTAGACCAAATGATAGTAGACGAGTTGGTAATTGGACGAATTGGCATTTGAACAATTAAAAATAAACCGACATGAGGGGGGTGACTGACAGCCCAAATCACCCCTAAAAATTCCCCATAATGCATGATTTGGGGCGACTGCTCTATATTTTTACTGCATAATTGCTTGTTACCCAATGAGTATCCCTGAAAATGAGAAAAATAGCTCCCAAAAATCCACAATTGCCCGAATAGGGATAAAAAGATAGCCCCTTAATATATTATTAGAAATTATTTCCTACCCCAAGAACGGTTCTACACAAATATTAATGCCATGCTTGGCAACCAATGCGTAATATTCCAGTTGATGCTGTGTGGTCAAGAACAAGTAATAACCTAAATTTTACCTTTAAATTCATTTCATTCATATTTTAATACAGCATATTATTATATTATAAGAATTGATATTTATTCACATACTGTGCACTTTAAATAAAACTTGTGTCACCAAAATAAATAGAGAAATATTTGATGCAGATGTACAGCCTGTAAAATCACAAGTCTTTTGGGCACTTAATGTACCGGTAGATTTTTTTTCCTGTGTAGTGCTTTGCTCAGAAAGATGTTGAGTCGGTGTGTCGATCATGAATTCAACAACTCATGAAAGTCATGACCCCCCGACAAAAGTAACAGGGGGTAGGCCTAAAGATACATTTAATTTACAGTAACATGGTACAAGAAAAGGGTATCAAGAACAGTAATGTTTGGAGAAATTTGCAGACAACAATTCTATAGATCTATTGTAAAGGAGTGTAGATCTTCTCTGTGAAAAAAATGTAGACATACAACTTACAAGAGTCAAGAGGGATATTTGACCATATTTCATTCATAGGAAATATTGAAATTTATATGTGGTGAAAACAAATTTGGGATAGGCCCTAGATCTAGGTTCTAACGTTAGAGGTCTAGTTTCACAATAAAAAAAACTTCAGAAATGTTCAGCTTCAATGATTTCATGTCATGGTTTGCATCCCTAGACTCTAGACTCGAGTCTACACTTTTTTTTTGGAAAAGAACACTTCACTTTGAATTTTGGAAAAGAAACATTTAAAAAAAAGAAACATTTGAAGTTTTCAACAAACATCTGTTTCTGTATCTACGACTACATTCAGGACATGTTCTTGATCACTGACTGACATCCATCTCCATTTGTTGCGTTAAATCCAAAATATATTCCCATATTATTCCATCGATTTGAAGATTCATGAACAAATTATATTTTTAATAATTTTTTTACAAATTGGTAAGCAAATGCCATCCAACAGAGATTCAATCAAAATATTTTCAACTAAGTCGAGGCTTAGTTGAAAGTGAAAAGTAGAATCTATTACATGTAATAAACTTGTAACTTATGTAAGAAAACAGTCACAAAGCAGCACTCACATCACTGATTCAGATGCATTCCAAACAGATTCTGAAAATAAGATGGGAAAGAAAATGATGCCAAGTACCGGGTATAGGTCAAGGAAAATATTAAATATGTCAGACAATCCTCCCGAAAATCCTGCCTATAAGTATAAGATAGTATAGTATAATCCTCCGCCAGCTACGAAACCCACACAAGGCATATAATTTTACAGTTATCCTGAGTGAAACCACAAAACAATCGACCGGGAGCCGCTGTCGTGCTATTCAGTGAGTCGGCGAAACAGGTTGACATGGCCCCCGGATTGCTTTCGCACGTTGCTGCCATACACAACCCAACACCATTCACAGTCACCAAGGAGACAAGACGACGGGACAAAGCAATGTAAATAACGATATAAAATGGCGAAATGAAGCACTGTCAAACGTTTTAGTGCATCCACACGAAGAGAAGATAAGCTATTAGAGCATTCATTCTCACCAAGTAATATTTTCCATCCTTTATAACTTATTTCTGAGAATAATTCAATGACCAATCCTTGCTTTCCGACCCGTTTTCATTTGGTCCCCATGTAACAGCAGCATGCACAGTATATATAACACGTACCGGTACGGTACGCGTATCGATATATATCGTAGTAGTAGTTGATCGTACATAAGCTGTACGTGAAAAAAAACTAAGCCACCATAATTTTTCGCGGATACTGTGCATAACTTTACATTGCCAATTTGAATGTACATGTATTTCAAATCATAAAGATGTATTTTTACTACGATGCATGTTATGCATTTAATACGCATTTGATTTTAAAATAATAATATGTAAAATCTTATAATGATATTTTAATTTAATTACAAAAAATAATTCAATATGTATAAATAAAATATGAATTATTTTGTCGTCACTTACGAAGATCTGTTCTGGAGAGAAAGTATCTCTAGAACGGTGCGGTATGAGATGTACATATTACAGAGGTGGATAAAGCGTAGTATGTATGATGGCCTTGGATATGTGATACGATACTGTACGCATCTTTTAGCTCTGTATTTATGATTGATAATCCGGATGGTAGGGGCTAAGTATCCAGCGATCCGATTTTCCCCTCGGCTGGGAAAGCGCAGCCCCTTCCTCGATCTTAAAAACCTTTAAAAAAATTAAAGCATTTTTTTAATTTATTTTTTTTATATTGATTTTCGTATTTGTGTATGCGCGGCGTACCCGTCAATTGGCGCTCTGAAATCAAAAAGTTATGCGCCATATAAAGTTTCAGGTTCAAAATTTATTGATCAAAATCCACACGAATTGAATCATTCTCAATTTTACAAACAAATTTGAAGGAGACTGGGAATTTTTGTTCCACAACTCCCCCCCCCCCCCTCCCGAACTTGTCGGAGGTGAGCGGAGAAAAAGTTCATAAAAAAAATGAATTATTTAACAAGTCATAAAAAGGGTTATCATGCCCGCGAGTGCAAAGACAAAATTGACCTCCCAGAAAATTGGAGGCCAATTAATTTGTATTTATGTATTGATTTGTAAACATATTTTGTTCAATTGAGTTGAGTCGAAATGAAAATAAAACTGAATTGTATACAATTTATTTCATCTCATAACTGTTTCTTTCAAGAAGGGAACGCGGACGGTTCTGAAAGCCCCCCCCCCCCTTCCGTGTCCCCGGCAGCCTGTTAGGATATACACATCGGGGCCAAGCTAAATGCCTGTGACGGGGTAAAAAATTCTGTGGATGGGTTTTTTTTCTTCATTTATTGATTATATCCATAAAACGAATGCATTGCTGAGAATTAATGATATCGATTCATTTTCAGACTACAATAGCCTCGCTCTATCCAATCAATACAAGCCTCGATAATGGTTTTAGCCACATAATAAATAAACAAACGTTCATGATTTGCCACCCTGCCCCCCCCCCCCATCTATCGGCTCTCTCACCCTCTCTTACAGGCACGTACACATGGGGTATCGGTTTTAACCCTAAACTCTAAGCCCCCCCCCCCCTCCCCCCCCCAAAAAAAAAAAAAAAAAAAAAAAAAGATAATAATAAATAAATAAAAATAAATAAATAAAAATGAATAAAACAAAAAATAGCCCATATGAGAAAAACAGAACGGTGAAAGTTTGAAAGAAATCGGACAAGCGATAAGAAAGTTAAATAGATTTATATAGCTGCTTTAAAATTGGGATAACCAAGACTTAATTTCAAATGAGTAACTTAGTAAGTTAATCATGACGAGGGACAGGAACACCTTTCCCAAAGGCAATGTACATAATTATTAGGATTTTGTGGTTTTTTCCTCAGTACCGATTCTTCTGGGACAGAAATCAAAATATAACCCAGGTGGCCTTTTGTTTTATGCCCTCATGAAAGAAAATTTTAATAAAAAGTAAATTTAATTTAAATAAAACTTTTTGAAAAAAATAAAAATTTTGCCATTTTATATATTGGATTAAGTAAAAGAGTAGTCCTTGCCTTACATCACTATGACATCACAAGTGCGGTCACTTTGAAGTCTACATGCTATGGGTATAGTGATCACCGACCGACTGTTACAACGTTTAACAATTCACAACTTTCTTTATTATTCTTAGTCCGCGATATTGTTCAAATTTCGTATCAACTTGTCTGATTTTTCTTTTTCGTCTTAAAAGTTACTCTTTATTTGGGTTGGGTTCCCCTTTAGAAATGATTGTAACCTAATTTTACATATCCGATCTTGATAACATTTCAAGCATGCGCCCCACCCTGAAATGTGTTATGCCCATCATGTCTATTTTTAAGTTTCAATACCATGAATACAGTGTAGACCTATTTATTTTTCTCGCTAGTATGATTTGAAGATGCAAGATGATTCGAAAGGCAAACGAATATACAAAACAGTCAAACATGTGTTAGTTTGCCGATAACGTCGTAATGCCCATAGCAACCACTAAAGCCGAAACATTCTGTGTATAAGAACCTGTCTATAACAGTCACTAGTGGCGTACCGTGGGTCACGGCATGGGGGGGGGGGTGTACCAGCAAAAAATTTGAGTCACTTGCCAGGTATACTGACCTAATAGAGATATTTTAAAGACAATGCCATTAAACGGATATGTGTCTCACTGATCAAATAATGCGAGCGCGAAGCGCGAGCTGAAAATTTTTGATATTCATACCTAAAAAGGGACATTATGATCAAATTTTTGTAATCATGATAAGTACTTGTCTCGCTAAACAATGCGAGCGCAATGCGCGAGCTGAAATTTTTGTAGATATTGACCCCAAACAGGGATATTTTAAGGACTATATTGTAGGAATCCATTAAGGGTATACACATCTCACAATATAGGCATCTAATGCGAGTGCCAAGCGCTTACTGATTTTGTTAGAATTACTTAACACATGAAGCACTTTTAGTCATTGTAATCATGAATATCATACGCATATCACTAATCAAACGTTGAGAGCGCGAAGCGCGAGCTGAAAATTTAGATAATTCAGACCTGAAGAGGGGCATTTTAAGGCATGTTTGTAGGAATTCACGAAGACCATACATATTTCATTATCCAAATGATGCGGGCGCGAAGCGCGAGCTGAAATTTTTTGATATTCACATCAGAAAAAGGACATTTTAAGGACTGATCCGTATTCATAGAGAGCAGACATATCTCACCATTCCGCTAATGCGAACGTAATCACGGACAGGGAATGTTTTATATCAACACCTTAACATGGGGCAATCACTTTAAGTAGTCATGAAAAAGAAGCATATGTCACTACATAAAACAATCATAACTCGAAGTGCAAGGAAATGTATTTGGTGTATATTGACTTGAATACGGGAGTTTTTTTTAAACAGGATTATATATCTCATTAAACAGACAATGCAAGCACCAGGAACAGTGAAGACATAGGCCCTAAGAAAATTATGTTTTATAAAGTTATGATAAAAATGTTTCTTATGTAATATAACATAACATAATTATAACATTATAATGAATAAGAAGTTCTTCTTTCCCACTTCGTTTTTCTTCCTTTCTCCCTCGTTTTCTTCTTTTCCCCGTTTTTTTTTTTTTTTTTTTTTTTTTTTTTGGGGGGGGGGGGGGGGGCACGTGTCCCCCATGCCCCCCCGTAGTTACGCACATATAATATTTAGAAAATAATATCATACTTCACCCTTCTCTCTTTCTCCCCTTTTTTCATGGGGGCACCCCCCCCCCCCCCCCCTATCTGTCCGCCACTAACTCAGAGTTATGAGTTCCGGGCCTATATACTGACGAGCTATTTCTTTATAAAATAATTGAAAACACTGTTGCATATTATCATTGTTCGGTTATTGATTTTGTCTAACAAACCTCTGACAAACTTTGAGGTGGTAAAGAACAAGGTTTTAAATATTATTATTTAAAACGATGCTTAAGATGCATAAGATTTTATTGGCCCCATCCCTCCTCCTAATATAATAATCAGGAAAAAACTCGCATGATGGCGCTATTGCGTGTTGGGCTAAGAGGGGATTAAATTAGCTGTCTTCGACACGACGTGACTTCCAGATAAAAAAATATTTTTATCCAGATACACCCTTTTCCCAACAGCATTCGTAATGTTGTTTTTGTCCGTCCTCAATATACAGACTCTTAATAAAGGTAAACAAAAATAACACAAATTTTAAAATACTCTAGGGTAATCGAAATTTCGGATACCCCGAGCCAGAGGTCCCGTTCTGTCGAAACAAGCGGTGGCACGAGGAGCCAGGGACTTGACTTGCGGAGGATGAAGACAGACTTCAGGGGCCCGTAACACAAGGCTTAGCAATGATCGAAGAACATTTTTCTACGATTGATTCCATTGACTACAATGTACAATCGATCGTAAAAATCATGCGTACGATCAATCGCTAACCTTTGTGTTACGGGACCCAGGTCATGATTTAAATTGTCATGTCTTTCAACCCCCACCATACCGCCAACAAATAAACAAAAACGGAATGTAGACGAACAGTACAAACAACACACGAATACATGAAAGAAAACTGCTTCAGGAAAGAACGAGTACGATCTAGAAGATAAAATACAGAAATATTGTTACAAACATGTTTACAAATTATTTTCTGATCATACACGTCATAAGCGCTAAACATATACGATAATTCTTATTAGAAATGCATGAATTCGACTGACATTCATCCATCTTTTTTGTTGTTGAATTTATAACGCAGCAAACATCGATTAGATATCACTACTTAATTTGATACAAATATCGAAATAAACATCGATATGCAAATAATTTAAAAATACACATGATTTTTTTTACTTATACAGTGCGTCCCAGAAAAAACGAAACCGAGATCAAGCGATGATTTATCATAACTTAATCACAAATACAATAGACAAATGACCTACCAAAATAAAGCTTAGAATCTCCTCTTTCATCTGATATTATTTAGATTATTCCTCATTCACGCATAAGTGAGCAAAAATAATTTGAAGAAAGGATACCAAAAACTAATTTGGCGGGGGTATCTGAATTTCAAAAAGAAAATCACATGCCCAAAAAGTTCAATATCTGCTGTTTTATTTGATACCTTAATCACAAAAATGGTCAAGAAGTAAGAAAGTTATGTTCCCTCGAAATAATGCTTGTATTTCCATAATTTCATGAAATAAACGTGTTTTCACCGGTTTCCCACAGAAGCTATCGCATGGTTAACAAAAGACTTTATGCATGGCTGATCGTCAACAAAACGGAGCGTCGAGTGAGTTTGAACGCTAGCCTGTAAAACCTCTTCATTTTATGAAAGTATTGAAATTCAAGCCTTATTTCAAATAACCAGAACTTTGTTATTTCTTGACCATTTTCTGTAATTGAGGTATCAAATTAAAGAGCAGATATTGAACTATTTACAAATGTGGTTTTCTTTTTGAAACCCAGATACAGCCCGCCAAATGACTTTTTGGTATCCCCTCTTCAAATTGTTTTTGCTCACTCATGCGTGAATGAGAAATAATCTAAGTAATTTCAGATGAAAGAGGAGATTCTAAGCTTTACAATGGTAGGTCATTTGTTTATTGTATTTGTGATTAAGGTATGATAAATCATCGATAAATCTCGGTTTCGTTTTTTTGTGGGACGCACTGTATACCACAAAAATTTATTTGATTTATTGCAAATTTCTTGATCAAATATTTTAATTGACTGAATACAATAATTAGATAAAAACTGATACTTCTCTTTGTGTTGCAGATCGATTGCGTCCTGCAGGCGGGTCGACTCACGAACCACCGGGCCACATAGTCGCCACCATCCTGCGATGCCACACCCTCAGAAGCCGAGGAAGACCGGTGCATTCGCTGATGTGGAGTCCGTCACGGGCCCACAGTATCCTCTCGGTCATCGGGAAGGAGTCGGTGATGTCGAGCCAGGTCGCCCCCTCCTCATTGCAGATCTTGTAGAAAGCGTCGTTGTACTCGTCGACGAGGCGTCCTTTCCTGTCGAGACGGGGAGCGATGCTGCTGGCGAGAACCTGTAGGGTGACGAGACAGAAACAGAATTCATATTATTATGGTGCTCCCTAACATTACTATGATCCTTAACCTTCTGAAGCCTTATGAGGGTGACGAGAAAAACAAATTTAAAAAAGACTTCTTATATATCGTGTAGTCAATCATTACTATCTAAACTATTGCGACGATTTTACGACATTTATATTCTTGGACGTGCATGTGATATAGTTTCATCAGGCTAGATGATTTTAGAGAACCTTACGATTTTTATCACTAGTAATTACACTGAAAATCTGCCCTCGTCACCACCAAATATGTACTGATACAATATAGTAATCATGACAATATATATGCATTATATAATCCTTGTTCGGCTATAGTAGGCTAATTATACTAGATAGAAGTGAATATTTGGTGAGTCAGCAATAAAAAAAAATAAGAGAGAGGGGAAAAACACACACTTACTAAGGGTGTCATACGACGAGCAGATCTCAAAAGACCACGGAACTGCTTGCAAGCAACGCCCAAGCTCTTGGAGCCGAAGCCAATGTTGTTGGTCCCTGCGGCAACCAGAACGACGTCGGGTTCGAGCTCCCAACGGAATTCCAGGAGCTCCTCTTCGACGTGTCGACAGGTCCCACCTGGAGTGCTGTTGATGATCATATGGACAGGGCCTGGCGGCAGCTCTACCTCACCTTGCACCACAGGTCTCAGCTGGCTGTCGGTGAAGATGTACGCGACCTATAGATTTTCGTTCAAAAAGAAAAAGAAAAGTATAGTTTTAACCAGGATTGGGAGACACTTAAAACGGTGACAACCCGACCTAATATTTCTTGACATAAATGTGGATTTTATTCATTTTTAATATATAGCGTCTACTGCAGTTGCCGCAGAACGACAAAAAAAATAAAACGGTGTTAATCTTGACATTTTAGTGCGGGTAAATAAATAAGGGGTAAATCACATTTATATAATAATAATAATATTCAGTTCTTTTATAGCGCATAACACATAGCAACGCATGTCCTTATGCACTTGGATGAAATTAAGGAAATAAATTAGAAAGTAAGTAAAGAGTGTTGGGCACTGAATTCATCACAAGTTAAACAGATACTTTTTAGGGAAGTCTTAAACTTCTCTAAATCAAAGGAATAGCGTGCTTGATCTTAGAGTACGAGGAGTCTGATGTAAAGTTAATAGTTCGGTTAAATATATGATGGAGCTATCTCATGGAAGCATTCATATGCAAAAACTAATAATTTATATCTGCATGCATTATAGTTATAATACAGTATAATTACCGAACGATTCCTATTGGTCCCATCGACGAATGTCTTGTTCTGTTTTCCGCTTACACCTTTTTCCCAGGGTTCAGCTTTCGATCGTCTTCCTGTACCAAAGTCTCTATCCCTCTCCTCATCAGAGACTGGCGAAGCGCTTCGTCTCCGGCCGCCTCCAGAACTTGATGAAGACCATCCAAAATCCATGACGTCACCTGTAAATTTTAAGACAAAACAGGGTATCAACAGTTACTGAAAAGAGAGCGAATGTAAATTAAGGGCTCTTTACAAGTTGACAGATATGAGAGGAACAACTTCTAGCATCTTTAAGCAAAAGAGAGGTAACAATTACCAGAGATAGTGTTAAAAGGCCAATGGAGAATTCGGTAGTTGTAAACTCAGCTTGATCAAGTTAGCAGCCAAGAGCTCTCACGGTGTTGAACCTTCGAAGGCAAGTGACTGAATGTCAACTTTTAGATCTTAAATAGGCCTATAATAGTTAGAGAGTTTAGCTTTCTGGTGACGCCACAGTGATTAAGGGACATGCAGGTTAAGCCGGATGTTGATCCGACTTACAATTAAGCCACGGATCCGGCTTATTTAGGTATAGTTTCCAGCATGGCGCTTAAAAGCCAGCTCTTTTGTTTAATAAGAGTCCTTTTTACTCTTGTTCTGTACACGTGACCTCGCTTTTCTTTTCAAAGCGTACTCTATGATCATGATGATAGACTATTTAATTAAGTTCATTGTTTGTTTTGCAAAGTGTTTTTTGAATAAATTTGAATAAACTCTCAATTAATAGCGTCATGGGAGCCATTTAATCACAATTTGTCGTCTGCATGTCAATTACTTTACTTAACTTAACTTTTAACCACCGATGCTTACATAGGACTATATGCATATTCAATGATCAAATGAAATTATTATACAAAAAAAACTTTCCGAAATATCAGTTTCAAGCAGATTGCATTGGTTTTAATTCACTTTTGATTGCCTGAGAAGCACAATCTTTAAACTCTAAAAAATATTGGGTAAAAGTGCTCCATGAAGGTAACTAACTTTGGGCATTTTTATTTATCCAGCGTGATGAAAATGTTGCCCATTCTAAGGTAATTGCTGCTTATTTTTAACCTTACTCAACAATATGCTTCCCGCATTGGGTAAAATACTGCCCAAAATTGGTTGGACACATAATTATTGAAGGAAACCTTCAATAACAAGCTTTGCTTTTCAGAAGGTTTCTATTTCATTTCATAATGTTATATTATATTTTGCTTTACTTTGTAACCTTGTTGAAATTTTAGAATGAAATAAATTCGTTATCAATCAATTATCAATTCAATTTCAATTCAATTTATTGTTTTCATTTTCAACAGAAGAACAAAGTAATGTGATCAAAATAGTTACAATGAAATTATACAGATAAAATAAATTCAGGCATGTACAGTATTTGATATTTATCTATAAGACGAAATAAAACAAGGTAGAATATTATATATAAGCAATTATCGTAACTATCAATCAATTACCCTCGTGGTGGTAAATTTTACCAAATTTTGTTTTTACAGTGTATTAAAGGTCAAGTCCACCCCAGCAAAATGTGTATTTGAATAAATAGAGAAAATCAAACTAGCATAACACTGAAAATTTCATTAAAATCGGACGTAAAATAAGAAAGTTATGGCATTTTAAAGTTTCGCTTATTTTTCACAAAACAGTGATATGCACAACTCAGTGACATGCAAATGAGTCAATCGATGATGTCCATCACTCACTATTTCTTTTGTTTTTTATTGTTTGAATTATACAATATTTCATTTTTTACAGATTTGACCATATATAGGGACCGACTAAACTGAATCATATAGTATTAAACAAAGCTAATTCCACATGTTCAGGGAGGAATTAATCACTGTTTCACTTGACAATGAGGAGAAAATTAGAATATTTCATATTTCATATAATAAAATACAAAAGAAATAGTGAGTGGATGACGTCATCAGTCACCTCATTTGCATACCAACCAGGATGTGCATATAACTGTTATGTGAAATTAGGCGAAATTTGAAAATGTCATAACTTTCTTATTTTACATCCGATTTTGATGAAATTTTTAGTGTTATGTTTGTTGGATTTTTCTCTTTTTATTCAAATCAATTTTTTTTTGGGTGGACTTGTCCTTTAAATACTCTTAAGTGTCAGGAATCTCCAAAGTGGAGGAGTCACCAATATAAGAGCTATATAGAGAGAGAAATTTAAGTTTAATGATGGAGTATAATGTCAAGCGATACGTTAATCGTCCAAAGCGAAAAATATAGGGATTAAAGTCTATGTGATATAAGCCTTTATCGATCAGACTTATAATGAATTATATACGTTGCTTGTGATATTATCAAGAAATTTGATTTAATTTATCACATTTTCACCTTTTAGACAGTCCATTTGTTGGCGTAAACAGGTCACCTGCGTCCACTGACACATTTACTTAAAAATGTATAGGGAATGACTTTTCTGCCCAACATGATCCATAATGATGAAAACAAAATATTGATCAGATTTGATCACTGGCTTAAGGCCTAAAAGTGAAATGAAGCATGCCTGTTAACGCTTTTACTGATAGCTTAAATCATTTTTTTAATTTTCATTTCTATAAAGGACTTTAATTATATAGATCAATATTGAAAGCGCGAAGCACCAGATGAAATATTGATATACTGACCTGAAAATGGGTCATTTTAATGACTCTGTCTATTTTCACAATTCTTTCCCTTTTATTCCATCCAACTCATGAATTTTAATTCTTCTTTCTTTCGTATCTTTTACATTTTGTATATAATAAACTTGAGAAAGAATACTTTAATTCCTCCCCGCTCATAGTCCCTTTCATGCACTTGCACGTAGTAGATATAATTCTATTTTCATAATCTTGATGTCAAATATTAGATAGTTGTTATGAAAAATGTTGCAAAAACCAATAAATGGAAATGAAATAAAAATATTCAAAAGGATGGTACACTTCTATATGCGCTGGATTCCTGGGAGGGGTAAATTTTTAAAAGATAATGTTATTGTAAAACAAATTTGAAATATATAAAAACTTTATTCTAATTCATCTTGGACTTGTTTGGTTTCATTCTCCGTCAACCCGTTTCTAAATCTAATTTCTGAAAGCAATGGAGTCATATGGCATTCAATAGGTTTCGAAAATTTCAGAGAAAGAAGAATCTATGGTTATGCATTTATTATATACGATAATAACCACTACCATCACAATATCAATCATAATCTTAACCTCCTTATCACCATATATGATATATGATTCATCAAAATTATTGATATTAGAGGGGGTGCATCAAAGATCATATCCTCCAGCATTGGCGGCGGAAGCCAAAAATTTTAGGGGGACCACAAAAAATTGTTGACAAAGGAAAAAAAAAAAAGGGTTATCAACCAAAAATTTAGGGGGGGACGCAGGAAAAAAAATTGACAAGCAAAAAAAAAAAAAAAGGTTTTCAACAAAAAAATTAGGGGGGATCGTCCCCCACCTAAAATTCAGTAGGGGGGGGGGGGGGGACACGTCCCCCCGCTTCCGCCGCCTACGTCCTGCAGCCTATTTCACGTAATTGAGGAGGGGATTATATCAGGGCCCTGGGAAAGATTTTTTTTACTGGGGGTGCTGTGATGTAACTTTGAAAAGAAAAAAAAAAGTTTCACTATAAAATATAGGTCATTAATTTGTTACATTTCTCAATTTTTGACACCTGAAAGAATTCCAGGGGGTGCTGCCTATATGAGAAAAATACACGCAGCACCCCCAAGGAAAATCTTCAGCACCCCTATCACCCCCGCTTCTCAGTGAGGACCATGGTTTATATTAACAAATAACATATAGGCCTACCGATTTTAATCGGGCTCTCAATCGAAATAAATTTGGATGTAATCAGTAAATTTGAAACATCTATTTAAAAGAATAGATCGCATTTTTAGATAATCCCTCACATAATTGCGTATTGTGCCAATGTATTTGCCCTTCTACAAGAGGCAACCGCTTAATTTCTTCTAACCGTTCTCCCTGATCTTTCTCATTTTAATGCAAAATAATCATACAAAACTAAGTGTTTGATCCCTCAGTGCATCAGGGCCATGGGACCCGGCCCTGTGAACATGAAGAAGTTGTGCTGGTTAATTGTGACCCCCCCCCCCAAAAAAAAAAAATATATATAAAACTGGAGAAGACGAAGAAGAATTTAGAAAAGTTATCACTCCAAAATGAGGATGATTTTGGTTAAATTTCTACTTTTTAGCATACCAGCACATAACACCCACTAGACAAAGCTTGGGGGTGCTGATCAAACCGGGTGATCGAAGCACACCCGCTTCAAAGGGGCCGGATCCCAGGGCCATACAGTGCTGAGTACAGGACCATTAGTTTTCTCCCATTGCAAAACGGCGCTGATTGGAATTGAGCTGAAGTGTGTATTTGCCCGGTGTATGTGTTTTATTGTCTAATTTCGCTTAGTTTTAAATACTGATATGTATATAGATCGGCATACTCATCACGATTTTGCCTATAAATTCATAAACACATACATTTTATATGAAAATATAAATTAGAGAGAAAACGAATTTGAAGTGAAATGTGTCAGTACAGTAGTTAGATCTAAACATGACGGATTGCCGATACCATACAGCGACAGGAGGAAATTATAAGAGACCAAACAATTGGTCGGAAATTTCAATCCGCGTTGCTTGACAACAAACGTCCGTGACTGTTGTCTGTTGACAGGGACTGGTAAGTTAGAAAATAAGTTTAAATTAACATTATTTACGGGGGTAATTGATTAATGAAACGCATTTCAAGTAAAAGTGATATCTTATAATCTCTTATTTGAATGTTTATAACTAAATATACATTGATGGGTAAAACAAACCTAACAAATTTAAACTCGAGTTCCAACAGACATGATGCGTAGCATATGGGACTGAGTTGGGAGCGTGGCTTGCTTGGCCTCGTGCTCCCCGGCCCCGCGCCCTGCTGGGAGGGAGCACAGCCACTGGCCTGATACCGTGCTGAAAGAAAAGAAAAAGTGAGAAGCCAAGGGAGGAATAAAACAAAAGAAAAGAAAGGAAGAATAATGGCAATAAGAAGGAAAGGAATAATTTTGGAGGGAGAAGCTAGAATTAGAAGGAAGGAAAGAATAAAAAAATAAGTCTAGACGGTCATGACACTGACAGTAAGAAAAAGAAAGGAAAGATGAAACTTCAAAGAAAATAAATGAAAAGAATGAAAGAAAGAAAAGTTTCCAAAGTTTGAAAGAAAGAAGATAAACTTGAATGTAAGAAAATGAAGAACATGATCATGAATGATGAAGAAAGATAAGGATGACAATAGGATGTGAGTGATGGAAAAGAAAGAAGAAAAAGCAGGAAATATAAAGAAAAGAAAAAGGGAGATGACAAAGGAATTAAAGAAAAAGGGAAAGAAAAGAAAAAGAAAGAATTTACATGTAAGGAATAAGAAATGAAGGAGTGTGAAAGAAAGGATGAAGTTACCTTGATGGCCACATCTCACTGTCTTCACGACGAGGGTGTACAGATGAGTGTGACGGGGTTAAGGAGGCTCTTGGAGCCCGTTTAAAAACCAAATTTTTTTTTAGCGAAAGGAAGGAAAGAATGAAGGGGAGAAAATAGGAAAGGAAAGAAAGAACAAATGTAAAGGAAAAAGGAGAGGAAGGAATCAAAGAAAATAGAAGGAAAGTTAAAAAGAAGGCCTAACGTTAGGCTTTAATACAAAAAAAGGCTTTACAGTCGGTTTGAATTGAGTTTTAACTTTGAGTGTGACACTTGGGGTTTCAATTGCCGTAATTAATTGTCTGGGTTGCACCATATAAATTATAACTGAGTTATAATGTCACCGGTACATGTAAACTGGACAGGTGGAATCCGTCTGTTTTGAGGAGTTTTCAAACATTTTTGTTACTTTTTTGGGTTTCTCCTTCATTTAAACACAACCTGAACTGAAGGAGGTATAAAGTGAAACAACAGAGACTGAAGCTTGAAGCTAGTTTTGTTCAACATGCAACCTAGATATATGATGGGGGAACCGAAAGCTACGCACTTTGTTTACAAACGATAAAAACTATGCCAATTTTAATATTTGAATAAATTATCTTTGACAAATTTGTGGCAAACATTCTAAAGATAATTAACTGAGGAGAGAATATCACAAAACTCACTAAGACGAAAATTCCGCCGTGTTTTCCGAACACCTCTTGATTTCGCTGCCCGATGTAGAAGGGGTCCTAAAGATACGCACTTGATTTATCATGCAATAAAGATAGTATTTTCTTTGCCTCAATTTTTAAAATGTTCATTTTATTATTATAGGATAATATGAAATTAAAGCAATTATAACTTTAAAATTCCAAACAGTTCAGAGATTTACTACAGCATCCGTAGAAAAAATTGAAAAGGAATCGTTCATCACTCTGCAGCCACAGCAGTTCCACACACAGAGTGCGCATTTGCCATTAAAAACTGCATGTGCGATGAGTGGTGCGTAGCTTTAGGACCCCCTACCATACAAAGTAATTTTCTAAAATATCTAAAATTTGATTTTCCCCTCTCATCTGCAGATCAGTGGAAACGATTTCAGCATGGCGGATCCAGAGGGCGATGTAACCCCAAAGGAAGCGGAGAGTGCGAAAGCAGACGAAAAGGAAGTTGATACTAAAGATGGAGCAGCAAAGACACCCGAAAAGTCGGGCACTCCAGCCAAAGCAAAGAGAGAGAAGACTTCATCATCCAAACCAGCCAAAAAGGGTGGAAAAGGTATGACCTAATTTTTCAATCAACTAGAAAATGATCATGATTTTCGTTGATCGGTATATCAATATAGAACATATCTTTTGGTTCTTTACTTTTCATGTTAAAATTCATTGAGTCTACCTTTTGAAAAACGGATGACAATACAGAATTTCCATTTTTATCGAATTTGAAATGGAATTACAAGAATTCAGAAAATCACTGTCCCTAATTATTGTTTTTGAGTTAATTTAACACCACCTTTGATCATAGGAATCACAACACTTGTTATTAAAATTGTTAAAATGGTTTTCACTCTCTAAAATGTCAGAGTTAAAGAGCTGAGTAGACAAATGATATAAGAACGAATGGTATTCATACTTCACCAACATTTTAATAGAAATTTTTTTTATTTTTATTATTCCACATGTGCTTTTATTCAAGTTATCTGATATGCAACCAAATACTCCCAGATAGATTTGTATTTAGTGCTGAAAGACGTTGTTTCGATGTATGAAGTGCTACATCAAAGCAGAATATTAATTTCATTAACTGAAAGCTTTATTCATTTAAGACTCCCCTCTTTTTGTTTTTACTTTGTTCTCTTTATTGTTTTTTCTTTAACATTGTATTTTCGAAAGGGGCAGCTAAATCCAAGGCAGAGGAGGCACCAAAAACACCCGAGCCTGAAGGTGGCAAAGATGGTAAGTAGCAGATCACATATTTGTGGATACATAATTTCTTTCATTCCACGAAGACATATTTCGACTCCCCTCTCGTACAGAAAGGCCTCTCAGAAGTGTTTGTATTTTTGTAACTGATTTAAGCTTTATCAGTTAGATTTCATATACATAGTAGGTCTATGTATTAAGTTATCCATGAGCACTTATGTCGTTTGGGGCATTGCAAGAAATTTCATTCAATTGCAACTCAACTTTTTTTTTGCAATGCCCCATATTAGACATTTTAACAGTCATATTATCACATTTTTACACCTCTTGGAACAGAACTACCATCCAAGGCGAAGCCCTTATTCATGGCTACCAAGACTCAAGAACTGTTCAAATGTGTTTGCGGTGAGGATGTCACAGAGGAGAACCCAATCAAGCTCATCAGTAAGGAGGAAATAATACAAGATATGAGGACAAGGGCAGCTGTCTCTGATTTCTCTCCATTTAAACAAAACATTCTGGTAAATATTTCCTGTTGAATGTTGGCCAATGCTTGAAGGGGTAATGGCTGAAAATAATTATATGTAAATAAACAGATTAAAATATACTCAGCAAAACGTTGAAAAATTCATCAAAATCTTGTACCAAATATACTAAAGGATTGAATTTTAAATTTAGCAATATTTTGTGAAAACAGATATGCATGCCATCATGAATATGCAATAGGTGGGATGATGATGTCAAACGATATAATTTTGCTTACCAACTTAGTTTGCCATTTTGGTAATAAGAGAAAAGCTCTCAACTAAGTGCTATACAGTCCTTTGTAAAAATCTGCTACTAGATTTTATTTGTGGAGCAGTCTTTATAGCATATGGAGCGTATTGCGATGCGATATTAAGAAAAAATTATTCCCCATCATATCCCCACTTTCCCTTTTTCTTCTGTTATTACATGAAATCATAATAATTTCATATTTTCATACTTGTGTGTATGATATGTCTCCCCTTAACAAAGTAAGATGCAGCATGAATATCTTACACATTAAATCAGTAGACAGTCCAATTGTACTTATTCTTGGAGGACAAAATTTGAATAAATATTATTCATAATAAACACAATAGAATAAATGAGAATATGACATCATCAGTTTGTTGTTTATTGCATATTCATGAAGGCAACTTTATTTTACTAAATGATTCAAAACTGAAAATGTCTTAACTTTGGTACTCCTTGTCCAATTTAGTAACCCTTAAAACAAAATAGTAGTGATGGAAAAAATGTAATCTGCCTTCTTACCAAAGTTCAAACAATCCATGAATTTGGTCTGCCCCAAAAAAATTAATTACAAAGTTGTATCAGAACAGAGTTTACTATACTGCACTTAAGATGTATGTGATTTTAATGCTTTCAGTAATCACTTATGAGTGATCTTTGTATGTTATTTTTTCTATTTGAATTTTTACTTGAATTCCTTTTAAAAAGCTAAAGGAATACTATTTTTGTTAAGAATAAACAGAGTTTTGCCAATTTCCCTAGATGTAGAAGATAGAAAGCCTGATGGAATCTATCTGCACTGAAGTTATAAGATGAGTTGAAAGGTCTATTCAAACATTAAACCCTAACCTCTATTGTCAGAATTTTAACTTCAATTATTTAAAGTTAATGATCCCCTGTTCATTACCCCCTTTGTGGCTACCCATTCAGAGGACAACGCTAATCCTCTGACTTGTGAAATAGAAAGCTTAATTATCTACTCTAACTGGTAAAATCAGTCAATTAGGCCAGGTTTAAGATAAAAGGACAATCCTTAAAGGTGTGAAAGAGAAAGCTTAATTAACTACTCTAACTGGTTAACCCAGTCAAGTAGGCTAGGTTTATTTGTATCCCATGGACAAAAGGATTCATTCTATTTTATAAGAGCAGCCACCTGTTTTGGATCAGGACAGGTGCAAAGTGCTTCTATTCAGATGAGCTAAAGATATCTTTGAATGGACAAGCTTCTTTTGTTTTCTTGCTGATTGTTGTACAGCTCTTTTGAATCTTTTCAAAAGCACTAGATAAATTTAATGGGTTGCTACTATTCATTATTACCCACAAGTAGTTACGGTTAATCAATTATCCATTTGGAAATAGAGTTAATTTACCCATGACAGCCTAAAGATGACTGTAAAATGTGTTAGTAAGAATGAAATTGTGTATGATTAATGTAAAAAAAAATGTGTATATACTGTACAAGGTATCCATAGTACATCAAACAATTTGATTAAAAGGAATTATTTCATGATATTGGCAAGTTATAATTTCTTGTATGGAAAATGCCAAACCCTGCTTAGATCTTAGAAAACAAATACATTTTTTTGCTTTCTTATAGTGTCATAAAGATAATACCAAGTACTCTTGATTATTTTATATTATTGAACAATTCTTGAAAGTCAATTCTTATCCATCTTCACTTGAATGTCGATTTCATACATGGCATGATATTTTATAAGGTTATACAACAAGGGAAATATTTAAATGAAATGGTTATATTCTGAAGTTCCGTTTAGCATAGGCCGGCATAGTCTAACTCTGTGCTAAAATTATGGGAAGTCAAAAAAGGAAAAATCTTATTAATATTTTATGTTTCCTATGTTCAAGGGGGTCTGTCATCTGGCTATAATGGAAATGAAAACTAATTCTGTTGTAATTTCCAAACAGTTATATGAATGTTGTGAGTGACAGACGAGCCGATAAACCGAACATTTACTGTTAGAGATTTGTGTCACAACTGGCTATCCATAGTTAAACCACAACTTTAGACCCAAGTTTTAATTAAATCCCTAGTTCAGTCAGAACACAGAGTTTAAGAAATTAAGGAATGATTTTCGTCAAGTAGATAGGCCTATGCAGTGTATATAATAAAATATTTTGTTTTCAGGACCAGCTGGTAGAGCAATTTTATTTAATAATCTGTAATCATTATTATGATCTGATTTGACAGGATTATGATGGTGAAGAGATAATGGTCGTGTTTGATGCGGAATTCAAGTATGGTGAGAACTTTGTCATTGCGCTGACGGAGGAAGCGAAGGAAAAACTCAACAGAAAGTTCAATGTAAGTATACTTTATTCTCAGCAGATGTGTATTTATTGATTAAATATTCTGACCTCTTCTTTTTCCCATTTTATTAGTGAATTATTTTGAGGGGTTACGTTGAACCAGTGATAGACCCTAATGCATAATTGGTTCCACATGACCAATAAAAATAATTTGAAAAATACCCCCCCCCCTCAGTACACAATGTATGATGTTTCTTTAATTTTTGCTTATTTTCTCCTTTTCAAAATTTTCATCATGTCCCCTTGTGTATATCTGCAGATGAAAACCACTGTAGAAGTAAAAATAGCATTATTCTGCATAAGCTGAAAAAGGATGAGTAAAAGTCATATCTGTACGCCAAAATATGGGCTTATGCAGTAACAGTTCAAATAGTGAGGGGGGGGGGGGAGGAGGGGGGATAAACTAGTTCCAAACATTTAGAAAAAGGGGAAAAGAAAAGAAACTTGAAAACAAAGATTAAAAAACCATAACAATATGCTAAAACCGATGTCATACTAAAACAAGGAATATTCAAGTGAAATTACACTGATGCTCAAGTTCACTGAGTTTAATCTTATATTATCTTTGAATATTAAGAACAACCGTAAAAATAGGGGTTTTTGGGGTCAAAATAAGACATGGTGGTGGCATCAGTCAACCCCCAACACCCCCCATCCATGGGCCATGGAGTTTATATTACTTTACATATTTACTCTCTTCTGGGAGGCATGTTTTTCTTATACTGTTATTGGTATATGTTTCATAGGAGCCGGAAGGTGTTTCATAAAGTTGTTCGTAAGTTACAAGCGAATGGTGATCATTTCTTATGCCCTAAACCATCGCCAATGGATAGTTTGGTATTACCATGAGAAAGGATCACCAGCTGTGCTCAAAGTTGATCTTAACTTCCGTACAGCTTTATGAAACACCCACCCGATACATGTATGTGAAATACGCGCTTATGAACAGATATTTTCATTCTGATATTTCTCAGCCTGCAGCCGTAGAGGAAGCAGAAGAAGGAGGAGGGGAGGATGGAGAGGGGGAAGGTGGAATACAAGAAGAGGAAGATACGACTATCTATCGCTACATTCCTCCTGAACCTAAGGAGTGGATCTCTCTTGGCAGTGAGAAGGAGATTGAAAAGGAGGCTGTGGTCGAGACAAGAGATAAGGTGAGGAAATTGTGTTCCTTCTGCCCAACTGGGTGACACGACATTTGCTCCTGCGACAATTGCTCCAGGCTTTATCTAGTTAACAGGCTTTATTTAGGGTTAGGGTTGCAACAGGGTTTTATGTTAGGTGTAGGGTAGGGTATAGTGTTAAACCCAGGGTTGAAGTTGTTCATTCGATTAGTGTGCAGAATTTAGAGCAGAGCAATTGTAACCAGAGCAAATGTCATGGAACCGTCCAACTGACATGGTTATTTTATTTACAAAACCTCCTGTAAAGCCTATCTTTATTTTTTTTGTAAATCGCCCAAAAGTGCATGTCAGTATTCCAGTTCTTTACTAGAAGATATTAATGTGTGTGCCCTAAATAGCTGTGTGGAGGATATAGAATTAAAAATTTCATTGGATAACTTACTGGTTCTACATTAAAATTAAACTAAATATCTTCATAATTTGTCTTGTATAATATAAACCCCTTCTCAAGCATGGAATGGGATGAAATTTTCAGGTTATAGTTTTCATCTGTAGTTTTCTAATATCCAATCACTTAATTTGTAAAGTAAATGCTTGAAGATAAAGATAAAGAAATACCGTGGCTGAAAAAGGTCAAATTTGAATTCTAACGGCTTAAGAAATATTCAATGACAGCTACCCTATTGAATGCATCTAGGTAATATGATAGAAAGAAGGAAATACAGTGTACACCAAACACTGAATTTCAGGCTTTAATTCAAATTTTAGTACGAAGGGCAAGGCAACTTTGGTATAAAGAAATTAAAAACAAAATTATGAATGGGGAAAATTAAAAGGGGCACCAATTTTCAGGACAAAACAGAGGTGCATTCAGCGGGGCATCCACAGCTTTGGCTATTGGTTGCCTTGCGCTATTATATTAACAGAGCCAATTGTAGAAAAGGGAGAAAATGTTTGATTATTTCAATGTCACAAAGTCTGCTGCTATATATTGAATTATGTATTGGAGGCAAGACTGCTAGGGATGTTCCATTCGTTTGGGTATGAAATTGAAATATGTGATACTTCAGTAGAAAGTTGTTATTATGATGATTATTTTTTTAGGGGATAATTTTCACAACCTATATCCCAAATCTGCAACATTGGATAAGCTTTTAAACATTCAGTGAATGGGGATTTTCCAGGGCTCCTTTTGAGTATTTTGGGGGCAAAAGCCCAGGGGAAGGGGGGGGGGGTGGGCCAGTCAAATGTATTACTGTACACACACGTGGCCAAATTATTTCCAAACACCCCGCGGGTTTCATTCACACATTTTGGCCCCTAAACAAGTTGTCGCCAGAATATGACGCCTAAACAAGTTATGTCTTCTTGCTAACAATATATTTAAATATAGACAAAACTATATTCATGAGTATTGCATACCCCCAGTGCAGTTAGAGCTAAGATACCACAATCAGGAAGAACCTGAACACTTTTCAGAAACGAGGAGGAAAAAGCCCCGGGGAAAAGGCACGGGGAAAAAACATACCCTAAACACGTTTGGCTAGTCTTAGAAAAAAAAAGCTTTGGACAAAAAGACATACCCTAAATATGTTTGACTCCGCAATTGACCATTGACCTAGCTGTCTTTCAAAACTACCCTTATTTTTGAAAATCGGTGTTTTTGATACCCTTAAACGAGTGCACACGCGGCCCGCGTCCAAAAATGAAAAAACACCCCTTTAAACGCGTCTTTTTGGTCATGCGTGTGTACAGCAATATATTTGACTGCCCCCCCCCCCCCCCCCCGGGGCCACAGCGCCCTGAACCCTGTGCAATTTTTTTCTCTGCTTCGGTATCCTGTATTCAGAGTGAATTCTCTCTTTCCAATCCAGCTCTCATTCACCATCCAGCGTGTGAGGCGTGACTTTGGCACCCCCGTAAAGTTCTCCGATCGTGGCCCTGATGATGTCAAGGATGGTTACATCGAATGCACATCTTACGAAGACAAGAGCTACAACCTGAAGAAGGTGGAGCTAGACATATCTGTGCAAGCCATACCTACGTACACAGACAACTCTACGCAAACAGACTGGTAAGGATCATTTGAAACACACATTTCAAGATCTTTCTTTGATTTTTATGATTAAAAAAAATAAATAACTGATGGTATAATGTACAGGGAATTAATTTGCTTACCAAATTTGATAAGCATTTTTGTTCGTACGAGAAAAGCCCATAATAAATGATACTTAAATATTAAGTTATTAACATTTTTGCCTGGAAATCAATAACTGAAAGTTATTATATTATTTTTTTTTAATTCATCTGTCTTCTGCCTTCACATTATTGTACTTTTCCCCTCTCTTTATTTCTCTTTTCCTTGTTCTTCCTCTCTGTTCCTTTCTCTCCACAGGAAGCACCCGTGTAACAATGCAACCCAGTATGCATCCCGTGAGTTCAGTGAAGAGGAACGTTCCAAGATACTTGCCTCCAAAGAACTACTCGACTTCATCCAGAAAGCAGAGCCAAGGTGATTATTTTAAAAAGAAATAAACGTTTCATAATTTAGTCCAGTTTTCTTTTGCTTTTGATAGTAAAAATAGACATTGTTCCTCATCCAGTGATGAAATCTGGGATGAATTATATAAGTATAATGGTGTTTTCGGTTTCTATCCATTTGGTCTACTGACAGATCGTCTGAAGGGCACCACACACCTTATGATTGGCCTGTGACCCAAATAAAAAAATTAAAAAAATGTAATTAAATCTTCAATGAGAAGATTAAATCATGGAACAAACTATGTTCTGAATGGTCAAATGAATACTCAAATGAAAATAAATGGCCATTTCATCCTCTTCATAATTATAAAATGGAATTCAATTCAGAATAGTAATGACACCACAACTATCATACGATTAGCCAGATTGTTAGCCAGTTAGGCCATTTCTACAAAATAAAGACTTGCAATTATTGAACATTTTGATAAAAGCAAATCTGATAGTTACCCTGAACCTAAAATAGGATTATTTTATATATTCATATTTTTAGAAAATATCTAAAATGTTGTTTGTTCCAAAATCGGGTCGTAGACCAGTCATAAGGTGTGCGGTGGCCTTAAGTCTCAGATCGTCTGACACCATCATGGCTGTATATACCCGTTTGGTCTGTCATCAGTTTGGTCTGATTACTGTGTGATCAAAATATCGCTTGGTCCTATACTCATTTGGTCTAATTGATATTTAGTCTAAATTCCAGTTGGTCTAAATTCCACTTTGTCTGCTTATTGTTTGGACTTGATTTTGAGTCCTGGGGAGCGTTTCATGAAAGGACTTATTTGATGTTTTCTCAGACAGTTACCAAAGCAACAGTGCTTCTCAGCCAATCAAAATCAGGGAAAGATGTCAGATCTGGGCCCTGTCTTACAAAGAGTTACGATTGATCCAATCAAATCGTAATTCTATGGAAATCCACCAGGGTCATCATTTTTTCTACAGGAAATTTGCAAAATGTCCTTTGTAAACAAAGGAAAACACACCAAATTGTCAAGAAATCTATTACTTTATGGATATACATTCATATCTAGAATTCTTTTTTAACAAACATGCATTTCATTTGTTGACTTTGCTGGCTTTCCATAGTTGCGATTGATCGGATCAATCGCAACACTTTGTAAGACGGGGCCCCTGACAACTTGACGGATGAAAATGTTGATGAAACTCTTCCCAGGACAGAATTCTTGACAGCCTTTGAATTGTGTGTACATGCTAGTTCTGGGCCCCGTCTTACAAAGAGTTATGATTGATCTGACTAATCATAACTCTATGGAAATCCATCAATGTCATAATTCATTTTGCAGGATATTGTACTCAATGTCTTTTGTAAGCAAAGAAAAGGATGAGTGCATGAATATACAGCATATCTAGAAAATATTTTGAACCAACATGCATTTCAGATGTTGATGGTGCTGGCTTTCCATAGTTGCAATTGATCGGATCAATCGCAACTCTTTGTGAGACGGGGCCCTGATTTTATTTTTGATAAATATCTTTTTTTTTTTATAGATTTGACCTTGCCTTGCAGCAGAATGAAATCATGGATGTGTTCTTGGATGATTGGAGGGAATTGGCCAGTGAAGATAATACATTTGGAAGCAAGTCAGACAATTACCTCAAGGTTAGTTAACTCTTTGCCTACCATGGCAATAATCCACCCTGCCGGGGGTGCCACCTTAGGAGAGGTTTGGTATAATTATAATAATTATATGGTCCATATATATAGTGCAGCTACTATAATTGCATATACTCTACATATTATTACCCCGGCTGAGCCGCCAAATAGGCGCTAAAAGCATTCAATGAATAAATTATACAGGGTATCCATTCACCTCACCTGGGTCGAGTGCAGCACAATGTGGGTGAATTTCTTGCTGAAGGAAAACACGCCATGGCTGGGATTCGAACCCACATCCCTCTGATTGAAAGACGACAGTCATAACCACTAGACCACGACGCCCCCGCATGTGCACTATGCATATTCATCTTGCAATAAGATGTGATCAGTTTATTGTAATGTGTAGCAATATTGACGAGGAATCCATTATCTTGCCAATTGTATTGTTTGTGTGAAGTATAAAATCATAGATTTTGAGATTTTCAATATTCTGTATGCAAGTTCTTGTTTAGAAGGGTATTTTATTCCACCTCATCAAGATATTTGCAAAAGTGGTTTCATAAACTCCAATTTTCCCAAGAGTGAATTGGATGCTGGATGTGTACTTAAAAGTGCACTGTTTGCTCTGGGAATGAAATGTGACTTGAGTCAAAGCCAAGTTAATTGGCAGCATGCTGTATTTTCCGCTAGATGAACAAGCAGTCAAAAAGCTCATGGTCTTCGAAAGAGGAAAAACTGTAATATGATTTTGAGATTAGAACAATAGGTCAGGGATATTAAGAAAATTATAGGCTAAATCCACCCTGCACCCTTCTTTTCCATTACTAATCTGTATACCATGTTGTGATTTAAAACATTCCCCATTGCAATTATTGTTGAATCAAAATCTTGACTTCCCGTCAATTGATTGTTCACTATTTCCAGGAGTACCAGTCTTTCACCGATCTCCAGTTCAGCAAAGACAAGGTGTTGACGGCCGTAGAGTGGCACCCGACGATCAAAGGGGTCATCGCCGTGGCCTGCGCGGAGAGAATGACCTTTGATGACAGGGTAGAAAACTCCTCCAAGATCATCATGAACCCCTCCCTCATACTGCTATGGAGTTTCACCGACCCCATCCATCCACAGGTACGTTGATAAGGGGCAGGGGGGAGTTCCGAAATCTATTGATAGTGTCACCTATGAGTTTACCCCTCCCCCATACTTAGAGTCTCTCTGACTCTGTTCGCATGCAGAATTGCAGATCACAATTGATTGGGGATCGAGGGGGGGGGGGGTTTAAAGGTTTATGACTTTACCCCTCCCTCAAAGTACTATGGAGTTTCACTGACCTGATCCCTCCAGAGCAATGTGATTATCAATTGCAGATGGGGGGGTGTTCATAATTTTTTTGTATGGTTACACATGATTTGACCCCTCCTGGATAAATTTTTCTGGATCCCGGATAGGAGGGAGGGGGGATCATAAAGCAGTATAGGGTTACATCTGACTTTACCCCTCTGTAATACTACAATAGAGTTTCACTGACCCCTGTCATCCACAGGTTGATTTGATTCCTTAATAATCATATTCATAGATCATCATACATATACTTTAAATAATAATAATATTCCGCATTTATATATCGCTTACCACATCGGAACGACGTCTCTAAGCGCTTCACAGATATATTATTACCCCGGTCATCTGATCCTTACATGCCTGCATACAATGTATGCACCTTCTCCACTCCCTGGGGAGCATTCCAACAAGAGTTCCAAGACTCAATTGCTAGGCATACTACATAGGCTTTCGCATCCTACCGGGTACCCATTTAACACCTGGGTGGAAAGTGGCAGATTGTGGATTGACGCCTTGCCAAAGGACGCTAGGCCATGGTGGGATTCGAACACACAACCCTCTGATTACAAGGCGAGAGTCAGAACCGCTACACCACTGCGCTTCCACCTTTGTTGCTATGTCAGATTTTACCTGTAATGGCTTATTTCATGTCCCATGTCATTCAGTGCTAAGCGCAAGAAAAGTTTAAAGTTTAGGTAGGTCTTTATTGCCCTTTCGAGAAGATTATCATTCGTGTTCTTCAGAATTTATGCATCGTTCCTTTTTATATCAGGTGCTTCTCGAAGCTCCAGACGACATCTTCTGTTTCAAGTTCAACCCTTCTGATCCAAACATCATCACCGCTGGGTGTATCAACGGTCAGGTAGTCATGTGGGACATCAGTAAATATGTTGACCGTCTCCGTAGCAACCAACGAGGCAAACAGACCAAGAAGAACAGTATGATGAATCTGGTAAGCCGAGACAAGTCTTGTATAATTTTGATTTGAGTGCTGTGAGCTTACATGTAGCTTTGAATTGAAGCAATCTTTGTGAAATGATATAGCGATATTCTTCTTGTTTGAATCTTAGGTTGTACTGCTATCCTTAATCTCTAGATAGTATTATGGTATGCAGCGCCCTCTCCAGTCAGTTTAGTGTTATGATTTGTGAGGAATAGTAAATAAATACTATAATAACAATAATACTATAATATCATAGAATAATTAGTAGTTAATTGTTTATGATTGATCGGTAGTAAATTGTTTGCTGTCACATTGGTTAGTTATAGATTTCCAATATCCTTGTAATTTATTTCAATGTAGTACTGTTTACCTATTCTGATATCGGAGCCCCGTCTTACAAAAAGTTGCAATTGATCCAGTCAATTACAACTATGGACTGCCAGCAACATCAACATCTATTTATGCATGTTAGTTCAAAATATTTTCTAACTATGATGTATATTCATGCATTCATTGTTTTCTTAATATTCACTGTGCTTCTCTTCGTTTACAAAGGACATTGTGCAAATTTCCTGTAGAAAATATTATGACACGGTTGGATTTCCACAGAGTTACGATTGATTGGATCAAATGTAACTCTTTGTAAGACGGGGCTCAGATAATAAATCATTATTTCAATATATTATGACATACCTATTCCATTTTCAATATTGATTTAGTACATAATGCAATCTCCTGTAATGAAATGAGTGATTTATTGTAGTAAACTAACAATTTAGCCTAAAATAATTCAGACATTGCATATTAGCAATCAGTGCATTGATTGGAATTATGCCCCATCAATATGGAATTATGCCCATGTTTTTTTGTGAATGAGATACAAATTTGTTATATAAAAAAACAGTTTTCTCCTTATTGTATGAAATGTGGATGAATTTTTGAAGATTCTCGAGAAGATCTTGCCTTGTTTAACTTGAAAAAAAAAAGAGAAAACTTGACACTACCATTGATTTAAATTTTGTGTGCGGTTTCATAAAATAAAATGAAATATGCATAAACTTTAATATCAAATTGAACTTCTTCAATATGATGTAGTGATTTGAGGTTAAAATCCAATGGGAAATTATAATATAAGTGATTTCTTTGCTCTCTGGTGCATTTAATCTTGCATATTTCATATTTAATCTATGATACTTTTTTTTTTCTTAGTAATGGTTAAGTCAAACTTTCTTTCCAGTCCTAACTTATAGCATTGTATGTGTGAGTGTGTGTAATAATATTGAAATGCATCTTTTCTTCTCGTCAATGTACTTTCTTTCCTTGCATGCTTTAGCGATACGGTAGAGGGAGAGATAAGGTAACAGACAGCATGCAATACATGTTAACAAACATTCTAAAATACTTTTTAATTGACACGATATTGTTCTAAATTGTTTACTAACACATCGTGATTTTAATCACTAACCCCTCCTCCCCCCCCCCTTCCCCATAGATGTCAAGCTTGTGACAGATTAATGTTCTACTAATTCACTTTTTAACAAATTTTCATCCAAATGCTACTTACACGTTTAGCCTTTATTTAAAAAGGCAGGTTTTTAGCATGGCATTCAACCCAACTATTTGAAGGAGTAGAGTTAGGCTACAACTACAAATGTATGGAATGCTAAATGTGGATATTTATTCATCCTGGGGCCGTTTCATAAAGCTCTTCATAAGTTGAGAGTGACTTCAAGAACGACTGGTGAACCTTTCTTACACGCTTAATCACCAATGAACATTTAATGGTGGATATTATTTACCACAAGAAAGGGTCACCAGTCCTTTGTAAAGTCAATCTTAACCTACCAACAGCTTAATGAAACGGCCCCTGCACAGATCAAGTAGATCAATATGTTGTGGGAATTATATTCCTCAGAATAATTGTTTTGTCATTATGATTATGATTATAGTTATGATTATATATCATTGAATGACTGTTTTTTGTCTCACCTGCATAGCAGAGTGAGACTATAGGCGCCGCTTTTCCGACGGCGGCGGCGACGGCGGCGGCGGCGTCAACACCAAATCTTAACCTGAGGTTAAGTTTTTGAAATGACAGCATAACTTAGAAAGTATATGGACCTAGTTCATGAAACTTGGCCATAAGGTTAATCAAATATTACTGAACATCCTGACTGAGTTTCATGTCACATGACCAAGGTCAAAGGTCATTTAGGGTCAATGAACTTAGACCATGTTGGGGGAATCAACATCAAAATCTTAACCTAAGGTTAAGTTTTTGAAATGTCATCATAACTTAGAAAATATATGGACCTAGTTCATGAAACTTATACATAAGGTTAATCAAGTATCACTGAACATCCTGCATGAGTTTCACGTCACATGATCAAGGTCAAAGGTCATTTAGGGTCAATGAACTTTGGCCAAATTGGGGTATTTGTTGAATTACAGCCATAAATTTGAAAGTGTGTTGGTCTAGTTCATAAAACTTATACATAAGGTTAATCAAGTATCACTGAACATCCTGCATGAGTTTCACGTCACATGACCAAGGTCAAAGGTCATTTAGGGTCAATGAACTTTGGCCAAATTGGGGTATTTGTTGAATTACAGCCATAAATTTGAAAGTGTGTTGGTCTAGTTCATAAAACTTGGACATAATAGTAATCAAGTATCACTGAGCATCCTGTGCGAGTTTCAGGTCACATGATCAAGGTCAAAGGTCATTAAAGGTCAAAGAACTTTGGCCACGTTGGGGGTATTTGTTGAATTGCCATCATATCTCTATACTTGTGTATTGGTCTAGTTCATAAAACGTGGAAATAAGAGTAACCAAGTATCATTGAACATCTTGTGTGAGTTATAGTAGTTTTCAAAATCAGCACTGCTGCTATATTGAATCGCGTGATGCAGGTGAGACGGCCAGAGGCATTCCACTTGTTTTTAAAAGTGGTACAAGAATCAATATCGAATCTGGAAGAAATATTTATTTTTGTCTCAAATCATCAAGTCATGCACAGGTGCTTCCTAGCTTGGTCAAATTATGTGACATACTGCCCTCTAATTTCAAAGCTCAACTATTGAATGCTGTAAACACCAACTGATTCACAGTGTTGACACCTTTGCACATGTTATGCAGCACTATAAATGCACAATATATATCAGCACATACTATTTAGTTTGTGTCTTACATATATATTTTGTTGTATTCAAGAAAATGAGATACTGTTTTCAACTCTGCTGAGAATTAAAATGTTTACTATTACAGAACTATTATTCTATATTAGTGCTGTGCACTTGATGTCAGTATCTGCTTTAAATGGCTGGAATGAATATATCCCTAGCTACAGCAAAATATCATAATGTACATACAGGGGCGGATCCAGGTTTTTCCAAAGGGGGGGGGGGGCGGGGGCACATTTTTCGGGAGGAAAAATTTGACAAGCAAAAAAATAGGTTTTTAAAGTACCAGAATAAATTTGACAAGCAAAAAAAAAGGTCTTCTCTTTCACACCTCTGTTTTAATGGCATTTTTACATTGCAAATTTTAATTTTTGCTTCTCAAAAGGGGTGGCACGGGCCGGCTGTGCCCCTCCCCCCCCCCCGGATCTGCCTGTGTGTACATATATATAGTACGGTACATAGTATTTATGAATAAAATGAACAAATGTATATGTTTTTTAGACCTACCTCATACATTCTTCATTTTGTATATTCACCACTATGTTAACATTATATATTTGTTTTTATGGTTTATGTATAAAACTAAAGGCATAAGGGTGTGCACTGATATCCTTCAAACTCGTGGGCGAACATGCTTTATAATTACCACTGAGGCAAAAAAACAGGATCTGTACTTAAATACTAACACACAATTATAATGAAAGTGATGGAGATTCACATAGTGGTTTCTGATTGTAACCATGCCTATCAGTTTCTGGTTTTAAGAACCCTTCTCAGACCACATTTTCTTGTGGTTTGTTCTATCTTCTTTCACTCTTTTCATATGTACATCAACCACAAGTCGTAAACCTGTATTTTTGCAAGAGACTACTGTATTAAAATAGTACATTGTAATAGTGCACAAAATTGAGAAAATTGTACTTCTGTTTACTTTTCGTTTTTTTTAAATCATTATTTGCACCTCCCTTTCATTTCACACAATTGTGTGTTGTTTACCCCAAGAAACAAAACAATCCCCATTTTCAAAATAAGTTCCTTTTTTTGTTTGTTTGAGATTTTCACCTTGAGGGACTTTTCAGGTGCACTGTATTGTTCCTGTTTAAGTTTGTTCTTTCACTGTTGTGGATGGTTGTTTTTTGCAAGATTTTTTTTCCTCTTATATTTTTGTCATTTTTTTAATCATTGTTTCTTATTTTGCTCCTTTTGGGTACTTGGAGTCAAGTATCAGTCTCATTATCGTTCAGATGATATCGCACGGGCCAAGTTTTCAATTGTACTAAGCAATGCCTTGGATAAACAAGTTTATTGGAATAGTCAACACAGTTACAACTGTTTCTAAGAAGCAGGGCTTGACATTAGCAGTGGCCCGGTGGCCCGGGGCAACCAGAAATGAGAGTCAGGCCTAAAAGCCAACACTTGGTGCCCCTGTCGGGCTTCCAAAGTTTTGATAAATTGTAATGTTTTCTATTGTTTTGGGGCCTCCAAGAAGATGAAATAAATGATATTGGTGGACAAATCGGGCCACCCCAAAAAAAGTTAGTGTGGAGCCTTGTTAGGAAGATTAAAATAAAAATGTAATATTGTAGAATTATAACAATGGAATGAATACCAAGATTGGCATCTACAGCTAAGTTTGTGAGAAATGTAAATACAATATTCACAAGTGTCATATAAGTACTGAAAACTACAGTTGCTGAAAAAGAATAATCAATCCCAAAATTTATACGTTTATTCATGTCTTTAACTTCATTTTGTAATTTAACTGCACCTTGTCTTGTCAGTCTGTGCAAGCTGTTAGATTATCATATGTGTATATACATGTAATTACTGATGTTCAGTTTTTTTTCCTTGCCCTCATATATTTATATGCATGACAAAATAGATCAACCTAGCATGTCAGAATTTGAATTTTAGCCATACACTGTATGTAACTTCAGACAGCTTAGGATATCGTTGTTAAATGTGAAAGATTGTTATGTTGCAAAGCAACATAATAATATATTCTACTGTGCTTAAGAAAATATATCATGTATTTCTAAAAAGTATTTCTAAAAGGTTTGATATTTTGCAGGTGTTTGGCTCATGAAAAGCGGGAGAATGTTCCATAATTTGGGAGCTGCGTTAAAAAAAAAAAGTGAATTTATCACAATGTTTTACATTAGCCCCTGAAAAAAAAGGTTGAAGAGGAAAGAAATCGATAGAAATCGATCAGTGGCCAGTTGTTGGCAGGTTGTTTGGTCCATTATTGCAAAAGTGGTTAAAGCCAATTCATTATAATTTTATGCACAATTTTCTAATAAAATATTTTCTTAAGATTACGTTGTTGGTGATTTTCATGTTGCTTAGGCCTATTGTCGCAATCCTGCGATCAATTAGCGGCGCTCTTGGGGGGAGGGGGATAAGACCCCAGCTTGACTATAAAGGGTTACAATTATGTGCATCAGTGATGTAATTTATTCGGATATCTTTATTATGACTTTCAGCAATCAAAATGAACTTTTTAAATTCTATATATTTATTTCTATCTTCAAATAAAAAAAAACATTTTTTAATCAAATCCTTGATTTGGAAATGTGAATTTGACTCTAATCATTTCTATCATGTTCTTTTGTATTAGCCTGGATTTGAGGATGAGAATGCAGATAAGACACCAGTGGTGCGTTACTGTGCAGTGTCAGCAATAGAACACAGCCATAAGACAGCTATCTGTGATGTTCAATGGGTACCAGACCATATGGAGGTGAGCTAATGGAATCGTGGTAGAAATAGGATAGGATATGGGATGGGTTGATGGAAGAATGAATGAAGGAATGGGATACCTTGTGGTGTCTGCTATTGAACACAGCCATAAGACAGCTATCTGTGATGTTCAATGGGTACCAGACCATATGGAGGTGAGTTAATGGAATCAAGATAGAGGGAATGGGTTGATGGAAGATGATTAAAGGATGAATGAATGAATGAATGATGAATGATAGAGGGAAGGAATGAGATTTTGTGTGGTGTCTGCTATTGAACACAGCCATAAGACAGCTACACGTACCTGTGATATTCAGTGGGTACCAAACCATATGGAGGTGAGCTAATGAAATCAAGATAGAGGGATAGGATACGGGATGGGTTGATGGAAGATGAGTAAAGGATGAAAGAATAAATGAGGGAAGGAATGAGATTTGGTGTGGTGTCTGCTATTGAACACAGCCATAAGACAGCTACACGTACCTGTGATATTCAGTGGGTACCAAACCATATGAAGGTGAGCTAATGAAATCATGATAGAGGGATAGGATACGGGATGGGTTGATGGAAGATGAGTAATGGATAAAAGAATAAATGAGGGAAGGAATGAGATTACTGTGCAGTGTTTGCTATTGAACACAGCCATAAGACAGCTACACGTACCTGTGATATTCAGTGGGTACCAAACCATATAGACGGGTCAATATACGACCAAAAATAGCCTTACCCGGAACAAATTGCAACAAATGATTTTTCAACGGTATTTTGTACTATTTGACCTCAGGAATAACATACTAAAAATCTACCAAAATCCGCATCCGGGAAAGTGGTTATTTTCAAGATGGCATCCAAGATAGCCGCCATTCACTGAAAATTGATACAACTGACACATTATCCACCCTAGAATCCTATTTCGTTCTATATTCCATGGTCTGGGGTACAAAAGTTGATTTAGGCTAGAAAGAATTATAAGCCCTCCAGTGTACCAGGCAAATCCAAGATGGCGCCCAAAGTGGCTGCCGTGGGCTGAAAATCCACAATTTATCTAAATTTGTTTTTCATTCAATGGTTTTAAGAGTGAAATAGTACATTGAAACAAGTTACAAGGACAGCCAGTGGTCTGGTGTGTCCAAAAATCCAAGATTACTTCCAAAAACGGAGTTTAAAATGGCTGTTGATAATTAAAATGGACATAGTTCATTTCATATCCGCCTGGGACATAATGATTTTGGTGTCTAGACCATGATTTCAATGGTCAAATAAGACATTGGGACAAGTTACAAGGACAGTCAGTGGTCCAGTATGTTAAAAAATCCAAGATGGCTTCCAAAAAATGGAGTCGAAAACTGCTGTTGCTACTTAAAAAACCCGACATAGTTTGCTTTATGTCCAGAAATATGATTTTTTTTGTCTATACCATGGTTCAATGGGTCAAATAATACATTGGGACAAGTTACAAGGAAAGTCAGTGGGCTGGTATGTGCAAAAATCCTCGATGGATTCTAAAAATTGATTCTGAAATGGCTGCTTATACTTAAAGCGGACATAGCTCATTTCATTTTGGACTGGGATATGTGATTTTGATGTCTAAACCACTGGTTTCAAGGGTCAAAAAATATATTAGGATAAGTAACAAGGACAGTCAATGGTCTGGTATGTCCAAAAATCGAAGATGGTGTCCAAAAATTGGTCTTAAAAATATGCTGCTGATACTTAAAACGGACAAAGCTCATTTCATATCGGCCTGGAAAGGTGATTTTGGTGTCTAAACCACTAGTTTCAAGGATCAATTAATACATTAGGGCAAGTTACAAGGACAGTCAGTGGCCTGGTCGGTCAAAAAACCTAAGTTGGCTTCCAAAACTTGATTCTAAAATGGCTGTTGATACTTAAAAGTGGCATAGCTCGTTTTAAATCAGCCTGTGAGATATGACTTCGGTGTCTAAACTATGGTTTCAAGGGTCAAATAATAAATTAGGACAAGACAATGGCAGTCAGTGGCTTAGTATGTCCAAAATTACAAGATGGCTTCCAAAAATGGAGTAAGAAAATGTCTGATGTTACTTACATAAGGACATAGTTTGTTTAACATCTGTCTGGGGAGTATGAGTTTGGTGTTAAAAGCATGGTTTAAAAGGGTCAAGTAATACACTAGGGTAAGTTACAAGACCAGTCAGTTGTCTGTATGTTAAAAAATCAAAGATTACTTCAAAAAATGGGGTGTAAATTGACTGTTGCTGTTTAAAAGTATGCATAGTTTATTATAAATACACCTTGGAGGTATGATTTTGCTGTCTATACTAGAGTTTACAGGGTCAAGCAATACATTGGGATAAGTTCAAAGGACAGTCAGGTGTCAGGTATGTCTAAAAATCAAAGATGGCTTTAAAAAGGGGGGTCTTAAAGACTGCTGTTACTTAAAAGTGGATGTAGAACATTATCGATACACCTTGGGGATATTATTTTGGTGTCTACACTAGGGTTTCAAGGGCCAAACAATACTTTGGGACTGGTTACCATGATATGCAGCAATCCATTTTGCCTTGAAATCCAAGTTGGCTTAAGAATGGGTTCTAAAGTGACTACCGTTACATAAAAATAATATCTACCTGTTAGAAATAATCTTGGTGCCTACACTTAAATGCATGGGGACAACTTATCATATTGTTTCATGAGTTGGTAACGGCACCCATTTAGATGAAATTTTTGAATCCATCATGGATTCTTTGACAAAATGGGGTACTAACCATCCTTGTTACTTTTCCGAATGTATTATTTGACCCTTCATACCACAATTTGGACACCAACATTATTTCTTGCAGATGAATATTGTAGAACTCTGACCACTATTGAATGATATGAGTCGTTTTAGATTCCTTTTTTAAAAACCCTCTTGTGCTTTAGGCAAACTGGACAACTGCATATCAATGCAACCAGTCCAAACGTATTATTTTAATCATGAAACCATAGTGTGGACACCGAAATCATATCTACTAGGTGGATTTTAAAGGAACTATGTCCATTTTTAAAGTAACAGCAGTCATTTTAGACTCCGATTTTTGGAAGCTTTCTTAGATTTTCGACATACTGGACCACTGACTGTCCTTGTAACTAATTTTCTGCCTTTTGAAACCATGATATAGGCAACAAAATCATATGCCCTTGACGAATAAAACATAACTATGTCCATTTTTAAATACCATCGCGGCTAATTGATACTATTTTTTAAGCCACCGTGGACTTTTGGACATACTTGACCACCAAACGTCCTTGTAACCTATCCCAATTTATTATTTGACCCATTTAACCATGGTATAGGCACAAAAAATCATATTCCCGGATATTTAACAAACTATGTTGGTTTTTTTTTTAAGTAGCAACAGCATTTTTTTACTCCATTTTGGAAGCCATCTTGGATTTTTTTACATACCGGACCACTGACTGTCCTTGTAACTTGTCACAATGTATTATTTGACCATTGGAACCATGGTCTAGACATCAAAATCTTATCCCTCAGGTGGATGTGATATGAGCTATGTCCATTTTAAGGATTAACAGCCATTTTAAACTCAATTTTTGGAAGCCATCTTGTATTTTCCGGCACACCAGACCACTGGCTGCCCTTGTAACTTGTCCCGACGTACTACTTCATCATTAAAACAATCGAATGGAAACCAAATTAAAGCCACTTAAGTAAGTAATAGATGAATTGTGGATTTTTTAGACTACGGCAACCATTTTGGGCGCCATCTTGGATTTTCCTGGTACCCTGGAGTGCTAATATTCACTCTAACTTGTATATATAAATTATTTTACCCATTGGATCATGGAATATGAATCAAAATAGGATTCTAGGGTGGATAATGAGTGAGTTATATCCATTTTTAGTGAATGACGGCCATCTTGGACGCCATCTTAAAAATAACCACTTTCCCGGATGCAGATTTTGGTAGATTTTTAGTATGTTATTCCTGAGGTCAAATAGTACAAAATACCGTTGAAAAATCATTTGTTGCAATTTGTTCCGGGTCAAACCATATATTGACCCGTCTAATATGGAGGTGAGCTAATGGAATCAAGATAGAGGTGTAGAAGAGATCGGTTAATGGAAGATGAATGAATGAATGAATGAGGAGGGTGGAGGGATGATATATTGTGCTATGGAACACTTAAAACAGCTAGAGGTGTTGTGGCTCACGGATAAGTCTCTGCACCATAAGGTCCAGGATTCACATGATCTAACCACAGCTCTCACCCCAGGCCTATAGCAACTTGTTTTCTACATTTGCCACTTGTACAGACTAGGTGATGTTAGACCAAGTAGATATTAAACAAAATTGGTATTGGCCTACAAAATGGGAATTATAGGCAAAGTGGGATATTTTCCAAATGGCAATTAAATCAATTATTTAGTTTGTAGATGATTTAGGATTATGTCATTGGGACAAGACCAACTGAAAAGTAGACAAAACGGGTGTAGACCAAATGGCAATTTATGGGTAGAAGAGAAGAGATGAGAGAATGAAGAGATAACTGGTTTGTAAATGTTGCAAGACTTGTGTCTGTCAAAGAAACTTGACCATAAGTTACACGCCGTCTTTGAAATACATTGAATACAAGCCCATTTGGAGGGAGCATTGTGTATTGACAACCATGGCCGTACGCAGCAGGGGGGCGGGGCAGTTGCCCCCCTCCAGAAATTTTGCAAAATTATGTTTTTTACTGAGAATTTTCACAAAATTTGCCAAAAGTATGCATGAAATCCATCAATTTCACTTTACAAACTGCAAAAGCGCCCCAACAACAAGCAAGGTCACTTTGCTACCTCGCTTTCAAGTTTTTTTTTTATGCATGCCACCCCCCCCCCCAGCAAAAAAATTCTGCATACAGCTATGTAGACAACAGAGTATCAGGATCAAATATTTTAGAAAAGAAGTAGTTCTCTAAGGGTTTCATATTCTTTTTTTTCAGATAACTCGGATGGGGCTAGTTTGTGAAAACAAGCAGCAACAATGTCATCAGATTTTAACTGCTGCTACTGATGGGTAAGTCATCTTGGTGTTGATGATAGGTGTTAATTCAAGATCAATCCAGATATTAGCGAGTTTTTGCAATTGCCATGGGACGGATTCTACAACATAGTAAATCTATTTAAAATGGCGGTCAAATCACAATGAAGAGCTTAGAGGTCTTTGTCGAAAATTGGTGAGCTTGGACAGCACTTTTTCCTAAGATTCGGACTGGACGAAAAATTGCAAATATTTTGTTTGTCCAGAGTCCAGGACGGCACTGCTGTTTTGATTCACTGATTTTCGACAAGACTGCTTTGTCGTGAAGGGCTTTTGATAACAGATTCTCAACGTTCTAGATAGCGTCTGCTCAGTAACTCTCTAATGTCTGTTTTCAGTGATACACATGGAAATGCTCATTGGTGAAAACAAAAATCAATTATGGGAATTATTTGCTTTGTCTTTGCATTGAAAATTAAGAAAGGATGCCAAGGATTAAAAATACTGAATATTAATACTTATAATGGAATGAATAATCAATGGTCACATTATGCATAAAAAGATAAGTATGAGCAAAGATGTTATGAACTTGGATTGACAGTAGTTTTGAAAATATTGTTTATTTTCTTATTTGAGTTTAATTATCAAACAGTTTAGATTAAGTGGTGTATGGCACTATGCTCGGTGACACAACATATCATGCTCCTGCGACAATTGCTCCGGTCTTAATAATCTCAGAGGGCATTAGGGTTAGAGTTAGGATTGTAATTTAGTTTTTTGGTTCAGAATAATGTAAAGATTATTCTTTAATCTTTGAATCATAATCTAAATAGATTATGATTTATTTAGTTTCGGAGGTGGGGTTTTATGTTTGGTCTAACATGCATACTTTCCATCGACGCAATTGTCTCCGGAACTAATATCATGGAACCTTGTGCTCATCCATATATATGCAATATTTTACTCAGTATAATATAATAATTTCCCCTTCAAAATTATAGCCTATATGTCAAGTGCAAGAATATCGATTAAGATAAAAGATATCAAATGATTTCCAAAGCTCAGGGCACCATTTCCTGAAGGTGCTAATACAGGTACAATGTTCAAGCCACAATATGTTGACTCACGATGGGGTCCCGCATAAAGCTCATGAATCTGACCTTGTTTTATTGATGTTCCAGGTATGTAGCGATCTGGGATACCCGCCCTCCTAAGGGTCAGACCCCTACCATTGATAACGCCAAGCATGATAATCCACTGGGTGTGGCTACAACCTTCAAGCATCTTGATCTTACATGGAAACCAGTTATCAAGGTCAGTCATATTCTCTTCAGTATTTCATACACATTGTAATGCATTTATTGAACCAGATGAACTGTTTGACAATTGGAAGAGCCGTGGTGTAGTGGTTCTGACTCTCGCCTTGTAAACAGAGGGTCGTGTGTTCGGATCCCACCAAGGTCTAGCGTCCTTTGTCAAGGCGTTAATCCACACTTTGCCACTCTCGACCCAGGTGCTGAATGGGTACCGGGTAGGATGTGCAAGTCATTGTAGCTTGTCCAGTACTGTGTGCACCTCAATGGCAACTGACTGGAATACTCCCCAGGGAGTGGAGGATGTGCATACATTGTGTGCGTGAATGACTGATTGAATCTGATGACCAGTAAGGGTAATAACATCTGTAAAGCGCATAGACACATCATTCCTATGTATTAAGCGCTATGTAAAAGCGGTATATTACTATTTCACTTCACCCTTGTTTTTATAAAGAAATATAGTAGTGTTATACACTGATAATTGTCAGCCTATAAGGCATTATATCCTACATAAATTAAATTCTGTATGCTGATTGGTTTAAATAGCATCATGTGACCAAACATATTCTCACTATTTTGCGATGATGTCGAAAATGAAACGCCCACCAAAGAAAGTGTGCTATTCCATGACGTCAATGATGGAACAGTCGACTATTCCATCATTGACGTCACAGATCATGATGGCGCAAGCACTAATACGCGTTCCGCGCACTGAGCGCGTAGCTAAGCACTTCAGGAAAAGTAGGTCAGTCAGCGCGGCGGCGGCTGGTTTGGTTAAGATTTAAAAAAAAAGATGAACTAAGATTACAAGAACAAGATTATCAAGATCTATTGCTTTAAGTAGGATATAAAACAAATATACCAGGCCTTTATATGGAAAGTATAGAGGGAATTATTCATCCTCGGTTGTACTGGCAAAATCACTATTTTTCCCTCTGGGCTTCGCCCCTCGGGAAAAATAGTAATGCCAGTCCAACCTTGGATGAATAATTCCTACTATACTTACTCAAAGCCTGGTATATTTGTATATTATGCCTTAGTTCTATATTCATCATTAATATTGCACAGAAGTTATTAAGATAAATTATTTGCTGTCGTTAACTTTAAAGCCCAGTGAATAGAACTTTTAATATACATGTATTTGTCAAATTATCTATGGCTCTCTAACCATCTACTAATAAGACAAACATGTTTGTCAGTCTATTTGTTCTATAAAGAGTTGACTTTCATGAAATTTTTTAAAAAGTTGCAATTTTGTGGGTTGTATAATTGTATAATCTCCTTATTTTTTGTATTTTGATTCTGAATCTTAGTTTTAAAGAAATGCGCCTTTTATGTATATCTCCAGATAGAGAACACCTTCAGAATTATTTCTAAAAATCTTGGTTGGTTAAAATCTGGGTTAGAGGTTGACATTCTATTGACACCTATTAAGGATTCCGAGAACGTATAGGTTTCACCATGGTCGAGTGATACTATCAATATCATTTAGTTAATTTACCTTTCAGTATTTTATTTTGAAAGGTAATTCTTCGAAAATGTGTTATCTTTTATCCACATATTTCTCTTCAAACTTGCTTCAAAGTTATTTCCTGTACTAGTTTGTCATTTACTCTATGATCAATGATGTACGTCTATGATATACCTACATTGGTTAGGGGAAATTCCTAAAGGTTTCACTTTGTTTTCACATTGTGGCTTTCATTTTGTACTCTGTCCATTTTTTGTTGTTGTTGTCCTTTTGAAGAAGTTTAGTTGTAAGAATTTGATTTCAACTTGGTTGATTGATGTCTCAATCAGGAAACAACCCACATATAAAATAGGTAATAGGTGTTCCAAAGCATAAACAATGCTTTGGATAATTTGGCATCCTTTCTTCATTTATAATGCAGCTATCTCTCTCTTTCTTCTCTCTCTCTCTCTCTCTCTCCCTCTCTCTCTCTCACTCTCTGTCTTCATTTTCTCTTTATCTCAATCAGTCCCGATTCTTATCTCCCACCTCCCTCAGTACATTTTTTTTTGCAACTCTATATTATTTATTTTTACAAATTGTGAATTCCTTATATGGAGAAATTAAATAACATTTTGAGAAATCACATTTATGTAAATGAAACTGGGGGAAAACCAGCACTTGTCATTCACGATCCAATAGGAATAATTGTCATACAAGGCTGCAGCATATCATTGATTTATTGTTTTCATTTTCGTCTCACCTGCATAGCAGAGTGAGACTATAGGCGCCACTTTTCATACGGCGGGGGCGGCAGGGTCAACACCAAATCTTAACCTAAGGTTGAGTTTTTGAAATGACAGCATAACTTAGAAAGTATATGGACCTAGTTCATGAAACTTGGCCATAAGGTTAATCAAGTATTACTAAACATCCTGCCTGAGTTTCAGGTCACATGACCAAGGTCAAAGGTCATTTAGGGTCAATGAACTTTGACCATGTTGGGGAATCAACATCAAAATCTTAACCGAAGGTTAAGTTTTTGAAATGACAGCGTAACTTAGAAAGTATATGGACCTAGTTGATGAAAATTGGACATAAGGGCCACCGCACACCTTACAACTGTTCGCGATCTGATTTTGGAACAAATAGCATTTTGCTCATTTCCTAAAAATGTGAATGGAACATATCATTTTATTTAAGGTTAAAATTAATTGAAAGAATACTAATATAACCATTTTGAAATATTGCAAGCCTTTATTTTGGAGTAAAGGCCAAATTAGTTTCAAATCGTAGCCAATCGTATGACTGCTATGACGTCATTACGACTAGATATTAAATTTGCTTTTATTCTAAGAAGGATGTTAGCATAGTAACAGATTTGAACATAGGTATTCGTACAATGATTTCGAACATTACACAATAAGATATTCCAAGTCTCAATATTAGCATCAAATTCTAATACGTTTTATTCCAAAATTGAGTCGCAAACCAATCGTAAGGTGTGCGGTCGCCTTAAAGGAGAATGAAACCCTTGAAACCAGCTGAGTCCATATCAAAGAGAAAAATCAAAGAAACATATTGTTGAAAGTTTGAGGAAGATTGAATGAATAATAAGAAAGTTATGAGCATTTAAATATTGAGATCACTAGTGCCATGTAGATCCTCCCATCGGCAATGCGACCAAGATCTGTGATATCACACACGTACAACTCCCTCATTACTCTAGTACTTATTTCACTTATATTCTCACTTTTATAGAGTCTATCACAAGGTGAGGTGTTCTCTTTATGAGATGACAAGTACAGAGGTTTCACAACATTATACCATTGATGAATCGTTTGTCATATGATTAGAATAAGCAAAAAGAGATGTTTTGGGGTATATTTTCAGTGTCCAAATGGGAGAGTTGTACGTGTGTGACATCACAGATCTTGGTCGCATTGCCAATAGGAGGATCTCCATAGCATTAGTGATCTCGACATTCAAATGCTCATAACTATTTTATTGCTAGTCCTATTTTACTCAAAGTTTTGTTGATCTTATTCTTTGATTTTTCTGCTTTCACAAAAGCTAACTTGCTCCAAGAGTTTCATTCTCCTTTAAGGCCAATCAAGTATTACTGCCTGAGTTTCAAGTCACGTGACCAAGGTCATTGTCAAAGGTCATTTAGGGTCAATGAACTTTGGCCAGGTTGGAGGTATCTGTTGAATTACCATCATAACTTTAAAAGTTTATGGATCTGATTCATGAAACTTAGACATAAGAGTAATCAAGTATCACTGAACATCCTGTGTGAGTTTCAGGTCACATGATCAAGGTCAAAGGTCATTTAAGGTCAATGAACTTTGGTCAAGTTGGGGGTATCTGTTGAATTACCATCATAACTTTGAAAGTTTACTGGTCTGTTGAAGTACCATCATAACTTTGTAAGTTTACTGGTCTATTTAATAAAACTTGGATATAAGAGTAATTAAGTATCACTAAACAACCTGTGCAAATTTCAGGTCACATGACCAAGGTCAAAGGTCAATGAACTTTGGCCATGTTGGGGTATCTGTTGAATTCCCATCATAACTTTAAAAGTTTATGGATCTGATTCATGAAACTTGGACATAAGAGTACCGGTAATCAAGTATCACTGAACATCCTGTGCGACTTTCAGGTCACATGATTAAGGTCAAAGGTCAATGAACTTTGGCCAAATTGGGAGTATTTGTTGAATTACCATCATAACTTTGAAAATCTATTGGTCTAGTGCATAAATCTTTCACATAATAGTAATCAAGTATCTTTGAACATCCTGTGCGAATTTCAGGTCACATGACCAAGGTCAAAGGTCAATGAACTTTGGTCATGTTGGGGATATCTGTTGAATTGCCATCATAACTTTGAAAATTTATGGATCTGATTCATGAAACTTGGACATTAGAGTAATCAAGTATCACTGAACATCCTGTGCGAGTTTCAGGTTACATGACTAAGGTCAAAGGTCATTTAAGGTCAATGAACTTTGGCCATGTTGGGGGTATTTGTTGAATAACCATCATAACTCTGTAAGTGTATGGATCTAGTTCATAAAACTTGGACATACAAGTATCACTGAATATCCCATGCAAGTTTCAGGTCACATGACCAAAGTCAAAGGTAATTTAAGGTCATTGAACTTTGGCCATTTTGGAGGTAATTATTAGATTGCTGTAATAACTTTCAAAGTTTATAGATATAGTTTATAAAATGTGGATATATGGGTATAATCAAGTATTACTGACAAGTGGTAGGTCAAATGTCATTTATTGTCAATGAACGTAGTATTGTATCATTATATGAATGGTGTTTTTTTGTGAATAATTATTTTATAGTAGCTTTCAGAGCCAGCACTGCTGATATATTGAATCGCGCGATGCAGGTGAGACTGCCAGAGGCGCTTCACTTGTTGTATAGATACTGCAATACATGTACACCATGCAAATGAAAAATCAGCTTTCTGTTTCAAGAGCTTTTTTGTACTTTTACTTTTCCAGATACCCATAAATCGAATTGAAGGCAGCGGGGATTACTGCCCAACCAGAGTTAGCTTACAGGAGAGACAAGGAGATAGAAGTGTTTGTGAGTAGAACTCTGTCATATGAAAGTGAAAATTGTTTGCTCATGCATTTATACTCTTTTTATGAATTCTAAAACAGGCCATTGAACTGTAAAATGATATTAAACAGCTTTTCACTAGTTAGGGTTTCATTTTTCCAAAAGGAGTTTGTGGAGAGACTTAACAGCATTATCTTGCTATTTATGTACATGTATGCATAGACTTTCTATTTACAGGGGTGTGCACTTTAGAAAACAAAAATGCATTTGGATTTATTTTTTGTTACCTTTCAATAGTTTTTTTATATAAATATCCAGAAAAAATAATTACAAATAGATACAAATAAAAATCATGATCATTCACACAGCAACAATTGCAACCTTTGGATAAGAAGTAAATTCATACTCATATAAATTCCCCACTGATGAGCGAGTTTGTCTCTTTTCTTTGCAAGATTACTCTAATTCCTTGTTACATTTAAACCAAGCTTTGAAATTAACAAGGGATGAAAAATTTAGCATATTCTATTATTTTTAGTTTGCTTCTTCATGTGGCCCCAGGTTATAGACATGAGGTGATTTCTGTCTTATAATGCCAGATACCTGCGAAAAGACCCAAAAAGTATCTAAAACAAGTACTGTTTATGTCAACAATTCTTTAAATATTTTGACTGTCATTAAATAATTTCAATATAACATTTGATAAAAACCCTAGATAAATATGTGCCAAGAAAGTGCCATGCACTGAAAGCTTTATTAGGAGTGGGTAATAATTGTTGAAGAGCTTTTGAAAGTCTATTCATGTATTGTCATTAAAGACAGTTTAATATTTTTGATGCCTAAAATAAGATAATTAGCATATATAGTGGTTTATTGAAGACTCTTGATATCAGTAATAAATTTCCCCCTGAGTAGTTAGATAGACAGGGAGCAATATTTATATCGATGCGTATGAACTCAAAAAGTCCGTAGCTTGACTTTAACAGCTGAACTGTCATGTTTAATCATCTCCCTGCGTATATTAAAGTGTAATTAGTCTCATCGCAGTTTAAAAGTAAACACTGCTTGGTTTAGATTAGATTCCAGTGTGGAGATTCGTCTGGTTGTTAGTTGAATTCAAACTGTTTCGACCGTTCAGAAATCAGGAATAATTTTTCATTCTCACGTGAATGTCTCAAACCAAATGACTGTGTTATTCTATTCATTTGGTCAGTAGGGTATGCCTTCAATAAGCCAGTTTGTAGTTCCTTTCTGCGCATGATCAAAAGATTATAACTACGCATGATCAGAGGAAGGTCATTTGTACTAAAGTGACATGGTGGTTTAAAATCTAATGAGATAAGCACCAACTTTGATGTCTTAATTATTCATATATTCTCTTGAATAGTGGTATTCATTTACATCCACAAAAAACAACAATGCGTCCACGAACGACTGGTATTTCACAGTTTGCCTAGTACATTGTGCAACATGCTATGATATGCATTCAAAGTAGGAATGCAACAAATACCTTCATAAAGTGTTAATTGGTGTGCTATTCTAGTCACCTGGTCTATTCAATTTCTTCATCCTGCTATGTAAGGCAAGCTTACGTAATATCTTGCTTTGAAATCTGCCTATCGTAATGAAAGAAATGAAAGGCCATTTGACCAAAATTGTCCATGAGTAACTACGAACTGGTCTATTCCTTCAGTCTTCAAATATATATTCCCATAATGTTGCAGATGGATTTTAATGCCTTTAAAAGCACCAAACATTCAATATAGATTAACAATAATGAAAGAGTAAGGACATTTTGTGCTCATCATTCCCTGAATGTCATTGCACTTTTATTACATTAAGCTTAAAGTGGATTCCCTAACAATAGATTTGATGATTATTGGTTTCATCGTAGCAGTGCAGTTATGAGCAGATAGATCGATATAAAGTGTTGCAAGGTTTATACAGAAAGGTCAAATAAATTGCGTACCTTGTATCCTAAAGTGGACAAGTTGCGATTCCTTATAACTACAGTGAAATCTTTGGTTTTGATTGACGGAAAGCACAAATAATATCAATGGTTAACTATCATTTACATGTACAACTTGTGAAGATATTGAAGAGGAAACAAATACAAAATTCTGTGATTTTGTGATTCCCTTCTACATGTATGTATTATATTACTGTAATAAGGATTTGCTTAAAATCTTACAGACCTGCTCTTCTTATGTTTGTATCTTGTACTAAACTATTAAAATAAAGTAAGGATAAATTTCACCTCTACACTTCTTTTGAGATGTACCAAACAATATTTTGATGTGTGGGTTTAAAAAGAGTCAAGCACTCCCTCCCTCACCCCCAGGCAAAAATAAAATGTTAAAGCAATGAACAAGCAAAACTTATACAAAATTTAACCCTCTCAAATCTTTTAGATTTTAATCTTTAAGTTTGAAGGTCACTGTTCCCATCAAAACCAGATGCATATAATAAATTGCTCCTTGTTATTTTAAGTTTCAAAACCTCTTTCCTTAAAAAAAAAAGAAGAAAACTTATATAGGTTGTTGTATCATATGCTTATCAGCATAATTCAAAGGTCAGATTCAACCTACTAACAAGTTTGTTTGAATACAAAGACGAAAAATCCATGCAAGTTGAGTTTCAAGTCCAACACCATCCTCCCCCAAAAGGCCAAAATACAATTTTATTGAATAAAAGGAAAACGGGATACTGAAAATCTCATTAAATACAAAAAAAAAGAGAGAGAGTGTTGATATATGTTTCAATATTATGTATACCATTGGCAGTATGTGAACAAAGAGGGCTTATGATTTCATACACTTAATCTCCCTTTTGTATATATTGTAATTTCACTTTTTAATAAAAACATGATCATGTATTCCAACAAAATATAACAAACAAAGCAAATCTGGAAGTAAACACTGATGATTTTAAGCTCTTCTGGGTTTTATACATGTAGTTAGAAATGCAAGATTGTCATACCTTTGTGCACTTTCGTAAAAACAGTGAAAAGTAGTCCCTGAATGGAAAACAGTAGCCCCCCCTCCCCGCGAATAATTAAACAAAGAATAATAGCCCCAAGGCAAACAAGGAAACATTCCTTGATTCTCTCCAGCATATAATCAGAAGCGAAAGTGAGAAACAAAACTAATTTATTAAAAGTAATACCCAGATTTGACATGAAAATAAAAGAGTATCTTGTGATGATTTGACCATATGACAGGGATGGATACGTTTTTGACGATCAATAATCACAAAAGCATACATGTATTATCATAAATAGATTGTTATAGTTGTGGTATAATGTACTTAATAACAATAAATGTAAAGTGTCTTGCTTTTATGCATCACGCAATATATCAAGTGAGTCTCTTAGTGTTTTAAAAAGCTTTATCAGCCCTGTCATGGAGTGAATTATCTATGCACAAAGTTTATATGCACTCTTGACTGTATTTGGTGTATTTTTGCTAAGATCTATACATGTAGGAATTATAGTTAACAGATGGATTGGTATCAGTTAATAAAGTAATGAAATGGGTATGAATCAATGATAAATCAATAAGTCAAACTAGGTATAAAAAAGGTAAACTGTTGATTGAATGAATAAACAAATGTGAAAATTATATGATAGATTCATCAATGGATGGATAGATGAAGGGATAAATGCATTAATGAATAAATGGATGGATTGATGGATGATGGATGGATGGGTAGATAGAAAAATAGATGAATGACTGACTGACTTAATAAATGAATAAAACGTTTGATTAATCAATGTAACAATTTGTCGGTGTTCATTCGAACCGTGGTATCAGTCAAGTGTGATTAAAAAAAATTTATTTTGAGATTCTTGCAGAAAATGAAAGTGCAAGTCCTACTCTATACAGTATTAAATTTCTTGGCAGCAATTTATTTCAGTTTCTGTTATATGTGGGGATTTTCTTGGCGATCCCTTACAAATTATTGATAAAATGTTCAAATCCCATTGGAAACGTGTACTGTAGCAAAGCAAACAACAGCTGTGTTTACTTTAATATGCAAATGCGTGGTCAGCGAAACCATTTTATCTGCACTGCATTGACTTTGGGAGTCAAAGTTTGATATGACATTTTGCTTGATCGCGCGTATGGAAAATGCTGTCAACATAGTTGTACCCCTATGGCGTTTTTTTACAGGAAAAGTCAAAACTGCTCAAACCAAAGCTTGTTTCTCTTTTGCGATATTTTCTCTGATTCTTGTTTTTGTGTGAAAATTAAGATACCAATATCAAACAATTGTCTTGGTCTTTCCAACCATGTATTTTTCTAGTCCATGAAAACTTGTAAGGGTAGGGGACAAAAGTGTGAAAACCATAGTAAACTTTGAAGTTGATTTTCTCCGAAACGGATGTGCCCTGTCGTATCTGTGATACGACGGGTCGGATGACTACCGACAAATATATATTATAATAAAAAGAATGCGTGAATGATTTGTTTAAACCAACATCAAATCACATGATGAAAAGGGATTGCTCATGCAAAATGAAATACAGAATTTAATTTTCATGGATCTGATCAAAATTTGTATTTTGACCCATTATTATTGAACATATAGTTGTGATTGATATTATTATACTCATTGATTGTATTTCCCATCATGCATTGCTTTCATTGCAGTGGAGAAACAGCCCAGGAATGAATTAGACAAGAAGGATAGCAATCTGGGTGGGCTGGGGATATCTCTGAGAGGGGGCTCAGCCAAGGAAAAAAGACCGCTAGAAGGAGCTACGACTAAGTTTTTCGTTGGCACACAGGTGAGGAAAGAAAAAGTAAAAAGGAAGATAGAAAGGTTGCAAGAGAGAGGGAGAGACAGGTAGATGAGAGAAAGAGGGAGACAGAAGGGGAGAGAATACAAGATGGGAATAGAAGAGATTGAGGAGTGGAGGGGGGGGGGGGCGAGAAGATACATGTAGATAGAAGAGAGAGAGAGAGGTAAGGCCAGCCAGATGGAGAGGAGTGACAGACATATGGCAGAGAAGGAGAGAAAGAAAAGAAAAGAGAGAAGGGGGGGGGGGGGAGAGATTATAAGAAGGGAAGAGAGTGAAGGGAGGAGAGAGAAGAGAAGAGAAGAGACAAGTTTCAAAATTTATTGATCAAAATCCACACATATTGGATCATTTTCAATTTTACAAAACAAACACTAATGTGGACAATTACAGTGAAACACAAAGTTACAAATCCAATATATAATACATAATTAAATATAAATACGAAATACAGTGAGAAAGATACTGTATATAGATAGAAATATAGTGGGCCCCTTACAGATAATAGTTAAGAAACATTAAAGATACTAAGGTCACATTCTTGAAAAATTTTGGTTAACAACTTTCATGTTGAACCCTAAAAACACTTATTTCGATACATTTTCAAAACAATAATTGACCTCTTATAGCATACTGTAGGTAAAATTATATGTTTTTTTTTTCTTTTGAAAGTTTCTTTACACGATTGTTAAATATGTAAATTATACTAGCCTCAAATCAAATTAAATATAATTAAATAAAACAGCCTATCAAAAGGATGATGATTATCGCGGGTGGGAGGAGTGAGAGTCTGCAGTGCAGGACCCCCACCCCAACCCTAAATAAAATAAAGGTTGCAGAGGGCAAATATTTTTCAATTTTAAGACTCGGAAATAAACAGAAATATCGTAGTTAAATCGTTCATAATACTATTTGACGTTCTAATGCTATAATAATTAAAAATAACCAAAATTTGATGATAAATATATAAAGAGGAAAAACAATGACATAGTATAACTTCATAATGTGACAAGTAAAGAAATAGTGATGAAGAGAAAAGTAACAATAATAACAACAACAATAATACTAAGCCTTTAGCGGACTAACATCCAAATTTGCTAATGGTTTAGTTTTTAGACAAGAGGAGAGGATAGGAAAGAGACAAATATGTACGAAAAACATGGAGAGGGAAATAGAGAGATATAGTGTAAGTATATTTTACTCAAGGACATAAAGGTAAAATAGTATTAATGATGTTGAGGATATCTGATAGACACAAAGGCAAAGATTAAGCGGGTGAATAGGATTTTTTTTAAAAGTAGAACCTCACTAAGTAATCTTGTAGTGAATAATGATGATGATAATGATGATTACATGTACGGTGATAATGACAAGGTAGCTGAGGAGGATCAAGTGTTCTTTTTTGCGTCACAATTTTTTTTCTATGTTTCACGATTTTGATGTGTAATGATGTATTTTGTTCAGATGTTGATGTTTGAGGCAAAACTGAGTTTGGGTCAGTGAAGAAATTCTAATTACAGATAAGAAAGCAAACATTAATTTTGTTTTCATGAAAAAGTGGTAACAATTCCACTAACAGAATAGTTTTTATGAGTTTGATTTTAGTGGATTATTTTGTGAAGCAGATAGTCTGTAATTGTTATTGACTTCTTTGACCTGAGCCTATTGGATGCAATGATTTCAGTAGCTTTTTAACAGTTGTCAATGAAAATCACTATTTGTTTTATGAAATGCTAGCAATGGTTTTCGATACCTTGCTAAATTTCCATCTTTTCACTGACTAATTTTGTTTTGAGCCAATCAGATCCGGGGATTTCAGTAGCTGCTAACAGGCAGTCATTGAATATTTTTATTTGTTTCATGAAATGCTCCCCAAGTTATCCATACCTTGCTAGGTTTCCATATTTTCACTGACTTCTTCATTTTTAGCGAATCAGATATAAGGATTTCAGTAGCTTTTAACAGACTGTCAGAGAAAATCACTGACTATTTGCTTCCTGAAATGCTAGCAATGGTGTTCTATACCTTGCTAGATTTCCATCTTTTTAATGACTAAATTTGTTCTGAGCGACTCAGATACAAGGATTTCAGTAGCTTTTAACAATTGTCTCAATGAGAATCAGTAGGTGTCCTAGTGAATCTTTGAATGTACCTCTCTTTGATTTGCTATGGTAGGAAGGTGAATTGGTGTATGCTGACTGGAAGCTAGAGAAGGACACCGATTCTGGACGACTCCAACCTCCCAAGCCACAGTTTGCCACCCAGGTCCACGATAAGGGCATCGAAGCTCTCCAGAGGTCGCCTTTCTTCAAGGATGTTTTACTCTTAGTCGGAGGCTGGACCTTCTCGCTTTGGAAGGAAGGCAAGGAGGTATGGCCTATTCGCTCAAGTTTGTTATCTTCCTCAGTGGCATATAGATTGGAAGGGGGCTTGGGAAGCCTTCCCCCCCCAAAAAAAAAACCCACTACCAAGAAAAAAAAGGAAATTAATTTCTGAATATTTTATGAAAATCTGTCCCATAAAGAGATTATTTTTTATTTTAAAAAAGTTAAGTTTTGCTCACTTGCAAATGTTAGAAATTTTGCTCAGTTCTCCATGATTATATGTGTGTTATTTTCTGTGGAAGGGTTTTCCTAAAAAAAAAATCATTGCTTTGTGGCCACTTGAACCAAGGCATTGATATTGGCTGGATTTGTATAGTGCTTTTTTTTTTTTCCAGAGGATGCAAAGTGCAGCTACTATTATCCAGGCTTTAAAGTCAAGCTGCACAATTTGATTATTTATTAAAATTTTGGCTAATTTCTTTCCATTTCAGTTTGAATAATCCAGTGTTGATCAATTCTTTTTTGCTATTTTAGTTTGGTCCCCTCTTGACCTCAAATGCCGCTGCCAAGCCGCTGACCACCGCCTACTGGTCACCCACCCGACCGGCTGTCTTCTACATAGGTACGGCAGAAGGCAACGTTGATGTCTGGGATCTCCTGGACAAGACTCATGAACCCTCTCTCTCTCAGAACATCTCGGCGGCTGGAATCACCAATATCTACCCGTGGGTGGTGTCAGGTAAGAAAAGTTGTTGTAAAGCTGCTTGAATATGTCGTTGAAAAGTGTCTTGGCGACATTCTTGCTCCAAGAATAATATTAGGAAACTTTAGATTTGCGACACCACTTCGTTGACATAGAATATTGATAGTATGACTAGCATTTTGTTTTTATCTCGCATCATGGTTGACAACTTGCTAAAGATTTTTGAAATACTATTTTAGATTAACAGAACCCTAGATTATTTTCAGTTGCCTCGTTTTCCACAATACGAAAACGGGAAAAATCTCTTGGAATTAGAGAAGATCACATAATTTACATAATTTCATTAAAAACATAATTTTTTTCAACCCCCAAAATGTGGATCATGAAAAGTACAGTGAAAATCAAGTAGCAATGCTCAGAAATGTTGTATTAAGCGCTATATAAGTGTTGGATATTTATCGTTATTGAAAGGAACAAAACCATACAGCAGTTAGAATCTGATGATAAAACCTGTTTGCAGAGTTTATCATAAGTTCATGAAGTTTAATCTGATTAAAAAGACTGCAATGAGTCTGTGATTTCCTATTTTCTATTCTTTTTTTCTGTTCTAGGCTAACTGACAGAACTAAACACCTAATGATAATAATGATATTTGGAATAATATTGTGTTTTTACAGATGATACATAGCGCTGTTAATGGCACAAAACAAGCTAAGGTTTAGAGTTATACAGGTGCATTTTAAGATGCTATAAAGACTCTTTCCTAATATTGATGCATAATATGCAGTTCCTAATCCTCAAATTTCAGTCTCAATGTGTATAATTATGTATTTAGGTTCAATATGTTTGTTTTCCTTTTTATTCTGTCTCATTCTACCTTTCAAGAGTGCTAAGAGACTTACATGTAAACTGTAATTTGCGCAATATAAAAAATGAATATTATTAGTATTAGTATTTTTATATTGGGTTGTCTTTATTTGATCTGCTTCTTGTTTTATTATAGGTAAGCAGCAGCTTCTTGCAGTCACTGATAAGATTGGGACTCTACACATCCTAGAGGTTCCTTGGACTCTCAGAAACCCAACCCCTAATGAGGTATGTACTTCAATAACTAGTGGAGCATTACATGAAACAAATAGTCAGTGATTTTCACCGGCTCTCATGAGGCAAAATCATCGTTGGAGAAGGCAAACCCCTATAGGAACCATGGAAAACCTAAATCACCCCGGGCCAGTTATTTAAGTACCTAAACATGTGTTTCTTGACCTCGATGGGTCTGAAAAAAACTAAATCGCAATTACATACGCAGCGTGCCAACTCGAGCTAACTTGCTCGCCATCGCATGCAGTAATTTTCATTTCTCTTTAATAGTTTCCTTATTTCGGGGCTGATTTTCTTCGTTCAAGACTGAAAACAAATTAACATTGAATTTCAAAATAGAATATGCCTTTGAAAACTTGATTAAATATCAAATACAATAATTTAATTCCGGAAGGCCTTCTACAGGCAGAGCTGCTCTTACGTAATATCACAGCTGTTGTTTATGGTCTAACCCTCGGGCTTGGCCTGCAGAGGAGAAATGTCACATAAGAGGGACTATTGGACGATTCAGGGTTGATAACGCTTGGGAATGAAATATCTTGGTTCCACCAACGAGGATTTTGTTATCGGGGTATACGACAGCAGCAAAGCCCTGAGCTAGTGCGGTCGCCCGTCCAAATAGGGTTTGACGTAATGTTTGACCTAAGACAATCGAATGCAATAATTTCAGCTCCTTGAACGGTTGATTGTTTACAATTGATCATAGACAACAATCAATGCAACCAAATGTAGAAATCAATTCAGTGATCAATCACAAAGCTTTATGTTCAGGGCCAGGTGGGTGTTTCATAAAGCTGTTCGTAAGTTAAGAGCGACTTTAAAGGAGAATGAAACCCTTGAAACCAGCTGAATCAATATCAAAGAGAGAAATCAAAGAAACATATTGTTGAACGTTTGAGGAAGATTGAATGAATAATAAGAAAGTTATGAGCATTTGAATGTCGAGATCACTAATGCCATGTAGATCCTCCTATTGGCAATGCGACCAAGATCTGTGATGTCACACACGTACAACTCCCTCATTACTTTAGTACTTATTTCACTTATATTCTCACTTTTATAGAGTCTATCACAAGGTGAGGTGTTCTCTTTATGAGAGGACAAGTACAGAGGTTTCACAACATTATATCATTGATGAATCGTTTGTCATATGATTAGAATGAGCAAAAAGAGATGTTTTGGGGTATATTTTCAGTGTCCAAAAGGGGAGAGTTGTTCATCTGTGACATCATAGATCTTGGTCGCATTGCCAATGGGAGGATCTCCATAGCATTAGTGATCTCGACATTCAAATGCTCATAACTCTTCTATTGCTAGTCCTATTTCACTCAAACTTTTGTTGATCTTATTCTTTGATTTTTCTGCTTTCACAAAAGCTAACTTGCTCCAAGAGTTTCATTCTCCTTTAAGAATGACTGGTGATCCCTTCTTGTTGTAAATGGATCAGAAAGGATCACCAGTCTTTCTTAAAGTCGCTCCTAACTTACGAACAGCTTGATGAAACGGCCCCTGGACTTGAAGAAGTAATATACTGAGCATATGGCTTTAAACATGCATTAGCTCTAGAAATTCACCTTTTACGAACCTTTTTGGACCTGACTTTAAAACAAGACATTCTAACCTATTTTGTCATCACATAGAAGACTGCTGTTTGCTATACAGTACATGTATATTTTTGTAGTAGAATATTGATACTTTTGATTAGAAGCATTGGGTTAACATGTCCACATATCAATTGAATTGAATCATTTCTTGTTTTCACTATAGCTGTCGAGTTTCACCCATTATGTGGACCGAGAGGTGCAGAGATTGGAATATCAGGAAGGCAGGACCAACTTTCACATTGATAACAAGAGGAAACTGGATCAGGAGGAAGCTCAGAAAAAGGTTAGTCCATGGTTTCCCAGTTTCTATCTTGCTTTCATCACTCTGTACTCCATGATTATTCCTGCTCATCAAAGGATTTCTTCTCTAGCTTCCATCATATATTATGGCCCGTATTCTAAAGTCAAGGGGAGCGTTTCATTAGTATTTTTGTCTTACAAGACGTCTGGGGGCCGTTTCATAAAGCTGTTCGTAAGTTAAGAGCGACTTTAAGAACAACTGGTGAACCTTTCTTAGGCGCTTAACCATCGCCAATGAATATGCCATTTACCACAAGAAAGGTTCACCAGTCGTTCTTAAAGTCGCTCATAACTTACGAACAACTTTATGAAACGGCTCCCTGATCTGATTTTGATTGGCTGAGAACTGGTACCATGGTAACTGTCAGATAAAATGGGACTTGTTGGATAAAACATCCAACAAGTGCTTTCATGAAACGCTCCCCAGTTCAAGTTATCTCTGTGCTGAAATTATGAGAAGCCGAAAATGAAAAAAACAAAAAACAAATTGACATTGTATATTTCTTATGTTTAATGTGCTCTTTCCAAATTTTAGTGGTGAAGAAAATGAATCCAATTGTCATTCCCAAACTGTTATGAATGATTTGAGTGACAGATGAGCTGATAAATCAAACCAGGGGCCCGTAACATGAAGCTTAGTGATGAATAGCAAATATGAAAGAACACTTCTGATTGGTTCCAAGTCGGCACTTTAAACCAAATGCGCATGAAACATTAATCTTGATTGGTCTATCGATTTAGTGAGTGATCGCTAATCTTTGTGTTACAGACCCCAGGTGGGTGTTTCATAAAGCTCTTTGTAAAGTGACGCACAACTTTACGCACGACTGGAATATGTTCTTAGGTCCTAAATCAATTACATATGGATATCATAGAGCACAAGAAAGGATCGCCAGTCGTGCATAAAGTAATTTGTATCTAACGAACAGCTTTATGGAACACCCACCTGTACTGTTAGAGATTTGTGTCACAATTGGCTCTCCATAGTCAAATCAAAGCTTTATATGAGAGTTTAGATTAAACCAGAGTTCAGATTGTGGGCCTATATGTCTCAGATGTTTCAATATGCATATACTGCAAAATTGATTGTTTTTGTACACTTTCATAACTATTTAGTACAACCAGTGTTTCCACTGGAAGGGAACTACCCGAATTCCGGGTACGGTAATCCGGATCATTTTCAGGTAATTTTCGGGGAATGAAAAAAATTCCAGGTAATTCCGGGTATTCCGAAAAATACAATTAAACAACAATTAAACGTTGCAACCTTTAATATTCATGTTATATTTAAAAAATTGTTTACCACGATAAGGAGCTCAAAATTTTCCACTTATACGCTCTGCGCTCGCATTTTGTAACTTTGTTCCTATTTTCAAAGAGAGCGTGAACAAAAAATGTTAAATTCCTTGATTTTGGTCACTTGGACCAAATATAGGCTCGCTGTATTATTGCCCGATTTTTGTTTTAAAAAAAATCAAACTTGAAAATTCCAGGAAATGTCTATGAATTTCAGGAAATTTGGGATTCAGTTTCGGGAAATTTGTTTTGGATCTGTGGAAACACTGAGTACAACACAGCATGCTCATATTGACCTTCTCTCATTTATTGAGTGTCGTCTGTTTTTTTTGTTTCCATGATCAGATGGCACAACCTCCTGAGCCAAGCACAGAGGAGGTTGAGAGCAAGCAGAGGATTGAGTTCCTGGACTTCAAGGAAGATGAGAAGAAGTTTTTAGAAGATCTTGGTCTCTTGGTACAGGAAGAGGAACCACTACCTGAGGTCTAATTATCTCATCAAGTCTGCATTTGATTTCCCTAAATAATAGACCAAAATATTGGCCTCATCAATTGGGAAGAAAATAATAATAATATTCATATTCATTTATATAGCGCTTAACACATCGGAACGACGTCTCTAAGCGCTTTACAGATATATCATTACCCCGGTCATCGGATCCTTGCATGCCTGCATACATTTTATGCACCTTCTCCACTCCCTGGGGAGTATTCCAACAAGAGTTCCAAGACTCAATTGCTCGGCATACTATATAGGCTTTCGCAAGGTTAAGCTTGTATTCACCATTTGAAGTGATCCTGAGTTTAATCCTGTTGTATAACTATGGAGGTAACAGAAATCTGCAACACTTTCTGTGAATGAAACTCTCTATATTTTCTCAGGGGGAGCGTTTCATGAAAGGACTGTTCAGATGTTTTATCTGACAAGTCCCATTTTATCCGATAGTTGCCATAGTAACAGTGCTTCTCAGCAAATAAAAAAATCAAGGAAAGTTGTCAGCTCTGACCACTTTTTGGACAAGAATATTACAGCAAAATAGATGAAGTGACTGTTTATATTAACCACTCTTTTTTTTCCAGGGGGGTGAATAATATCCTGTTTCATACAAGCTTAATACACCTGAACAACATATCTAAGTGCTTTACAGATATATTATAACCCCAGTCCGTAGATTCAGACATACCCACACACAGTACATGCCCTTTCTCCACTCCCTGAGGAGCATTCCAGAAAGAGTTGCCAAACTTAAAATTACTTGCAATGTTACATTGGCTTTTGCATCCTGCCAGGTGCTCATTTAACACCTGGGTGGAGAGTGGTAACATAGGGACTGATGCCTTGCCTTAGTATACACATTTCATTTTGGGATTTATCCAGTCATGTGAACCCCTGATTGCAAGGTGAGAGTCAGAACTACTACATCACAATGCTTTTTGTAGTACCTTATCTAGAGTGACAGAAAGTTGGAGAGGAAATTGCTCTCATGCTTTGACTAATTTAGTTTTGGTACGGTAATGAGAATCATTTATTCCGTTCACGTGAGATATGAGCACCTATCCATCTTTTCCGTTTCCCTAATAATTGTCATGTGAAACAATTAGAAGCAAATCAAAGTCTGACAGACCTTTGTCAAACAAGACAAATGTGCTATAGATTGGAGAAGCGTTTTATGAAAAGTTTTGTCGGTGACACTCACTAATGAAATGTTATAAGCTTCTGACAAATTCTTGCATCTTATTGGCTGAGAGCATATGATTTCAAGTATGGTGTTGAATGCTGGTGATGGTTAGCAACACCAACCACAACGCAGCTTACTAAAAATGGGAAGCCGGAGTGTGTATTGATTGTTTTTTTTACATTTAATCTGCATGGCCTTTAATAAAGCCATTGGAAATTAGAAAGTTTACAAGTCAACTGCTTAAGTAGCAATATTTGCCTAAGAACTATAATTATGAACATGGTGTTGCTTGATTATTGTTTAACAAAAGTTGTCAGACCAGGGGCCTGTTGCAGAAAGAGTTCTGTTTAAACGCAAGCAAAAAAATCATTCGCAAGTCCCAAATGCGCGCTGTTGATTGGTTGAAAATCAAGTTGCGCATGATTTTTAGAGTTGCGATTGATTGAAACTCTTTCTGCAACGGGTGCTGCATTGGTGAACTGTAAAACCTTTAGAGAAAGGTCACATTTTTGTTTTTTACTCGTGAATGTGATATCATCTGGAGATATTACTGAGAATGCCACCTGCCTATAGAGACATGTTCTCTTTTTGACCTTATGTGGTCCTTATGAACATGTTTACCTGCATCTATAGGTCAAATTCATTTTTTTTGGGGGGTATATCATCTCTTGTAAAACATGATGTTTGATATTTCTGTTATCAAATTGTTAATACTTAGATTTGCTGTTAATAAACATTGCTGATCGATTGAGTAATTGATTGGTGGGTCAGTTGGGCGATTAGTTTGTTGGTTGGTTGATGGATTGCTTGATTGATTGACTGTGTTGATTAATTAAATTTATAAGGGTACAGTCTAAATCTTATTAATAGTTGTTGATTGATTTCTCAGTCCTCTATAAACTCGATCTTCAAAAACACACAGAGAAAATCAGGGAATGTGTTTCATGTATCTCTTATACAGTGGATGATAAAAAATATTTATACTTATACATGTCAAAATTTTACCCCCATCCCCCCCCCCCAAAAAAAAAAAAAGAAGAAGAAGAAATATATAATGCATTTTTAGTATTTCTCTTATTTTGTTGTCATTTATTTTGAGTTCTCATGCACTTCTCAGTTTATTTAATGGAAGATATTTAAAATGATTCATTACATTTATGTAATATACTTAATCTATTAATGACTAATGTATATACATACTGTTTGTATATAATGTAAATAGATATATAAAGTTGTATTCACTACATAGAATACTGCTGTCAGTGTGTGTTCTTTTACCTGTATTTTTGTAATATAGTTGGTGCCAAAAGGGCATTAACAGCGACAACATCTGTTTATTATTTTTTGCATAATACATGTATTTCCACCCTTCCTTTAACAAAATGATTAATTATAAAATGAGGAAGAAAATGTATTATAAATGAAATATTTTAATTTTTGGAAAGGCATAGAGAAACTATCTATTTAATGCAAAATAGGGTCTTTGAAAAATAACCACTCAGATAAACTTGTTCTAAATGATTGAAAATCAGAATGAAAAATACTGATTTTTAATTTGCCAACATTTTTTAATCATTTATATTTTATTCATTATTATTATTTTTTTTTGGGGGGGTTCTCATTGGCAATAAATAATGTCATTGTTGCACACACACACACACACCCACGCACACACACACACACATAAGATTTGACAAACAAGAAAAAAGAATCTCTTCAAAAACTGTTATAATCATCTAAAAAACAAGAAAAAAATAGAAACTTAGATGAAGTAATAGATAAAGATAATAATTCAAAAAGTTCATCACGGATCACTTATAGAAAAGGGGTCATATTCTTTATACTAAAGACTTGGGAGACAAGTTTCTTGCAAAAAGCGCTTTATATATCCAGCTGTTATCATTATTAACTGAGTTCATGTGACTGACGGGAGCTTAAATGGTGGTAATGATGACGATGATGATCTAATATTGTATGATGATGATTATTATGATGGTGATGATGGTCTAATATGGTGATGATGGTCTAATATGACTGATTATGATCTAAGATGGTGATGATGATGATGATAATGATTGTGATAGTGATGATGATCTAAGATGACGATGATGATCTAAGATGATGATGATTATCTAATTAGATGATGATCATGCATCTAAGATGATATTGATGATGGCCTTGCTAAGATGATGATGATGATGATGATCTAAGATGATGATGATGCTGATCTAAGATGGTGATGATTGTTAAGGTGATATGATTGATGGTCTAAGATGATGATGATCTAAGATGGTGATGATTGTTAAGGTGATATGATTGATGGTCTAAGATGATGATGATCTAAGATGGTGATGATTGCATGTACGTACCCACGGAATATTTCCGTGGGCCGATAGCACGAAAGGGTCTGTCCAAGGACAGGACCGTCTTTCGTGTCGCCCATCTTTTATGATACGCCATGTGAAACGCATTTCAAATAAATTATCTGCAAATATATTTTATTTGTCCGTCACGTTAAAATAAACAAAATATTTGTCTTTAAAATGATGTAATATCTCATGAAATTGTATAAAAATTGATTTAAAAGCAAGCTTACGAATTTTATTTGTTTATCATAAATTTCAGAAACACCCCGCTTACAGCGCATCATAAAAGATGGGCGACACGAAAGACGGTCCTTGGAAAGACCCTTTCGTGCAATCGGCCCCGTGATCCCGCCGCGCCGCGCCCCCTAATTAATTTGTTTTTCAAGCTTCTTGCGCATGCGCGCTGTGTTTTCATTTACGTATTACCCATACCAAAAAAAATGATCGTCGGACGTCGGGCCGGCATCCAGCTGAACTCAAGATGGTAATGAGGGAGTTTAAAGGACTAGTTTCACTTCTCAAAGCTGCTGATGGAATCACCTAAGTTGATTCAGTAGACATGATTCAGTAGACAGTGAGAGTTCCAGTCGGTCATCATCAGGAAAGATAAAGGACGTTATGGCGTAGACTATTGACAAAAGACACTGTTGTTAAGCTCAGTCCCATATTATCGTTTTTGTGTTGTTGGATCATTATTAGATTTAACAAGTTATTAGTTAGACCGACATGACCGACGGCCGACGTAGTCGTAGACCGAATTTATTCATTAGACTACTCGGATCTCAGGCTCAGCTCATCTCCTGACACCGCATCGGCATCGGGCAGAATTTGCAACCTGCAACTAGAGTTACCAAAAGGTCGGCCGATCCACTGAGCAAAATTGCTATGGGCAAATGAAAAGCCAATTGCAAGTGCGTAAACAGTGTGCATTGCCACCATCGTCTGTTCTCGACGGCAAAAATGAGCATTGAAATGCTTTTCCTCAGCAAATTAGTTCATCTTAGTGAAAAAAATTAGGCCCTGTGTATTCTACATTTAAATTAACTTATGTGGGATGAAGTGTCTTACCTTCATGTGGTATCGAAAGTGACGTTTGGAGGTTAAATCCACGAGAAATCCACAGAGTTTCGTCGCGTGTATTCGCTATGGAGAAAAATGCGTGCGATCGCATGCGTTATTGCAAGCTCGAGACGGCGCTGTTGAACTTGGTCTGGAAATTCATAAAAATAAACAAAAATCCTTTGAGTAGGCTCACAATAAAATCATAAAAAATATGCTTTATGACTAAAACGGTAGTTCTCTTGCCCACACATATCATACTTGTTGTTGCGTAAGAAATCCTTTTTTCATGATAAAAATATAGCAATAAATGTTTTAAAAATTATGTTTTCCACATGGAATATGTTTGAAACATCTATATTAGAAGAAAAATGTGTTTTTTTAATGAATTCAAACTAAAATGAAGTTTATACATGCTTGCACTTTTTCATACTACTCAAAAAACAAAATGGGCCGTCAATCAACGTTGGTTACCTCGGCAAGTAGGCGTGGTCTATCGTGAAGTTCGCTGGTGACGTACCTTTCTCGCTAGACTTTACTCAGCCGCCGAATTTAATTCATTCTCCGCGCACGTGCAACTGCAACTTATTATCGTCACTGCACTGCTGGTGTTTGCCGCATTGAGGACAGATGAAACAATTCAGATAGAGTTGCGCGTGTACAATGAGTGAAACAGCGCGATCGTTTCATGATCGAATGAAACAGTGTGCCTGTCGAGATAAAATTCATCTGCCATGTTATTTTCTATCGTGTTTTATGCAACTGCAATTGATTTGTTATATTGTTTTCTTTGATATTTTTCTGTATATGTATGTATGTATGAATTTTATTTGAAGTGAATGAGTTATTCTGGTGTCCTTGCCATTGAGGACAGATGAAGATGAAACAATACTGATAGAGGTGTGCGTGTACAAGGAGTGAAACAGCGTGATCGTTTCATGATCGAATGAAACAGTGTGCTTAGTTGTCGAGATAAAAATGTATCTGTCATGTAATTTTCTACGATGTTTTATACAACTGCAATTAATTTGTTATATTATTTTCTGTGATATTTTCCTGTTTATGTATGAATTTTATTTGAAGTGAATTAATAATATTATAAAGATTAATCCAATGTCGGCTTCATTTTATTCATGATGAACAAGTTAAGGTATCAAAAAATGATGCTTATTTTTTATTTAAATTACTTTGAGTAAATTTGGTATTGAAAAGTACGTTTAGTGTTTCCTGTTCAGTGCAATTTTTTTCCTTTTTCTTTTCATTTCACATTCTCGGGATGCGAACCTCCACTATATAATCAGAAGCGGATCTAGAGGGGGGGGGGTTGGGGGGGTTGCAACCCCCCCCCAAAAAAAAAAAAAAAAATCCGGGGACCATTTTTTTAAATCTTATCTTTTTTTAAAACTTTTATTTTATTTTATTATATTTCTATGTATTTATTTCATTTATTATTATTATTATTATTATTTCTTTTTGGGGGAGGGGGGGGGTTGGGCGAACAAATGTCACAGAGTCCCTTGCCCCCACATCAGCTTTTTTTGAGGACACGGGCCACCGCCGAAGTGACAAGCTAGGCCAGCGTTGCCGATTCTCATCCCCAAATTCCCCACATTAAAAAAAAAAAAATTGGGGGATTGTTGAAGTCTTTGGGGATGAAAAATAAATATTTGGGAATGAAAATAATATTGAGTTTTATGAAAATCGAATTTGGGGATTTTCTGTCAAAATTTGGCAACTTTGGGGATATTTTAAGTGTCGTTTGGGTGGGGATTTTCTGCCAGTCCATCATATTTGACTGAGATTTGCCAGTGAGTATCAGTGACAAGCTGTTCATAATAAAAGTATTAGGCTAACAGTGCTTATTCCAAGGTCCCCAATTCTTTGTATCTGTGTTGTTAACTGGCCTTACATTGCAGGAAAATGCAACTTAATTTTACAATTTTTCATGGGGGTTAATTTGGCAACGACCTCTATACCAAAAAGAGTGGTGTTTTAGATGCAAGAAAACACCATTTTCACACACAGATTTTCAAAAATTTTCCCTACTGTGGGAGGGGGGACACCCCCCTCCCACACCCTCCCCCCTCGCTCGCTCCGCTCGCTTGGACTCAGTCGCTACGCTCCCTCGCATACCACCCCAACCCCCCTTTATAAAAAGCTGGATCCGCCCCTGATAATTAATGAATACCATTAGAAACAAAAATATTTAAAAAATAAATACTCGCAAAAAATTTAGTACTAGTGCAACGGTGATTTGTTGATTTTGTTGTTTCATTTACCAGGAGGTACGACAGACAAATACCCGGTGTAGATCAAAAGATAAAGGTGCCCCCTCCCGTAATATATCAAATATTTGTTAGTGGATTTTGTCGTTCATTCTCAAGTGAGGACTTATTTTTCAACTTTTCCCAGGAATTTTGTGTATGGAATTATTTTTTTCCTAGCAAAATTTCACCTATTAAGAAGGGGGGGGGGGGTCTAGTATACTAGGTCTTGTTTATTTTTTGTATTGAATGCCCCTTTTTGGAAAGTCATGGATGAAACTAAACAGGGCTCCACATTAATGATTTTCAAAATTTAGCCATTTCCTATTTTCCCCGTTTAAAACTGTGAGGTGAATAATTCAAATGCTTTCACCATCGCTACCATAGAAGGATCCAGGGGGCCGGTCACCCCCCCCCCCCCCCCTGTTGGCGGATAAAGACAAAAAATGGAGAAGGAAGAAGAAACAGAAGGAAAAGAGAGGGGAAATGAAGCCGGGGGGAAGGGAGGGAGAAAAGTGAATAAAACTAGGGAGGGGAGACTTTGATGATTTAAAAAAAAAAAAAAATTCGCTCGCGCTTCGCACTCACATTGCTCATTTTCGATGAGTTATACGTATTGCTCAATAGGCTGATATATATGAGCTTGACATTTCAAGCTTTCCAGTCAAAATACAAAACATATACTTTATACAGCTAGGACATTGAACTTTCATTATTCTTTTTTATTTATACCTCGGTCACATTTGCTCTACGGCGGCCGTACGGAGAGTCGAAAACAGCTGTTTTATTCATTTTTATTCAAACCACCTATATTTAGCTGGTACAAAAAAAGTTTAAACTCGCCGTACGGCCGCCGTAGAAAAAATGTGACTGAGGTATATAACGAATCAATAAAAAAGTGCTTTGTAAAATATTTGTTTTATGATCTGAGTATCAACATTTTTAGCTCACGCTGTGCCCTAGCATTATTTGATTTGTGGAGTACCTCCTCTTCATGTAGGCCCTATTCCATAAATTTCTCAAAATATAACTTTTTAGGTCTGATTGTCAAATCTCATCAGCTAGCACTGCGCGCACGTGCTTGGATTGGTGAATCATATTATATACCTGAAATATATATAAATCAAAGTACTTAAATTCCCCTTTCATTACAGTTTTTTTTAGTTAATAATAAGTTTATTAAATTAAAACTTTGCTCGCAATTGTCGTTCGCATTAATTTCTGAAAGTACGTTAATTACTGCATCCTATTCATAATTACAAAAGTGCTTATAATCTCCAGGGTTAACACTTTAATATCAACAAATATAGCACTCTCATTAGGCTGATTAGATTAGTAAAGAAGATATCAATATACATTTCATTAATTCCTAATACCGTAATTAAGTTGTCATTTTTTTCAGAATGGAAGATCGACATGTTTCTTTTTGCGCTTGGGAAGAGGAATCGGAAGACAGTCATTCATATGATGAAAACTGTCCGACTTAGAATGTCCCGGTCCTACAGGCCAGAATAACTTCAGCTCGACATGCTTTGCATTCGCCTCATTTTTAAGAGCAATCCATGTCCACTTCACGATTATTTTCCTACACAGTGCAGTGCTTAATTTGACCTTTTCACATCGGAATATCCAATATTTTCAGTTCGCGCTTCGCGCTCGCGTTATTGATTTCCGTGATAAAAAGTGTATTAAGAATGCACGAATTCTAGAAAACGCATGTTTATTGAGACGGGCTGCTTATCCTGTATTGAAAACAGCATGCTTAAATTATCTGGCTTCACATTAGAATATCAGAAATTTTCTTCTCGCGCTTGCATTATATAAGTAAAGGTGTAACCAATTACCCATCCTTCTACGATTTAGAAAACATGAATATAAAATAGTGTTCCTTTTTTAGGTCTATATATCTCAGTTTTTATCCGCTCACGCTTCGTGCTCCCACTTCTTGTTCAAGTTCACAAACATTGCCCAGAATGTTCAATTTTGAGGATAAAAAACATGAAATTTCAAAGATATTTTAGCTTGCGCTTCGCACTCGCACTATAGGGGCTATGTCATATGAGATTATTGTATATTGTGTTTTGTGTATGATGTTTAATGAGAATAAAGAAGTGACTGTTAGGACTACCCCTTTTAACTTTGAGCGGCTGATTGTGGAAAGTACCGATGCAAATATTTTTCGTCCCCTTCCCCGGTTTATTTCCAATTTGTTTAATTGCAAACTCGTCTTCTATCGTTTGGTCCATCAGTTCGTCAACTCGATCACCACATAGTCTTTTTTTCATTTAGTATAATGCCATTCCGTCTAATGACCAGTGGACCCAAAAGCCATTTGGTCCATATACCATTTCATTTAATTGGACTATAAGTGTTAATTGTGCAAAATGAATGAAAATAAAATGGCTATTAGACCAACCGGTTATGAGATTAAGTGGTATAGACGAGATGGCTATTAGACGAAGTGATGATTGGACCAAATGGTTAATGGACCAATGGCTGTTAGACGAAATGTTGATGGACAGATTGACATTAGACTTAATGAAAATAGACCATGTAGTGAGTGGACGAGTTTGCCAGACGAATTGGCACCCCCCCCCCCCTATTGGCGATAGATCCGCCCATGAACTATTATTTCTTTCTTATCTCATCCTTTTCATGATTATACAAAACATGAATAGAGTGTCCCTCTTGATTTTTTACGCTCGCATTAATTGTTTTATAGCGACGATCATGTTCATGGTCATAATAATTGATTTAAATTTTCCATTCTTTATGTAGAAGTGTCCAAAAAAAAAATCGGCTCGCGCTTTGCGCTTGCATTATTTTATTGTTGAAATATGTAACGTTTCCATGGCTAAGTGAAATAAGCAGTCCTTAACAGGTACCTTTTAGATCAGTTCAAAACGTAAAAAAAAATCTTGCGGTGCTCGCGCTTTGCGCGAGCATTATTAAAGTAATAAAGATCGGAAATTTGATATCCTTTCCATGCATGATTTAAAAGACATGAATAGACATGTCTCGTTTTTAGGTCTAAATCTTCAAATTTTGTGCTCGCGCTTCGCATCAATTGCTAAGTTATATACCTATCCTGTTTAAGTTACAAAAAGTGCCTATGATTTCAATTCTGCTCGCGCTTCGCGTTCTTAGTAATTATTTAGTTGCATACACATCTTTTTCATGATAAACATTGCCCAGAAATGTCAAACTTTGGGAAAAAACACATTTTTTTTGTTGATAAATTAGCTCGCGTTTTGCGCTCGCATTACTTAAAGGGTTATGATATCATATATTTATGTTGATTTATAAGACAAAAGCTAAGAAGTGACATTTCTTCAAAAAAACAAATATAAATCATCTTCGCACGGCCTATTGGGGAAAAATATGGGTGAAAAAAATTGCCCCCCCCCTTGGCGAAAGCTGGATCCACCCCTTCATCCTTTTTATTTCTCTCCTTCCATCCATCTCTCCATTCTTCCAGGAGCCGCGACGGAATAGTTTTGAAAGTGGCTAAATATGAAAAATGTTTTTTCTCGTATTTCTACCAATAAAATTATTAATGAAAATAATTCGGTACAAAAATCCATGTCATTCTTCTTCCTGTTTTAAACTACTTGAAAAAAAAATGGGAGGGGGGGTGGCCATACCGCCACTGCTAGTAATATGATTATACCATCCGTCACATAAAGATGCTTTGAAGAAAAATATTCAAATATTTGAGATAATCATGAGGATTGCCCGAGAAGAAATCTTTTAAAGAGAGGTTGCTGGCTTTGAAAAAAAAGCCAAAACAAAGAGATTATCTCTCTAAAGATAAGTTGATTTTGGTCAAATATCATACTAAACTGATTTCCAGGGGGTGCTGCCTCTGGTGCAGGGGTGGCGATCCTGGGGATAGGCGGGGGGGCTCAATGCCCCCACTTCTAAAAGCACTAAAAAGTGCCCCTTTTCTGTTCACCCACTTTCAACTTCGCTCCATTCCCCCTGCCATACGTGTACAAAAAAACGCACCACCAGCAAAAAAAAAAAAAAATCTTGGGGGTCACAACCCAAGCACCCCACTTCCCAGGGCCATATACAAGGATTCTAATTTATTAATTTTAAAGAAAGCATGAGACATCATATGTTGGAAAAAAATTAAAGAGACCTATTAATGACTGCATGTGGTCTTACCGAACGCTAGATCTGCGCACAAAACTGCTTTCATGACACGCAAAAGGGATAGATCTTGGTGGAAAAGTGGGATAAAGCAAACAGGTAAACTGCCTTCATTGGCGTTCAATAATATGGGTGGTATGATACAAATTCTGCTAGCTTATTCGTACTATTATCTCTGGCCATTGTACTTAGATCTATATTTTAATGTGGAAACATTAAAAAAAAAATTATGATACAAATCAAGCGAGGCAAGTACAATGATATGGGAGTTCCAAGTCTTCATGCCCCAGACTGAATATATTTTGACATCAACTTACTCTAAAAACAAGTGTTATGTTTTATTTTGTATTATTCATTTTTAAGTATAAGGTAAAATAATTATAAGTCTCGGAGTGTCAGTTAATGCTGCAAAAGATGTATAAGGCCTACTCTTTTGCAGCACTATCCAGCTACCGCGGCGAGGACGCCCTCCGAGAAGGTAGCCATATCAAAACTAAAAACAAAAAATTCCCCTTAGATTACTGGTGGATCCAAGGGGCATAATTATCGAGAGCCAAAATTGCAATTTGTAATAAACATGCCCTTTTTACCCAAGCATGCCCCCTTGAAAGTGAGGATATATATACATATATATAGGCCCTATTTTTTGCTTGTCAATTTTTAGGGACGAAATTTTGAATTTTTGGTAAAAACATTTGTAATGCTTATCAAATTTGCCCTCCATAAGCCCTGTCCCCCTAAATTTGAGGTGGGGACCATTGGCAACGGAAATCAAAAATTTAGGGGGGGGGGGACACCAAAATTTAGTGACAAGCCCCCCCCCCCCCAAAAAAAAAAAAAAGTTTATCAACCCAAAAATTTAGGGGAGACCACATGAAATTTTTAGGGGGGGGTCCACTGCAATTTTTTTTTTTTTTTTTTTTTTTTTTGGGGGGGGGGGGCGATTGTCCCCCACCTCAAATTTAGGGGGGACACGACCCCTCTGCCTATAGGGGGACGTTGTTACCTTTTTTGGGCTAATTTTTTTTTTTCGGTCCTCCGGCCCTTTGATAATCTTTTTTTTGGTCAAAAATTTTGGTGCCCCCCTAAATTTTTTGACTGCCGCCGGTAATAGTGCCCCTCCCCTTTGGAAAATCCTGGACCCTCCCTTGCCTAGATATAGATGTTTAAATAATTAATTATTTTGAAAGTCAGAGTGCCCCCGCCCCCCATGCTTTAGTTATCATGGCATAAAACTTATGTCATGTCTAATCCTTATATCAGCAAGAGGTCAGAGCATACAGTATCCGTCACCAAACGACTGCATTTGAGCCATTTATTTTCTCTTTTCTCTTCTTTCTATTTTTTGTTGTTATTTAATCATTGTTTATTTGGATAAGCCCGGATCCGAGACTAACTGGGACGGTGAACGCACTTTCGTTCGAGTTGTGTATTTGGGTAACAATAGGCCGAGGCGAGAAAGGACACGCCCACAATCTCTCGTTCAGTGCCGAGCTCTGTCCGTACGTGTCGACGAAATTTCAAAGAAAAATTTGTACACAAATCTGTCACAATTCGGACCAACTTTAGCCTCAGATTAACAGATATTTAGATCTCTTTGGAACACTAAAAGTCATTCACTTGGGGTTTTTTAATATGCTGATTCAGGTGAGGTACTTTTCAATGCTTTTAAACATAGATTTCAAAAATTAGATTTTCGTTTTGGGATCCCTACTGCAACTGGCTAGCTGACAACATCACTGAGTGGGAATGCAGTGGACTGTAAATTGTGTGTGCACTCCTCCAAGTCCAACTTGTAACGTGAAGTTCATGAATTGAATGAAGATGGTGGAATGTGGAAGAATTTTAATTGCATTTATTGTTGTCCTTTTTTTCAATGGTAGGCCTCATTTTTATATTAATTCTAATGATTCTAATTTTGTCAAACCAACTTAAAATACCTAGTTTCTAGTTGAAGTTGTTTTTTGTTAACACTTTTTGACATTGCAACGTCTGTTTATTTGATAACAAAATCATTGTTTTTTAAAGGTCAAGTCCACCCCAGAAGGCGCAGATAATCTACCAGATTGAAGAGCGCCAACTTAACTCGAACACCAACCAACCAGAAAAATGTTGATTTGAATAAATAGAGAAAAATCAAACTAGCATAATGCTGAAAATTTCATCAAAATCGGATGTATTTAAGAAAGTTATGACACTTTAAAGTTTCGCTTATTTTTCACAAAACAGCGATATGCACAACTTAGTGATATTTATACAAATAACATAGTCGACGATGTGTATCACTCACTATTTCTTTTGTTTTGTATTGTTTGAATTATACAATATTTCATTTTTTTACAGATTTGACAAAAAGGACCAACTTGACGGAACCATAGTATTAATCAATGCTTATTCCACATGTTCAGGGAGAAATTAAGCATTGTTTCACTTGACATTGAGGAGAAAATGACAATATTTCATATAATAAAATACAAAAGAAATAGTGAGTGGATGACGTCATCAGTCGCCTCATTTGCATACCGACCAGGATGTGCATATAACTGTTTTGTGAAATTAAGCGAAACTTTAAAATGTCATACAGTGTAACTTTCTTATTTTACATCCGATTTTGATGAAATATTCAGTATTATGCTTGGTGGGTTTTTCTCTTTGGGGTGGACTTGTCCTTTAATGTGATGGGGAATAGTTTGCTTATTTTATCACCTATCGTTTCTTAAAATGTTGACATTTTTTGTCATTGTTCCCCAAAACAAAAAACATTGGTAGCTATATAACATGTATGACTGTTGGCATGACGTGAATGTGATTTACCATCTGTTCTGAGCAGTGATTTAGCTGCAGAGTGCAGTGGTCGGCCTTGACAGAGGCACATAAGATTTCTGACCACCTCTCATTAAAAGCACTATTTGCGACCACCATTTCAAATCCAAATGAAAAGTATTTCAAACACAATTCCTTGCAAATAAGAATTGCATTTGACATTTATTTCCATCTTTAATCTTGTTTTATTTGCATCTATAGTTTACAATAAACATAATTTATTTTCAAAGATTTGCTTATAGATCTGTATGATGTTCATTCACAGTCAGATTTAAAACCACCGACTTGGCCTAAAAAATCTATGTATTGCTGTGAAATTTCGACCACTTCTAAAAGGGCTCTAGCTAGAACACTAGTTCTGATAAATCTGTATAAAAATTGTACTGACATTTTTCATTTATTTCCCAGAGAGATCAGACAAATAACTGTTAAAAATCAAAATTTATACACATATAAAAAAATAAGTAGGGGTATGTACCATATTACAAAAAAGATCTGATATCTTGTACTGCATGATCAAGTATAAACAATGTCTACTATGCTTGTTTCACATGTAATTCAACTGTGCCCTGATGTTTTTAACCTTCCCCTTACCATCTCTCCCTTGATACCACATTACACTCTTATTCTCTCTTATTGTTATTCATTTTTTAGACCGATAAATCCGCTGTTTCGGGGGAGGTTTTCAACATTTTCTGATTTGTTTTTCTTCCTACACAGACGGATGATGGCCATTGGGCTTATAATGGTGGAGCTCCACTGACGCCCTAACTACAGCGTCTATAGAAAAAGGGGGCGCTTTTGCACCCTCCTCGATTACTCCTTAATTTTGCTTTTTGATGGGGTAAAAGGGAAGAAATAATAAAGATAAATTTATATAGATACAATCAGCTTACCACCTTCCGAAAAATTGCAAATATTGATGACAAACAGATCAGGATCAGCCAGGTTCTTCTTCGATCTCCGTCAGCTACAGCTGAGCATACGGACGCGCTGGCCAGCGTATTGGCTTGCACGTTCGCACGCTCAGCTGTAGCTGTGCTGACGGCAATCGAAGAAGAACCTGGCTTATCCTGATCTGTTTGTCGTCAAAATTCTCTATTTTCCAGCATATATTTCGGAAAGGTGCTAAGCTGAATGTATTTAATGTAAATTTATCTTTATTATTTCTTACCCTTTCCCCCGTCAATAAGCAAAATTTAGGGAGTAATCGAGGAGGGTGCTCCATAGATGCTGTAGTTAAAGTGTTGGTGGAGCTCCACGACTTTCAGCTCAATGACCGTCATTGGTCTATTGACAGAGTCGGACGAAGTCTCAGCGGAGCATATCCCTGACAGAAATACATGTAGACCTACTTATCGGTCTATTTATTTCATCACCCCCTGCAGATTATACACATTCACTCAGTTCACTAACAGTGACTGATCTTGGAGATCTGAATTTTGAAGCATCATGGGACCCGTTGGAAAACTACACTGGCATGTACAATCTAAGCATTCCAGGAAAGAAGTGAGTCGTTTATTCATGCATATTGTACCCATGTTTAATATGCCTGTACTACAGTACTCCGGAACGCAACGTTTCCATTTTGACATGTACATGTACATACATGTAGTAGCAGTGGTCAATCAAGATCGTTTTTGCATGTATATTATCAAATCACTGACCTGGTAACTAATCAGATTTCTTCTTTCATATTCGTGTATAAACCTTTGGATTATCCAGCCCATGCATTACCAAAAGTTTGTTTACACAGTTTGTTTCTTACCTGTATGTTTGCTTTACTCTTCCCTCATGCTTTAATGCTGTAGAAAGCAATATTACCTATATTATTTCTGTACAGCAGAGTTTAAATTAAACACAAGTTCAGAATATGGGCTTCTGTCAGAAGGAACTTCTCTGAACACTACATAATTTATACTTTATAACCCGAATTCACTTTATGGTTTTACCATCGTTTAACATTATTTTTACTTTATTAATAGTGAATGGTTTTATACGCCCGTCCTAGACGGGACGCGGGACGTATTAATATGGTATCTCGGTGTCCGTCCGTCTGGCATCCATTAACTTTTCCTTGTAAACGCGATAACTTCAGTTTGACTTAACCTAGGCTCATATAATTTGGTGTGTATAAAACTAGCATGGATCACAGGAAGTCTAATAATTTTGAGGTCAAAAGGTCAAAGGTCAAGGTCACAGTGACATACTTTTATCTTACTCTTCTGCAGTCCTTGTAAACGCAATAACTTCAGTTTAACTTAACCTAGGCTCATATAATTTGATGTGTATGATACTAGCATAGATCCCAGCAATTCTATTGATTTTGAGGTCAGAAGGTCAAAGGTGAAGTCGCCACCGTCCACTCTTCTTGCTTGACCCATAAGTCAATTTTCGGCGTTACAGGCAGGCGTATTATGTGCTGGCCTTTATAGCGACACTCATGTTTTTTCTGATCTTATTCTTTTCATGGTAGAAACCTTTGTTCCACCAATGATACAAGTTGTTTCCTTGGAGGACGATTATTGGAAGATGAAAAATGTCCTTTCAAAGGTTGGCTATATGTTGTACTAGAAGCAGCCGGACAAGAAACAAACTTTTGGTTTTCTGACCCAACCTACCGAGGTAAGTGACTTACTGTAGATTTACATATTTACCTGTATGAGAGAAAGCCACAATTATTCCATTAGACCAGCGTAGAAAAAACACGATGGCAACGGGCAGTTTCGCCCTCATGGGAGCCCAAGTAGCCCCTAAAATTCCCCCCAAAAGCATTTTTACAGTTGCCCCAAGATCTGTTGCAAACAATATTCAGGATTATGGCAGAATGTTATTTGCATTTAAAGTCTACTGCATACCAGGTAATTGCTTTTTGCCCCTAAAAAAGTAGCCCTTAAAAAGAAATTAATAGCCCCCAAATTCTGTATTTGCCCCGACGTCATGAAAAAGATATACCCTGCATATTTAGACTTTATTGTAACTTTAACAAAAAAAGTCACTGGAGGGTGGGAGGAATGAATAAGTTGGATTGTATTGAGACAAAGTATGATGTAATTGTCCTGTCAGATAGAATAATACTTGTAGCACCTGTTAAAATTTTGTTAACCCTGTATCATCCTCAAACTAATGAGATCTAGGTACACTCTCTCTTTTAATAGTCAACCATTGACTGTAATAGCATCTACCTGTAGGTTCTAACTATGTTGGCTCAGTTGGTAGAGCGTCTGTCTCGCAATCGGTAGGTCGAGAGTTCAAGCCCCGGCCGCGTCAGAACAAAAGACGTTAAGAAAAGATTGGAGTTGCTGCTACCCTGATTGGCGTCCAACAATTCAAGGGATAGAGCTACATGTGCGTCGATCTTGCACTGCACAGTGGCAGCCAATCAATCAATCAGGCTAAAAGAATTTTGGAGTAAATTTCTATTTTCAGATTTCATTTCAATAAAATATGGATTAAATATTTTTTTTTTGAGGTTATGGACTGTGTGTATTCTACAATTCCTACACTTCTATGACTCTGTTTAAACACCGGCTTTTTCAGATTGTTTACAAATAATGTTATATTTCCAAGTTACAAAGATATTTCGAGTCTCTGTCCAACCACCTATGTATCTATTATGTTTTTATTCTTGCAATAATTACAGACTTGTTTCCTGGATAAAATCGAATAAACATGTAGGTCAGTACTTTTCACTCTCAATGACTTAACATTTCCAATAAATGAGAAGTACACGTAAACTTGATTTAATGAATGCAAATTGGAATGATGATATTATTAGGAAAGTTTTCCAAATGATTGAGGTTAAAGCTAAATGAAAGTAGTTGCAGTAAAACACTGATTTCGTGAGAAAGTCTGTAAAACCAAGGTTAAGTATTACTATATATCATCGTGGATCTAGATCTGGTACAGTTACATAAACTGAACTTTGTGAAATCATAAAATCTTAGCTGAAAAATGATCACACTGAAGATCGCCAACACAGATTGGCACACGTGGGAGAGTGTATACATGTATTATTATTGCTAGAATAAAGACCCGACGGAAAGTACCCGAATCCTCGCTTATTTTGCATATTTCTCAGCAATTACACAAATTCTTCCAGAATCCTTTGGCACATATTTTTTATTCATACAAACAGACACTTGGGTGATCATTACAGGTGTATATTGGATTCTGTAAAAAGTAATTTTGAGATCGTTACCACAACTGGCATTTATCTTTAATAGGGCTGCCCTGTTTTCCTCACTGAAAGTTGACCGATTTTCAAGTGAAAAAAATTATTTTCAAGCACCCTGATTTGTACATTGATTTCTTTTATTCGATTGTGTTATTAGTAAAGGTATTATGATAATAATAATAATAATAATAATAATAAAAATAATAATAATAATAATAATAATAATAATAATAATAAGGCTACAAACTAAGATAGCAGAACTACATAAAGACGTGGCTCAACTCGGAGAAGTATATAAGGGAAACATCAAATCCAATCGGATGAAGAGCAATGCCAAAAGACTTCAGAAGAAATATCGCATTGACGATAAGACCCGTACTAGGACAACTGTTATAGAAACGCTCAAAATGAAGATAAATGCTCTCAAACACCGTGTTAAGAGATACACAAAGAGTAACAATTTCAAACGGCAGAATAAACTCTTCCATGGAAACAGAAAGAAATTCTTTCGTGAGCTGGATTCAAAGATGACTGAGACGAAAGATGTTCCATCGGCAGATGATATGAAGAACTACTGGAAAGAACTTTGGGATAATGATATCACTCACGAAGAAACTCCCTGGATTCAGTCGGAAGCAGACAAATGGTCCAATGTGCCAGCGCAGCAGCTAGTAGACCTGACCTTACCTGAACTACACAATATCATGAGGAACACTCAGAACTGGAAAAGCCCTGGACCAGATGGTGTACAAAACTTCTGGATAAAGAGGTTTGGTAGCACCCATACTAATCTACTGAAAATCATCAATGACATTATCAGAGGGAACAGGACTATTGAGAAATGGCTGCCAATTGGAAGGACCTATCTACTGTACAAAGGCAAAGACCCAAAACAACCTAAGAACTATCGTCCAATCACTTGCCTTAATACTATGTATAAGCTGCTGACATCAACGCTTGCCATGCACATCGAACGACACATCGATGATCATGACATAATGGAGGTCACTCAGAAAGGTTGTCGGAAAGGAAAGAAGGGTTGTAAAGATCACCTAATGACAAATAAAGCAATAATCGGTAATGCTCGCCAAAGACAGACCAATCTATCCATGGCTTGGATAGACTACAGGAAGGCATTTGACAGCGTACCACATAGTTGGATCATCAAAGTTCTAGAGATGTATCACATCAATCCACAAATAGTCAAGTGCATATCAGCAGGCATGAAACAATGGAGCACTACTCTTTCGCTTACGATAGGCACCCGTTCGATGACAGTGGAGGGGGTCCGAATCAAGAGAGGAATATTTCAAGGAGATTCCTTATCTCCTCTTTTATTCTGCTTAGCTCTCAATCCAGTATGCTCTCTCTTACACGCTACGAGTTATGGCTACAGATACAAAGGGCAAGATGTATCTACGACAATAAACCATCTGATATGTATGGATGATATCAAACTCTTTGCAAAAAATGACGATGAACTTCACAAGATGATAGCAGTAGTTAAACATTTCAGCGATGACATCAAGATGTCGTTTGGTATAGACAAGTGTGCCAAAGTTACACTTGTACGAGGAAGGAGGGTAAATACAGGCGACATGTTTGTGCAAGATGAGGAAACATCAATCAAGGAACTGACTAATGATTCGACATATAAATACCTAGGCATAGCTGAGAATGATGTCATTAGCCATAACACAATGAAGGAGAAGGCAAGATCAGAATACAAAAGAAGACTCAGGCTGATCCTCAAATCCGAACTGAATGCCAAAAATAAGATTGAAGCGATCAACACTCTAGCCATTCCTGTGCTTAGATACAGTTTTGGTATTGTTAACTGGAGACTAGCTGATATATGTGGCCTAGATGTTATGACCAGAAAGCAATTAACGATGCACAGATTACATCACCCAAAGGCCGCAATCGAAAGGTTGTACCTTCCCCGTGATATTGGAGGAAGAGGTCTACAACAAATTGAGATGGTCTGGAATATGGAAGCAACGAACCTCGCCAACTACCTATCCAATCCACCTGATATACTGACGAGTATATCCCTCGATTATGATAAATGTCAAGCAATATACTCCATTAACAAGCAAGCATCTATCTTATTGGCACAACATCGACTGACACTACCCTACGGTGAAAAAGAGAAGGCAAGACTTAAATGCTCCTTTCACAAGAAACTTCAAGAGCAACTTAAATCCAAGCGACTTCATGGCCACCATGAAAAACAGACGCATCGGGAGTTTGTAGACCAGAAAGACACACATCAATGGCTTAAGTCGGCGGGACTAAGAGGTGAAACTGAAGGGTTCGTCTATGCTATTCAGGACCAGGTGGTGAGGACCCGTGCCTACGAAAAATCTATCCTCAGAACAGACACAGACGACACTTGCAGGATGTGTGGAAAAGAGACCGAAACAATCATGCATTTGGTATCAGCATGTTCGACTCTTGCTGGAACTGAGTACATCACAAGACATGACAATATTGCCAAACTTATCCATTGGCAACTACTGAAGGATCGCGGTAAAATGACTTGTGATCACGCTTGGGAACATCAGCCACAAACGATCACCACGATCAATAACAGCACCATATATTGGAACTGTGGCATACTAACGGATAGAACCATCAACTGCAACAAGCCGGACATCATCGTCAGAGACAACAACGTAGTAAATATCATTGAGGTCTCTGTTCCCCATGATATCAACATTGCTGTAAAGGAAAGAGACAAACGGCTCAAGTATCAAGACCTAAGGATTGAGATCGAGAGGATGTGGAACGTGAAAGCAGAGGTCACACCAGTCATCATTGGTCACTCAGGAATGGTGAAGAAGGGAATGGAAGCCTGCATAACCAAGATCTCTCCTCACCTTCGGATGTACGACATTCAGAAGGCAGCTATCTTGGGTACAACCAGATTGATAAGAAAGACTCTCGGACATTAGTAGTGTAAAGTTCCTAGTTGCACTTGAAATTACTTGGTGCTTTTTGTTAGAGCAAAGTTATTCAAGAAAAAAATACGGACTTGATCCTGTTTAGAGGAATAATAATAATAATATAATAATAATAATAATACTAATACTTATTACTACTACTACTACTACTACTACTAATAATGATAATAACAATGATAATAATAATAATAATATTAACCGTATATTTACCCAGGGTAGCCACTTCAGTTCTGAAAATTGTTCATGAAGCGGACCCTGCTATTATTATTACCCAGTTAAGCTAGGCTACATGTACCTATTCAGTGCACACAACTTTTTGAGGAATTGCTTCCCTCTTCCTCGGTAAAACTCTCCCTGAAAGTTGAATATTAAAGTTTGCTCTGCGGCAATTGTGGAAGCATTTATTACTACTACACACAATTGAGAATCCCTTTTAGATAGATGTAAATTTATATGCAAACATTTCAAATCCGATTTGAGTGATCATCTTGTTTGATTTTGTTTCAATTCATTTCATTTCACAACTAGAATTTAGCCTATGCTGAAGATTGTCCTGAAAAAGGCCTAATTAAATTCATGTGGCAATGAACCTTGTGATCTATTTTCGTTACAGTTGGGCCACCGACTATCCAGTCTACCGGTACATACATCGACTCCACCAACATAACTATTGTGATACGAGGTGGTCAAACGCCACTGTATTATGATGATCGGGAGCTCAAATGTCAAGGAGAATCGTGGGAAGGGGACAAAAGACCAATCTTCATGGGTATGCGCGAAGCAAAAGATGGTGTCAATTGCAGTTATAATCTGACCAATGATGACGGATCAAAAGCCAAGCACGATAAAAAGGTATTTCAACGTTAAAATTTGACTAATGTCTTTTAATATAATCATACAAAGTTAGAAGGGGGGTATAATTTAGGGAATTGGTGGTTGGGCGGTTGGTTCATTGCAAATGTTGCAGATCCAACAACCACCTCAGTTTTGAACCAATTCTCATGAAATTTGATCTTGAAGAAAAGATGTGCAAGACACATGTTCACATGTGTCGGATACTGTGTTACCATGGTAGCAGTATATTATGGCCTAAAAACCAGGGAAATCTTTTCGGATCAAACCTCTTCTTTAGTTTTTGACCAGTGCTCATGAAATTTGGCCCAAACATTGGTCCTTGGGTATTTGACATGCAGCATCTATTTTCTGATATTTTTTGGGGAAGCTGTGTTGTTATTTTCATAGGGAAAAAAAAAGAATTATACAAATAGTAATCCGAGGAAAAGTTATAGAATAATTTGTTTTGAACTTTTGTTTATATACTTGTGGTTCTTTTCTTGACTTGAAAGAAAAAATTGTATCAGTTTCCAGATGGAGTTATAGGGCATAATGGTAAAGGAAAAATTCATTTACTTGCAAGCACAAGATTTCATTTGGAAGCCTGTTCGTAAAGACCATAAAGATTACTTTTCTTGTCCTGTTTGAGTTGTCTTTATACACGGGTTTCACTGTATAGTTTATTATGTAAAATCTTTTGCAGTTTTTCAGGAATACTTTTCATGCTTTGTGGGAATCATTCTCTACTGCATGATATTTGTAACTGCTTGCTAATGTATCAGTTGTACAATGTGATATGTTGAAGGAGCTGGTACAAATATTGTACTGTATTGGTCTTGATGGAGCAAAGGGACTTTCCCCTTGTTGAGATGGAGTATCAACATCATTGTATAGGAACTCTCAAGACCTTTAAGATGATTATCCATTATCATTTTTTCGCAATATTGGAAGTGAAACTTGATTTGAGAGACAGCTCTGAGCTCTTGAACGTTATTTTCAATTAACCGCATGATAATCATAAGTAACCAGCTGCACACGATGTGACTGTCATATCATCACCGCGCTGTTAAAACTGCATATCTCAAAATTTTAGAAATTGAGGACAGCTTAAAAGCATGCTTTTGCAGAAATAAAATACCAAGTTTGTCAGGCTGTTAACCCTGAATCTCCCGGGGTATTTTGATTCTTGTCATTCCGGGGGGGGGGGGGGGGGGGGGGGGGGCATTATGGCCTCCCCTCTGCCGCTGATTGCGCGATCACAACGAAAATTTGCATGATGGTAGAGAATGACGTAATCTACGCAGTTGCATTGGTAAATTTCGCTGAATTCATATATTTTTATTTTATATGAATTAATTATGCTAATTTATTCATGAAATCATACTTTTTGCTCTGATTCACTAAATAAAGCTCCCAGAATGCTAATTTTTTGTGAAAATATTCTTTATAGCATTCCTAACAATTGTGAATGAAAAAATTCTGGTACCAAGACTGATTTCTTATGTATTTTATTGTTTTTTAAATTTCTTATGTATTTCTCTGTTTTTTTACTTTTTGTTTTTTTATTGTCTTTTCGATGGAAATCGTTCCAGACTTAATTCTGATCATAAACAAGGCACAATTAATTAAGTTTAATCAGTAAAAGTAGAAATAATGATACATTAATGAATTTTGGCTAAATACACAATTTGCATTGGATTTGTACATGAAATCACGTTTATGAGCAATTTTGGGTCTGACATGCACTTACATAATGTTGCGTAATGTCGTAACCGCGTACCCGGGTGTCACAAATTTGGTCTCAAAATTTGCGCGAGACTTGAAAGTAAAGTCAGTGAGCGGCGAGGTCAAAAAATTCTGCGCAGTAGATATATCGCGAAAATTGTCGAGGGGGGCCATTATGGCCCCCCCGGGAGAATTAGGGTTAAGCTAATTAAGCTTAAATGCATTTATATTGCGCCATCTACATGTATCTCGAAATAATCTATTCCTAGGCGCATTGTTATTATTATTACCCCAGCTTTAGCTCAAGCAACCTTCCAGCGCGAAGTGCATTTCAAGGAATTAATCCTGCTGGGTACCCATTCACCTCACGTGGGTTGAGTGCGGCACAATGTGGGTAAATTTGTTGCCGAAGTAAAACATGCCATGGCTGGGATTCGACCCCACATCCCTCTGAGAGACAAGATTCGTAACCACTAGACCATGATGCCCCCACTGGAAATAGTGGAAAACCCTGCAACCTACTTTAACCCTAAAAGGACTGGGGGGGGGGGCCATGATGGCCCCCCCTCGACTCTTCGCGTGATATTTCCGAAACGCAAAAAGATAGCACCGCAAAATTGTTTGAGTTTTTTCTTTGAAGTCTCGCGCAACTTTTGAGACCATATTTGCGACATACGGGTATAGCATCGCGACGTCATGTGACTTTTTACGAGGCAATGTCATGCCGAAAATGGCTCATTTTGATACTTTGTGTACAAAGTCTATGGGAGATGAAATTCATAAAAGGGTGATTATTTTTCATTCTACTTGATCTGCTTTATTAATTCAGGGTTTAATTTAGTTGTTAAATGGTCTGTAATAATTTCCATTGAAATAAACAATGAAAAACAAAAGATGAAAAAGCAAAGAAATAAGAAATTCTGAAATCAAAGAAATACATAATGAAAAAAATGTCATTCACAATTTTTCTGTGTGGAAACCTTTAAATTAGATTACAATGATGACATCTGTAAAAAAAATAAGGAAATTTGAAGCGAAATTTTGTGTTAAATATGCTAATAATGTTTTTCATGAATAAATTTGTATACATAAATTATTTTCAGAATTTTTTTATACTACATGTAGCTTGTAGTTTATGTGGTAAAGAATGTGTGTGCCAAATTTCGGTGCGATCGCGCGAACGGCGGCCAAGATCAGAAGAGGGGGCCATCATGCCCCCCCCCCCCCCCCCCCCCCGTCCTCAATACATCTCTCAAATAGCCCAGTCCTTTTAGGGTTAATCAGTATGTCGTGTATATGCCATAAAATACCAGAGTTATCATGCAGTCAAGCTAAACTTATAGTGGCAGCCACTGCATCTTTCTATTATTGATATGTCATAGAAAATACAAATTTGTCCATTGTTTTGCTTGTCAAATGTTTTGTTATTCAATTTCAATTCAATTCAATCTTTTATTGCTACCATATTGTTCATTTTACAAGGTTGGATTATGTAACAATAAAAATGGTTGACAAATACATTTCATATTACAAAGATTGATAATTTATTGTTATTTAAAATGAGAAAAAACTTTATATTAAAAAAAGTATATACTCTTAAAAACATCTAAAGTAAGGATATTATTTTACATTGGAATAATATTATACATTTAATAAAGGGAAACACTTACACACACATACTCAAAATCAAGAAATACTATTGTTTTTGCATGCTCATAATAATGCCATTAACTCAATCCAAACATGATCAAGAATTTGAAATAAAACATACATTATCGTTGCAAATTATATAAACACCAGAGAATGAAACTATTTTTATACCTGTTGGGTCTACACTTTGGCAAGTCAAGATCATTGGTTTTCCTATCATAAAGTGTGTATACATCTGATTTCTCGTTTTGCCGGTATTAAAGAGACAGTTTTGTTTGTGGCTGGGATTTTGCATTAAAAAAAAACAATTTACATGTACAGTATTAGACAAAGCTTTCTTCGTCGGTCGGATAAATACATGTATTCAAGGTTGAGAAAAGAAATTGCATCATCGTATGACCTAGAGTTATGATTTTCAGTGCTGACTTCTGTATTGACTCTAACCTATCAGACTGTTCTTTTAATATAGTCAATCCTCCATGGTCTGCATATATTCAAGGACAGATATAATCCAGGCTACATAATATTTAAACATATATATATAACTGACTTAGACCGGCTCTTCGTAATTGAACGAGAAGGTACAAATATTTTGCTGCTTTAGTGTAGATTTCTTTTTCCGTGACATTCCCAGTTCAACTTGGTATTGATAAATACACCCAAAAGTTTGGCTTTATCAACTCTCTCTACAATGTTTCCTGTAATTGTAAGGTTAGGTAACTTGGTGTGTTCTCTCGTAAAACAAATAACCATCTCCTTAATTTAAATTGGATTTATTTGCATATATTTAAATGGGACCAATCAATCAGAGCGTTGAGAGCGCTCTGAACAGTACGGTTGTTTCCTTTTGGACAGACTTCGTACATAGTTGTATCTTCAACATATTTAACAGCAGGATGATTAGAGTATAGGTCAGATAAAGATAACAAACAGCAATGGACCAGTTTTTGTCCCGAGGGGTGGGGTTTTAGTCCACGGTTTAAAGCCCGAGGGGTGGGGTTTTAGTCCACGGTTTAAAGCCCGAGGGGGTTTAAACCCCCTCTCTGTTTCACGCCCCCATGTGTACACATCTATCCTGTCAGACATAGTTTGGTTTATTTTCACTCTCTGTTGTCTTTTGCAATGAAATGCTCAATATCCAATTTACAATAATAGTGGAATTAAATTCTCTTTGCTTTAACTTTTTATATTATTAAGAAGCAAATTGTGATCGATCATAACAAATGCTTTCTTATAATCTATCCAAAAAAACTCTTACAGCATTTTTTTAGCATAGATCTGTTTGAAAAGACCAATTATTGATGAGATCAAATATTGTTATTTTCTTTTGTTAATTTGTTTATGAAAAAGTTGCAGAAGTCAAATGAAAATGAGTCTTATGGTGGCAATATATTGTATGAAGACATTCTCTTAATTCCTGTAGCGAGAACTATTATTTCATTTTGAGATCTATACAAGGTTTTGAAAGCCTATCGACGAAGGCTACTTAATCTTGGTATTCTATTGCTTGAAAGAGAATTAGTATAACCACCAATGAGGAAATGGTTTTGTACATGACTTGAAAAAAAGTATAATCCTGTTTAATTTTAGTTGAGAATATTGTATTTGATATGGTATCGATTTTATAATAGGTAGACTTAAAGATGAACAGTTGTGGTAACAATCTCAAAATGAGTTCGAACACAATCCAATGAAATTACCACCCAAGTGTTTTTATAAAGAAAAAATATGTGCCAAATGGCTCTGGAAGAAAATGCCTAATAGCTGAGAAATTAGCAAAATTAGCATGGAATTCCATCAAATGTCGGGTATTTTTTGAAACAATATTAATTCACTGTCCACATTAATGCTTTAATGTGTTTAGGGGTTTATCAGAATTATCGGTTTTGAGCTAAGATTTCATGATTTCATAAAGATAAAGTTTACATTAATGTAATAGATCTACATTTAGATATATGATAATATTGTGACAATCAACCTTGATTTAGAAGACTTTTTCATGAAATAATTGCAACTACATGTACATGTACATATGTACTTTCTTTTACCTTTAAAGACCTTTTATTAGTTTCTCTTAATACCGAGCATGAATGCATAAAATAAGATAAGCATATTACATATCATATGTTTTAAAATTGTTATGGAGATCTCGAGTATTTTTAGGTGCTCTTCTATCCATATGATAATATGTGTCATGTGTAACAACAAATAGATTTTTGAACTCTTTGGCTACAATATCATACATGTAGCAGTTATTTTTACATTGAATCAAGATGAATTTTCAACATCTGAGGGGACATCAATTCAATAATGTTTTTTATCTCACAATTCAATCGCATATGTGGCAGTCAAATTACTGAAATTTTGGACGCTTACATGATTTTAAAAATACCTTATGTAATTTCAAATAAGGAAACAGGATAGTAGCATGATACCATTAACTTTTGAGGGCAATAAATTTTATATTAAACTAACTATGATAACTATCAAAATTGAAAAGCAAATTGGTTGAAAATTACCAATCCTAAAAGTTAACACATTACATGTAATTAATAAAAAAATCTTCCTTATCGAAAATGTACATTGTATTTAGATAACATTAAAATCATTCAGTAATGTAAAACTGAAAGACTTGTAAAAAGTAATGCACAGACAGTCATATTGAGAATTACTACTAAAACTAATAATACCTTGTACTTGCCCATGAGTGAAACAAATAATGTATTTGTTATGGATTGTAACACTTAAAATGTATTAATTTAGTTTAATATCACTTTTCCTTTCTGTCCATTTTTATCTTCAAGAATTTCTTTAAACAGCTCGGTGGTTCGGATGGAAAACTAAGTCTCTTCCTCCACAGACTCAAACCATTTTCCAACTACAGCATCGCAATATGGTGCGAGCTGAACAAACGCACAAGCCAAAGTACAGTGTATAATTTCACAACTAAAGAGGATGGTAAGAGATGTTACATTATTACTGTAATGTGCCCCTCCCCCATGTAAATATACTAAAGACAGGCATGATATTCTCCCGATTAAAATTGGAATTCCACAGATTCGACGGATTCCGATTAAAATCGGAATTCCAATTTTTTTAAATACTTTTTTTCTGATTTTTTGAATATTTTTTTTCCAGTTTTTTCGTAATTTTTTTTTCCTTTGCCCAAGAACATTCTCATGCTGTTTTTTACTGCTTTTTAAAAGTCAAATGCTAAAAGTATTATAATAATAATAATAATAATAATAGGCATTTATATAGCGCCATCTACCTAGAAATATTCTATTCCGAGGCGCACAAGAAAAGAAAGAAAGTTTGGATGAGTGTCAAAGTGCCAATAACTATAAATACTGTTAGAAAAGATAAGACTTCAGTTTAGATGTGAAGGTCTCCAGTGATGGTATCATTCTTGAATATAACGGCAAATTATTCCAGAGAGAAGGTGCTGAGGCAGAGAAAGCTCGCGCACCATATGCTACACGTGTCTTGGGAGTCTTAAGAAGTTGCTGGTGTGATGATCTTATGCAGACTCACCTTGATAAATCACTTTTGATTTCTTTACTATGCAAGAGCTTGTAACCCCTACCGGGATGCCTTGGACTTCGGCATTGACTTAGCGACCCTTGGCTATTTTCCAGATTTTTTTTCACAGGGGAATATCATGCCTGTAAAGATACTAGAAGTAACTCCGCGTAAAATGCCAGAAATATCGCCAACGATGCCCATCCCCCTTTTTTGAGGAGGTGGGAGATAGAAGTTGAGTGTTCCAGCCCTGACAAAAAATATTGCTCGCAGTCATATGAATTTTGATATAAAGTTTGAATTGTACATAATATTAAGAGACAAAGTCTGAATCTAATGCACATTGTCCCTCTCTTTAATCCCTGATATTCAACAGTTTTTCTGCGAGAAAATATCGAACAGGAATACTTGAAATTTCTTCAAAAAAGCTGAATGTTTGACAATTTTTATTACAACGCAGACGGAGCGGAGCTGCAGGAAGTGTTGCAAGTTGATCATAAAGGCAATAAAGACTGATTTTCCTCAGCGCTGTGTGCTTTGGGTAAAATATAATCCCTTGGGGAAAGTATAACTCCTTTTGGGAAATGAAGAAAAAAAAATATCTGTATATTTTTGTGTTGCAGTCACACTCACAAAATTCGGTTTTGCCAGTACAGCTGGAGCATATCATGGATTTTTAAACTTTTCCTTGTAAACACGATAACTTCAGTTTGACTTAACCTAGGCTCATATAATTTGGTGTGTATGATACTAGCATGAATCCCAGGAAGCCATTTTTTTTTTAGGTAAAAAAATCAAGGTCACACTGACATGTTTTCATCTTACCCTTCTGAAGTAATTCTATGTGTCAGGGTGGTTTTAGACAACCAGTATGTTTTACATGTGGTTGTGCTTAACATAAAACGATTCCTTTGTTGTCGGTTTTGTTGTTATACTAGTCTTTTGTAATACCGTATGTACTGTTACAATGCAAACATTGTATTTTTATCTTCATTTTTATGCACATGTATGTATTCATTATTGTAATGTTTTTATTTTATACCCATTAATGTAAATTAATTTTGTTCATTCTTATGCACAAAGAAATTTACATTTATTTCTAGGCACATATTAATTGTAAATTACGTTCATACAGTAGTTAAACTCTCATATTTCTGATCAGTAGAGGTTGATAAAATCTTTTATCCTATTTATCATTCTAAAGTTCCTTCGAGTGGCCCGACTATTGTGAAAAGAAGTTCTAGTGGACTAGGATGTGACAACCCGGACATGAGGAATATCACTTTCACCATCCAGGTATGAAGAATGCAGAGGTCAAAGGATAAAGGATAAATCCATCCCAATATCATGTTTAAAGGGTACTCCGGGCTGAAAATATTTGTATCTAAATAAATAGAGTAAAATTTACAGAGCAAAATACTGAAAATTTCATCGAAATCTAATAACAAATCACAAAGTTATTGAATTTTAACATTTAGCAGTGATTTGTTTGGAAAAGTTATATTCACGTCGTCATTAATATTAATTAAGTGGGCTGATGATGTCACATCCCCACTTTCCTTAATCTTATGTTATTACATGAATCATAATTGTGTCATTTTTACATACACGTAAAATTGAACAATATTTCTCTCGTACAATGAAATGAGTTGCAGCAATAAATATCTATTGCAATTAATCATTTGTTAATTCATTTTTTGTCTCACCTGCATAGCAGAGTGAGACTATAGGCGCCGCTTTTCCGACGGCGGCGGCGGCGGCGACGGCGACGGCGGCGTCAACACCAAATCTTAACCTGAGGTTAAGTTTTTGAAATGACAGCATAACTTAGAAAGTATATGGACCTAGTTCATGAAACTTGGCCATAAGGTTAATCAAGTATTACTGAACATCCTGCCTAAGTTTCATGTCACATGACCAAGGTCAAAGGTCATTAAGGGTCAATGAACTTAGACCATGTTGGGGGAATCAACATCAAAATCTTAACCTAAGGTTAAGTTTTTGAAATGTCATCATAACTTAGAAAATATATGGACCTAGTTCATGAAACTTATACATAAGGTTAATCAAGTATCACTGAACATCCTGCATGAGTTTCACGTCACATGACCAAGGTCAAAGGTCATTTAGGGTCAATGAACTTTGGCCGAATTGGGGGTATCTGTTGAATTACCATCATAACTTTGAAAGTTTATGGATCTGATTCATGAAACTTGGACATAATAGTAATCAAGTATTACTGAACATCCTGTGCAAGTTTCAGGTCACATGATCAAGGTCAAAGGTCATTTAGGGTCAATGAACTTTGGCCAAATTGGGGTATTTGTTGAATTACAGCCATAAATTTGAAAGTGTGTTGGTCTAGTTCATAAAACTTGGACATAATAGTAATCAAGTATCACTGAACATCCTGTGCGAGTTTCAGGTCACATGATCAAGGTCAAAGGTCATGTAAGGTCAAAGAACTTTGGCCACGTTGGGGGTATTTGTTGAATTGCCATCATATCTCTATAAGTGTATTGGTCTAGTTCATAAAACGTGGAAATAAGAGTAACCAAGTATCACTGAACATCTTGTGCGAGTTATAGTAGTTTTCAAAATCAGCACTGCTGCTATATTGAATCGCGTGATGCAGGTGAGACGGCCAGAGGCATTCCACTTGTTTTAATTCTTGGAGGAAAAAACTTAATAAACCCAATTTCATATAATAAAATACAAAAGAACAAGGGGGATATGACATCAATTGCTCATTGAATTATACTCATGAAGACATGACCAAAACGGTTTCACCGGAATAACACAAATCTTAAAATGCCATTATTACTTTGTTATTCCTTGTCTGATTTGATCAAATATATATATATTTTTTTTGTCTGATTTTTCTTTATCTGTTCAAATCACATTATTTTCGGCCTGGAGTACCCCTTTAACTCTTTGTGTGTTTTGTTCATACAACCACAAACTTCTCTATTGATGTCCCTTTGTCCGGTAGTTTTTGTAGTTTTGTTTTGGATACATTCGGTTTAAAATCACTAAAGTGGGAGAGCTATTGTACATTCTTTACATTAAAAAGAAAAATCAATACATCCTCCTGCATGCCCAGAAAGCACATTGAAAAGAAGAGGGAGAAATTGATAAAACCCTCCTCACAAACATCCAACGATCAGGTTCATCGTGAGAAGTTATGATGCGTGATACAGACCTGCCAACCAGTACGTTTTAGCCGTATTTAATACGTTTTTGCAACCAAAATATGGCAGTACGTTTTTTCTTTGAAAAATACGTTTTTTTTTTTACTAAATCGTAATTTATTGAGAAAAATAATCTCTATATGTCTCTATTTCATAAAACGTACACAAATATGGTTATTAGATCAATGTAATTTCAGGTAACTTATTTTTTTTCAATCATTTTGTTAAAACCAGGGTGAAGATATACACATGTGTGAATGTTTCTTTTTCATCTGCAAGAGCAGTGCGCATTTTAGGTTGCATGCAGCTTGAGCGCCGCGATGAGCGAGTGCGCCAAGCATTTTATTATGAAATACACTTTTTTGGGGAAAAATACAGTTTTTTATCACAGAATACAGGTTTTCATTCCCAGAGGTTGGCAGGTCTGCATATTTATCTCACACAGTAAAAATACAGATTTTTTGTCAAAATACTGATTTTGTGGGATAAGAATACTGAAAATGCAAAATACAACTTGGCAGCTCTGGCGATACCTATATAAAGAGAGCTGCTTTTTTTGTCAGTGATACTTTGACCAGGTAGAGATTCACTCCCTTTTCCTTTTCACTATACTATGTACAATCTATGTCAGATTATCATGATTTTGGTATGAATACAAGCAAATCATGCCACTCACTCAAGAACCAATATAAACAGTTAAAAAGTTTTGTTGGAAAGGTAGGAAGAAAAATTTTAAGCCCCCATCACACTTATTCCGAATCAAGCAGAATTGGCCTGAATGAAAGGACTATTGTTCAACCACCAGTCGGTCATTTAAATCTACTTCGAACACCGTTCGAAAATACCCCTCAAATGTTTTGAACATGACCAAAACCTTCGGGACGGCCAAAAGAAATGACAAAAATATTTCGAATGCACTCAGAATGCAGTCAGAATAATTAGAATGCGCCTAGAATGTCCAAGAATGTAGCACGAATTATCAATCTGACTCCATTGCGGTTCATTTTGACTAGTGTATGATGATTCACCTGGTCAATTTACTGAATTTCAACTCCAGTTTGGTGAATTCATAAGTTCCTCCCAAAAATTTCTAGATTTTTTAAATATTTTTTTTGTTCCAGCTTCTGCTTGATTCCTGCTGATTCCGAATAAGTGTGATGGGGGCTTTAGAAAAAATAGTTTACCATGCTTTATTACATCATTAATCCAATAAATCTAAACATGAAAAGAAAGCACATAAAACACTCTACAAGTTTACTTCTCAACATTACCTTTCAAAATGTTCAGATAGAACTCCATTTGTTTTAGCTTTTTATTTTGCATTCTATTTTGATGAGATTCTTACTTTTTTATATTTAAAGATGTTGTTTGGGCGGACTTCACGTTTAATAATTCATTTTGGTTGCCAAAAAATTTACTAAGACTTGAGTTTTTCACCTAGAAAATATTCATTCATCCTTACAATTCTCCTTGATTTTTTAAAAATTGTTTTGATGATAGATCACTTGGCGATGAAAAGAAGCCTATTAATTTTCGGGGAAAAAAATTAAAATGTAATCTATACTTAAAAAAATGAATGTAAAGAATGGTGAATGAGAAGCATTAGTGTTCTGATACTGGCAATCTGTACAGAACGTGATAATTCAATTTTGAATATAAAGCAGTGCCCCTTGTATAGAAGTTACGTTACCGTTATGGTTACCTGGGGGCTGTTTCACAAAGATTTGAGTACAACTTAAATGCACTTAAATGCAAAGCTGTGGCAGTATAAAAGGAATGACCGCATTGGTCAGATCATGCAAAGAGGATGCGCACTACTGCGTATGGATCAATAAGATTTCGCGTTACATATCATGTACGCATCAGCATTTAAGACTGACTCCAAGTCATACATGTACTTAAATCTTTGTGAAACGCACCCCAGAAGCTAACTACCTTATCTACCTAAGAATGTCAAGGTTACCATCAGTATTAAGGTTTGATGCAATCAGGTCCTGCTGTCTTTGTGAATCACTCCATTACTTCTGCTTGGTCCTCCTTCTTCCTTTCCCCCAGCCTCCGCCAGAGGATGACCGCCATGGAATACTCCTGTACTACGACATCTGCTACCGAGCTGTCTCCAGCAACCAAGATGAAAAGTGGAACTGCGAGGTCCTGGAACTCCCGTCTCCTCCTCCGGACTTCAAGGAAGTAACCAAAGAGAATATCTCACGGTGGGATGCTTACGAGGTCAAGGTCTTTGCTAATAACTCTGTGGGCGGCAGGTCTAGCTCGGTTTACCAGTTTGAGGTCTTGAAGGCCAGTGAGTAGTATTGTTTGGCTAGTATTCTGAACTCGGATTTGATTTAAACGTTGCCTTTAATGTGGTACTTTAACTATGGAGAGCCGATGGTACAAAAATCTCTTAACAGTACAACTATGTCATGTTCAATTTATCAGCTCAATTGACACTCAATCATAATTGTAAACTAAAGTAGTTCTCTTTATATGAGGAGCCTCCTAGGTCGGACTGTCGAACATAGTTAGAATATGGAGGGAAAGCACAGTAAACATAAGACACATAAAATGTAAACAAAATTTTGACATTTTCAGCTTCTTATTTGTTAAAGGTAAATGCTAGTTTTGGTAACGATATCAAAATGAGTTCGTACAGAATCCAATGAAATGACCACCAAAGTGTCTGTTTGTATAAATAAAACGCATGTGCCAAAGGATTCTGGAAGAAATTGTGTAATTGCTGAGAAATCAGCAAATAAGCACAGGATTCGGGTAGAGCGTCGGGCCCGACGCTCAAAGCAATAATTATACACTGTCCCACGTGCGCTTATCTGTGTTGGGGAAGTTCAGTCTGAACATTTTTCAGCGTAGATTTCAAGATTTCACAAAGTTCAGTTTATGTAACTGTACCAGATCTAGATCCTCGATGATATACTGACAATTAAGCCTGGTTTTACAGACTTTCTCATGAAATCAGGGTTTACTGCAACTACTGGAATTTCTCTTTAAGAACAGAGTTAGACCATGGTCTAAGTTACACTGGACTTTAAAATACAGGCCTTTTTCCTAGTAGATGGGGGGGAATATTGTCATTTTTCTTATACAGAATACTACAAGTGAATCACAATGTTGCAAATTATGCATGAATTTACAAACAACTACAAAGAGTTAAGATCGATCCGATCAACCACAGCTATGGAAAGCCAGCAACACCAACATTTAAAATGCATGTTTGCTCAAAATGTTTTCTAGATGATGATGCATACTTATACATTCATTGTTGTCTTTATTATTTGGTGCGTTCCCCTTTGGTTGTAAAGGACATTTTGCGAAATGATGGATTTCCATATAGTTTAGATTGATCGGATCAATCGCAACTCTTTGTAAGACGGGGTCCTGATGACTCATTCTTGTACTCAATTAGATATCCCAAATTTGTTCTGTTTAACATAGTGCAGTGCATTTCCTATATACCACTTTTTAATCAAATTTTGAAAAAAAAAGACAATAAAAAATAAGCTGCTTGGAATAACAGTGAGAATTTTAGTCTACAAAGATCTGGGGCCTGTTGCAGAAAGAGTTGCAGGTGCTTCATTGACTGAAAATCAAGCTGCGCAAGATTTTTTTAGTTGCGTTTGATCGCAACTCTTTCTGCAACGGACCCCTGGGCCCTGTCTGACAAGAGTAGTGATTGATCCGATCAACCACAATTATGGAAAAGCAGCAACTTCAACATATTGTCATGTACATGTGCGATTCTTGTCACCGCATGAGGGCACTTTCGCGTAATAAAAAAGTCTCAAGGTAATTTTATGAATTATTGTCATGTGCGATTCTTGTCAGCGCATGAGGGCGCTTTTTGCGTAATAAAAGAAGTCTCAAGGTAATTTTATGAATTATTGTCTCTATTTCTGTTTTATATTGTTGATGGAGTTGTTGTGATAGTCATATCAGGAAGGGTATTTTCTTAAGCTTCCCCCCCCCCTGATATGACAATATAAACTGTTTTCTTCAAAATATTCTTAGATATGCTGTATATTCATACATGCATCGTTTGCTTGAAAATTCTGTGTGCTCCTCTTTGTGTACATATATTTGACTCGTCACTTCAGTTCTTAAATTGATTCAAGGCCACCAATGACTCTGGCCTTTGATGTCCTTATGACACGGCTCAATGCCCCTTTCACTGGAATTGTATATTTGTCGTGCACTTTTTTAAGCAGATGCTGTATTATAAAAATGTCCTCTGCAGAGAAGTGAAATTTCCTTGAAAATATTGACATTCAAGAATCTGGAGCTTCTTACTGACTTTATCCACCACCTTTGAATTTAATTCATTTTCAGAGCAAGCGGAGTCAAGGCCCGTGAACCTGACCACTACAGAACTGAAGCACGGTGTCTGGCTCTTGAACTGGGATCACCCGTGGTCTGTTCACACCCGTGATTGTATCGTATACTATGAAGTATCGGCCGAGGAAAAGCCATTGGGTACGACAAACGCCACATCCTTCCTTCTTGATACCAGAGTAACCGGCCCTGTGTACGCTGCCACCATTACGCCAATGATACACAATGGGAGTGCGCCACCGTTCAAAGGGTTACAAGTTTCAACAGGTAATTGTACTAATAATGATGATGATGATGATTGTAATGAAAAATACCACTTGCCATTTAATGGTTTATACCTTCATTGATTCCTTGATTTTGATTGGCTGTCGGGTGTTGTGACCATGCCATTGAATGACAAGATATAAATGTAATAGAACTGTTTGTGCAATCAGGCCCTGGGTTTTTCTCTACTTTATCAAGGTTATCACTGACTTTGTTTTTTTAGAAAATTCCAGTGCATTCTTTGCTTTTGATTGGCTGATAAAGTAACGTTACTATCGCAATTGTCTATAAAAGACAAACTTCATGAGGAGTGCAGAGGAATGCTAATTTCCGAGTTGAAGTTGAAAGGTTATTACCACAGAATATATATACAAAGACAATGTTATTGATGTACAAACAAGAAAATAATATCTTTGGTAAAAGGGGACAACAAAATACATGGTACCGTACATATTACTATCTAACTCTTCAAAATAAATGGATACAATTTCAGAGGTCTGATGCTATGTGCTAACACTTCTCTGTTCCAAATTGTAGGAGTTGTATGCAATTGATTCGTGATTTGAAAATTATTACCCGGTATTTCAAATTTGATATACAGATAATCATGTAGCAGGATGGTTTCAGTAGAATTTTCACTCTTTGTACATTTGAATTTGGACAGATTTTCTTCTATGTCACTCTAAGATCAGACTTTATTGAACCAAACTCAAATTTGTGGAACAATAAGCCTGTTCACGGTTGTAAACTGCGCACGAGCAGAAAAAGGTCATTGGAGACCACCATGAAGGTGGCTTTCAAATTCACTGACATAGGCATTTGTGATTTGATGATTATTCATGTGTTCCTTTCAAAATATTTATCACATCCAAGCTGAAGAGTAATAAATAGAGCCTTCATAATCACTGGTATTTGACAGTAGCCTAAACAATAGTCAAATGTGCCAAAGGCAGACAATAAAACAGATTTCCAAACTTTATCCCTGATGTACTATTCTAGTCACCTGGTCTATACAATGCCTTTTGTTCTTAGAATTTGAATACTCTACCGGTAAAGCTTACGCAACATCTACATTTGAAATTGATAGTGCTTATCCTAATGAAAAATCACAAAGGTCATTGGAGAAAAGTTGATCATGAGCTATCCATGAACTGGCTTATTATCATAAATGTAGTTAGAATAACATATAAAATAACCAATATATATTTTGCTTCCATATTAAAGTAATAATGATAATAAAAACAGTGTATTTACCCCAGGTAGCCACTTCAGTTTTGAAAACTTTTCTCCCAGCAGTCTCCGCTATCATTATTACCCCGGCTTTAGCTCAGCTACCTATAGGCGCTCAGGCATTCAAGGAATTTCTTCCTAAAATCAAGGTTAATTGCCACAATATTATCATAGATCTAGATCTGGTACATTGAAATAAACTTATCTTTGTGAAATCATGAAATTTTAGCTGAAAACCGGTGATTCTGTTGATCACTAACACAGGAAAGCATATGTGGGACAGTGTATTAATATTGCTCGGAGAAAGACCCGACATTTGATGGATTTCCCTGCTTATTTTGCTCATTTGTGAACAATTTCGCATTTTCTTCCAGAGCCACTGGGCACATATCTTTTATTTATACAGTATACAAACACTTGGGTGGTAATTTTATTGGATTCTGTTCGAACTCATTTTGAGATCGTTATGAAAACTGGTATTTATCAATTAACTCTTTGTGAAACACCCGCAGATATTCTGATTGCTGTTTGGTTTACTCTACACCTGGCCCTATACCCTCCTAGATTACTTCTCATTTAGTCTACTTGCCCAGATGGTCTAGTTTCCATTTCATCTACTAGTATCTCCTTTTTAACTTTATCAAATGAAAATTTGTTTCATAGACGATTCATCAAACCATACAGACTAGGGTGTTGCAAGAAACTTGTGATCAATTGCTAGTCAATATTTGGTCCCCTATTCAGTCATACATGTATGTCTTACAATTAATCACACGTTTGCAATCAGTCACTGTTCTGCTTCTGGTATCAACAATTACGGTGTTGTAGTGCTTTAATAGTTAAAATTGATCTATCACTTGTAAATTTGCAATTGAAATTTGCAATTCATTGTAAATATTTTCTTGCAACTAACCTCAGTGGTATTATTCCCAGTGGATATTAGATAAAATGTATATAGCCTTTATTCTGGAAATTAGACAAAATGTAAATGGGCTGAATGGTGATTAGACCAAATGGAAAGGAGATGACCAATATGCAATTTACGATTTTTCTCTTCCTGCAGAGGTGATGTCCAGTAAGACCCCTAGAGTTCTGATCATCGTCCTTTCGGTGTTGCTCTCGATCTTCATCCTCATGTTGATAGGATGTGCCTATCTCTGTGTTCAGCATGGACCACGATGGACGCAGTCATTTGATATCAGCAATAATTCAGTTCTTGTAAGATTCTCTCCTCTTTTTTTTCAATTCAGTAAATTGTTGTTATCGTGGAAGTGTGATCAATTCCAAATAAACCAGTCTTTTTTTTTACAAGAGGAGGTGGGCGGGAATAAAGTCAAGGTAAACCATGAAATACAATTGTATGAAAAAGTAATATCAATAATGTGATGATGATGATGACGATGATAATGGGATGATGATAATGGGATGATGATGATGATGGTAAAGATGATGTGATCATGATGATTATTATGATTATGATCATTACTATCTTGATGATGATGATCATCATCATCATTGTCATCATTGGGGATGATCATGAGAATGATGATGATCGATGATGGTACTGATGCTAAAGTTTAATGAATTGTGAACAAATTTTTCAAAATTTCTCGATCAAAGAGGTTCTGAGAATTCAAATTTTGAACCAACAATGTCTCTATATCATCTTCAATGCAGAAAACAGCCTTTGCCATGGGAGATGTTCGTCCAAGGATTCCAGAGACAGAAGAATTTGATTCCATAGTAGGTGTCCCCCCTCCTCCTCCTCCTTTCGATGACGACGATGGTGAGGATGGCGATGACGAGATGGAGACTGTGGCCTTCATCGAGACACCTCCTGCCGGCAGGGCTGGTGGAGATGCAGTACCGCGCCCACCCATCCCAGATCAATCTCCGCCTCTATCATCAGAGGGCTCCCTCTCGGAGGAATGCAATCCTATGGTTGCCATGGAAATGGACGAGGGAGAGGAACCCGCTTCATCCGCCTCGTTATCGTGCCGAATAGATGGCGGATCCAGGGAGGTTGTAGCGGGATTGCTGCAGCGCTGCGGTAACAGTATGGACACCAGCTGCAGTGAGGACAGCTTTATAGAGCCGCCTCCTCGGCACCCTTCCCCCACAGACTCTGGCTATGTGCAGTCTCCTCCTCCTGTGATGCAGCAGACCAGTTACCAAACCAAGCCTGCAGGAGACGACGGCTACTTCAGGTTTGATGCCTTCACAAACAATCCCGGCACGGTCTTGATAGGTAACGGTAAGCATAACCCTGGTGACGTTGACAACAACAGAAACTGCAATGCCATGGTGATGTCGTCTAAGCCTAAGTATACAGACAGTGGATACGTGGCGGGGACGTGTACTCCCGCTCCCTCTTCTTCAATGTATCCAGAGACGACGCCCTTCCCTGACAAGCTTATGATGCTGAAAGCCATCGGGAAGCAGCCATCCTTCGACTCTGATGACATGGCTACCTCGGGTAGTCTGTCCCCATCGGACTCAGAAACAGGCGATGGAGTGGGGTCGTACACCAAGCTCTCGCACCCGAACACCCCCTTATCACCAAGAAACAATGCTTTGCCGGGGGATACCGTTTGGGATTTGGAAAAAGATCTAATTTCTATTCAGGATCTTCTGCATCAGCTTAATGATCAAGTGCAGCATCCTGGTCTATCTAATGTTGGTTAAATCTTGTTCTAATGTTAGATAACTCTTGTTTATATACATGTATAAACCGGTGTGTTGGCTCAGTTGGTAGAGCATCCGTCTCAACGGGGAGGTCGGGAGTTCAAACCCGGCCGCGTCAACCCAAAAGACGTTAAAAGATGGGAGTTGCTGCTATCCTGTTTGGCGTTCAACGATTAAAGGGATATAGCCTCGTCGATCTGGCACTGCACAGCGGCTGCCGGGCTCACGGTCAGTTGGGCAAAGCAAATTTTCAGAGTATTTCATTTCATGTCTATTTCCAACAATAAAATATTGATTTTATGGAAATATGGAAAGGCTGCTTGAGCTACAGCCGTGGTAATAATATCCAAGTCCTTTGGAAACGCATAGAGACGTTAGTCATAATGTGTTATGCGCTATACAAGAATTGACTATTATTTTCATCATTCATCATGTAAATATTTTTTTCATGGCAGAATTTTCATTACTTTGTTTGCTACATGGATATTCAATTATAATTCTTTTATGCCTTTGCTATATTTATTTCTTTATCTTAAAATGTCCAAGTCTAGAATGGCAAGTATTCCTTTTCTTTATCGAAAATTCTTTTTCATAGTTTGACCTTGCAATACCTAATATGATAGATGGCAATGTTTAGCAAAAGTTTGCAATATTTGACACCATATAAAATCTATAAAATCTATAAAAGATGTATGTAAAGTAAGTAGTAATGTAGATGATTTGATTTTCAAGTACATTTTTCCTAAACCATGTAAGAAATTGAAATGTAGTTGAAATAAAGTATTAATACCATAGATAAAAGATTGTAGTTGTAGATTAAGCATACACGTGGGTACCTATATTTTCACATGCTAATATAGCTTATTCACCTAGCCTGAATAATTTTTGAAGAGCTGATTTCCATCAGAAATATAAAAACAATCACTTTTAATCTATATGACTTTCACACCATAGCAAAATTTTGTTTTTATTTCATACATATCAACACTCCTGGCAACATTAATATCCAGTTCACAACTCGACATTATAGTTAAACAAAAGTGGAATCGACATATCATTTTTGCCTGGCAATAGGAGACTCTTCTGATAGAAATCTTGGACAAGTTTGAAGGCCAGGTGCAGTGATTTCTTACTTACAGGAAAAATTCAATTAACAGGCAAGTCTGCCTCATTCCATTGTGTGGGGACTTAAAATAATATTATTCAACTTTGGTGAAAGTCAACTTAGAAGATGTAATTATATATGCTTTGCAAAATGGCCTTAAAACCCACTTCAACGTGGAAAAGGTTGACTTATGCAGACTTATTGGAAATCTTTCCCACATTAACTCAATCAAGTAGTAAATGGTAAATAGTAATTTTTAGACATAATTTTCTCAATATACTTTTTGTTGTTGTTTCCATGTACATGTAGAACGTGCAGCAATGTCCGCTTTGAAAAATCTTTGCAATGTTTTTTAAAATTTGTGAAAATAGTTTTTAAAAAAAAGTTATCTTAGTACATCATTTAGGTTAGAATATTTATCACAAGCAATTTATCAATAGGATGAATTAATTTACTAACAAAACTTATGCATGTAATTCAACACAGGGTAATTCAATATTTCAGTACTCGATGGGGAATGTTGCTATTATTAAAAATTGGAGGTGGAGTGACGATTTTGAGTCCTCTTTTTTGGACATATTAATATTGATGTATTACCAAAGAATTGCCAATTTAGTTTGCCTTATGAATTAAGATTTCTTTGAATTTCTGCTGTTTCCTCACAAACTTCAATTTTCGTTTTTGTGACTTTAATTCATCCCTTACAAAACAAAAATTGAAATACGCTTTCACTAATACAATCTTGTTTGTCATCATGATCGATTCATTAGTTTAAATCGCTTTGGTAATTTTGGGTGCCTTTGGATAAAGTGGCCAGGATATTTATTATATTAGGTTTTTGACTCAGGATAATGTATGTTGTGAGATGGTATATTTGAAAGATTGACGTAACGGTGCTTGCCTTTTTTCGTAGTTTTCTTGTGTTGGTTGGAGTTTTATAAAAGCCCAATAGCTGTGCAACATTGATGTGCAAATGAAGAAGGGTCAGTTCCAATTGCACATCTGGGCCCCGTCTTACAAAGGGTGATGATTGATCCAATCAATCGCAACTCTTTGGAAATCCATCAGTGTCATAATTGTTTCTACAGGAAATTTGCAAAATGTCCTTTGTAAACGAAGGAGAACCGCCAAATTGTCAAGAAATCAATGAATTTAATTCATATCTAGAAATTGTTTTGAACAAACATGCATTTTATATGTTGACTTTGCTGGCTTTCCATAGTTGTGATTGATCGTATCAATCGCAACTCTTTGTAAGACGGGCCACTGACTCCCTCTATGTAGGATTTCTCTTTGTTTTGATGTACAATGTAGTTCTTATTAAAATTACAATGCCCTCAAATGATGATGACTTGGACAGTTAATGAAGTGAAATAAGAATGGGGGAAATATAGAGGTTGCATATATACAAATAGCTGGAGTCCAGTACTAAATAAGAGACTTCATAAGTTTAGATTACAGATATTATATAACAAGTTTTGATGCTTGTTCAGAAGCAGCAGGACAAACTCCGGTATTGATTTAGTGCACATACATTATGAGTTTAACCCCCTCTCCGACGCTCCGTGCAGAAAGATTTTGCCACAATGCCACTCTTTTTCTTTTAAGTCTTACACATATTTTCCAACCAAATTCGTAATTCTAATTTCATGCATGCATTATGCCTAAATTGGTATAATCAATAGAATCTTATTTTTTTTTTAAATCAACCATGCAATTTTTCATGCCATGGACAACATGTATGCCAATTTCTTTCAGGATAGCACGGTCGACAACCGAGATCATGAGGTGGGAGGGGGGGGGGGGGTGGGGGGAGCTGGGAGGCCCCTCCCCGACTTTATAAACTACCACATTAACCCGACCAAGTGAGGTTTAAGATCAAACAGCTAATACTGTACAAGTTGCTATGTACAGGGTTCCCACAATCAAGGAAAATCCTGGAAAATCCTTGAAAAATTTGTGGTCATGGAAAGTCAGGGAATTTGGAAAATTTGTGAAAAGTCATGCAAAAGTCGTGGAATTGCATTTACCTCTTGGCTAATGGCTATAGCAGCTTTCCAGTTTGTCGTGTCTCGCAACTCTCATACTCTGATCACACTCTGCTATTATAATTGGTGTTCACGATTTCCATTTTCCCAGTTTTGTGACATCCCAAATTCTACATAACTCCTGGGACGTCACGGGAAGTCATGGAAAGCAGCAATTTAGTCATGGAAAAGTCATGGAATTCTGTTTTCAATTTTCTGTGGGAACCCTGTGCTAAGATTTGAATGTTAAATGATATTCCAGCATACACTGTAAATACATTTGTGTACCCTTTACCAAGCCTAAATACAGTCTTTAGGCAAATTCATCTCAGTTTTCTATTGAATTTTTTGGTAGTTAGGTCTGCACTCTGCAGGACTATATTCATATTGCTACCTACAGTTCAAACTCTACACCACATTAATTACAAGCACACTAATGAATTCTCTCTATGTTCAGCTTTTTTGTTTAGCAAAATAATCTTATTACATGTAGCTGTGTTCAATTAGTAGTATTCATTGCAATACATTTATATCAGGAAACTGTATACAAATTTATGTGAGCAGGGATTTAAAAGAAAATACAATATTTGACAATTCATTTTTGAATTTTTGGCCCCCCATAATTCTAGCACAGAATTAGACCGTGGTCTAAGTTAAACCTGACTTCAGAATACGGGCCATTGTGATTAAATAAAAATAAAGTATGTCATGTATTAAACTGCAAAAGAAACAATACCGGTAAGTGTGACATCATCAATTCTCTCATTTTTGCGTGTATCACCCGTGCTGTGCATGCCAACGTTTTGTGAACCTACATGTAAGCATAACTTTAGAATGTCATGTCTATTTTCCATCCAATTGTTTTTGATGAAATTTTCAGTGTAATGTTTGTTCGATTTTTCTCCACTCATTTAAATCCACTTTTTGCAAGGGTGGAATTTAAGTTCCAAATTAATTGCCTTCCAAAAACGGATTATTTCAGCTATGCACGCGTTGTCTACCCATTTTACATAAATAATATGTGATAAGGTTGTTAAATAAACTGTAGCTATATATTTTTACTCTATTTGACTGATGCAAACTGTATTTTCTTTAAGCAGTTTTATGACAGTACATGCATGCAATACCGTATTCATTCATAATTGCAAACGATGTTCAGATATGTTTAACTTTCAACATTCCAATTGTATTTGTGTATGCTGTTAAAACACTTTATAGGGCCTGTATTCACACAAATAGAAAATGTGAATTTTCATTTCTACCACTAATATGAGGCATTATATACGTGTATCAGTAAATATTAAGCCATTTTTTTTTATTATGGACTTACATGTACATGTAACAATATGTATATATGTATCATTAACAACTATTTTTCAACATACATGTATTTCCAAATGGTACTATTGTTTTCACTTTACACTGCACAAATTGCCTGTTTAGATATGCAATACTTAACCATTCGGTCTTTGTAATATAATAATAATATACTGATTTATATAGCGCAGAAACTATGTGCATATATTCTACTGTGCTGCAGTTAAGAGCTTGTGAAATGCTTGAGAACAAATTTAGAAAAGGGGAAAAAGAAATGTACAGTATGGGAATTATTTGAACAGATAGGTTTTTAGTTCAAGTTTGAACGTTTCTACTGATGGACAGGATCTTATTATGATGGGGTGTCCAAACTTCGCGCACTTTTCAAAAATATTCATCAGGCTTAAATTTTTTCACAAAATATTCATAATTTATACAAAACCAATTCAAGAAATAGTTACCACATTGACGGCAAGATCGTAAACTATAAAATCATGGACGAAAATGTAAAGTAGGTCAAGGGGATTAGCCGGTATCGCGATCTCAAAATTCTATTCCGATCGGCGAATGCGCGCTATGCTGGAAAACCGTTCAGAAAAAGTATGACCTAACTTCGCGGACCAAAGTTTTTGTGGACATTTAAACAAAAACTCAAGCTCAAAAAGTAAAATATTTATATCAGATTGATGCCAAAATGTTATAGAATCGGTTAGTACCATATTTAACTCACATTTTTGATGATTTCTGCTTGCAAAATGGCGATATCGTGATGCTTGTTGAGAATATCAGATTTCTTCAAAACGGGCGCTAACGGTGACAAATTTGCCGATCTTTTGCCAATATTTTCATGAATACTGAACTCATCCTAAAGAAATTTACACCAAAGGGTAATTTTAGGTCGCTTTTCACGTTGATGATGTCAGATTTTAAGGATATTGGCTAGTTTTTTAGATAATGACCGTCCGCGAAGTATGGACACGCGCAAAGTTTGGACTCACTGCCATACATATGGCAAACCATTCCATAATTTTGGGGCTGCACAGGCAAAAGCACAATCTCCCAAAGTTATCTTTGTATTATGAGAGGGGATGTGAAGGAGAATATTAACATGAGAAATGTGCAGGTTGTGTGTCTGTGAAATTTTCTTTATAAAAGCTCAGAAATATAGCTGAGCTTTTATATTATAGTTTGTAAATCACACATTTCTTTATGGCTTTTTTTTTTTAGTATAATAATAACATATTTGATCACTCTGAGAGGAACATTTGAAGAAGATGAAGAATATCCATCCAATATAATCATTATCTTTAACACTCATAAATAGACCTTGCAATGTGTCACAATATTGCACAGCAAGTTATGTGCACAGGCCTATGGGGATTTTGTCATATTTTGGTGCATTGCGCAACATGCTTTGATTTTGCACACAAATCAATATGCGTTTGTAATGCACTGTGGAAAATGCTGGATGTAGATAATAATGGTAGATATTACATTACTTTATACAAATTACATAAAATGGCAAAAGTAGTATTTTAAACATGCCATTAAAACGTTAATCTGTACTTTATCTTGTATGTACTGTATATAAAAGCACAAATGTTTTCACTGTAAGTACTTTTATATATGGCTTGATGATCAGAGATATCAAGTACCATATAATGCGACTCTGAGGACCAACCAAATTTCAAGGAATATCTGTATGTCAAGTGTAAAGAAAATGCAAGAGCGGGGACCACTGTATTTCTTTACGTGCTCATGAATACTAATATGTCAGGGAATGTTTCTGATATGAAGTCTGACCTGAATTTGCAATTTAATTCCTATTTATATATGTGTAATATGTGGATTGTGGAATATACCGGTATATATATAAAACGCTTCCCCATATTGGTCAGACTATGGTCAGAAGACGAGGGCAATGGATTTGTATTTATTGCAGAGCTGGTCACCTTAATTGTGCAAATTATCTATTTCATTTTATCCTATTTTCAAGCTTAAAATCCTATTTTTCTTTAATTTTGTGAAAAACATACCAAAAGTATATATACCACGGATGGCTCGGCTGTGGAATTCACTTCCCGCCAACACATTCCCTTTAGCTCACAACATGGACAGATTAGATAATAGTGTCAATACATTTTTAATTAGCTTGATATATTTCCTTGTACTTTTGATTTAATCATGGTTTATTACTTTGCAGTCATGGGCCCACTTTTCATCATTTTGTGATGGCAACATCAGGCCCAAAGAACAATGTAAAAAAAAAAAAAAAAAAAAAAATCATTATTCTTACAAAAATCTTATTTCTAGGGGGAAAATCCTCTTTAGTATCTTTCCCCCATAAAAATCCTATTTAATGGCAGCTCTGTTATTGATGACTGAGATTATACATGTACATGTAAAGTACAAGGTGATGATAATGATGATTACAATTTAATATGCAACATTTATATAGTTCTTACATGTAGGTAATATAGGTTTTTAATACTCCATATTTTCACCATGGCCTTTGGTGTATCAGGCACTTTGAGCTTTATATAAGGAATTTTCTTCATTCAAGGTGCCTTAAGACTTAGGAGAAAAGGTTCAGCAAAATATCACCTCACCACATCTCTACAGTATAAAAAGGTTTACCCAATGTTGGGTAAAATGAAGACATGCATACTAGTCTGTTTAATGAAATAATGGCTAAAGATGCATAAATTTTTATACATTATTGTGCGATACTTTTTTGTTACGAAACAAACACACATGTTCCCTTTTATCCCAAATGGGTCATTTTTACTCAATCCTTTTTTTTTATTGTAGGTGTTTACTTGGTAGAAAATTATTTAATATCACTTTTCTCAAAGTCACAATATTTGAGTTGAGACCTTGTATTTGGAAACCCTCGTTTTCTATTTCATTACATTTGTTTTCTATTACGTTACATTCTATTTTGTAGAGGAGTAACTAAATGACTATTAAAATTCATGTCTATATCAATTAGGTCACATACTTGTTGCATCTGTAAAGCAATAAATGATCACCTTTTGTATTGAGCGGATGCTGTCTGTCATTTGGTATTGTGTCACACAGAATAGTTTGGGCATGTGCCGAGGAGGGATGCAGACCTGCCAACTTCCCAGACTTTATCTGCATCATCCAGGTTTTCAACCTTCCCAATGGCCACAAATCTGGACGTCCAGATTTTAAAAGTTCATGCTAGAAAAATATGGGAAAAATTAAATGTACAAGCCCACTTCCATTATATTACAGTATATTTTAAAAAGATTTTTCAACCTTTAATACATTAATTTTAAGCGTGAAAGTTGTGTTTCCTTGGCCTTTGAAGTTTCTAGAATTCAGGAGTTTCAGGGGGGGGGGGTTGCTCCCTGGACCCCCGCCAGGGGTTCTGTGCCCGGACTTTGCTTGGGGCCTAGGCAGCCCCCTGGACCCTCCCCCCTGGACCCTCCCCATTCATTGTCTAGATTATGCATTTCCAAATGTTGGCAGGTTTGAGGGTGATTGGCACGTTTTCAAGAAGGGGCGTAAAGTTTGAGGTGGATGGTATGAGGAGAGAGGATGCACTGAATTGTGCAAAATGAAGATAGTTTGTGTAGGGGCGAGTGTGAGGTGAATTCCTGTGGTCATTCAACAGGGACAAAACCAAACTTAAAACTTTGGACTCCTGATTGACTGAAGCTGAAAATGGCAATGTACATGTAAATGATTTGCATTGGCGGCGGAGCAAAGGATTATCTTTTGTGTTTGGGGGGGACGCAACAATACGCCTCCCCCCAAACACAGAAGATAATCCTCTGCTCCGCCGCCAATGATGACTTGTACCAGTGTTCTAGCCACACCCATTTTACCTGATACTTGATGAGATAATTCCTCTTGCAGCTCCAAAAAGCTTACCTGGAATGAACTTTGCAATATGTCGTGATGATAGTTTACGATCATGAAAATTCATCTGTGGTAGTTGAAAATAAGAAAAAATTAATCTTATGCTCTCAACACAAAGAAAAAAAATCAGCAGAATTACAGATCACTACGACACCAAGTCAAATTGGGTCACTTTGGTCATCGCTGAGGAAGGCTGCAGTGAGCAGCCAAAAATTTTGAGGTAATTCTTCAGATTTTTTCCTTGTGTTGAGAGCAAAAATTTAACTTTTTCTTTGACCCATTTTAGTAGTGGTCGCTATTTCACAGCATTACAACATTTTTTCAGGCCAAGTTAGTGGTCTTAAAGCCAAAAATGAAGGAACATCAATATAATAACAATCTGACATTAGCAAATCTTTGAAAATAAGCTAATATTGATCAAATACAAGAATATTTAGTGTAAAAGGCGTACAGAATGCTGCTGCTCGCCTGCTAACTGGTACAAAGAAATATGACCACATCACCCCTTTTCTCACAGAGTTACATTGGCTACCAATTAAGTACAAGATCGAATTCAAAATCCTCCTTACTTTCAAGGCTGTGCATGGTGTAGCTCCAGGATACGTGACTTCCCTTATAGAACAATGCCGTGTATGTCCTGGCTTGCGCTCATCTGGTACTGGTGTCACTCTTCATGTACCCATCACACACCTAAGGGGATTTGGAGACCGTGCCTTTTCTTCTATTGCTCCACGCCTTTGGAACTCCCTCCCTTCTTCACTTCGTGAAATTGACAGCATAGAACTCTTTAAACCGTCTCTAACAACTCACCTATTTCGGCAGAAGTGTAGTGATTAACTTATTGGATGAGCATGCGCCTTTGAATGTTTTTAACAGATAAATGGCGCAATATAAATGCTGTGAATCATCATCATCATCAAATTATGCATATGAAACAAAATCAAAGATGGAAATGAATGAAAGTGCAATTCCTTTTTGCAAGGAGTTAGTTTTGAAACACTTTTCATTTGAAATTAGTGGTGGAAGGAAGCAGTGTTTTTCATGAGTGGTGGTCAGAAATCTTCTGTGCTGGTTGGGCCCGTCCACTGTAGCTATAACAATGAATAGACATACACTTGCAAAGCGTTTGTTCCAACAAAATCTACACTTTATTCACAAATTTATGTACACCTCATCTTTAGGCTTAAAAAAGATTCTCTCATGGTTTTCATTTCAAACACTTTGTACAGCGCAAAGATTTAAGTCCCTAAATAGTGTGAAATAAAGACAAGTCCATTCCAGATACAATTTACAAGTTGGATCTGAAATAGAGAAAATGCAAATGAGCATAACATTGAAAGTTTAATTCAAATATATGTTAAATTAGGTTATAAAAGCACATACTGTGCCCTGCAGTGTTCTAAAATTCAAACTGTATTTTCATTAGTGACATGTAATACCTACAGCATATCAATTTTGAAGAGCAGAATTCTGTTTGAAAAAATACAAATCGAGATATCATTTCATAAAAGTATTAAATGACTGCAAACAAGTTTGGTTTAGACTTTAGGGCTGATGCATGTATTTGCTTTGTGAAGATTTGTTTTCTGCTTTGCTTTATTTTGCTCATTAAATCCCCCCTTTTCCCCAAAAATGTTGTTTTCTGTTAAACTCTATAACTTCTATGGTCTTCTTGAATTGTATGAAAAAAAAGGAAAAGTTTTCTGTAAAGTCGAAAACTAGGGACTCTTTAGTGTAAGAAAATAAATTATTTCAAAGTTTTAACACAATAAAGATGTACATATATGTACAGTTGTGCTCAAAAGTTAGTGAATCCCATCACAAAATGGCCCGCTGCTGTTAGTGTGGGTTAGTTCTTTTTGGACCGATCAAGGTCAAACACATATTTAGATACTTAAATCAGGGAGTTGGAATAGCTAGCCTGGGGTGCTTTAGCTTTTTTATGCTTTGAAACTGGGGTACGTCTCCTCTAACAATGACTTTGCGTCATTAGGGAGCTTTTGATGGCATATATTTACTATAATGATCACGACTATTTGAAATCATATTCATTTTTTTCTTACAATTTGCAACATGACTATTTCACTGCTCCATTTTTTTCTTTAAAAATTGAGAGTGAATCTTCACATGCTATTAAAGTTCTCCAATTTGCATATGAAATGAAACAGTAATTTCGACATTCCATAAAATTGTCAAATTTGGGGTTTAGTGATTATTCTCATAAAAAAAAAATCCAACCACTGAAAAAAAGTATTTTAGTTCCCTCTTCTGGGCCCTGTCTTACAGCGTTGCATTTGATCTGATCAACCACAACTATGGAAAGCCAGCAACGTCAACATCTAAAATACATGTGTGTTCATAATATTTTCTAGAAATGAAGTATACCTACTTATTTATCATTGTTTTGACAATTCAGTGTGCTTCCTCTTTGTTTGCAAAGGAAATTGTGCAAATTTCCAGTCAGAGAAATTATGACATGGATGGATTTCCATATAGTTGAAGTTGATTGGATCAATTACAACTCTTTGCAAAGCTGTGAATATTTGGTCTTCCGACAGAGCTCTGTATTCAGATATTTAGGCCAAACCACAAAATATGGTGCACTCTGTCCCAAAAGTCACCACAGTAGCGTTTTGACAAGGCCTGATGCAACAGAGTCCACAAAGACTATACTAACAAGCTTGGAAGTGCATTCCTTCGAGAATACAATAATTTCATATTCCAAGGCCCTGTAAAACTTTTTCACTGCCCATCATGACAGTATACTCCAGCAGGGGCGTCGATCCATTTTTCAGATTGGGGGGGCAAAATCATTAACGTTCCAAAGGCGCTCGATCGTATAAGACACCCATCCATCCCCCCCCCACACACACACACATATATATATATATATAAATATGACTCATGAGACACAGACACGTATCTCACCAACAATGTGAGCGCGAAGCGCGAGCTGATTTTTTTTTAGCATACTGACAGGAAAAGCGTGCCTGTTTAGGGCTGTTTGTAACTCATGAGGAGGATACATATCTCACTACACAGATAGTACGAGTGCCGAGAGTGAGCTGAAATTTCTTTATATTCTGACCTGAAAGCTTGATATTCTAAGCATTTTTGGTAGTAATGATCAAAATTGGTATCTAAAAGAAGAATAGATGCGAGCGCGAAGCGCGAGCTGAAAATTTTGATATTTCGATCTGAAAAAATGACAGTTTAATGGAAGTTTTGGATAAAGAACAAGATATATATCCAAGAAAAGATTATTGCAAATCGAAGCAGGAGTTCTTTTGAAGCTTAAAACTGAAAATGGGACATTTACATTCACCTATTCAATCATGAAAAGTATGGGTTTTTGCTACAGAAATGATGCGAGCGCGAAGCGCGAGCTAAAAATTTTTATATTCCAATCTGAAAAGCGGACATTTTGAGCACGATTTTAAATAAAGAACGAGTTGTGAATCTCAATCTCGCTCGCTGAACATTACAATCTTGTTTTTTTTGGCGGTATATCCGGAATTATTGGGGGGGCAAAATGATATGTTTGCCCCCCCAATATTTTCATTGGTGGGGCGATCGCCCCCCCTGCCCCCCCAGGATCGACGCCTCTGTACTCCAGTGATTAATGCATAACCTTCATGTAACAGAGGTGTGACACCAATAACCTGACACCTTTCACCAGTTTGCACCACCAGTCTATTATCCCTATCAAATGTCTTTCAAGCTAATACAACAGATTCATATAACGTAGTCCTGTATGACCTTCTCAATGCCCTTCATAACTGCCGGTGTGTAGTCCTCCAGTGCTAGACTCAATAGAAGAGGCTTGGGATGGATCTTTAATACATGTTTGGCAATGTTCCTTGCATAGACGTGCATCACAGGCTGTTAAAAAGAGAGAAAAAATAATAATGTATTTAAGAATAAGACATTAAATAAAGTCTGCAGGAAAAAAAAAGTATAACTGCAGGACAAATACTTGTGGATCCAGGTTTTTGAAATGGAGGCACAGATGCAGACCTGCCAACCTCTGGGAATGAAAAACTGTATTCTGTGATAAAAAAAACTGTATTTTCCAAAAAAAAGTGTATTTCATAATAAAATACTTGGCGCACTCGCTCATCGCAGCGCTCAAGCTGCATGCAAGCTAAAATGCGCACTGCTCTTGCAGATGGAAAAAATATTAAAACATGTGTATATCTTCACCCTGGTTTTAACAAAATGATTGAAAAAAAAACCAAGTTACCTGAAATTACATTGATCTGATAACCATATTTGTGACGTTTTATGAAATAGAGACATATAGAGATTATTTTTCTCAATAAATTACGATTTAGTATAAAGAAAAATATATATATTTTTTACAAAAATCATATTTTTCAAAGAAAAACGTACTGCCATATTTTGGTTGCAAAAACGTACTAAATACGGCTAAAACGTACTGGTTGGCAGGTCTGCAGATGTTCTTAGATTTTATATGAATGCTCCATGGGCTATTCTCAAAATACAGTGGGATTTGCGCCCCTTGTGAGCCTGCCACTGATAAAGATGTCTTCAGCTCTTCAAATGAGCATAAAACTTTAACTTTTATTTTATTATCAAACTCAGAAATACATTTATCACAGAAGTGAATTTGTGCAAGTATGATAATGAAAACATTGCTGTAGTCCATTTACACTCCATTTTTATCAAGATTTTCCTGCTTCTGATATGAAAATTCATGCCCATCGCCTGTTCTCTTCACATGCTAACTAATGAGCTAGATTTCATCCCAGTACATGATTATCTCATCAATGCTATTGACTGCGATTTATCGTTAATCTCCGAAGAGCGGAGGATCAAAATAAAGAGAGATAGAGAGAATATCGTGCCCCCTTTACATGTATACCTAGTAACAGAGCCGTAATGGGGTTTTGTGTGACAAAGTGACCCCCCCCCCATCAAAAGCTGGTAGATGCTTAAAGAATGATAGGGAAGTGAAATAATCTTTTCATTGTTTCACGGAACCATGTTGTAAAAGGAAAAAGAATACATGTTTATGCACACTTAAACGATTGAACTCTAATTCAACTATGCTTTATTTCCACGAAAAACTACTTGTAATAATAATAATAATAATATGGTCCGTTTATATAGTGCAGCTACTATAATTGCATATAATCTACTGCGCTCGATACTTGGTATCATGTTGCTGTAGCTGATCCGCCGTATAAGCGCTAAAGCATTCAAGGAATAAATCCTACCGGGTACCCTTTCACCTCACCTGGGTCGATTGCAGCACAATGTGGATAAATTTCTTGCTGAAGGGAAACACGTCACAGCTGGGATTCGAACCCACGACCCTCTGATTGAAAAACAAGAGTCGTAACCACTAGACGACGCCCCAGGACTTGTAGGACAACAACAAGATGTATGCCTATCATAATTACTTTAGCTTTCATTTTTCATACAGTTATGTACCGGTAAAAAAAAAAGAACACTGTCAAATGGATTATTCTGAAACATCTCAGCAGCAAATATAACTTGCCAACATAATAATGTCAAACTAAAAAAAAACTTAAAGAAATGTGTACCTCATCATTTCCAAGTAAGACCTGGGTTGAGTATGTTTCTTCCCTCTTGTCTAAGGGTAAATTGTCTCTAGTAACATGTACCTACAAATAATGAAAATGCAGAAAAAGAGTTTAATAGGCAGAATCCGCGCTCTTTAACTTAAGCCTTGTCAGTCTCTTGTCTGTAACTCAGAATTATGTTGAAATAGGTGGTGCTAGTACATACAGAGTACAAATTGAATTCATTTATGACTTTTATAGAAAGTAATTGAAATTGTAATTGTAATTGACAAAAGTAATTGGTAATTGTAATTGAAAAAATGTAATTTAATTGAAAAGTAAAATTGTAATTGAACATTGCTTCAATTACGCAATTTTAATTGTAATTGAAGAAAGTACGGTAATTGAGCCCAATCCTGGTGACATCAACTGAAAATGATCTTTCTGAGTCAAGAAAGAAGAGCATATTCTTCATTTTGTAGATAGTTTCAAACTAAATCAGAACAATTTCAAGGAAATGTGGAAAATATATGGGCAATTCATGGATGTAAAGATGTGAAATGTTTAAATTTCAGCAACTTTGTGGGGAAGGTTTAATTTTTTTCTTCCCCACCAGCTAACCCAGAACCCAAGTTTATTAAATAAAAGTGTTAAACATTTTTCAAAAAACAAAGACTCAGCTCCAGTCTATGTCAAAGAGATGACATTTCTGATATTAAAAAAAAGAACCCACTTACCAATGTTCCAAGCTTTTGATACTGGGTAACAATGAGTAACAATCTATCTTCAAATGTTGTCATGGCAACATCAACATGCTTTCCATTAAGTAGAACAGCTCCCTAGATAAGAGAAGTAAAAAAAAAGGAAGAAGAATATCATCTAAAGGAAAGCATTACAGACAATTTATATATTCACAGAGTAAATATCAGATTGTAAGACAAGATCTGGAAAATGCTATATGATTTGTAGGCTATCTTAAGTAAAATGCAAATCACATAGAGGATGAAATAAAAAACCCTCCCGGATCTTGCCTGGCCTGGCAGACAGTTGATCCACAAAATAAAGAGAAAATCTACGTATATTCCCTACAAAACAAATAATTAAAGGTCAAGTCCACCCCAAAAAGTGTAGATTTGAATAAATAGAGAAAAACAAAACTAGCATAATGCTGAAAATTTCATCAAAATCGGATGTAAAATAAGAAAGTTATGACATTTCAAAGTTTCGCTTATTCTTCACAAAACAGTGATATATGCACAACTCAGTCTCATGCAAAAAGATGGTCGATGATGTCCCTCACTCTTTCTTTTTTTTATTGTTTGAATTATACAATATTTCATTTTATACAGATTTGACAATTATATTTTTTTACTTGACTGAACATGAATCATATAGTATTGAACAATGCTAATTCCTCATGCTCAGGGAGGAATTAATTGTTGTTCCACTTGATAATGAAAAAAATAATATATTTTATTTTTCATAAAAATAAAATAGACTCTACAGTGCGTACAAAAAAAACTGGGACAGATTTGAAAAGTCTATAAAATTTTTGTTTCAAATTATGATGTCTATATTTTGGTGTTAATAGGTGCTCTGAAGTCTTATCTTTCAAATGCCATTAAAAAATTTAGTTTCGTTCATGCTTGAGCGAACACGGAATGTTTTTGTCAGGGGTGAAAAAGGAGGCTTGCACCAAAATGGCATAAAATGATAAATATGATGATTGAACTTCTTGCTAATCACCAGACTTCCTCTTAACCTTTTCATTATCTTTGCCATAATTTTCAAATTATGCGGTCAAAATTCATTTAAAATCTATTTATTTGCTTGAATTGTTCTGTTGTTTCTTTTTAATATGTTCTCTTTTAGCTTTGAATATTCCTTCTTCAAGCAAAAAACTTTTTTTTCCAACCTAAGTATGGGAGAGCGTGTATTTTCTTTTCAAATCCTTCCATTTTGTGCTACAAAGGTTATGGTGCCTATTGAACAGTGCCATACAAATGGACAGGGGCTCGGGGATGCCCCCCCCCCCCTCAATTAAAAAAAATCATGACCAAGAAAAAAAGTGGAAAGGAAATAAAAGGAAAGATAGAAAGTAAAATATGATATTATTTTCTGAATATTATGTCAAAATCTATCACAAAATTTGATATTGTAATAAAAAAGTGGGAATATTTGCGTGCTTGCTTCGCTCTCTCACAACTTTTTAATACATTTTACCTGATCTGCCATATCTAGCTCCTTCAAAATTGACTCAATACACCATTGAAAGACATGAATCCCTTCCTGTTTGTCCTGTCAAGCATATAATTAAACTTGGTCAAGGAATCGATAACCCCTTAAAAAATGGATTCATGTCTTTTAAAGGTACCATAACAAAATTTATTTCACAGAATAAAAGGATTTGAATAATTACAAGTTTTCCCTATTAACAATGCAAATCTTCTTGCTTGGGTTGACAAAAAGTCTTCTTTTCTTACTTATGAAGGAAAATTCAAAGGTAAAAGAAGTTAAATGAAAAAACAAAATAATTCAAGTAAATAAAATAATAAATGTGTAAATAAAATTAGACAGCATAATTCGAAAATTATGGCACAGATAGCAAGAAATCTGATCATCATATTTCTCATATTCTGCCATTCTGAACCCCCGACAAAAATGTCCTGTGTTCGCTCAAGCATGAACAAAATTTATTATTTTAAATTGCATTTCAAAGATAAGATTTCAGAGCATCTATTAACATCAAAATATAGTTATCATAATTTGAAACAAATTTTTTATAGACTTTTCAAAACTGTCCCGTTTTTTTTATACGCACTGTAGAGTAGTCTACAAAAGAAATAGTGAGTAGATGACGTCATTGGTAATGTCAGTCTCCTCCCGATGTGCATACAACTGTTTTGTGAAATTAAGCCAAACAACAGCAACAACAGCCAAACTTTGAAATGTTATAACTTTTATTCATATCAACTTATTGTTGGGGTATATAACCTCGTTCGTAGGATGAGTGGGGTGGACTTGTCCTTTACTGTCAATGAGCTTTCATTATTGTCAGTTACTTTAACATTGTTATGTTAAACTTGGGTGTACTTGAAGTACTAATAATCTAGACTATTTGAAAATATTCACTTTAAGTTGAGAGGATCTAGATCTAAATCAAGCTTGCTATCCACTTATAGTCACTAAATATATATATTTTTTTCTCTCTCTCTAATAATTGGATAATATGTATGTACATTGTGCTTTACCGGTATTTGATGCGTCTCACTCTTTGTGGCTGGTTCACTTGAAACTTTTTTTTTTTTCTTTTTTTTTTTTCTCTTCATTTACAAATTTTAGAGTGACTTGTTCCAGGCACAATTGACTAGGCACAAATACCCCCCCCCCCATGCCTGTGTGATTGACTGTGTGGTGTGGATGTGTTTGTTTTGTTTTTGCTTTGTTACTCTGTTTAAACGCTTTTTTTTAATCATCTTCTTTGTGTACACAATCTACTGAATTTTTGTTCCTGGGGGGAACATTTAACCCACAAGCTTCGCTTTTTAGTTCCCCCCTTTTTCCTCATCTACTATATTATCCCGAAGTAAACTGGGAGAAGTCATATGTGAAAGCATCGCCCAATCATCCTTCGAACATGTTCCTAACTGCTACTCAAGAATCATTTCTTATACAACATGTATTGGAACCAACACGTCATAGAAGCGGACAGAAGTCCAACACTTTGGACTTAATGCTTGCTAACTCTGACACCATAGTTACTGCACTGCAGTATCTTCCACCATTAGGACTTAGTGATCATGTATGCTTATTTGCCCATTTGAATATAGATAATGACCTGAGAATGTTGGAAACAAAAGAAACTCGTATGATATTTCAGAAAGGAGATTATGAATCTATGAAACTTTCTCTTGAATCTATCAATTGGGAGGATGAACTTGAATTACTTGATTGTGATCGAGCATGGAATTTGCTGCAAGAGAAAGTGGAAGTTCTTGTCAAAAAGTATGTTCCAATGAGACAATGTAGTAAAGACAAAAGACGGAACATCTATATTACTAAACCAATCCTGAAACTTTCTAAGAAAAAAGCACGAAACTGGAAACGCTATACCAAAAGTGTTTATAGAAATGAAGATGAGAAACAAGCAGACTTAAATTCATATAAGAAGGCAAGAAATGAGCTAAGAAAGGCAACAAGAGCAGCCAGTCGTAACTTTGAAGATGACCAAGTGGAAAGTATCAACTTTAATCCTAAGGCTTTTTGGAGGTACGCAAATAGCAAGATTAAAGGTAGAAGTCAGATAGGAAGTCTTAGAAGAGATGATGGATCTCTAGTAGAAACTGATAAGGAAAAGGCAGATGTCCTTAACAAATACTTTTGTGAAGTATTTACTGTTGAAGACTTTCAAAACTTTCCAGATTATGTGACTGGAGTAGATGCTGATATACCTTGTATGGAAAAGTTAGGATTTGAAACATCAGATGTGATAAAAATGATATACCTTGTATGGAAAAGTTAGGATTTGAAACATCAGATGTGATAAAAATGATCAAAACCTTAAATGTGAATAAATCAGCTGGCCCAGACGGGATCCATCCTAAAGTGCTGAAGGAGTTGGGTGAAGTTATTGCAGAACCACTATCTATCATATTCAACAAGTCAATGCATGAAGGTAAAATTCCAGCTGACTGGAAAAAGGGAATTGTAATTCCTCTTCCCAAGAAAGGAAATAGAACACAGATTTCTAACTACAGACCGGTGAGTCTTACATCGATAGCAGGAAAACTAATGGAAAAGATTGTGAGGAATGCTGTAGTGGATCATTTGCAAAATAATCAATTGTTGTATTATAACCAACATGGATTCATCCCAGGACGGTCATGTTCCACACAACTTCTGTATGTGCTTGAAGAATGGACGCAGATGCTTGATGAAGGGAAGCCAATCGATGTTTTGTACTTAGATTTTCGCAAAGCATTTGACAGTGTTCCCCATGAAAGGCTACTACGTAAACTAGAGAGACACGGAATTACGGGCCAACTTCTTATCTGGATGCGAGAATTTTTGACAGGAAGAGTTCAGCGTGTACGAGTAAACAGGGAACTATCTCCATGGTCTCCAGTATCAAGCGGAATACCGCAAGGGAGTGTTCTCGGACCTATTCTCTTCCTAGTCTTTATCAATGACCTATCATCTGCTGTCAACAAGAGTAATGTTGCTTTATTTGCCGACAACACCAAACTTTACAATATAGTGAGTGACTTATCAAAGATCAAAGATCTTCAAGAGGACCTGGATAGACTACAATTATGGTCAGCGAAATGGCAGTTACCTTTCAATAGCAGTAAATGTAAAGTTCTACACATCGGAAGGAATAATCCAGAAGCAAAATTTTATATGTTGGAACAAGAAGTGAAGTCAGTAGCTACTGAAAAGGATCTTGGGGTAACAGTTGATAATCAATTGAAATTTCATCAGCATGTGTCTCTAGCTGTTAATAAGGCATACCAACTGCTTGGAATCGTAAAGAGAACTTTCACTCAACTAAACAAATCTACCTTGCCCATTCTCTTCAAGACATTAATTAGACCACATCTGAAATATGGGAGCGTCATCTGGAACGGTAGATTTACAGAACATGCCAAGAAGGTTGAGAGAGTACAGAGGCGAGCAACAAAACTAGTGAAGGACTTGAGAAACGTACCGTATGAAAGGAGACTCAGGGAACTTAACATGTACTCACTCTATTATAGACCATGTTGCATATGTTGTCAAAAAAGCGAATGGGATACTTTCATGTATTCGCCGCAGTTTTGAATGTAGAGACAAATCTACAATCCCAAAACTGTACAAAGGACTTGTCAGGCCGATCATTGACTATGGCAACTCTATATGGTATCCTAGATTTAAGAGTGACAGTAAAGCCATTGAGAAGGTACAGAAGAGAGCAACAAAAATGATCTATTCCATCAGAAACTGCACATACACAGAGAGATTAAAAGCACTCAATCTTCCTTCTCTTGAGTACCGCAGAAGACGAGGAGATATGATACAGGTGTTCAAAATAATCCATGGATTTGAACGCATTCCAGGTGATACTTTCTTTGTGTATACAACAGGCAACACAAGAGGGCATAGTCTGAAGCTCTCAAAACCCAGATGCTTGACGAAGATCAGACAAGATGTTTTCAGCCAGCGTATCATAAACGACTGGAATTCGCTGCCCGAAGAGGTAGTCACTGCTCAGACGGTGAACAGTTTCAAAATAAGGCTAGACAAGGTGTGGGCAGACCAGCGGTACTGCTCACCCTATGATGCATAAACCACACTAATATTGAGGACGGTGCAGATTTCCAAGCTAGACTGCTATGAAGATACCTAACTAACGAGAAGGATGAAGGACTTGAACTGGAAGCACGACTGCTGGGATCATCAGCATTCTTCCAGAATCTCGGGTAAAGGTAAAGGTAAAAGAAGGAGGAGAGGAGATTATGATAATGGTCCACCAGATTATGCATGGATTGGTCAACATTTCTCCAGACCATTTCTTCTACAAGTCTGGTAGTAACTCTACAAGAGGTCACTCCATGAAATTATTGAAATCCCATAGCAAACTGGAAGTGAGAAATAAGTCTTTCAGTAGAAGAGTCATCAATGACTGGAATAGTCTTCCTGAAAACCTAATACAAATGCCAACAACAGACAAATTTAAAAGAAATATTGATATATTTTGGCAAAGAAACCACTTTGAGCTTCCATGACTCCTCACGCAAGCTCATGAAGTAGTAGTTTTCAGTGACCAATCATACAAGAAACGACCGGGAATTACAGGCTTGCGCCTTCATCCCGTACCAGATGATGATGATGATGATTATTGTACATGAATTATGAAATCCTTTTTTTTTATGCTCTCTTTATGTATGTAAATATTTAATGACTAGAATTAGTAGAAATGCATTTATAATGTTATGTGTTGTAAATATGATTTTTTTTTTTTTACTGATATGGAAATAAAGACATTGAATTGAATTGAAATTGAATCTATTCTAGGCCTAGAGCAAAAAGGCACAATGACAGCCAACATCAGTGACATAAACAAATTGCTAAATCAGCAGATCTGCTGCTCGGGTTTTTTTATCATCAATTTTTCATAAGTATATCATGATATTGTCAATGAATCATAATTCATAATCATTTTTTTTACGAATCACGTAGATCTACATAGTAGTACATGAACGACCATACGAAACATCGAAAGTTAAGCCTAAAAGTGTAAATAGACCAAAATGCAAACGGATTTAGCCATAACTTGTAGGCTAGTCTTCATTTACTCATGATCAATATGGCCATGGGAATATCAAATTGGGATTGGGTCGAATCTATTCTATTTCCATTTCCAAGCATAATAATGAATGCACGGGACTGGGGCCCTGCCTGGCCTGAGCAATTTCTTGCTCCGACTGCATTTTCAAATTATGCTAGTATTGCATTGACTCCTAAGCCTTATTTATCAATATTGCAAGTAATCACTTACCTTTTTAGTAACTGGATACGTTGACTGAACTTCCATCATGCGGGCTAAAGCCTAAATCAAGGACTTTTTAATCCACAGGACAGCTGTTTGTTAATGTGCCGTAGCCGATGTGGGCGGAGCCAGTGAAAAGGGAAATCCCCGATCGATCGGCACATGTCAGATGTGATCTGGGCGAGCTTGGGAAGCGCTGATCAGGGGGGGGGGGGGGGGGGGGGGGGGGGGGGGGCGGCTGGAAGTTCGATCGTCTTCTCCTTTTTTAATGCCTGAAAAGAAGAAGAAAAAACAAGGGGGCTGGGAGGGGGAAAAACTGGGTAAAAGAAAAAACATCCCTTGAAAATATTTTACTTTAAATTTTAAAATAATTTTAACTGATTTCCCCAGGTATATGTCTATAACGGTTAAATCAAAGTCAACCCCTGGCCCCATCCGCCCCCACTGCTCCATACACCTCTTTTTTTTTTAGTTTACGAGTTTTTACTTTTTCCTTGAAAACATTACCAACATCATTATTTCTTTCATATAGCTCTAGCTCTTTCATGATAAAGACATTAATTTTTGGAAAAAGTGACTTATTCATTTTGTCAAATGTTGCACACACTTAATAACATTTCCTTCTTTCGTATTCAAATTTATATTTATCTTCTCTCTCCCGTAGGTCTTTCTAAAATCTGTTGTTCATTTTTCCAGATTTCTCTCTTCATCTTTTACTTGTTTTATTCTTTTTCTCCCACTTATTACCCCTCCCATTTCCTTTACCGATCTTTCAAATATTTTATTTCTCTCTCTCTTTTCTCTCATATTCTATGCCAGACCATTAATATCTGTCTCTCACTATACAAACTTTATATTTGTTGTCTCTTACCTAGTATTCCTCAACAGGGGCCGCGGAACCGGGGGGGCTTCAGCCCCCCCACTTTTTTCCAAAACCGTGTACAAAAACGCAAAAATGACCATACGATTGTGATTTTTTGCATGGTCAGCCCCCCACTTTTGGCTCAGCCCCCCCCCCCACTTTGAAAACCGTTCCGCGGCCCCTGCTCTACTATGCATTTCCACATTCTCTCTTTCTTTCATATCATTTGTCAATCTTTCAAATATATATATATGTCTCTTGCAAGATCAGTTTCTCTCTTCTTTTTTTTTACCTCTCCTAAAGGAAATACCTCCTATCATTCTCCAATTCATTCACAATCTTTCTCTTATTTTTCCCAGAGACACCCCTTTCTTTCTCCATTTCTCTGAATGTCTGAATATTAAAAGTATATTTCATGGTATACATGGTTTTTTGTGTGTTTTATTATGTTTTGGAGTGCTTCTTCATATTTCATACCATCAATTCCTTGTAGAATGCAGTCAGAGGAAAATTATCAGATTTTTTTTTTTGTTAGGGGGGGGGATTAAAGGGATGCACAGGTCCCCTCCCCTTAATTGGTCTTGGTCATATAGGATAGCAGGACCCACAGGCTTTCATGCAGTATTGTCATAAATTTATTTCAATGGAAATAACTGATAAAATTATCTGATCCTCACATGCACAGGTATGCATAATTTCATACATGAACAGTACAAGTGAATGCCCTTGAAGTGAACACTGATGAACAGTACAAGAGAATAATTACTTTGTAAGATACCAACCTGTAAGATATAGAGTTAAATAACTATATTGGTAACTGAATATTAAGCTGCTTTGACACCAATCACAACAACATCATCAATATACACATCATTAACAATTAACAGTTAAACCATTTTCTATTAAATATTAGTTCTCCTCTGGCACAATATAATTTACAATTTCGAAAGTAAAATGGGCAGGCTTTTCTAAAAATGCACATTTATATTATGATTTAAAAATTATGTATACACATCAAAATTCATATTGCAATATTCTATTTGAGAACACATCACAGCCAAAGTCCAACATATCATTACAGATATCTTATCAAGACTAGGGCAAATGAATTTGGTCAGTGACCTTACTCCAGTGCCCATCACAGCTTTGACCTTTTACCCTCAATACTAAGGCTCAGAAAATATGATATCACCTGGCTTGCTGATAGACCTATGTTGGGATTTAATTGGAAATATATAATAACTTAATAACTAAGAAAATAATTGACTGGATACATGAACATTTACCATAGTTACACTGTACGTTTATTACTTATTCATAATTATGGAACTAGATTTTTCATCCTCAATATGACAGAAAATGTTAGGATATTTCATTCAAGTCAACTATAAATTGTGTACTACACACACACAAGCTTGCCTAAAATAAGTATAAATAGGGTAAATCTAGATGCTATTTGGATGTAAAACACTGATCTCATTTAGACTAGAGTTCCAAATACAAACACTTTTCTGAAGTTACAAAACAGTAGAGGGCCAAAAATAAAAGAATGGTGTATTTGAGTTTCTGAGATAATACAATATCATATATTTAAATATTGGTCCCATTCCAAACACATCTTTCACAAGTTTGGACATAACATGTGCCCTTTTTTTTTTTTTTACTTCAAAGTGACATAGGCCTACCCTTTTTCAATCCTGACTTGATCCTGACTTTAAAAGATAAAAATATTTCAAAATTTGCTTAACCATTTAAAAGATACTCATTGCATCCCAATAGGATGCAAAAACACCAATTTCACGGGTTCAGGGAGGAATCTAAACTTTTTTCACATTATAAGTATGAAAATATTTTATATAATTTGCTAAAATAAAAAAAATTATCAAGCATGTGATGTTGATGGTTCCCTCTTTTGCATACTGTCCAAAAAATCAGACTATATCTGATAAAAATACGGCAAAGTATCTTGATGTTGAGCTGCAGAGGAAATTCAGCTGGAATCAACAAATACATATAACGAAAAAGGCCAACTCCACACGTGCCTTCCTCCAGAGAAATATCCAGCCATGTCCGAGAAGGTCAAGGAACTGTCAGTGCTCTTCTGCAACCAATCATGTGTTTACTTGCACGCTGTAAGCAATTTTTTATCGGACGATGTACATACACTTGCACACTGCACTTCAACAGTACGATAATACACCAGACGGTGGCCTGTACTGTGCTTTTTGATAAATCACCTCAGTTCTGCATTTTAATTATTGTTAATTCATTGTTACTTCTTTGATGACATGCATAATGCTTTGCAGAATTGAAATAAACTTGAACTTGAAGATGAAACATTTACATAATTACTGTTTTGTGGATTATATTTTTATGCAAAACTTTATTTTCTTTCCTATTTAAATTCCGATGTTGATGAAATGTCAGAGATAAAACTGGTTTTAATTTTCCCCATTTCTTCAAAACAAACTTTGGTTGGGAATGACTTGGTCTTTAGTGCCTAATAAATGCACATTAATTCCCTCCTCGAAAAAAGTTGATTTGAACCAACAGAGAAAGATCAAGCAAGCATTAGGCTGAAAATTTCATCGAAATCGGGTGTAAAATAAGAATGTTTTGACATTTCAAACTTTCGCTTATTTCACATAATAATTATCAATAAGAGAACGGATGATGTCACTCACTATTTATTTTCTTTTTATTGTTTGAAATATACAATATTTCATTTTTTTACAGATTTGACAATAAAGACTCTCTTGATTGAACCATAAAATGTTAAGACAATTGACATCCCACATGCTTAGGGAGGAATAATAAACATTGTTTCACATGACAATCAAAATAAAAATATTTTACACATTAAAAAAAATAATTGTGAGCAAATTGATGTCATCGGCTCTCTCATTTGCATACATATCACAGAGTTGTGTATAGGCCTAACTGTTTTGTGAAAGATAAGCAAAACTTCAAAATATTTTCTTATTTTACATCTGATTTCTGATCTGATTTTACATCTGGATCTGATTCAGTGTATACCCCAGACAGCAATAATATCTCCACGCAATATTGGTCAAGTAAATCTCTAAAGACATTTTTTCTCTAAAGACATTTGCAGAATGCAAATAGTCATCAAATTGACACAAATCAACTCTTTAAAGCCCTGGAAAATCCCTCACTCCCCTCCCTAGATCCCTATACAGTATACATCTCTAGTCTTGATTAACTCGTTCTAAGCAGTAATTCACAAACTTCAGACAAGCAGAAACATATTCTTGAGGGTGTTTCCGAAGGTGAGCGACATGATCCGTGTCATCCCACACCACCTCCTGGGGGGTGTTTCATCAACATTTTCATCCGACAAGTTGTCAGATCTGACATCTTTCTCTGATGTTGATTGGCTGAGAGGTATTGTTACTATGGTAACTGTCGGATAAAATGGGACTTGTCGGATAAAACGTCCGACAAGTCCTTTCATGAAACGCTCCCCAGGACATCAAAGCCCTGTCGACGCCTTTCTGCAATCACTCCCTGGACGTCTTTGTAGGGAACAATCTGATCTTTCTTTGAATACAAAAACAGCTGGGGACACCGCATCCTGTCCGCAAGCATTGCTTTGTAGTAGGTGTCACGGTCTGATACTCCTCTCCTTAGGTAAGAAATAAAGGAGAGCACCATGAAGAAAATCCAAATCCCAAGAGACTTGATGAATTTGATGAACCAGTGTTGTGTTGGAGGCATCGCTGAAACCATTGCCCGGTAAGCGGTGGTGGCTGTTGGATACGAAGGCATGCTGTCGCATATGATTCCAACGATCTTCAGCTTAGCATTTCGACCGGGACTCGTTCCATTCACTATCTCGGTCAGGTGCCTGTAGACGTATCCCCCACCATTGCTGAAAGCATGGAAGAAGATGGGGTTCTCCTCAAGGCCAAGGTCGAAGAATGCTTCCAAGACCTTCAGCGCAACATTCCGAATAGCGTTCTTTTTCCTTGAGAAAATGTAGTCATGCGGCAGAATGTAGCGGATCGTGATGAAGCCTTTAGATTGGTAAATTGACCCGTATTTTGCAAGGTGCTTGTCCTGACAGCCGTACCAACCAAGCAGAAAAATTGCAGGAACTGTGTTCATGTCAGTTCTCTTCCGAACAGCAGATACATCATCAGACATGTCAGAGAGTTCTGATTTGCCTTGAGAAAAGTTGGTGGGGAAAATTACGTGGTATTCTAATTCCTCCATTACAGATAATGCATTTATCTATTAATGCAAAATGTGACAAATTGGCAATAGATTTATACCCGTACTAACTTCTAAGATAAGTCAGTAGTATTTTCTTCTATTTTAGTGAAACTGCTATGAATGATAGAGGTCGGTCCGACTGACTGTGCAGATGTAACTTACTACCGGTACCGGTACTACACGCCCACTTAATCGAGCTTGAGCGAGATTGCATGAATTTCTACCCCGGTGGCGCAGGCATAAATTTTCCTAATAATGCGGTAACTGGATCACCGCTGCAGCTGTTTGAGGGCCGTACGCGCATGCGCAGTGCTAGGAAAATCTAGATAAGCTTCACGTTTCTTTGGAAACGTACTCGACCGCTGCTTGCCTGGCATCCACTGACTATATTTTGGTGAGTTAAGAACCATGCCTAGTTATTCACAGTTTGAAATTTAAATGAGAAAACAAATTATTTGAATACTTCACTACGAATTCAAGTATATGCTTCATTAAGCGAAGAGGAAGGAAACCAAGAAGTCCGCGATTACCAATTCGAAGTTCGCACAAATGTTTTGAATATTCGATAGCCTTAACTCGGGATTTATCTCATGTGCAATTCGGACGATTGTATCATAGTATCGTGTTTTTTATATTGGCAATGTGTGCATAAGAATTGCATGTATCAGAAACTGTAATAGCCTCAAGGGTGCGTCCATCCAAACATTTGCAATATTGTCATTATTGATGTTACTGGGCATGTGTTTGACTGTGATTCAGGGTGACCAGATTTCACAAAATGAAATATGGATTATGGGACAATCGACAAAGCATGATGCAAGAGCCGATCGACCGAGCCAGGTCTAAATAATAAAAAAATTACAGCGAAAGCTACACAATTAGGCCTAGGCTAATGTTAAAAAATTAAAAGAAAAGGAAGTGAGGGTGAATGAAAGAATGAAACTTGAAAGAGAGAGAAACTTTCAAGAAAAGAGATGAGTTAAGAAAGAGAGAGAAACTGAAAGCAAAAAATGAAGGGGGAAATAAAGTAAAGAAAATCAAGGAAAAGAAGAAAAAAAAAGAAAGAAAGTTGGAATAAAAGAAGGAAAAAGAACAAATAAAAGAAAGAAAGGTTTCGGTCATTCTTTGAAATGATAAAGAAAGGAAGGGAAGATAGATGAATGAATGTTTGAAAGACAAAGGAGAGAAAGAAAAAAAAAGAAAGTAAGAAAAAAGGAGGCAGAAAGGAAGAATGAAGGAAAGAAAAATGTTTCCTTCATTCTTTGAAAGAAATAAGAAAACAGTGAAGGGAAAGATTTAAGGGAAAAGAATTAAATAGAAAAAAAAAAGAGGATAAAGAATGAAGCCTTAGGGAGGAGAGAATGAACAAAAGAAAGAAAGTACAGTAATGGAAGGAGAGAAAGATCGAAAAGAAAAAGGAGAGAAAGGAGAAGGAAGCAAAGAAAAGTTTAAGGAAAGAAAGAATGAAGGAAATAAAAAATAATAGAAGGAAAGAAAGAAAAATTAACAGAGGAAGGATCAGGAAAGAAAGCTAGGAAAGATTGGAAATAAAGATAGATGGAACAAAAAAGGCAAGCAGGAAGGATAGAATTAAGGATGAAGAAAGAAGGATAGAAAAGATAGAAAAATGAAAGAAAGTGGAAAAAAGTTCTTCAAGCAAACAAAAACATCCAATCATCTAACAAAAATCTTAATGATATTTGGGGCTTTTTAAAATATATTTTACAGATTGTTAGAAAACTAAAATGTTTTAGAAGTGAATAAAATTCCAAAAGTGAAACATTGTAAAACTTAAATGAAACATCACGGCCCACTCACAGGCATCTCTCATCCCATTTACAAGTTCGTACCGATCACAACACGGCTCTCTAGTAAACGAAAACTCAATAACTTGCTCCTCTGATTACATCACCAAATCAGTAATCTGAGAATCCATAATATACATGTAACTGTAAAAATTTCCCGCCGATTTTGTGATGATTTTGGTGGAAAACTGTTTATCATGGGAGATTGTTTGGGCCATTGAGATTCTGCTCGGATTATACATGCCTAGCTAGCTAGTAGCCTGCCACACACAGGCAGGAGGCCAGTGCAGGCCATGTGCATGCAGCAGCTAGTACATGTATACATGTATATGCTGACTTTGTGTGTGGGGGTGTGTTTGTATGTTTTACTGTACTCGATGGAAGAAGAAGAACTTAGTTTTGCATGCAAACAATTTAGTCCCCTAAAGCCGTGGAGTCTGGAGTGTATGCCTAACTTGAGGGATAGATCGACATCTCCCAAAATTTAACCACAATGGTTGTGCTGAATGATGACCCCCAAAATGTTCCACCTTTTGCCTCCTTAGGCTAGTTTCCAACTTAAATCTGTCAGTTGAACCTGTTTTTATTTTTTTGTTTGGTACCATGTAAAAGAGTACAATCTGGTCTTCATTTTTTACACACTGGCATGAAAACAATGAATTTTATTTAGGTCTAGTCATAGAAAAACTAAAAATATTTGAAAAATAGGAAATGCTTATTATTTTTATGAAAAGTTCTTGATTTTCCCATTAATTTTCAATGGGAATCTAAAATCACTGATTCATTTTTTCCTTATTAAAAAAAATCTGACAGTTTATCCTGACTTTGAATTATGTGAGAGAGAATACCTTATGAAATTCTAACTTGTTTATGTCCAAGCATGAAAGCGAAACTTGACAGTTTTATAGTAAGATAAAGGCCGTTTTTGTGGGGGCCCAGTGACTATTTTCTAAATAAAACATGGGGTGAAAATAACAGAAAATTGTAACAGCTTTGTAGGGCTTTATCTCTTTGAAGGATTGTCCAAATTTACTTTTGTGATTTGATCATTGTCAAATTTATTAAGCAGATGCAAGAATAAAGGCGAAATGCTTACAGTAGAAAAATCATCTGGTCTCCCTATAGGCCTGATTACTGCTCAAACTTTTAACAATGCATCAGCAGCCTTTAATTGTCCATTCCTTTAAAAACCAACTTAATTCTTACTCAAATTTTTAGACCTTTGTATACACAAATCCTTGAAATGTATGAAAAAAATCTTGAAATTCCCCAGTTTTAAGTAAGAACATCACAAATTATGCACTTCTGCAATTAAAGACATTCTAACAAGTAGTAAATTGTAAAGATCACTGATTTGAAACATCCCAAATATCCAGCACACAGTCATGGGCCAACAAGCTTAAATACACAAAGTAAATATTGTGTTCTCAAAGCCTTTCTGTCTGCTGATCTATGTTACTGCACCAACCCCTTCTAATGATAATAATCACCCTCACTTTCAAAATGGTATGAGTGAGAGAAATGTACTTTAATACCGGTACCTAACATTACAAACTGGAGATTATTTATGGCATTCATCCTTTATATCTAATTCTTGTTTCTTCCTGAAAGGTACTGTACTTCAAGAAGGAAATCGACCCATGTGTGTCAACCAGTGAACAGTAACTAACCATATCCGCAGGTTGAGCTCAAAATGGCGTCCGCAACTACAGCAACTAGCAACATGCTCTCGTTGCTGAGAGAATGGGATAAGGGGTCCAAATCCGTCCGGGCTCAGATTCTCCAGGAATTTGTACTCAACAACCAGAACAAGACCGGGCCAGAGATCGAAGCTCGCTTTGCTCAAGGTGCGAGTTTATTCTTGGCAAGGTTGACTGCCTGGCTCCGCCTAACGTATCCTTGAAAAACAAAGTCAAACGTATTCAAAGAAGTCCAAACATTACACTTGTAAATGTTTCCTACAATCTCTTGACCATAGTTTATGCAGAATTCATGTATTACGCAATGTTATATTGATGGAAGCATTTTTCTTTTACTGAACACTGCTTGTAAATAAAAGAAAATGACCTTTTGCTATAAATACATATAGAGGAAATGAAGATGTATTTTTTTTTGATTGATCGTCTTTGTTCATATTGTTTTCTAAACGCACCCTCTTTGCAAGTATGCAACACATTTCTGTTCATGAAATTCAATAATGCATTGTTTAAACTACAAATTCAAACCACCACTGTAAACTCTTATTTATTTCTTACAATGTCTATCAATGTGTCACCGACTGGTACATTTAAAAGACTTGCGTGTCTGACAAGTAAAAATTTACAGTTTCATTTATTTTTTCAAACCATTAATTCAAAATCAAAACTCTTCCCAATGTCTCATAATACTGTTGCCCCTACCAGTATAATTGATAGACTCATGCAGGGTTCCCATAGTCATGGAAAATCCTGGAAAAATGTGTGGTCATGGAAAGTAAGTCAGGGAAATCAGGAAAATTTGTGAAAAGTCTTGGAAAAGTCATGTGTTCAAGATACGTTTGAATTTTGGGTGTTGGTGAAACAAAAATGGTACCCTGGTCAGGAACAGCCCATATATACTAAATGATTATACATGTAGATGTACATGTCAAGATAGTGGGTGGAATGGATGGCTGTGAGGAGATAGGTGGAGGCCATCATAACGTGCCAGAAAGAAAGTCATGGAAAGCAGCAATTTAGTCATGGAAAATTTATGGAATTCTTTTTTTCAAATTTCTGTTGGAACCCTGTCATGTGTCAAGTAGAAAATTCATAAAAGATCTCCTTTTATGATGCAAAGGGTCGATGCTTTCTTTCATTTTCAAATTCTGATAGGTTGGACTTTTTCACTTTTTGTCTACATCACTACACACCTTGCAGTAAATCCAGTCAGAATGAAGTTTTCTCTTAACCAATATTTCAAACAGATATATGGTAGGCACATGTTTAAATCTTCAGCTTCAGGCCATGACTATCTTCCTATCAGCATCTAGTGGGTAAGTATCTTTAAATAGCCAAGCATTCATTTAACATTAAGCTTCTCTCTTTATTAGAACTCTTCATTAGAAATATAATATTTGGTTCCCCTTTGAATTTTCCAAGTTTCCTGTAATGGAGAAAAGTGACCTTGACATAAAAACATTGAACTTTGAGGCCTGCAGTATAATTTTCAGTTTATATTCTGAATGCAGGCACATTATGCATCTGTTTCACTTTGAAATTTTGTTTGCTCACTTTTCCAGAATCTAAGCAGCGGAAAAACTGAGTACAGTATGGACTGCGACACTTCACTGGTCAAACTTTCCTTTTCTTGTATTCATACATGTATATAAAAAGAATTTGTCTGTGTTTTTATCATGGCTATAGATTTTGTTTAATACTGTGTCCTCTGTTATGATCTCTAGTTGGTACTTCCAGATTTGGTTTTAAACTTGGATTGTAATGATTAAAGAGCTATATGTTTTGATCATGACATTACCTCCAAACCAGACCAAAAATAGGAGAATAATTTTTAGGGCTACTTTTTCACAACTTAGTGCCTAAATCTGCAACATCTAGGATAAGCTTTAACAATGCAATGAAGTATGATTTTGTTGGGCTCGTTCTATTTTCCAGGGTTTTTCAAAAACATTCAGGGGCTGAATTGCCCCAAGTTCCAGTGTAACTTTTACCCTGCCTCAAACTCTTATATGTGTATAGCAGGGTTACCATTGTCTGTTTTAGTCCTGTACATTCTGGGCCCTGTACTATACTATACAAACAATCGTAAAATTAAGCCAAACTGTAAATCTATGGCAAACCGTGTATGCACAAACAGGTACATTCAATTCTTAAATATCAATCATATCTCCCTATGTCAACCGCTGCTCTCTCCTAGACACAAGTTTCTTGCCGAGTTCTTGGAGGTAGGTGGAGTGATGACAGTCCTTGAGATACTAGGTTTGAAGCAAGCCAAGGAAGAAGACAAGACACAAGCTCTTCTTCTTCTCCAGTGCATAGCCAACTCAGGCCGGAAATATAAGGAACTCATCTGCGAGAGTTATGGTAAGTTATTGAGTATTTTTAATCATAAAAGGATTGGGGGAGGGGGAGGGGGGGTTGGTATTGATTCACCCCCTATATAATTGTTTTGTGATAAGTTTTAAGGCAAGTTTTCTATTTGACAAAATTTTTTGTTAGCATGCAATTTTTAATTTGACACCTTTTTGGTGTTGATTGGGTGTGAGGTTACAGAGTTATTACCTATTTTTTTCTCATCAGATCAAAGAATTTGTCCTTATGTTGATAGATGCTGCATAAGTATGAAATGATAATGAAAACTAAATAATACATACAAAATCATAAGCATTAAAGTACATCCAAGCAATCAATTTAGATTTTGGACCTTATAGGTGTAAATGAACTATTTCACAATTTGATTATTTGCATTTATTAGGCATGATGTATTGAAATATAAACAAAAACACAAATGTACATGTAGGAATTTTGTGGAAAATCTGCATTTTTTAAATAATTAATCATGCATAATTGAAAAAAAGAAAAAGGTCTGAAGTGCTCTTCCAAGTGACAATCTGTGTGTTCTTTGTTGAAATAATCCGGTGCACAAAATAAAGACACAGGTGTAGAGAAAGGGAATCAGTTGTATATTACTATCACTTTATTATTATCTCCTTCATACCTCAGTTCAGTTTTTACTCCAATACTGTCTTCAGACTTCACATACAAGGTTCGCATAATGCATATAAAATCCAAATACAAGGTTGCATGGTATGCCTACAGTCTTACGATTGAAGGGTCCTCTCTAGGACACACCCTAAATGCCAACCAAAGTATTTGTCCTTTTCATTCAATACCTGGCCTGGTGCAGGCATACAATACAGGCTGACTTGCATTGTATATAATTTTCTTTTATTCAGGCTCTATGTCTAAGAGTTATGATTGCACCTTTATTCACATCATTACATAATATTTCATTCTCATCTTCTCATCTCCTCCAGGTATTCGAGCTGTTGCTGAATGCCTGGCTAGGTCCAAATCAGAAGAGACCCAAGAATGCGCTCGTAGTCTTCTTCAGAACCTGGCCCAAGGGAACCCTAAGTTCCAGTCCCAGGTCTATAAAGGCCTGATAGCCCTCTTGCCGTGCAGCTCACCTAAGGCTCAGCAGATGGCTGCACAGACCCTAAGGATAGTGCAGGTATAGAACAGAATTATCTCAAGAACTATATGAAGTATGAAAATTACCCAATGGGTGTTTCATGAAGCTGTTCGTAGTTAAGAGCAACTTTAAGAACGACTGGTGATCCTTTCTTGTGATAAATGGTGTATTCATTGGCGATGGTTATGCGCGTGAGAAAGGTTCACCCGTCATTCTTAAAGTCGCTCTTAACTTACGAACAGCTTTATGCAACGGCCCCCTGAGACCACAAGATTAGCAAAGTTTGTGTAGGGTCTACACTAGGTCATATTAAAGCAATCCATATTTTCTTATTGCCCTCACATTTAATTATACAGCATCCAGATCTTGTTCAGAATGGGAGCTGCGAAGCTTTTGCTGGTCAATGTACAATGCCTTTATTGGTTGATCTGGGGCCCGTCTTACAAGGAGTTACGATAGATCCAATCAATCGTAACTTTATGGAAATCCATCAGTGTCATGATTTTTTCTGCAGGAAATTTGCAAAATTTCCTTTGCAAACAAAGAAGAACACACCAAATTGTCAAGAAATCAATGAATTTATGGATATACATTCATATCTAATGTTTTTTAAAACAGACCTGTATTTTTATATGTTGAATTTACTGGCTTTCCATACTTAGGATTGATCGGATCAATCGCAACTCTTTCTAAGGCGGGCCCCAGAAATCATTATTTTAGATAAATAATAATAATAATAATATGTCCATTTATATAGCGCAGTTACTATGTGCGTATACTCAACTGCGCTTTGATACTTGGTCCCGGGGGGGGGGCCACTTCCATTGACGAGTGGATACCATGCGCGACCACGGGGTCTCGAAAAGCACCCTAAACACGTATTTTCCATGTTCTGAAAATGCACCTCTTAACAAGTATTGGTGTCTGAAACCCTACCCTTAACAAGTATTGGAAACAAAACTATACTCTTGGCAAGTATTCCCTGAAATGAACCCCTAAACAAGTATACAGCGATATTTTATTGTTGTGTCACGCGTCCGTCGGTCGTCGGTTTTACCTAATTTACACACCATTTGGTTTATACGGCCCCACTTTCCTCACCTCGCGCAAATCGGGACTCTAAACACGTAGTGTTGGGGCAAAAGGACATCCTCTATACAACATTTTAATTTTGTTGCATCATCCCCGCAAATTTGACCCTAAACACGTAGCTTTCCTAGCAAAACAGATACCCTTTTTTCATTATTTTTGTGTTTTTGACACCCTTATCACGTTACGTACGTAACATGCCCTATCTTGAAAAAGACATCCTTTTTACATGTTTTTTTGGTCGCGCATGGTATCCACTCGTCAATGTAAGTGGCCCCTCCGGGTACTTGGTATCATATATAGATTGGAGTAAATGAAATTAAAATGTGTTGCCATCTTGTAAATGTTAATTCTAAACAAAAAAAACATAATTCCTGGTGGGTGTTTCATAAAGCTGTTAAAAGTACACATGACTTAATGCTTTGTTTTATGCATGACTGGAACACGTTCTTACATGTAGGTGCTAAGTCAGCTGCATAGGGATATATAATTGAATGCAAGAAAGGGTCACCAGTCGTGTGTAAAAAGGTGCTTAAAGTTATCTGTAAGTAACAGCTTCAATGAGACACCTGCCAGTTCTTCGTTTTTATAAGAAAATAACTTTCTAAAGCATGTGGTTTGAATTGAAATTAATTTGATTTTACAGAAAATAGTTGGGCATGCCAATCCGAATATTGTGGAACCCACCGTAGCACTTTTGAGGTCCTATCATCTAGAAGTACAATTTGAAGGTAAGTATTTTACTTCCGTTCATCTCATTATTCTGTATGTTCTGGGACTTCGACTCTTGATATTTCTATTCCACAAACTAGACGGTCATGGGGAGACCACACATTTGCATCAGCTGCTCCCCATCTATGGAGCAATCTTCCAACTAAACTAACTGCCCTTTCACACGGTAAAAAATTGTAATTTGAATGATGATTCCAGTGAAAAATAAGGCTAATGACGAATATTCAAAGGCCCTAAAAGGCTGTAGATCAGTAGAACATTTCAAGGCCAAACTTGTAGTTGTCACGTGTATGTGAAATAGGGTGGCTATGTTTTTGCGCATTATAAATGTCTATATCATTCGAAAACTCTGAATGATCAATATTCTGAAGGTCAATTTATGGATGTTCCTCAGTCCGAAGGTTTGTTATTCCGAACATGAAACAAAGTTAGATATTTTAAAGGTCACTGAATCCGAAATGAAATAAGGTCTGTTATTCTGAATAGACTGAAAATAAAGTTGGGTCTGTATAGTCCATTACTCATTTTTGTCTCACCTGCATAGCAGAGTGAGACTATAGGCGCCGCTTTTCCGACGGCGACGGCGGCGGCGTCAACACCAAATCTTAACCTGAGGTTAAGTTTTTGAAATGACAGCATAACTTAGAAAGTATATGGACCTAGTTCATGAAACTTGGCCATAAGGTTAATCAAGTATTACTGAACATCCTGCCTGAGTTTCATGTCACATGACCAAGGTCAAAGGTCATTTAGGGTCAATGAACTTAGACCATGTTGGGGGAATCAACATCAAAATCTTAACCTAAGGTTAAGTTTTTGAAATGTCATCATAAATTAGAAAATATATGGACCTAGTTCATGAAACTTATACATAAGGTTAATCAAGTATCACTGAACATCCTGCATGAGTTTCACGACACATGACCAAGGTCAAAGGTCATTTAGGGTCAATGAACTTTGGCCGAATTGGGGGTATCTGTTGAATTACCATCATAACTGTGAAAGTTTATGGATCTGATTCATGAAACTTGGACATAATAGTAATCAAGTATTACTGAACATCCTGTGCAAGTTTCAGGTCACATGATCAAGGTCAAATGTCATTTAGGGTCAATGAACTTTGGCCAAATTGGGGTATTTGTTGAATTACAGCCATAAATTTGAAAGTGTGTTGGTCTAGTTCATAAAACTTGGACATAAGAGTAATCAAGTATCACTGAACATCCTGTGCGAGTTTCAGGTCACATGATCAAGGTCAAAGGTCATGTAAGGTCAAAGAACTTTGGCCACGTTGGGGGTATTTGTTGAATTGCCATCATATCTCTATAAGTGTATTGGTCTAATTCATAAAACGTGGAAATACGAGTAACCAAGTATCACTGAACATCTTGTGCGAGTTATAGTAGTTTTCAAAATCAGCACTGCTGCTATATTGAATCGCGTGATGCAGGTGAGACGGCCAGAGGCATTCCACTTGTTGTACTATCAAACCTTATTTTATATTTGGACTATCAACCTTTGTAATGATGAGTAGACAATCTCTTCACTCGCCGCACCTCAGAACTAGTTTGAGCCCACTTGGACTTTCAGTTTAGTCTAATTTCCGTTTGGACCAACCATCACTTGGTCTAACACTCAATTGGTCTATCATTTACTCCAATACTCAGATGATCTAATTTCCTCTTCATCTACTAATAGTATTTGCACTTAGTCAAATTTAAATTTGGTTCATAAAACAGATCATCTAATAATATATATTAAGTGGTGTGAGATTAAGTGGATATTAGTTGAAACAGATGGAGCGTAATTGGAAGTTAGAAAAAGTAGCCAATCGGCTAAATAGAAATTAGACCAGGGGGGTATTTCACAAAGATTTAAGTATGGCTTACAGTTGCACTTAAATGCCTCGTTGCGTGCGGTATAAAGGCATGACCACATTGGTCAGATCATACCAAGAGGACGCACTTTACTGCGTATTGATCAATAAGATTGCGTGTTTCATATCATGTACGCGTCGGCATTAAGTGCGACTCTAAGTCATACTTAAATCTTTGTGAAACAGCCCCCATATGTTTAGTAGACAATCTAGGATTAGACCATATGTGATGAGACCAGACAAAAAGCAGACAAAGTGGGTGTAGACCCAAGTGCTCACTAGATCCAGCAATGGAGTCAAGACCACGCCATGCTGATCTTGATCATTAGTTTAGACCCTAGTCTCTTTTTATATTGGAGAAATTTAATTAAAGAGAAATTCCAGTAGTTGCAGTAAACACTGATTTCATGAGAAAGTCTGTAAAACAAGGCTTAATTGTCAGTATATCAACGAGGATCTAGATCTGGTACAGTTACATAAACTGAACTTCGTGAAATCTTGAAATCTACGCTGAAAAATGTTCAGACTGAAGATCCCCAACACAGATAAGCGCACGTGGGACAGTGTATAATTATTGCTTTGAATGTCGGGCCTGACGCTCTACCCGAATCCTGTGCTTATTTGCTGATTTCTCAGCAATTACACAATTTCTTCCAGAATCCTTTGGCACATACGTTTTATTTTATACAAACAGACACTTTGTTGGTCATTTCATTGGATTCTGTACGAACTCATTTTGATATCGTTACCAAAACTAGCATTTACCTTTAAAAAGCCTTGAGACAAAAAAATCTTGAAACTCCATCCCTTTCTAGGTCAAATGCCTGTTTTATCAATTTCATGACCAAACTCACCCTTCCCCCTCTTTCTCTGCCTCACAACACACACACCCCCACCCACACAGGTACTGAGTTGATCAAAGATTTGATGAACTATGAGATCCAGGACCAGCTACTGACCAATCTTGTAGCAGCATTGGTTCCATCCAGAGAGGAGGTACTCCAAAGACCAGAAATCCTCGATGGTAAGAGTCAATATTCCATTTTATCAGCTTGTATTATTTTGAAAATACAGGAACAAAACTATGGATTATGCAGATGTCTCGAATTATTACTGAACTTCATTTGAGCATGAATTTAGTGCTCCTTGCCAAAAGCATGCATTTATTGGACTTTTTTTTTAGTGTACTCCATGAAAAAAACGTAGTTATGCTCATAAAATCTGCATAGTCTATTCTTTTGTACCATTGTATAATGGAAAGCTCTTGAGAATATGGGACATATTATTTCTGCACAGAGGACTGATTTAGAATGCTGTTGCACCAATATGCATTGATATATTGCAACAGCTTATAAATGGGCACGTCGTGGTCAAGTGGTTCTGACTCTCGCCTTTCAAACAGACATAAGGTCGTGGGTTCAAATACTAGCCATGGCATGTTTTCCTTCAGTAAGAAATTTATCCACACTCCTGTACTTGACCCAGGTGAGGTGAATGGGTACCCGGCAGGTTTAATTCCTCACATGCACTGAGCGCTTTATAAATCCAGCTATTATTATTATTAATTCTGTATCGTGATGCTTTGTATTCATAACACAATTATTTGACTGTATCTGTTTGCATTATGTATTCCCGCAGATTGGATTAGTCAGACCTTAAAAGTATTAAAGTGCATGCATTCAATATGCCTGATAATGTAAATTATTATTGATTCACTTTGATTTGCTTTATCAGATCCAAGTGCTCCAGACCTGAAGCGCCCTCTAGCTGTTTTTGTACAACAGGCATCAGCATCCAAAGTTACAGGGTGAGTAGTAAAGTACAGATGATCCAATGATAAAAATTCCTTTCAATCATTTGAAAATTTTAGTTCATCAGACAAAACCAAAGAAATCAGGGAATTTTTAAAAAACTGTGTTTAGTCCTGTCAGGGTAAAGTCAGGTAATTTTGATTTGCCCCAAAAATCGAAAATAGACAGACTATGTTGGGAAATCTAAAGCTCCCTAATAACTAGAAATAACCCATCACCGGGGATGTCATTTTTCGGAATAAAGTCTGAATTCAGACCTATTCAATGTATTTCCTGCCATAGAAAACAACCATTTCATATAAAAAAAATCTATTCCAAGTGGCATCCCTGCATAATGTGAAAGTACTTGTTGCCGAGCTTGCAGCTAGGTGTAGGTCTGCCGAAGATTGATTATAAATCAGAAGCACTTGAACAAATTTTACCACTCAACAGATAGATAACCTGACAAGAAAGATGGGAAAAGTTTACTTGTAAATTGTACAACATTTTTAAACATTTGATAAACTATAAACTTGTATATGTCCATTCTGTACATGTATTTATATGCAAAATTATGAATCCTCCTCCAGTGATCCTGCAACCATCCTTTATAAGCTCATTTGGGGCCAGTAACACCAAGGTTAGCAATTATTCGTTCGCTCAGACCTGCCAACCAGTACGTTTTTGGCGTATTTAGTACGTTTTTGCAACCAAAATACGGCACTACGTTTTTTCTTTTAAAAATACGTTTTTGTAAAAAAAAATAAAAATCGTAATATATTGAGAAAAATCATCTCTATATGTCTCTATTTCATAAAACTTACACAAATATGGTCATTAGATCAATGTCATTTCAGGTAACTTGTTTTTTTTTCAATCATTTTGTTAAAACCAGGGTGAGATATACATGTACACATGTTACAATGTTTTTTTTTTTCATCTGCAAGAGCAGTGCGCATTTTAGCTTGCATGCAGCTTGAGCGCCGCCGCGATGAGCGAGTGCGCCACGCATTTTATTATGAAATAAGTTTTTTATCACAGAATACAGTTTTTCATTCCCAGAGGTTGGCAGGTCTGTACGCTTGATTTTCATGATTGATTGTACATTGTCATTGTAATCAATGGTAGAAAAATGTTCTACGATCATTTCTTAGCTTGTTGTTACGGGCCCCTTGACCTGTACCATAAAGCATAGTGATCTAGGGCTCGGTTTCTACTAATGATTGCATAGATTATGGTGTATGACCAATCATATAAATCAGTCCCACATTAAATTGCTATGGTTAATGTTACTTGGACCGAGGTCATAAATAATAAATATAACACCTGATTGTTGATTTGTTTCTCTTCATCCTCTAGTGTCATTATATCGGGCCAGTCATTTTAACCAGTGTTTCTATATCTTGTAGCATTTTAGCGAGGGAATCCCACCAGAATTGTGAGAAACTCATCCAACTCAGAGTGGTACACAATCTCCTTATAGCGATGGGTAATGAGGATCATGCAGATAGCCAGAGACAAGCTAGTATCACATTAGAGGTTTGTCACACTTATATGTTAACTCTTTAAAGGTCAAGTCCATCCCAGAAAAAATGTTGATTTGAATAAAAAGATAAAAATCCAACAAACATAACACTGAAAATTTCATCAAAATCAGATTTAAAATAAGAAAGTTATGACATTTTTTAATTTCGCTTGATTTCACAAAATAGTTATATGCACATCCTGTTCGGTATGCAAATGAGGAGACTGATGACGTCATCCACTCACTATTTCTTTTGTATTTTGTTATATGAAATTTGAAATATTCTGATTTTCTCCTCATTGTCAAGTGAAACAATGATTAATTCTCCCTGAACATGTGGGATTAGCATTATTTAATACTATATGATTCAGTCAAGTTGGTCCTCATTGTCAAAGCTGTAAAAAACGAAATATTGCATAATTCAAACAATAAAAAACAAAAGAAATAGTGAGTGATGGACATCATCGATTGTCTCATTTGCATGTCACTGAGTTGTGCATATAAACATTTTATGAAAAATAAGCGAAACCTTAAAATGCCATAACTTTCTTATTTTACATCCGATTTTTATGAAATTTTCAGCGTTATGCTAGTTTGATTTTTCTCTATTTATTCAAATCAAAATTTTTCTGGGGTGGACTTGACCTTTAAAAGCATATTTATTCTTTTATTTGAACTAAATGCTAGCAGAAAATAAAACTTTTATTTTTAGGAGTGGTTATAGTCTTATTTTTTTTTGTTATCAGTGTTATTTTTTAATGTTAAACTCAATTTTTGCTATTTTGATGTATTTTTCCATCTTTCAGTACCTGGTCAGTACATTTCCTATTGTAGATGAAAACTGCAGAGAAGCAATGGGGGACACACTATATCAGATGTTTATGGTAAGCTTCAACATTTTTGGTATTACATTGAAATGCTGGTATTTTTTATTTTTATTTATTTATTTCCACATTCCAATTTAAAAAAAAAGCATATACAAGTGTAATCATTTTTTTCTTAGCATAACATAATAAGCAAATGATATAATTAATAACATATGCATATATACAATCTAATTGAAATATACTTATACCTGATAATTTTTTTTTTCAATTGTTAAAAAAATAGCAGATTTTTATATATATATATATACATATATCAACACTAATACATTTTGAAATGTGGGAGACCTTCATCTTAAGCTTAGAGCTTGAATCATGTTCATCTATCCATTGAGTATTCGATATAGCGCCTTTTCCTTGTCTGGCAATAGGATATGTATCATTCTTGAGTGCATGCTGTTGAGACTTCAGTTAGTTTCATATTCATTGATAGCTGATTATTGTGTATTATTTATTTATATATATACATATATATGTAGATAAAAGTATATATATGTATATATATATGTACATTTTGAAATGTGAAATGTGAAATATATATATAATCAGTATATTTTGTTGTCAGTCTATTGGGGGATGTTCACTTGTGTTCACAAGTAAATTATTTTTGTAGGCTGAAAGTAATTGGAGAGTGGAAAAAAACTCCCTCAGCTTACTTTAAAAAATAGCAACTCCCACAAGAAGGGAGAGCGAGAGATTAAAAAAGATAAGAGAGAAAAATATAAAGTGGGGAACTTACAGGAAGAAGAAAACGATTAACAGAAGGTGGATAGAAAGTCAATAATTGTAATACACACTGTAGAATTGATTATACATGTAGCTGTCTGTTCATGTAGCATAATATGAACAATTACAGCTCGAATAAGTGCATTTTAATGCCCTCAAAGCATTTATATTCTTGTTATATTGTTAAGATATTACAGTTTCATGTTATCACACAAATGAATCATATCTAAAGAATGATTTCAGATGATATCTAAAGTGCATGGCATTGTGCTATTTCAAGATGGTGGAGGGTTGCCAAAGAAATGTAAATACAAGTCGTTTTCAGAACAATATAGGGTTTTGACCTTGGTTTGTCTTGTTATCAGTTCATAGTACTCTGATCCATCTGACTCATACAATGTATAGTCTTGATGGTGCAGAAATCTATACTAGAGAAACCCTTTTGCAAACTATTGATGGTTGGAGTTTGACAAAGGAAGTTCAAACCACAATAGTTTGATTCGATGCAGAAATTATTTTTAAAACAATCATTGTAATACAGTGGTGCTAAAAAAGTTAGTGAACCCCACCAGAAAATGCACTCCTTCATGCTGAGTGTTGAACATAGACAACAATAATACAATGTTCGGCGAGCCCAGAGAAACACACTTTATTGGATGTAATATTTTATCACCAGACTTCACCATTATATATCGATAACATAGCAGAACTTGAAAATTTTAAATATGATCATTTTCTGGTGGAGTTCACTAACTTTTTTAGCACCATTGTATGTATATTTATATTTGATGTAGTTTTGTCTTTGGAGTTTAAATTACAAATACCAGTTTCATAAAACTATGTTTGAAATTACCAGATCAAAAAGCTACCTAACACTGGGAATGAATAATTCAATGACAACAAATTGTTTTCAAGGTCATCATGCTGTTGAACAACTCCCCATTTAATGTGCTACTTTGACAGTGATTGATATCCCTTATCTTTTCAAAAACTTCAATTAATCAAATCAAACGCAGTGACATATGATAGCCATCTTACATTTACCCCATTGTATGAAGATCATTCAACTGTGATGACAGAGTTTGTGATGACAGAGTTTGAAGTGTCATATTTGCCATATTTATAAGAACAATGCATTTGTCAAAACTGATTATGCAGGGATTCTTCTCAAGATATGTCATGGGACATTAAATGTATGATATAAAGAAAGATAACAGTGGACAATTCTAATACCAAAGATTATTCTGTAGAATTGAAGGTGTATGAATGTTATATAAACAAAGAGGCTTGAAATAATATGAGGAAAATGAGATAAGAGCCAATTATGTCCAATTCAGCCTAATGAAACAAAAGATAACTTGATCCCCTCCTTCCTCAGTTCCACTTTAAATACATGTATGAAATTCAGATTCCTACTGAGTTTCAGATTTGTTTTTTTTTAATGCATAATGCAATTTTACACAGTTTCAAGTGATTTTGAATGATTGGATCAAATCTAAATTAAAGCTAAATATTGTACAGTTGTGGGAAAATTGGCTCTTTGACAATTTGTAACTGTTTTGTCAGAGCTCTAGAAAGAAACGACTATATGTACATATTGATGTTAGATCTAGGATCATGGCAAACAATTGACACTGTTTTGCGTAAAGTTTGAACATTCAGTTATGGCTTAAAGTGATCGGTTAACATTGGTTTGACTTTAAAAAAATCTGAGCTAGAAGGTCACACTTGTCACCTGTGTCTGTGATATGTTACAAAAATGAAGCCCAGAAAAAATTGCATTGGAAAATAATTATTTAGTGCTTCAAAAATTGAAATATAAAGTGACCAAAAACACCATCTTAATTTCATCCCATACACTTATGTGTACTATTTAGTCGTCTGTAAGACGCCTATTTACAAAATCGGGGTTTGCCTTGTAGTTTTAGCTTTTCATTCTCAATAATGGTTGTTTTCAGGGTTTATTAGTTCTAATACGTGCACTTGTACACATGTTTCATCTTGGTTTGAGAATTTTTTAAATCGGCTGCTCACAAAGTTAAACAATACCTTTAACGCTGTAAAATATGAATCATTGTGACTTTTACATGGTATTGTACCAAGAATGATTTTTGTGCAGAAAATCAGTATTTATTCCTGAAGTACATGTATGGTGATTCATCTACATATACTTTGTACATTTCATTCTTTATGTTTTTTCAAGGCAGCTTTATATCTTTTGTGTCGTAATACATGTATGTGATGAATGTTCTACATCAAAACTAACAGTATGTAGTTGCAGGAAACATGTATTTCATGAGAAAGTCTTTAAAATCAAGCATAATTGTTGCCATATGATCATAGATCTAGATCTCATACATTTGATTAAACAGCAATCACACTGAAGATCGCACATACGGGACAGTGTATTACTATTGCTAGAAAAAAGAACCAACATTTGGCTACACAATTATTTCCAGAATCAATATGTATTTTTAACATTCAAACATTCAAATCCTTGTTTTGTCAATTTATCGGATCTGTTCATATTCATTTGGAGATCTTTAGTATTTACTACAATTGGCATTTATCTTAAAAATGTATATGTTTGTTTCCCCCCTACAGTCTAACCCTGAGAGTCTATACATGGTCATGAGTCCAGTGCAAGCGGACGTTCTTCGCTCAAACAAGGTCAACATACCGGGAAGTAGGTCACATATTTTGTTTTGTCTCTTAAAACCAGTGTTTGATAAGGAGTGAATCCATTATTTACGAAAGAGAGAGAAAATACATAAACAAATGAATCATTGTAGAGATAAAATATTGATTTTGCCACAGAAGTAAAATAAATGAAACTTGTCCTCATAGGGGACACTATCTTTGACTTGCAAAAATGTATTACATAGAAATTCTATATGGAGGAAGGGATTGTTTTGTCAACAAACGTTACTGGTAAAATCAACTTCAAGGAATCAAAACCTGTTTTTTGGGTATTTTTGGTATCGGAAATGGAAATAAATTACATAATTTCCTTATCAATAATGATGATTGATTATACGTGATCCAGGGAGCATTTCTTCTCTGAGCTTTATTTTATTTCAAACTGTCTTAAAACCATAGAGGCTTGAATTTTCATAGATATAGTAATGGTAATAATGATGGTGATGATGATTATGATGATGATAATAATATAATAGTGAAAAAAATTATAATTATGATGGTGATGATGATGACAATGATGATAATAATGATAATAATAGTGAATACTAATCATATCAATATTAACAAATAATATTTTCTCTCAAAAGAGTAATGTGCTGGGGGTATTGTATCATTTCCTTTAATTTCCAGGTATGCCAATAAAGCGAAGAAAAAAAAGAAGAAGATAAATATAATAATAATAAAAAGAATTATCTAAACTTAAGTTTGATCTGCTGTTTCCAGTGCTCATTGCAAATTAGTCATTATTATGGAATGAATGGCGCAACCCCAACTTTAGGACTTATCTATATCTTTCTACCCTTTACTTTTCATCAGTTGTGGACGGTATGGATTAAAGACAACGAGTGCCTCGCAAGAGATGATCCGTCCAAGTCAGGAAAGTAATGCATCATGCATGTATCATCTTCATCATCTGTTATGGATTATGACATCATATCCCATTGCATGCTGGGTATCTAAAATTACAAAACAGATTAAAGCCAACGAGTGCTTCACAAGAGATGATCCGTCCAAGTCAGGAAAGTAAAACATCATGCATGTTCCATCTTCATCATCAGTTATGGACTATGACATCATATCCCATTGCATGCTGGGTATCTAAAATTACAAAACAGATTAAAGCCAACGAGTGCTTCACAAGAGATGATCCGTCCAAGTCAGGAAAGTAAAACATCATGCATGTTCCATCTTCATCATCAGTTATGGACTATGACATCACATCCCATTGCATGCTGGGTATTTGAAAATAAAAGACAGATTAAAGCCAACGAGTGCCTCGCAAGAGATGACCTGTCCAAGTAGATTCCAGTAAGGGAAAGTAAACCAACCTGCATGTGTCGTCTTCATCATCAGTTATGGATTATGACATCATATCCCATTGCATGATGGGTAATTGTGTAGGAAATTTGAACACTACTTCCTTCCACCTCACTGAACCTCCCCTCCCCAGAAGAAATCCCTTTACTCTGATTTTTGTTTTGGGTCTCATATTTTTTAAATTTCATTAAACAATTGGCGATTTTGCTCTGACAACTGAACATTATAAGCTACTGAAATCCTTGCATCTGATTAGCTCGGGTCAAAATAGTCGGTTTAAATCAGTGACTCGCTCTCCCGTGTTCTTCCTTTGCTAAGCTCAGAGATCAACTGCTCCGTTGGAATTCATTAAACGCTCTATATTGCAATGAAGTTAAGTACTAAGTTTTGGCGAGTTGTGTGGAGGTTTTTTAGGAAATATATAATAAGCGTGTGACTGTGTGCTCCAGCACTCTCCTCCATTGAAATTGGTCACCTTTGTATTAACAAAAAAAAATCAAAAATGAAAGACTGAAAAAAGTGAATGAATTATTATCGTTTTTTTATTGATATTGAATCAGAAGATCGTATTCTTACTTTATATTAGGTTTAGAATAAAGTGCTCATATGTCTCTAATTTATGCCTAAAAAATGTTTGTTTGTATTGATATTTTATTGAATATTTTCATAAAATTGAATGCCAGTAGTGCAAAACCTAAAAACATGGTCAGTGATAGCAACCTTATTAATACTTTAACTCCATTAATCATGTTGGGGATTATTACACATTGGGAGTGTTCCATCAACATTTTGTCCAATAAGTTTTCAGATCTGACACCTCTCCTTGATTGGTAAAATTGCCAATTTGTCCACTCACCACATGGTCTACCTTTATTTAGTCTAATGCCATTCCATCCATCAACATTTCATCTACCAACCATTTGGTCAAATCATCACTTCGTCTAATCACCAGTTCATCTCATAACCAGTTGGTCTAATGTTCGTTTTATTTTCATTCATTTTGCCCAAATAACATTTAGTCTAATTAGACCAAATGGTATATGGACTAAATGGGTATTGGGCCAACTGGTAATGAGACAAAATGTTGAGTGGATGAAATGGCAATTAGACCATATAAATATTGGACGAACCGATGGTAGACCAAATGATAGTAGATGAGTTGGCAATTGGATGAATTGGCATTGGACCAAATGAAACTAAACCCCTTAATTTCGATTGGGTGAGAAGCATTGCCACTTAAAGTCAGATAAAATGGGACTTGCCGTTAGAACACCCGACAAGTGCCAGTGTATGCCAAATTTCTGTAGGTGTGGCCAGCTGCGTTCTCCTTTGGTCAATTTCCTTATATTTGTCATTCTTGATTTTAAAGAATTGCATTTTGTTAACATACACAAAATACAAAGAATTTAAATTCTTTATAAAAACTGGAGAAAAAAAAATCATTTTGTGCTCTAACCATAATGCAGTTCTTGATATAAAAAATGGGATTAATGCCTTGGTATAGCCTTTAAAGTTATATTATTCAGGTGTGACTTTTCCATAAAATTGACACCCATTGTCCTGTTCTAACCAAGTTTAGATTTTGATTTTAGTGTTAACGTGACTATATGTATGCATTGTGCTTAGTTTATAATCATTTTGAATTCTGACTGCATGAATGGTCAAGGCATGGGTCTCTTGGCATGTATATCATCTGTTTTTTTCAAGTGCATTCATGAGTTGTAGATTTCAGTTTGGCTTGATTATTTTTATTAAAAGAAAGAAACAAACAAAAAATTCTGGGAGTGTTTTATGAAAGGATTTGTCGGATGTTTGATCCAAGTAAGTCTCTTATAGTAATAGGCAGACAATAATCATATTTCTATCTAAATCACACTCTCATTAATGATTAAACTAGAGTTTCACTTTGCACAGATCGGGCGCAATTATGATTTTAATGAAGCAATAGATCTGTGTTCCAAAATAGTAATGTTTTAGATAAATTTGTCATCAGCCTGGTATATGGGTATTATATCTAAATAACCATAAGGTGATTGCATGCAGTAGGTGTTGCTATGTTGGGCATGCATAAGTTGTACCCTGCTAAATAAAGTTTGAATGGCTTTATAGTATGAGTCAGTGTGTGGTTGGAGTGGCTGTCTGGAGAGTCTGCTGGTCGGTTGCAAATTTTACAAATCGAACTACTTCCCCAGTTTTCGCCCAATGCTCATGAGACTTGGCACACACTTTGGATTGATGACACGCAAGACACATTTTATCCATTGAGCTAGAGCTAAGTAATTCATTGCCATGGTAGTTGGATATTATGGCATTAAGTCATGAAAGATTATTGCAAAGCAAACTGCTTTCTTAGTTTTCGTTCAGTGCTCATGAGACTTGGTACACACATACCTGAAAGCTATGATGATGATGATGCTGTTGGAGAAATTTTTACTTTTGTTTGTATAAAACAGATCTATTAAATGATGTATAAAACCATTCATTTTTGTAAATATGTAAATAAATAAGTTTATAAATATATCATAATTATTTGTAAAATATTTATATTGTGAATAGTTTGTTCATATTTCTTAATTAAATATTGAAAGAAAAGATTTACAGACAATGTTTAGTTCTTGATTTTTCTCATGTCAATACCTGTAGTTAGTATCTTCATGTAATCACTATGTAAACTGTCTAGAGTGGGATGCAGGTCTTAAAACACAAGTGCATTATCTTCAAACAAAAGGTGAAATCCACACTGATATTTTAAAACATGTCCAAACCTTTGGTAAAGGTTCAATAATATGACCTTTTATTGGACTATCCTTCTAATCTTCTTCTAATCATATTCCATTTAATTGTTCTGTTTTGGAAATGCTATTTTGACGGTTGGATAGCTTTATTGCTCTTTCCTGATAATTTTCGTCTTGTTTTAATGATAAAAAAATCTTTAATTACTTATTATGTAGATTAAGTTATTGCATACTAGTATATCAAAAAAGCTATATACAATGATTGCCCCTTAACATTTTAGTTTTATACCAAATGAAAAATTTAAGACAGTATTTGGGGTAGGCTTTATTAATTTTGACAGTTTGAAAATGTGAATATAAATCTTACATGCTTTATTTATTTGTATAAAATTGTGTATGATAACTTACATGTACATTACGAGAATCCTGTGTTTAAAAAATACCCCACCAGCTTATAACACAGGAACTCCATTGCCTTGCGTGTTGTGTCAATGGGAGCTCAGGTGGGGTATTTGAAACCCCAATTTCAGATTTTGGGAGAGCTTCATTTCTCTCGTTTAAACTGGGGTGGGGTTCATCTGACTGCTGATAATGTCTTGCGTGTTAGTCAATGGGAGCTCAAGTGGGGTATTGACACCCCACTTTCAGTTTTGGGGAAAGTTTCATTTCTCTCGTTTAAACTGGGGTGGGGTCGATTTAGTGACTGCAGCTGCTGATAAGAGCTGATAAAACACTGTGCATGCCACCACATCAGGCTGATGAACGGCATGGAGTGGGATTGCAGCTGTCCTTGTTACATAATAGTATAAACAAACTCTTCAGAGCTTCCTGGCTGACAGTAATCTTGAAAGAATATATTTGTATTCTATTTGTTTTAGGACATTAGCATGTCTAAAAAAGATTCAAAATTTAGATGGAGATCGAACTGAAATTTTCAACGATGCAAAATGACCCACAATTGCCGAAATAACAATAAGTTTTAAAAAAATCACCCCCAGTTAACTCCCTCTCTCTCCCTCTCTTGCTCTCTCTCTCCCTCTCTGCCAGGCCTTATGAAGGTCACTTCTCCTTGGGGGAAGGTGGATTAGCTGGGAGAGTGCGTGGTTGTTTACTTAAGGATAACCATTCCTTGTTGATATTGGGATGGGGGGGGGGGGGGGCGAGTGAAAGTAGCTTGGAATTTGAAATTGGGGTGTCAGAGGAGATCCATTTTTAAACACAAAGTTTCGTAATGATATAAGTGTGTATTTGAGTTTTGTCAAACGTGTATCAATCAGATAAATTATGATTATTTATGTCTGGGACCGACCTTTAACGTCACCATCCGAAAGACGTGACCAGGGCTCGAACCTCTGCATCAATTTGTAACTTCCCCACAGCTTGGATTACAGGCGCACGCCACAACGCCCAGTCAAGAGTTTAGATTGCTTCTTTCATGCAGCATATGTTTTGTGGCATTTTATCGAACAATGAATCCAAATTATTAAACTTATCTTAAGATTGACCAAATTCCAATATAGGCTTTTAAGTATGATAAAACTAAAAAGCAGGCAAACATATTGGCCCGAATTCACAAAGGTGGTTTTGAAAACCCACGGTTGAATCCATGGTTTATGCAGATTTCCTGTATAAATTACGCTTAATTTAGCGCGTATCAGGCGCGTTTGTAAGAAATGTCCAATGCTGATGCGCGATTTTATCACAGTGCGCCAAATTGACGCACTGTAAAAGGCTTCGGGGCTAAAGCGACGGTAATAATATCCAAGTCCTTGGGAAGCACATAGGGACATTATGACATAATGTGATATGCGCTATACATGAACTGCATAATTATTATCATAAAGCCTTCTTTGAAATGAATGTTCCTGAGTGTGAATAGTTATAGCTTATTCCGAGGAAGAGTCATAGTTATTTTTCATTTCTTCCACCTGTGTCATTCCTCATCACATCACATTAAAAAGAAGAAAAAACAGATAATAGCTAGCTTTAGATGAAAATGTTCACCTCACTGAGTGAGCTTAGCTGGCAGCCAGGCGCTATACATGTACATTATGTATTTTATGTTTGTATTTGATTCTAACTAGTCTATTGGATGATCTACTTTACTTGGAGCCAAAAGAAGAAGATAAAGACTGATAAAAGTCATGTTGGGAGAATTATTTATACTGATCAACTAATGAATTGGAATTAAGAGCAACATATAGAAATGGATTAGTGCATTCCACGAACAACCTTTATCACTGCTTAACTTTTTCGAAATTCTTTTTAAAGTTGTGAATAACTGGAATCATGATATTTCAAGAGCATTAAAATTTTATAATATGAACTGGAAAGCTGGGGGCCGTTTCATAAAGCTGTTTGTAAGTTAAGAGTGACTTTAAGAATGACTGGTGATCCTTTCTTGTGGTAAATGATATTCACCATTAAATGTTCATGGGCGATTATTTAGCGCGTAAGAAAGGATCACCAGTCGTTCTTACAGTCATTCTTAACTTACGAACAGCTTTATGAAACGGCCCCAGCTTTTCAATTCATATTCAACAAGATATGACAGGACACTGCTCTTTATTCTTGCGAGATTACCAATAAGGGATCAGAAAAAAAATGTATGGGGGGGGGGGGAACATGTTATAAATGAATTGATTTATTTCCAAAGCAGTGCCCACCAAAACCTCAAGTGAAGTAGATTTCCCTAAAGCAAGGAGAGAGTGATATCTCCTTGCCTAAAGTGACATATATGCCCCAACCTGTTCACTTTAAAAAAGAAAATCACGATCAGTTCATTGGCTTGTTTACCCAACACCATTGTTTTACATGGTTTGTTATCTGGCCCTGGGCCACTGACCTTGTTTTGACAATGATTAAAGGGGAGATCAAAGTCTGACCTAAAGATCTTAATGATGATGATAATTAGTCAACAGTCATCTATCTCTGCCCAGGAGACGGCTACTGGTTCTTTGGTTTCTTGTTGCAAAGCAATTTCCAGACATGGGATCTTCGAAAACTGGTATCGGAGAGTTAAAGGTTTACATGTATATTAGGGAGGATGTTTTATTTCAGAGTATACCCCATTTTCCCCACCAATATTTGGATCATATTTAAGTTCATCTCTTGAAATTAGCAACATGTTGCTTTACCTCTTGAACTCAATTCAATTATAAATATTATTTAAAAAAAAGATATACAGGATTAATTTATCGACCAGATATTATTTTGCTGCCAATCCAATATCTTGATTCTGATGAGAGTCCAGTCGCAGGAAGAGATGCTACTAAACACAACTCAACAAATTTAAACGCAAGTTGATTTTCCACCAATCAAAAGCGCATATTAGGGACATGGGCCTTCTTCTCTTGAGTTGCATTAAAACTTGGTTCCAAGACATTTGCTCAGGCAACAATTGCTCTGCTGTGAATTCTACACACTAATGGTCTAGTCCAGTACTTTCGGAATCATCGCTCTTCATGAAACTGAAGTCTTTGAAACCTGAGATATCAAAGATTATTTTAAAAGCAATTTTGATTGAAAAATCTGTAAAAAAAAAAAATTGTCATCCCAATGTTAACCCCTAACCGATCATGTTCAGCACATATTAGGGACATGGGCCTTCTTCTCTTGAGTTGCATTCAAACTTGGTTCCATGATATTTGCTCAGGGGACAATTGCTCTGCTGTGAATTCCACACACAAATGGAATCGCCAACTTCAACCTGGGATCTAATACTAAGCCCTATCCTAAACCTAAAATAAAACTATATTGCAACCCTATTACCCTACATCTTAGACAAAATAAAGTCCAGAGCAATTGACACAGGAGCAAATTTGTTGTCACCTTCAAACTTGTCTTTTTCTGAAACAGGCTCCAGCACTTACTACCCAGGATTTGCATAATCATGTTTTAGTTTCATTTTCTGTATATTATGTTCATCTTATTTCATCTCCATACAGACCTGGCTGTTTTTAAATATCTACCTTTCTACATTGTCCCTTCTACCTTTATATTTGAAAAATATTTATCTTCATATGTCAGCCTTTGAAATAAGATGCCTGTCGATCTCTCAATGTTGCATAAACAGATTACTTCATTGAGAAGAGCACTACAAGGAGAGTCAAAGTCCCATCCTGGACAGGAGGCAGAACTCTTGAAGTGAATGTGAACTGCCCTCCTGGCAAATCCAATACTGACCTGTTAACATCGTGCTATCACTTACCTCCTTATCAGGCAGTCGGCAACCGCACGTTTTTTCAAGTAATTATCAGCTGATGCGAGTGCAAACCAAGTGTCTGCAGATGTGATTTCATTATTCTTTTGAGATATTGGACTCAAGTTTTGAATATTATTTATTATCCAACCCTTTTTGCTGGAAGTGGAAATATTTCTCTCTTTGCTTGAAGGATGTGATGACAATGTTTGTCCATCCAAGAAATATGAGGAATATAATCCTATTTTTGCTTACTTTTCTGGCTTTTATTGCCTCAGGATTTGGAGGGAAATCCATACACATGTGTGGTAAGTTGATAATTTTAATCTGGCAGTTAATAGGCAATTTAAATTGTTGAGATCTCTGGGCTTATGTAATTCAATATCTGTTTCAATTTAAATTCAACACAATTTCATTCAATTACACCTTTAAAGAATCAGCAATCAGGAATGCTGTAACTCCTTGATTCAGTGGGAATTTTTGTCTGTATAGTTCAATATCATTTGCAATTACCATTCAATTTTTTATCGTTAGTGCAATTAGAAGGAATAAGCGATTGGATTGTACTTACTCCTTATTAATCGTTGGGAATTCAACATTTTATGTAAATCAAAACATTAATTTGATAACATTGCAAGAGTTGATCCCAGTAGCATCTTCTCGTCTAAATGTAAGGGATTAAAAAAAGATTTATAAGATGATTAAATGATAGGTTCTGATGGAACTAAACTAACGTACATATGTGCCTCTCTCATCCGCACAAAGAAAATTTTAGTCTAATCATTTGATTAAAATTGAGGTTCATTCTAGATTTAGATTCAGTTTCAATGTGAAATGTTTTTTGGGTTGACAAGTACAAGAATCACAATTGGGTTAACCCTTATGCATATTTGATTAGGCAACTTGTTTGAATAAAAAAAGGTCTGATATATGATAGGAATTGTTACATACACTATAGGAAATATTCATTATGCACATTATATTAGTTGTAGCATATTTCTTGTAATATATATATATATTTATTTTTTGGAACATAAATATGTAATATTAGGAATATCAATGCGTAGTATCAGTATGTTCTTCTGTTTGGATTCTTGTGTTCGTGATTATTTGTATTATTGTTATAATTTCTGTATATTTAAGCCAAAACCGGTGTGCTGGCTCAGTTGGCAGAGCGTCCGTCTCACAATCGGGAGGTTGGGGGTTCAAACCCCGCCTCGTCAGACCAAAAGATGTTAAAAGATGGGAGTTGCTGCTACCCTGTTTGGCGTTCGACGATTAAAGGGATAGAGCCTCGTCGATCTGGCGCTGCACAGCCGCTGCCGGGCCCATGATCAATTGGGCAAAGCAAATTTTTGGAGTATTTCATTTCATGTCTATTTCGAACAATAAGATATGGATTTTCATCATTTTCATTTCATGTCAATTCCTTTAAAGATGATTTTTATAACTCTTTCTTAGTGCATGACAATTAATAAAATTCAATTCAATATGAAAAATTTAAAAGAGAAGTATATACATGTACAGTGTATAGTACAAGAAGCATGTCTTAGCGGCCACCCGTCGTGGTGAAACCCTTTGATGGCCACAAAAAATTATCTCACATTTGAAAAGACTATGTGCCTACAAAATTGCCCATTAGTTCATGAAACTTGGACATACATGTAAGGGTAATAAATTATTACTGAACATCCTGCCTGAGTTTTGGGTCACATGACCAAGGTCAAAGGTCATTTAGGGTCAATGAACCTTGGCCATGTTGGGGGTATTTGTTGATTTCCATCACAAATTTGAGAGTTTATGGATCTGATTCATTAAACTTGGACATAAGAGTACCGGGTAATCAAGTATCACTGATCAACATCCTTTGTGAGTTTCAGGTCACATAACCAAGGTCAAAGGTAATTTTTGGTAAATGACCTTATGTTGGGGAAATCAAAACAAAATCTTAACCAAGGTTAAGTTTTTAAATGTCATAACTGAAAGTAAATAGATCGAGTTCATGAAACTTGGACATAAGAGTAATTAAGCATCAGTGAATATCCTGCCCGAGTTTCAGGTCACATGACCAAGGTCAATGAACTTTGGCCGTGTTTGGGGTATTTGTTGAATTGCCATCATAACTTTGGAAGTTTATGGATCTAGTTCATGAAATGTGGACATACGTGTAGGGTAATAAAGTTATCACTGATCGTCTTGCACAAGTCTTCGTTCACATGATCAAGGTCGAATGTCATATACTGTAGGGTCAAAGAACATAGTATTTTATCATCATATAAATGGCTCTTTTGTCAATGATTATTCTAGAGTCATTTTCAAAGTCGATCAGCACTGCTGAGTTATTGATTCACGTAATAAGACTGCCAGAGATGCTCCACTTGTTTCCCCTGTAAAAATAGGATAACTTCTGATTAATAACTGTGTAAGATAATCATTGCTGAAGGCTGATCCACTAGCAGGGAGAAGTACTATCCAAACATGTATGAAAACCTGAAATAATCATTTCATGTATTGTTGTATCACTGTGATTTATCATACGGGTATGGTAGTGGATCGTATTACCGAACACTTTTCATGAATTCAATCATATTTTCAAGATTCAAGATTCAAGATTTATTCATTCCATTTGATAAAAAGATACAATTCATACATACAAATTTACAAATTTACAAGATTTACATACAAATTTACAAGATTTACATTTGGATACAATACAATTTATACAAACACAGAAATGGTATTGATTTCACATATACAGAAAAAAATCAAATGGAAATGGGTCACTGCAAAAGTTCAAAAAGGGACTTGAACTTGTCAAGGCTGTGTCCCAAACTGGAATTAAACATTGTTGCAATGGATAGTTTAAGGTAAATAATTATAAAAAACAATACAAAAATAAGGAATTTTACAAAATAAACATAAAGTGAAGTGAAGAGGGAGTGAAAAGTTGAATTATCATTGTATGAAAAAGTATATAAATAGGGATTAGGTATGTGTTAACTTTAACAGATATGACTTTAATCTTCTTTTATAACCATTGAAATTACTAGTTTGACGTATCTCTTGAGGAAGTGCGTTCCAAATAAGGGGTGCAGTATGTTTAAAAGTAAATGAAACAAATGTCATATCAAACACATTATTCTCATAAAATTCACCAAACTTTCACCATAAATACACAATTACCTACAAAATATAAATATGTAAAAATTTTGCCGAAATCGTTTTTCCTTTTTACGATATTAGCTTCCAATCGGACCCCTCTTCACATGTGAAATATTTGGTCACTTGAAAAAGGTATCGTATTACCGAACGTGTGTTTTCTATGGGAAAAGTTGAGAAAACAACAAAATCACTGAAGAGCTATTTTGACCATATTTTATTATTTTTAGAATATTAAGACTTTGAAAATGTGTTTTTTACCATTTTTCATCATCTTTCTATTCAAGTTCTCTTTGGAAGGATGTTGCAAAATTTCGAGCGTATGAAATTATTTTTTGATGCGTATGATGCGCGCGTTCGGTAATACAAGGCCGGTCGGTAATACAATCACTCACTATACATGAATGAGATGAAAATGTTGTCCATTACTTTTCCACCTGACTTTTCTACAGATGGACCTTATAATCTAAGATGTGAATACAGATACCATTACGATGGCCAGGTCCTCACAGGACTAGACGGAACAGAGACTAATGACTACTCCGGTCTTAAGATTTCTGCTGACATCAAGCTCACATCGGTTCCTGGAAATCACTTTATTATGTTGGTAAGAAGATTACGTTAGTATTTTTTTGATGGCAAAAAGAAGCTGCTGAAAATCATATATACTTATATGTCTTTTGCACATTATCAGTTGTTCCCCATTCTTTTCCTTTTTTCCCCCACTCTTATGCACCAGTTTATTAAGCCTTTCTTTGTAACCTGTTTGACCCACCTCTCGCTAATTCTCTAGTTATTCACCCCTCTATCACTGTTTTGTTCCAGATCCTGTTTGATGTTGCCTGCCTCATTATCTTAATCCCTCTTGGCCTTACTTACACTAACTTCCCTTCGTGTCTGCCTACTCCTTTTCTTTCATCCCCTTCACTAACCTGATTGGTCTTCTCTACTCACTAATGCCCCTTCTGTCTCCTTGTTTCTAGTGTTGCTGTAGCTTGTTTGTGGTCTATATTATGGTTGTTCCACTTTATATGTTTGTCATTTTGCCTCCGACGAAGATTCTGCTAGGATCGAAAGCTTAGGCCCCTTTTTAGTATTTTTTTGAGTTACACTATTATGCCAGTATTCTCAAAAGAGGTTTCAACTGTAACAGGGTACAATACAATGGAGTATGCAGATTTCTTGTTTTATTTAAGGGTGAATGTAGTGCCCTTTGCCGAAAGCTAGCATTTATAATAATTTCTTAGTGTATGCGATGAAATAAGCATAATAATGTCAGTAGCAGATCTAGAAAGGTTGAACACAATACCATTTCTAGGAGCCATGTTGTTTTCGCACAGTAGTCAGCTTCTCAAAACTGTTGTGTCTAATCCGGTTGGATTCGTGCCTGAATGTATACAAAATCTGCATAATCCACGGTAACTTGTCACAAATGAAACCTCTTTCAAGAATACAGACAGTGTAGATTTAATCAGAAACACCTTTGAGTCATGCTTCCATATAATTTTGGCATTTTTATCCTACAGTTCCATATGCCCAAAGTGCTTTAATATAAGTTTCAAGTATTTAAAGAGGATATGATTGATGGTATTTATTTCATTCGTCATATGAAAAAACAAAACAGAACAAAACAAGGAACATTCAAAGTTAACATACATTACTTGGAAACTTGTAAAATAATGCAAATATTGATCAAAATCTGGAAAATGTTTAAAGAAAAATAGTACACATTACTTGTTATGGAGATGATAATATGGAGTATATATTCACTTTGGATCACTGAGCTACATGTATACTCCTAAAAAAATGTTAAAAGTGTATTGTTCATCAATTTGGACGATTTATTCATTATTCCACAATCTTCTTCTGTAAATTTTACATTGAAACTGTAAATAAAGTGTAACCACGCTTTCATATAGATCAGATTTCAATATTTATTTAGTCTGGTATAATTTGCAGGACTATTTTTTTTTAAACCAAAACTTTCTTAGACAAGTTTTATCCAATTTTGTCAACGATTCTTTGATCAGCTGACTAAGTATATGTTATTTATAACTTGCCTACATTCCATTTATTATGAATTGAATTTTTATTTCATTGTTTATCTATATCTTCTCTGTTGATATGTTTTTTTAGATGAACAGTATATCAATAATGAGATTACAGGATCAAGTCAACGATCCTCTACAGCTTCAAGATCCTGTTCTGTTCCTACCTATAGAGGGCGCCGAGGCCCAACGTCTCAAGGGAGAGTTACGCCAGCAAACAGACTTCTCATACGACATGGGCCAGGTATTTTGTGCAGTACAGTTAAACCTGTCTATACTGAGATCACCCAAGGGAAATAGATAAGATGGCCTGTATAGACAGGTTCTTTTAAAGGAAACCAATACCCCAGAAAATAAGCAATCTTATTGGAAAGAGTAAAATAAGAGGAACAATTTAAAACAGGTTTCATCAAAATCGGTTATGAAATAAGCAAGTTATGGATGTTTAAAACGTCTTGTTGTACTTTCTATGGGGATCTTCAAATTGGCATAACGCTAAAAATTTGATCAAAATCGGATTTAAAATAGGAAAGTTATTACATTTTAAAGTTTTGATTCACAAAACAGTGATATGCACAACTCAGTGACATGCAAATGAGACAATCGTTGATGTCCTTTACTCACTATTTCTTTTGTTTTTTATTGTTTGACTTATACATTACTTCATTTTGTTTTACAGATTTGACAATAAGGGTCAACTTGACTGAACCATATAGTATTAAACAATGCTAATTCTACATGTTCAGGGGGGGAAATCATTGTTTATTCAAATCAACATTTTCTGGGGTGGACTTGACCTTTAACAGTAGTTAGCAGTACATAATCTGCAGAGTATTTTATCGTCATTCGTCATTCGACAAATTATCACATTTGACAACATTACTTGATTTTGATTGGCTTAGAAGCATGTTACTTTGGTAAATGTCAGGTAAAACAGGACTTTTCAGATAAAAATGTCTGACAAATCCTTTCATGGAAATATACCCCTGAGGTATGCACGCCCTTATTGTGACGTCACTGCTGTGCATTTATCCTGAGAGATCGGTTGACATTATTGTACACAACACCATGCTCTAATAAAAATATTAGTAAATGACGAACACACATTGCTCATGTACAACAAATGATACTTTTGTAACTTGCTTCCTTTTGCCAAAGTATGACAGCATAGGCTGTCTGGAATAATAACACACTCAACATTCATACTGCAGAAATTATGCCACCAAGAAGCAAATCAAGTACTTTTCTCCCAAAAGCATTTTAGTTTGTCTACACATAAAATTATAGTCTAATTTATTCTTGGTATAATTGATAAGTTATCTCAATAAGAAATAATTTAAGACCAGCTATTTATAACACGCAGTCAATGAGAGACTATATACACAATCATATACAGTAGTGTTCGTCAGTTCGCTCCCTCTTTAGGTGCACCTTCATCATGTATTAAAGCTTAAAGCCTTCTTAATTTACATGTATCATTGTCTTATTGTGGTTTAGGTCGATGTCATTTTCCCTCAACAAGACGAGTCCCTGACTTCGGTGAACATCAAACGTTCCATCATATCTCTCCTTGTCCTTGATCTGAAGGGCGAGTCTGATCCAGATTCTACGTTAACCGAACAAGGCCAGAAGACACTCTACACTGTTATGGAGGTTTGAAATCATTTGTTTGATAATTGGTTAAAGGTTTATTTGTTTTTATTTTTTCAATGGAATTGTTGTGCATGGGACCAGTGTTATTTAGATGAAATGCATGAATGAGGAAATTCTTGAGGAAGTTATAAAGTTTAAATCACAAAGCTTTCATTAATTGTTGAAGATCAGCAACAGTTATCATATTAACTCAGTTACAAGTTTAGTTTTAGTAGATATCAGCAAAGATTCAAATAAACAGGAAGTGATGAGTAAAATAATTCTGAAATAAATTTATGACCAGTAGACCACTTTGTAATTATTACTTTTCAATCATTCTCCAGTTAAATCTAAAACATCAATCAGTTTATGCATTTTCATTATTCTTTTATAGAAATTTTATAATTTTAATAAACACTGAGTTAGATTATTTTTTGTAATTTGTGTTAGTTTGATATTTGTGCTACATGTCGGGGGGGGGGGGTAACATGCTTCCGAGCAACAACTATTTATTAGGCCTATATGCTTTTATCAACCCTGACCAGCATGTACAAGTAGCACTGCTCCATTCTGTATTGTTTGTTTTTTATCATGTATAAAAGTCATTTATGTTTGTATCATGATTTGATCAAATAATGATAATAATAATAATAGTAATGATAATAATAATAATAATAATAATGATGATAAGTATAGGATTCTTAATTGGTTAAACAAATATTGAATGGATGTAGATTCCAATTGTTGAAGTCAGTCAGGGTAGATATGTAATCTGTTTCTATAATAACTCAAGAATTCTCATTTTATATCATTAGTTTTGGGAGGTGTAACAATTTGGGTCATCTAATGCTCTCAACATATGCTCTGATTGGTCTTAGTTTAAAACTGTCTATCAAACTCTTTATTATAAGGGATGTAGTAATGGTCATCGCAAGTGACTGGGGTTAGTATGAATTGTAGTTTATATAGAACTCTTGTCCCTCAAGCTAGCTGACTCTCTCAGCATTTTTAAGTGTAGCAGTTGCAATTATAGCTCCATTTTGTGACCATGTAAAGCAACTTTGGTTGAAGTATTTCAGTAATGAACCCACAATTGTTTTTCCTCCCTACAGGCTGGGGTAGCGGGGGAATGTGAGACTGTATACAATGTGAAGCCTTTTGATGTGGAGGCCAAGCTCTTGACTAATGATATATTACAAAGTAAGTGATTTAAAATGTTATGAGAGAAGGGAAGACAGAGAGACATAGTGAATGACAGATGAAGAGACAGAGAGATCCACACCTTTGTTTGAAACATTCTTCCTGAATTTTTATCAGATCAGATAAACAGGAAATGTTCTATTTTCAAAGTGATGATTGTCATGTAAATCATTGTGACTAATTTAGATCTGGCAGTGTGAAAGTGATGGTATCGAGTTTGAACCATTCTTTCAAAATCGTTTATCAAATTAAGTGAAGAAAAAATTCTTTCCATACTAAGCAATGTTCTGGAAACTGCGCTTATACAAAGCCTCTTGGCTGTATTCTTGCAGTTACCCATGTCATTTTCATTTTCACTCTTGTAAATAGTTTCTCGTATTTTGCTTTGTATTTATTTGTTTTTTAAACGAGAATGAAATAAATGCAAATTGAATTGAATTGGATTGAACTTTTTAGTCAAGATGGCTACTGCCCTGTATTGCGGAATACTTTTATATCAAGAATGCAAGACCTTTCTCCATTCGCTGAATGCTTACTTGTATCACCTTACAGGTGGTCAATACGGACTCAACGTCACCAAAACCCTTAACTTCAACAAGTGCCGTGAAAGACCAGTGCAGCAGGGTGCGTTCCTACTTAGTGGTCTTTCATCAGATCCAAGACTGAATGCAGCGCAGAACCTGGTAGATTCCACCAGAGAGGTGTCTTATTCTGTAACAGGTGATCGCAAGGGATTCTTGATCGACTCGGTTACCAGCCATGAGACTCACTCGGTTAGACCTTTTGGTGTTGACGGACCAAGCTTCACTACTTTTATAAGGTTGAGCATTGTTGTTATATTATTCCTTCATATCTGCATGTTTAAGGTAAAAGAAAGTAATCATAGCAAGCAATTATTTCATGAGAAAGCCTTAAAATCAAGGTTAATTGCCATCACATTATCATAGATCTTGATATTAGAACGGATGTTTCTGATGATAACTTACACAAAAAGGCATATGTATGTGGGACAGTGTATTGATATTGCTTGGGAAAATACCCAACATTTATGGACTTCCGTGCTTATTTTGCTCATTTCTCGGCAATTACACATCTTTTCCAGAGCTAATTGGCACGCATTTTTTTATTCATACCTACAAAAACTTGGGTGGTCAGTTTATTGGATTCTGTTCAAACTCATTTGAGATCGTTACCACAACTGGTATTCATTTTCAACTTTACGCTATGCTTGGTTCAAATTCTGTTCCAGGCAGTAATAATTTCAGTAAGAAATTTATCCACTCTTTGCTCTCTTGGTGAAATAAATTGAAGGGGATGCCGGAAGTAATTAAGATTATATACATGTAACTGTTTTATGTGCATAGTGGCATTTAATTATGACTTGACATTTAAGCTATACTCAAGCCTTTATGATATTAAACCCAGGTCATATTAATGATGAACATGTATATTGTCGCACTGGAAGGAGATAATTTATCAAGATGGTTGAATCAATGAAAGATGAAATTAAGCTTTTGGGGTCTTGGGAAGGGGGGGGGGGGTGCTTTGATGTAAAACGAGCAAGAAGTAAAATTTAAACATACTTTTATTTCCATGTTTTTGAATTTCATTTTTATTTTAGAGGGGGGGGGGACATTAATGTAAAACCAGTATACATCCTAATCTCTATCGACAACTAGCTTTAATTGCTTCTCTCATTTTATATATGAATATTTTCCATCTTACGTTTCCTTTTGACTTTAAGTTAACATGATAATATGAATCATGGACAATTGTTGTTGCGGCATTTATATTTTTCCCCCACTGATACATTTGTTGAGCATTCTATTTTATTTATTAATTCATGCCCGCCTCCCCGCTCAAGTCTACCTCTCTCGTTCCCTTTTCTTCTCTTCTTTTCTCTGTCCTTTTCTTTCCTTTGTATTGTTTATTGTATTGTATTTTTGTCTATAGGCGTATCCCGCCACAAGCCTCAGGTTTTAGGGTATACGCCTTCTTCTTTAAACCCAACATGTACATATCTATATTCTTCATAATATTGCTTTTAGTATGAATTAGTGTTTACGGAAAATGTAATGAAATGGAAGAAAATAAATGTTTATTTGAATTGAATTGAATGTTTTTTAATAACATCATAATTTTTATTTTCTTTAGGCAAGATATGAAACACACTCGATCCAAGGTAGTTAAGAATGTGGAAAATAGGGTTCCACCTTTGATGGCGTCTGAGCGGATTTATACTGATCTGGTCTTTGAGTTTCCATCAAGTGATACGTCTGAATTCACTAACCAAGAGTTCTTGCAGGTCTCCAATGTGGTAATTATCAATCCCTGCCTATAGCTTTCATTTGTTAATCGTCATTTACATGTACATGTATATGAATTATATGTGAGCATCGTCGAACATGCCAAGCTTACAAAATCCCTTATAACAAAAATGCAAATTGGCAACTATTTATTAAACTTCCTTACAATTGTAAATCATTTGACAATAATATTTCAGGCTATATCCCTGTTCATTTTTATAAGTATAAAAGTGAATAGAAAATTAAATGATGTTTGCTTATCTGAATAGCAAAAGCAGATCAACCTGAACTTTATTAATGCTGAGTACATGTACTTTTTAATTTTTCGAAAATTGCATACCTCAAATTTATGCTAATACATGTAGATTTCAAGGAAAGTCAGACAATTTAAAAAAAAAAACCAGAGGAAATATTGAGGAAGAAGAATGCAATCACATGATTTATCTCATGTAATTGTACTGTGTTCTGCAATAATCTAAATTGTATATGAATCCTGCTTCGTATTTTAGCAAGAAGTATTGGTCTACCTTCAACTTTTCCACAGATCGCCACCCTTGTCCAGGGCATCGTGGATGGCCTCGGAACAGAATTTATTTCCAATGACATACCTGGAAAGTTTGCTGACCTCGTAGAAATCTTACGCAAGACGCCTCCTTCCGAACTCTCAGAGTTAATTAGCTTCCATACTCAGATGGGGGAAGAACATGATAGGCAGAGGTAGTATTGCAGTTCTATTGAACAAGTTTTGTAAGGCTTTACAGGGAATAATTTTGCTTTACAAATTTGAATAGCATTTTTGGTCATAAGAGAAAAGCTCTCAACTACATGTAAGTAATGTACAGTCCTATGTAAAAATATGCTATACAAAAAACTTAATGCATAGCAGTCTTTCAAAAATGTGGAGCAAATTGCAATGCGATACCAGGAAAATTATTCCTTGCTTTAGCTAGAGCATGGTTTGTCGTGAACTTAAGATTGATATCAACTATAAAGGCGACCGCACACCTTACGACTGGTCTGCGACCTGATTTTGGAACAAATCGCATTTTGCTCATTTTCTGAAGATGTGAATGGAACATATCATTTTATTTGAGGTTAAAATTAATTGAAATAATAATATTATAACAATTTTGAAAGATTGCAAGTCCTTATTTTGGTGTAAAGTCCAAATTATTTTCAAATCGTAGCCAATCGTACGACTGCTATGACGTCATTACGACTAGATATTGAATTCGCTTTTATTCTAAGAAGGATGATAGCATAGTCACGAATTTGATCATAGGTATTCGTACGATGATTTAAAACATTACACAGTAAGATATTCCAAGTCTCAATATTAGCATCAAATTCTATTACATTTTATTCTGAAATCGGGTCGCAGACCAGTCGTAAGGTGTGCGGTGTCCTTAAGACCAATTATGTTTTTATGTTACAAGACAGATACAATATATCATAGTTTTTAGGCCTATTATATTGGATGGAACGTGATACCAGAAATATTCCACAAATCCAGAGAAGATGAGTGCAATATTGGCCCTAACGAGTGGAATATTTCTGCTATCCCATGAAGAAGAGCCATCCAATATTGTTACCTTCATTGTTCACTACTGATTAGACTGGAAAGTACGGGAATAATTATTCCCCGGAAAGTTTTGTACATGAGCATTTTGAGGGTGTGGTCATGTATACCCACACTGTGAATGGTAGAACACAGTGCTCTCTCCAGTAGGGTGTGGTCATGTATACTACACTGTGAATGGTGTAACACAGTGCTCTCTCCAGTAGGGTGTGGTCATGTATACCCACACTGAATGGTAGAACACAGTGCTCTCTCCAGTAGGGTGTGGTCATGTATACTACACTGTGAATGGTGTAACACAGTGTTCGCTCTAGAAGGGTTTGGTCATGTATACCCACACTGAATGGTAGAACACAGTGCTCTCTCCAGTAGGGTGTGGTCATGTATACCCACACTGTGAATGGTGTAACACAGTGTTCCCGCCAGTAGGGTGTGGTCATGTTTACCCACACTGTGAATGGTGGAACACGGTGTTCTCTCCAGTAGGATGTGGTCATGTATACCCACACTGTGAATGGTGTAACACAGTGTTCCCTACAGTAGGGTGTGGTCATGTTTACCCACACTGTGAATGGTGGAACACAGTGTTCCCTCCAGTAGGGTATGGTCATGTTTACCCACACTGTGAATGGTGAAACACGGTGTTCTCTCCAGTAGGGTGTGGTCATGTATACCCACACTGTGAATGATGTAACACGGTGTTCTCTCCAGTAGGGTGTGGTCATGTATACCCACACTGTGAATGGTGTAACACAGTGTTCCCTCCAGTAGGGTGTGGTCATGTTTACCCACACTGAATGGTGGAACATGGTGTTCTCTCCAGTAGGGTGTGGTCATGTATACCCACACTGTGAATGGTGGAACACAGTGTTCTCTCTAGTAGGGTGTGGTCATCTATACCCGCACTGTGAATGGTGGAACACAGTATTCTCTCCAGTAGGGTGTGGTCATGTATACACACACTGTGAATGCTGGAACACGTTCTCTACACTAGGGTGTGGTCATGTATACCCACACTGTGAATGGTGAAACACATTGTTCTCTATATTAGGGTGTGGTCATGTACACATTTAATATGTTCACATCTACTCTAGATCAGTAAATAGTATCTCAGAGTGCTTCATGAAATATATTTATGTTTATTTATTTTTTATTCATTTATTTATATTTTCATTTGTATAATCTTTCATTTATTCATTTATTTGATTATTCATTTATTCATTTATTTATTACAGTATATCATTATATTACAAGTAGAGAGCAAAGAATACAGTGTAAATAATCACAGGGTAATATATACCACTACATTATTATGGTACATTTCAACATGATAATACAGAAAAGAACTGTGGTGACATAATAAGAAGGCTTACTATTTATTCATTTATTTAATTGTTTATTTAATTACATATATATCATATTAATTTTTGGTGTTTATTTGGTGTAAAAACATATATACATTATGCAAAGGATAAAGAACCAAAGGGAACTTGTTTGATATAATTTCAACAGGATTGTAGATGAAAATAAATAATAACAACCAAACACATTGAACTTCAATTTCAAGTTATTTCATTTTCAACAGAACAAATAAAGTGGTCGAAATAATTACAATGAACTTATACAGACAATATAAATTGAGGCATTTACAATATATGATATTTATCTATAAGTAAAACAAAACAGAGTATTATATATAAGCAAAATATCATAAACATCCGCGGTGGCAGAACATGCTTGGGAGAAGCAACACCACCCAGATTGGAAGGGTGTACATTGCGTTGCCAAAGAAAGACATTGGTATACACGCAGGATTAAGGAGGCTATTAGTATACGTCTTTGTCCTAACAACTTCAACAGAGACAGCGGGATCGACATCCCCAATTTTTGGATGCGAACCATCCGACAGCACAATACCCCCTTACCTGGCAGTGCACGCCGACCCGACCGAGCGAGGGACCGCTCAGCTAGTCAACCCCCACCCACGGGAAACTAGCGAGCCCGCCAATTTTGTCTTATTTGCATATTGCTGACTCGCGGCGTATTTGCATATACCTCCGGCTTATTTGCATATACGCCCGACCAATCACATAACGGATCAGTGCCCACCTATTGTTCCCGCGTTCGTGCGTACGGTCCTGGGGATTGGTATAATTTGACTACCGTATCAGATAATTTTCGTCACTTGATAAAGAGTTGCAGCGGCACTCGAAAGCTCGTGAACTTGTAAGCTAGTGAACACTTTTTGCGAGAGTGATCACAAATATCCTAGAAAGCTAGTGAACACTTTTTGCGAGAGTGATCACGAATTTCCTTGTTGACTATAGTAGATTGCGAGACAAATGAATACCCTCTAGCGATTATCATAAACAATATAAAATAAAGCTTTCATCTTGATGCCTTCGTATGACAAGCTGATATTGAAGGTTGGGAAGGTTTGGGTTGGTTCTTCCCTTTGTTTGGCTTTAGGTTGGTTTGTTTTTCATAGATTGTAGGCAGACTTCTTAGACAATAATTGATTACTCATCATGATAAATAAACTTAATATTAAAATTTAGATTACAGTTGCATTTCAAGTGTAGATTACAAGTGCATTTCTCAAGTAGGTTTAAAATTCGCGGGCAAGAGCTCTCTAGTGACACGTCCGATGAAAGCTGAGACAGTCTCAAACGAGACCAAGGCAAAGAAGGGGACGGAGACGATGACATGCATTAAAGAAACCAGTGTCCAAATTCAATGGAGGCCAGCATGAGACAAAAGATTTGTTGTCGAGTTTCATGAAACGTTCCTCAAATGACTGATCAATGCTGACACTAATGACTCATTCATTGAAGGCTTTGGGTCTGAGACAGTCTCAAACGAGACCAAGGCCAAGAAGGGGACCGAGACGATAACATGCATTAAAGAAACCAGTGTCCAAAATCAATGGAGGCCAGCATGAGTCAAAAGATACATGATCGCTGTCTCAAAACCAATACATGTGATGATGATTCACAGCATTTATATTGCGCCATATTTCTGTTGAAAATATGCATAGGTGCATGCTCATCTAGCATCCATTACATGCCTCAAAGAATGAAGTAAAGCAGTAATTGACTTGTTAAAATTGAGCTGTATTTTCATTGCCTCATCATTGTTTTATAATTGCTTTTATTATCATGTCTTTGCCACTGAGACATGGGACATTTCCGTATGAGACAGAGACTGAGAGCAAGATTCGATCAGTGTCTCGATATAGGCCTTGAGACATGTCTCAACACTAATACAGGATTATTTCATGGAAAAACGTGTTTGGTGTTTTATCCGACAGTTACTGTGGGAACTGTGTTTCTCAGCCAATCAGAGTCAAGGGAAGTTGTTAGATCTGACAACTTGTCGGACAAAAAAAAAATTGATGAAACAACGCTGTCATGGTCTGCATCCTTGATTGTTGGCTGAAAATGTATAACTTACATATTATGCATGTAATTCTTCTTTTTCTGTCATACAAATTACCCTTTTTCAGACACCCCATTTCCTGTTTTTCTCTGATTTAAAATCTCATTTTTATCTTCTAAAGGAAAAAAAATTCAGAATGCCTGCCTATATAAATACCCCTCATCATATCTCTGTTCATTAAATCATTGATATTTCAAGTAAACAACACACATTTAGGCTTATAAATGATAGCCTCTCACAAGTCACTAAAAGGCGTAGAATGAAGAATATAGTTTTTAAAGTTGGATTGGTAGATAATTCCAACAACATGGAGCAACTGACGAAAAAGGTCTATCCCGTATATTTTAAGGGGGATACTGGGACTTCAAGTATATACTGCAGCTGATGTACACTTATTGTTTTCCTCATAAAATGCTTATAATGTACAACTAACCTCTCACAATAGGAAAGTGATTGAGGATGTCCTACCACTTCTTGGCACGGAGCAGTCTGTAGCGATCATCAAGCAGAAGCTAGCCAATCGTGAGCTGACTGGTGAGAGAGCATCTCAGATTGTCAGCATGTTAGGATTCCATACAACCTTTGAACAGTCCTTCTTGGATAGTGTAAAGGTGAGGTTACTTCCATCATCTTCCAAATATCCTCCAAGTTTAGATCATTTATAGGCCCAAATTCACTAAGGTGGTTTTGAAAACCATCGGCTGAACCCATGGTTTATGCAGATATCCTGTATAATTTACGCTTGATTTACAGCGTATCTAAAAGAAAATGACCAATACTAATGCATGCTTTTTTCACAGTGCACCAAATTGACGCCTGTTGCCATGGTTATTTTCGCTATTTTATTCTTAACCCTAACTAGGCCGGGCTTTTTTGGCTGTTCTGTGGCCGGGGGGGTTGATTCAACCCCCCCTGAGATCTCGGCCGCCGATAGCGCGAGCGCCGCAAAATTTGCACACTGGTAGTGTGCGATGTAATCTACAAGGCTGTATGGTAAAATTTTCCAAAATAATAAGATTTTATTTTATATGAATTAATTATGCTAATTTATGCATAAATCATACTTTTTGCTCTTATTCACTAAATAAAGCTCCAAGAATGCTAATTTTTGGTAAAAATATTCTTTGTAGCATTATTAACAATGGCAATTGAAAAAAACTTCGGTTTGGAAATCAATTTCTTATGTATTTTATTGTTTTATGAATTTCTTATGTATTTCTTTGTTTTTCAACCTTTTGTTTTCCTTTGTTTTTTTCACCGGATTTATTGCACAACCTTTTTGAAGCATAATTATGCTAAAATCAATTGCTTTCAGCTGTTTAAAGTAAAAATAATCATATCTTTATGAATAAGATGAGAAAACTCAATTTGCATTGACTTTGTACACAAAATCACGTTTTGGAACAATTTTTGGTCTGACATGCACTTACAAAATGTTGCGTAATTTCGGAACCGCGTACCCGGGCGTCGTAAATTTGGTCTTAAAAGATGCGCGAGACTTAAAAGTATAAACTCTGCGAGTGGCGCGGTCAAAAAATTTCGCGCGGCGGAATGATCGCAGAAAATGTTGAGGGGGGGGGTTGATTCAACCCCCCCGGCCATTTTAGGGTTAAGTTCACGGTTTTGAATTAATGAGTCCACTGTTCAAAACAGTGGACTTGTGAATAAAATAGCATACTCAACCATGGCAACAGGCGTCAATTTGACGAACTGTGGCAAAAGCGCAGATCAGTATTGGCTTTTTTTTTAGATTTACATGTATATTTTATAGGAAATCTGCATAAGCCATGGGTTCAATCGATCGTTTTCAAAACCACCTATGTGAATTCCGGCTATATTGTGTCTTGGGTGTTAATGAATATCTCAAAATATTAGAAAAAATTTGGACAGCTCAGAAAAAGATTCATTCAAAAGTGACAAAAATGCCAGCTTTCTTTTGCCTAGAAAGAGTTATCGACATGAATTGTTCGATTGGAAATCTATGTAGATTTGATATATACAAAATATACAAATTGGTTTGTGCTTGTAGATTGCTAAATTTCTCGAAGTACAGTATGAATTAATATTGTAAGGAAACCAAAACCCAAGAAGCAAAGTAATCTTATTAGAAAGAGTAGAATGAGAGGAATAATTTATAACAAGTTTCTTCAAAACCAGTTATGAAACCAGTGTGTTGACTCAGTTGGTAGAGAGTTCGTCTCTACCGGGAGGTCGTGGGTTCAAACCCTGGCCGCGTCAGACCAAAAGACATTAAAAGATGGGAGTTGTTGCTACCCTGTTTGGCGTTCAACGATTAAAGGGATAGAGCCTCTTCGATCTGGCGCTGCACAGCGGCTGCCGGGCCCACGATCAATTGGGCAAAGCAAATTTTTGGAGTATTTCATTTCATATCTATTTCGAACAATAAAATATGGATTTAAAGTATTGATTTTTTAAATAAGCAAGTTATGGACATTTATACATTTTTTGGTACTTTCTATGGGGATCCTCAAATGGGCAAATGTTTCAAATGGCTGATTTTGTGGACAACTCTCCATTTGTTTTGCACACAATTTTTTTTATTTTACCCTTTATTTTACATATTTCACATTATCTTCTCCTGACCTTGACATACATGTATGTGATGTGAATTATATTTTCCCATGACATATGTTGTTCTCAGATGGATGCAAGATGCAATTTGAAAGATAATGGAGAAAATCTGAAAATTTGTGTACAAAACAATTGAAGAGTTGTCCACAAAATCAGCCGTTAAAAAGCACGTTTGCCAATTTGAGGATCCCCATAGAAAGTACAACAGGAGTTTTCAAACTTCTATAATTAGCTTATTCTGTAACCGATTTTGATAAAACAAGTTTTAGATTGCTCCACTCATTTTATTCTTTCTGATAAGATTGATTTCTCTTTGTATTTTGGTTTCCTTTAATAATAGGTATGTTAATAATGTAATTGATGATGTAATTGGGAAGGAAATATAATTCTTATTTACTGATGCTTGAAGAAAGGTCCTGTCGCTGGTAATAGTGGAAATGTCAACTAGATACCATAGGCTGATAGTTTATTTTTTCTGGGCTAATTGTTTTATTTTTATTTAGGATCTGTGTGAGAGCACCAATAAGCAAGAATGTTGGCTGGCCTATGGTTCACTTCTCAACAAGGCCTGTGGAGAAGGGAATAGCCAAACGTGGTCATGTGATGGTAGTATGCTCACAAGCTATGCAAAGGTAAATTCATATAATATCTGAGAATATAATGAACATGATGGTTATTTCAAAATGATGGTGATCCTTACAATGGTAACGATTTTGGAGAAGATGGTGGTGATGATGATGATAATGATGATGGTGACGGTGGTGATGGTGTTGGTGGTGATGTTGATGGTGATTATGATGGTGATGAGGATAGTGGTGATGATGATGATGATGGTGGTAATGATATTGATGATGGGGGTGATGATGGTGATGATGAGAATGATGATAATGGTGAAGATGATGATGTTGATAAGGTTGACTGATGAGATTTTTTGACTTTTTTTTTTCATTAGAGTGTCTTATAAAAAGATAATTTTCTACTTGCCATAATGTTTTTCTTTTACCTGTCAATGGGCGAGAATACTTAGATCTTATCTCAATTACTCTTCCGGCCATGTATTAAAAGATAGTCAGTATTCAACTGCATAAAGCGAGCTAAAGTTCTTTCTTAATAAGCCCAAACCCTTAAATCATACATTGCCATTACATACATATGTGTACAGACTCTCCATATGCAGTCAATGTAGCTGCAATATGAGCTTATACATATAATGCCTTAGCATATATTTGATAACATAAATCCCAGAGCAGCAAATTTTCAGAGAAGCAACAAATTTTTCACTCTATTACTTGATACTATGTGCCATTTTTTATTCCATTCCAGCCTCTGTACAATGGGACAAGTGCCATGTTTCCTCTATCTAAACGACGCACTTTCCTCAAGGCTCTAGGCAACGCCGGGCTCAATGGTCAAGCTCAGTATCTCAAGGATTTAATCAACGATCCAAACGCTCCATGTGAGCTGAGATGCCAGGCTCTCTACTCTCTCAGGAAACTCACAGGGACCACCTCAAGGAAATATGTAAGATACCCTTTTACTTGCTGAGATTTTAGGTTATTTTTTATTCTTATTTGTTTTAAATTTGTATATTAATTATTGAATGATGGCGCCATGTAGGGAGCAATAAAGTGACTGCCCCCAACCTCCTATGATTTAAAAAAATGGAAAAAAGGAGGATAAAAAGGAAGAAATGAGGATGAATGGTATTAAAAAGGGATGATTAGCCTGTAGAACTGCATTTTTTTTTATTGAAAAGGCAATGTTATCGCCCGTTCCCCCATTAAAATGTTCAATGACCTTGTAATAGAAATACATATTTTTCTTCCATATAAATACATACATAGAAAAGGGCTTGTGTACATATTATTCTATTAATTTCTAGAGATTTTTTGTTGTTAAGATTAATTTTTATCACAGGTTTGCTTACTCTGGTTCAAAACAAATAATCTAAACTACCCTGCCTTTAAATATTAGAGCTGCATCATCCTCCACATTTAGTCTGGTCTCAAGACCCATTTATTTTCCAAATAATGCTTATCATGCTCAATATAGTATGTTGAACATTATCTGTTAAGTTTGTAGATTTCATGTATTGACGTTAACCCTTTCCACGCGTACTTCGCACCAATGCACACTCGGTGCCGTGCAAACTTCGCATTTCACACTCAACAAACAATGCATTGTTTCCCTCCCTGAAAATAATTCAGTACAGATGGGTTCATGGTCCAGCGCACAAAGAGTTAATTCATTCTTATTTGTATGACATATTTTAATTTTTAGATGTAATGTATAATTTAAATTGGGTTAAATGTATAGTTAGTGAATTAATATTTGTACAGCGCAGTGAGAGTATTGGACTATTATGCGCTATATAATATTATTTTCAATAATTATTATTAAGTAAGGTTTAACTTGGAATTGTTTTTAATAAAAAAACATTAGGCTTATTGAATACTTTCATTAAAACCCACAGGTCATCCAGCTGTCCCTATCCGTCTTCACCAACAAGGAGAACAGTGCTGAGGTGCGGATCGCTGCCTTCGTTGTGCTTATGGATGCTAGATCTGATGCCACCGTCATGATGATTGTAATGAACAGTCTGGAGTCCGAGACTAGCGCTCAGGTCTCAAGTTTCGTGTTGTCGCATTTTGAAGCCCTGAGCGACCCCAGCATGCAAGTCCCAAGTAATGTGTAAGTCATGATTCAACAAATTGAAGTGATTGTGAAATAAAAGCATTCAGGAACAACAATTTCTTGTCACTATGATGTAATACACCAAAGAAATATGTAATATTTATTTATAAGTATGTATATGATGCCTCGTCTTCATAGCTCATTTGGCAAACCTGACTCATCAAAACTTTGCACAAATAATTCCTTTTATTCTTTGGCAACATGTCTTGCACTTTATAATCTTACTGTGGTCTATTTAGAATAGAGTATTAACAAGACTTTTCTCACAAGAAGTATAAACTTTTGATTGATAGATCCGTGTGAGAGAATTCAAATTTTCACATAGTTAGTGACATAATAGCCTGATATCACCATATTTTTTCTTTCTGCTTTCAGTTCAAACCTTGCTAGGACCCTCTTGAATGAAGCTCCTTCAACTGACTATGGCTTTCAATACTCTAAGAGTTATAAGATGGGCTTTGAGTCAGGTGACTATTAATATTATAGGTTTCTTTTGATCAACCACTCAATAATTTTTTACACCGACTTCTTTTGGAACAGATATTAATGTTCAAATTAATAGTTTTCGTCTACAAAACACTGAATAAACCGGCTCCCATTTACTTTTTAAAAAGTAACCTGTAATAGTTAAGTTTCTATGTCCCATAACTTAGGCTATGGTCTAACTGAGTGCTAAAATTATGAGAAGTTAAAAGTGCCAATATTTTTAAGTATCTTTTGAACATTTCTCTCCTCACGCAATCATGGTGAAGAAAACTATTTAAGTTGTTATTCCTAGACAGATGTGAATGAATTGAGCACCATATGTGCTGACAAATTAAATTTGTACTGTTGGGGGTAAGTGTCACTTATCTATCTATAGATAAACTTTAACTTCAGATCATAGATTAAACTAAACTCTAGTTCAGAATACCGGCCTATGTGAATGTCTTCATTACTTTTTGAACTTTCTAAAGCACTTTTCATTTCAGCCTGGATTTTATAATTACATGAAGGCTTATCTTGGGTGATTTCTTAAAAGAGTTTGTCCAAAGGACTTCATTTCAAAAGATGGGATTATTATCCTATCCCCCCTTCCTAAATCTTATTCTTAGTGGAAGATCAACTGGGAGTTTTTGCCAACCTGAAGTACATCATGGATGAAGAATCACCATTTACCTCTGGCATGGCGGCCAAGCTGAACGCTAATCTGATGGGATTCAGTCTTAATCCTCTGGAGATCGGATTCAAGACGGAAGGGTTGAGAATACTCAAAAAGATCTTCATGGGTGAAAGGAGAATGAGCGAGAATGTCGACCCATTCCTGGGAGACATAGATGAACAGGCAAGTGATTGATTAGATCATCTTTGATAAATAATAATAATGTGCCACAAAATAAGCAGATGGCACTATATAAATGTTTATTATTGTTATCATTCTTCTTGATAATATCATTAATAGATGGGATTATTATTATTGAAAGATGGGAGTTGCCCCTACCCTGTTTAGCGTTCAACGATTAAAGGGATAGAGCCTCATCGATCCGATGCACAGTAGCTGCCAGGCCCACTATCAATTGGGCAAATTATGCAAATTTTTGGAGTATGTCATTTCATATCTATTTTGAACAATAAAATATGGATTTTCATAGACTTTTTTTCATGGATTATTATTTTTATTAGTATAAAATGATATTTTATTTATTTGTTGTGAAAATTGTTGATATCATTGACATGGACTAAATATTCACTACAGTGTACCTGTATTTTTGATCCTGTTTTTTATTATCCAAGTACATTTATGATGTAATTTAATGATAATACTAATAGTAATGATAATAATAATAATAATAATAATAATAATAGTAATGATAATAATACTAATAGTAATGATAATAATAATAATAATAGTAATAATAATAATGATAATAATAATGATAATGATTATGATAATGATAATGATAATAATGATAATAATGATCATAATTATAATAAATATAATAATAATAATAATATTATGGTTGTTCCACTTTATATGTTTGTCATTTTGCCTCCGACGAAGATTCTGCTAGGATCGAAAGCTTAGGCCCCCTTTTTGACTTTCTAATAATAATAATTGAATATAGTGATTTATCAATCTACGATTACTCAAAGCGCTTCACAATTATTATTACCCGGTCACTGGATTCATAACTTTTTACGCAGCCTGTTAGGCACTGTATATAATTGCTAAACCAACCGCAATGACTAAATTACAATTTAATATTTATTCTTGTGTTACAAGTAGTGTTATATAATTTACATGAGAACTAGATAAATGCAGAGCACATCTTAACAAAATCTTCCATTCTTTTATGTGATCCTCGGACATTGGCTAGTGTTACCTATGTACAATATACCACCTTTCATGAAAATAAGATTAATAAACAGGGATGTAGCCAAGGCCAGCCTCGATGACAAATTTTGTCGGCCTTGGTCTTGGCCTCAGGCCGAGTCATGAGTACCAAGTCTGTGGGCGAAGATTTTCTCTGCCGGCCTCCTGACTCAGAAGTTCCAGCCATGACTACATCCCTGTCATACCGTTTAATGTTTTGTTAAAGATAATTCTAATTTCCAAAAGAACAACACAATATAGATTTTAATACAAAAATAATGAAGAGAACATAACATTTTATTGAACGGAAAATTATATGAATACAGTCATTGGTATTTAAACACTTTGGATATCAATCAGGTAAACTTGAAGATTGTAGTTACATGATATTACAAGGTACTACATGTATGTGATACAGGGGGAATTCGATTGTAAAGAAGGGTCAAAATTGAATGCTATGCCAGTGATCTGGGGCCTGTTGCAGAAAGAGTTGCAATCAAACGCAACTCTAAAAATCTTGCGCAACTTGATTTTCAACCAATCAGCAGCACGCATTTTGGACTTGCGATTGATTTTTTGACTTGCGTTTAAACGCAACTCTTTCTGCAACGGACCCCAGCAGATCAGTAAGGGGTGGTGTGATTAAGTAGACATAATCATTTTGTATACCTGATGGTTTAGTTGGGCAGCCTCCATTTGATAAGCCCTTCTTCGACTTTTAGTTGAAAGTCAGTTTGGGCAATGTCAAGAATAAAACTAATTTAAATTTCCATGAATTTTTGTTGCAGCTTGACCTGGTGTTCCGTGGAGATTCTGATCCTCTGGTTGGTCTCTACATGAAAGCTTTTGGAAGGGAGATCAGAGGAATGACTATTGACAAGAGTTCTATTATTTCATTCATGAACCAAGGTATGAATAAACACTGATTGCACCCTTTAATTTTGCAATGATCATAGAACCTATTTGTACATTCAATCACATAGACCACAATGTTTTACTAATCATCGATATGAAGCATAAGATCAATGGCAAAGCTATGCGTTAGGCATTCTATGTCTATTCATTTCCATATTTTTTTGTCAATGCAATTATGATTTTGCATGGCTAAATGAATAAAACAAACATCTTTTCTTCATCTGCCTTCCTTTCTCTTCTTCTCTCTTTCTCATTTTTCACAACTCTTTGACGTTCCCTTTCTCTCGTCTCTCTCCCATTTTCCTCCCATCTCATCTTGTCTATTAAATTTTAATGACACTCTTTTGATACTCCATAATTAAACAGGGAGCTCTTTCATCGGGCTTCAAGAACTGTTGACCCATCCCCACATCTCTTATCAGAAGGCCATGTCCCTCAGTGAAGGACACCTATGTGTCCCAACCTCCTTTGGTGTTCCAATGACCTTGAAACTCTCCAGCTCTGCCGTCGCAGCTCTTGATGGGTCCGGAACCATCACCTTGGATCCTCCACTTGAAGACCTCATCCCCAACATCCGTTTGCCAAATGCAGTCAGTATTGAAGGATTTTTCAATCCCCGGTAAGTCTTGTACATATCAAACCAACCTTCAGAGTTATCATTGTGACAGTGCAGGAAGCACTGTTTCATTAGGATTGTATTGTACCCATTTTAGAAAACAACAACTGATTTCCTCTCTGTTACCTTTCTTTTTCTATGCATAAGACCTGTTCATATTCTTGTATCTGTAGGAGAGTATAAAATGAGGATTTGATTGTTGTTCCGTCACATAAAAAGATCATGTGACATTCTCAGCCGGTTGTCTAAATGGCATAGGTGCAAAACCTGTAGGTGATGCCATAGTAAAAGAGATTAAATGTTACTTATGTGATGCCATAGTAAAAGAGATTAAATGTTACTTATATGTATTGCTTTTTAATTTGTGAGAACTTTACAGACCACACCTAAACATTTCTCTACTCAGCTACAGTGAAGACAATGAATGAAATAAGGATACTGATGATACATTGATGTATGAGGCTAATTGGATTGAAATTCATGTAGCATGTGTTACGTTGCCTCATCTTAACTCGGCATTTTCAGACCAATATTTCACAAGGGGGGGGGGGGGTCAAACAAACGCTCCTCCTATAGATCTTGGCTACAAAACACTTCTTGTGAGCCAACTTGGAATTACAGAATGTGCAGTTATTACCCCCCAGAAATGTGCTAGACTTGGAAGAACAGGATCATCTGATGGCACATTACCAGTTTGTTTAGGATCTTATGAATAACAAAAGAACTGATTGTTGAATTAATTGCCGTTATTTTGTCATTTTATACCATGAATTCCTATTACTCTTTAATACGGCCACTCTTTAAAAGTCATTCCTATGTTGCTATTCCAGTCTTGCCGTTGAGACAGTAGGGGACATTGGATTGAGCCTCGGTGAATCAATCAAGACGGGAACTGCACTGAAGGTATCTATAAACTCCTCTCTATACCTTGGTGGATCCATCAAGGTTGATCTCCAGCGTCAAGACTATTCAGTTAATCTGACCACTCCGCCAGGGAACCGACAGCTGTTTTCATTCAAGAGCAAGCCGTTTACCTACTCGGATGTGACAAACTCGATATTTGAAGAGGTAAATGCAGGAGGATTTTGTTTTAATTTGTTTTAGACACTCTGAAGTCAATGTTTTTCAAGAACAAATTTTTGCTTAGAAATTATTACAAATAATTGCAATCTGTAGCTAATATATGTTTTCCATTGTTATATATATAGATGTATAATTATCATTGTTTCTCTTTGGAAGTTGTCTTAGGCCCTTTGAATTAGGTAGCAACTATACGCTGCCAGGTTCCAGTAGTATATGGGTCAACTTTTTGCCGGCAAATATTACCCATTCTTGCAAGAAGATATGGATGTAATAAAATGTGCACTACTGTCATTATTATCCATTTTTATATAATTTTGCTATCTCACATTTTACTCAGAACAATTTCTTTGCAATAAAGACATTCATCTTTATTTGTTAATTGTGCACCTATTGTGATTTGAATTCCAGACTGGCCAATCTCAATTGAGTATTCAGGAAATATCGAGTGTGGCAAATCCAAATCCATCTAAGGTAAGTTTTCATAGTATCAAAATATGCACGGGCATGTGGGGGTATGTTCTTTTTCTCTATAATTCAATGTTCCGAATTTGTCATTATTCAAGACTCTGCTCAAAGACATTGGAGATAAGCAAATATTAAATACTTACACACTTTGTCATTTTGATTGCGGTAAACAGAAAACACAAACATTTTTTTTTGCATTTTTACTTGACATTAGCATAGATACTGGTGCCTGGTTTGGATGTATACTGACTGAATTTTTTTTCTAAATCCACAAACTACTGTTGATTGTGGGCAGCATTTGGAGGTGGGAATAACCCAAAACTGAAATAACATGTGATTTATTTTTCAAAGAAAATGTAGGGACTGTTTTATAACATGAAAAACCATCTCTTTTCCCTTTTCTCCTCTTTTCCTTTCTCTCCTCGTTATGTCTTTTCTCTGATTTTTTCTACATATTGTATCATCACTTGAAAAGTATGGTAGCACATTCACCCCCCTGATCCTCCCCCCCCCCTTTCTTGCTCCCCTTACTATTAGTCAAGTATGTGAGAGCTTGGCTGCTTTCTCTGATTATTGTTTTATTTATGCTTTAATACCAACAGTTCAAAATGGAGGCTCTTGGAGTAGGGGTTGGTGTTTCATTCTTCCATCCATCAGATAGGCTCTCTCCATACTGCCTCCTGAGGGGTCCAATGCAATTTAACATCAGTATCCTTTCAGGAGAGACCATGCCCAAAGAGATTCAGCTTCATCTGCACATCAAAGACAAATATGAAATGGTTTTGAAAGATCCCCATGGTGAAAGATATCATCATCATCATGACTCTCCATACATGTGGAATTTAGGAACGGCAGAGAGCAGATGGATGTCACTTAATCACATCAAAGAAGTGATAAAAGACCATGGTCTTCATGGCAATTATCACCACGGTCACCACAGTGGAAGCGATGAACATCATGGTCTTCTAGGGGACCATCACGGTCACCACAGTGGAAGTGACGAACATCATGGCCTTCTAGGGGGTCACCACGGTCACCACAGTGGAAGTGACGAACATCATGGCCTTCTAGGAGGTCACCACGGTCACCACAGTGGAAGTGACGAACATCATGGTCTTCTAGGGGACTATCACGGTCACCACAGTGGAGGTGACGAACATCATGGACTTCTAGGAGGCCACCACGGTCACCACAGTGGAAGTGACGAACATCATGGTCTTCTAGGGGACTATCATGGTCACCACAGTGGAAGTGACGAACATCATCATCATCACTCCCAATACAATATTACAAAAGTTGAGGAAACTCACAACCACACCTACCATGTACACGTTGATGGCAACATTGAAACAAGAACATATGAGCACACCCATCCTGTTTACAAAATAGACCCAGTTCCTGTGAAAAAAGCAGGATTAGATGAACATCATGGTCTTCTAGGAGCTTATCACCATGATCACCACAGTGGAAGTGATGATCATCATGGTCTTCTAGGAGATTATCATCATGGCCACCACAGTGGAAGTGATGAACATCATGGTCTTCTAGGAGATTATCATCATGATCACCACAGTGGAAGTGATGAACATCATGGACTTCTAGGACACCATGGTCACCATAGTGGAAGCGATGAACATCATGGTCTTCTAGGAGATTATCATCATGATCACCACAGTGGAAGTGATGAACATCATGGACTTCTAGGACACCATGGTCACCATAGTGGAAGTGATGAACATCATGGTCTTCTAGGAGATTATCATCATGATCACCACAGTGGAAGTGACGAACATCATGGACTTCTTGGAGGTTACCATGGTCACCACAGTGGAAGCGATGAGCATCATCATCATCACTCAGAATACAATGTTACAAAAGTTGAGGAAACACACAACCACACCTACCACGTACATGTTGACGGCAACATTGAAACAAGAACATATGAGCACACCCATCCTGTTTACAAAGTAGACCCAGTTCCTGTGAAAAAAGCAGGATTAGATGATCATCATGGACTTCTAGGAGATTATCATCACGGTCACCACAGTGGAAGTGATGAACATCATGGACTTCTAGGAGATTATCATCATGATCACCACAGTGGAAGTGATGAACATCATGGTCTTCTAGGAGATTATCATCATGATCACCATATTGGAAGTGATGAACATCATGGTCTTCTAGGAGATTATCATCATGGTCACCACAGTGGAAGTGAGGAACATCATGGACTTCTAGGAGCTTATCATCATGATCACCACAGTGGAAGTGATGAACATCATGGACTTCTAGGAGCTTATCATCACAGTCACCACAGTGGAAGTGACGAACATCATGGACTTCTAGGAGGTCATCATGGCCACCACAGTGGAAGTGACGAACATCATGGACTTCTTGGAGGTTACCATGGTCACCACAGTGGAAGTGACGAACATCATGGACTTCTGGGAGATTATCATCATGGTCACCACAGTGGAAGTGACGAACATCATGGACTTCTAGGGGACTATCATGGTCACCACAGTGGAAGCGATGAACATCATGGTCTTCTGGGAGATTATCATCATGATCACCGCAGTGGAAGTGATGAACATCATGGAATTCTTGGGGGTTACCATGGTCACCACAGTGGAAGCGATGAACATCATGGACTTCTAGGAGGTCATCATGGTCACCACAGTGGAAGTGACGAACATCATCATCATCACTCCCAATACAATATTACAAAAGTTGAGGAAACACACAACCACACTTACCACGTACATGTTGACGGCAACATTGAAACAAGAACATATGAACACACCCATCCTGTGTACAAAGTAGACCCAGTTCCTCTCAAACAAGCCTCTGACATCAATCATCATCACAGCCACGAACATCATCATGCTTATGATACCTTTAAAGGGTTATTCCCAGCTGACCTAGCATCTGTTAAAGACGCAGTCTTGAATAAAGTCCCTGATACACATTTTTGGCGAGAACATATCAGCAGTTACATGGATTATTGGTTTGGTAGATCTGAACAAAGTGGAAGCACAAGACCCCCAACGCCAACTCCAGAAGACAGTGCTACCTCAAATCCTCCAACCAAGGATAATGCGTGGCTGCAGAGGGTAGTGGATATCGTGAATGAGAGATTTGGATTGTACCGTTTCCAAAACCATCAAGATCATGACAGCCATGAGCATGGGCACCACACCCATCACCACACAGATTCCAATCATAGTGATCACCACCATAGCCATTACCACAATCCTCTCACACTGAAGGAAGCTTTTGACCGGGTCTTTGGAAACATGGATGCTAGCAAGTACTCCAAGATCATCACCAGGAACTTCTTCTTGAATGTAAGTTTTCTTTCTGAAGCCTCATTGATATAAGAATTAATTTCTTTATTTCAAACTTCAGTACATCAAGATTGAGTAAAAGGTTATCTGACTACAGCTTATTAAAAAATAACATAAAATATCAAAGAATATTCTAAAACATCAGAATCGGGTTAACATGTTCATTATATGATATTTGAGTCTCTTAATTGGATGACTATGGTACATGTATGACTACGAAATTGATACAAAATCAAAAGAAAATTATGTTCATGCTGTATATTATTTGAGTTCCAAAATTTGAGTCCATTGAAGTCATAGGTTTATCCTAAGTATGCTGCGGATCATTTCTAATGATGGAATGAAGAATCTGAATAAATTTGTCATGCTGTTTGATGTCCCTTGTTCTATAGATCACAGCTAAAGGTCACAACTCCAGCGATGACCGCACAGTCATGGTGAAGATCAATACTGACCTTCAGGGTCGCAGCCACAAGTCTGTCAACATGCAAGTCTTTCCAGCTGTCCAGCTTCCTACAGAGGTGCAGGACCCTCAAAGACCACTTCCTTACAGTTCTCATCACCACCATCATCACAACGACCATCATTTTGAAGACCAGAAGCAGGTAAGTTAGAAGTGTGTTTCTTATATCACTTTCTTAACCCCATGCTACCGTAAACTATGTACTATAATATTTCCTTTTCTGCCTAACCCCGGCTACGGAAATTCTTTCTTTTCTAACACAAAATCCAGTAATCCTGGACTATAGTGGTAGACTTTCATTAGTCCTTATCTCTAATTGGACAACAGCTCTGGCTCTGTTGTCCATAAGGCATGCATCCTTGGCTTGGCCTAGTTTCTTTTCTCACAGCGACACCTAACCCTGGACTTATGCGCTTAGCACTGCAATTGCTCTGCTAACCTTGCTACTTTGCTTGGCCATATAATCCTGTAATATACATTCGGTGGGTTTAGCCCACTTTGCAAGAATGCAGTGAGAAAAAAAAATGGGTTATGCTAAGCTGAACCCCATACTACAGGTGGGGCTAAAGTTTGCCATCTAGCCCCACCTATGCTACAGGGTTAAGGAAAGTTTCGCATATGAGAAAAGCGTATTATTGATTAAGTTTTATTTTCCCCAGTGTAGATAAAAATTATCCTGTTATTTCCATAATAGCAAAGCTTTGGAATTTCTTTGGGTCTATTGGAAAGTAGTTGTTGATGAGTATGAACCTCTTTTCAATTTCTTATTATATTTTGGATGCTTCATGAATTCAGACAAGTTAAATTAATTTCATTCATCAGGATTCAAATATGCCTAATGAGGGCGGAATTCGAATTCTTCACTATCCACTGATAAGCCGCAGAAGTTCTTTTAGTTATGGTTGACACATTTTATTTTGTATGTTGTTAATCTACAGGTATTCTGCTTGCAGTTTGATGCTGATATTTCGTCTCCAAGGTCTGAGGCATCCAGACAAGGCCCAGCGCCACTCCACCATCATGACTCTCATGGCCATGATTACCATGATGTCTTCCACCATGGTGTCAGGAGTGGGAGACCCGAACCAGATTCAAATGACACCACCCCAGATGCTCTCCATCACCACCACTACCATAGCCATAGTGACGAGCACCATGATGTGCATGTCCTTGGAAACCTTCAGCAGGATCATCTGCACCACCACAGCCATAGCGACGAGCATCATCATGGTCATATCCATCCAGCCATCAATACGTCAGATCCCCATGCTCTCCATGACTATCATCATCACGATCACAGTGATGAACACCACCTTCCACATGACCTTCATGACGTGCAATACCATCACAGCCATAGTGACGAACATCATGACTATCATCACCTCAATCCATCCTCTAATGACTCCCATAGTCATCCACTACCGATTCTCCATGGACATGTGGCGCAGAGTGGACCTCAGGCATTGTTTTCTTTGAAGATGGGCTGGGGTAGAAGCTGCTCTATGGACAAACAGGTTCAGTTGAAGGTGGGAATCGATCAAGAGTTAATTAAGAGTCGTTAGTTACAATTATTGTCCGGGGAAGAATGCAATAAGGTTTTAAAGTATCAGTTTGCGATAAAACCCTTACAAGATTGAGAAGGTAGAGGAGGTACTGTGTTTCTGTATAATACTCATTACCCCATCAACACTTCATCTTAGTTAAAGGGAAGGATGCCACCTTCTTGCATAAGCACTGGTCTTTGTCATTAGCTGTACCTTACTCAAAGATCAAAGATTCACAGACTTATTTGGCCATCAAAGCCAATCATTTATTATAAGGGTTTTTTCATTGAAAGTAACTCCCCATATAATTCTTTTTCAGCCTATCAGAACTTGCCTCTAGGAAGCTACATGTATTGTTATTTTTCTTCTAACAGGCCCTGTTTGAAAGGAGTAAGAGTCAACAAAGTGCTTTGCATGCAGATTCTCCATCTTCCAAGTTGGCTGCTGACATGAAAGAGCTTCGAGCCATGCATCTCAGCTTCAGTCATCAACACGTAAGTTCTTATGTCATAGGTCAAAGTTCTAAAACAGTGTTTTAGTGAATTAGTGCAATGCTAATAATCTACACTTATAAAGTGCTCATCACCAGTGCTGTGCTCAAAGCCGGAAAGCCAAGGCCACGGCCATTTTAGGCCAAGGACTGACTACCTGAGGCCAATTAAGGCTTAGGACCACAGACCTCCAAGACAAAGGACACACTAGGCCAAGTACTGACTGCCTGAGGCCAAGGACAAGGTCAGCCTTGGCTTTGAAGTGCACAACACTATCATGTCAGAATGATGTCTCTTAACATTTTGCAGTGGTGGATCCAGGCAGGACTCAATGTTATTTGAGAATTACCCATTGATTGAGCATTCAAATTGATAGTTAAAGAAAACTGTCATCTGCACCCACTCAATTTTCAAATTCGCTATTTGTGTCCCCTCTACAATGCATTTCAGAAAGTAAGGTAATCCAAATCTAGAGGGCGGATATTCTCATCATATTTAATTTTTTGAAATTATTCTTTAAGAATATGAAAGAGAAACTCATCAGCTGTCCATTGATACCCTATTTGTACCATTTGCACCATGCATGACCGAATTAATTGAAGTTGAAGACAACAGGTGCAGGTACCACTTTTTCTAAGTTTGGGTTAAGTTGGTAAAATGTGTGTTGATAGAATGAAATGTTTTTCAAAGTAATTTTTTCCCCCCAGAAATGACGATAGAAAGGTTAATGTCTTATTCACATCCACCATCAACATGTCCTTTCCTTTGCACACAAAATGGGCAGCGTGGTTTAAGGATATCTAAGACAGCTTGTCTTACATTGCCGGATCATTGCACAGAAAGCATCCACCTTATGTAAAATTCGGCCCTGCAAATCATCAAGATCTTGGGGAGGAGTTGCAAATACCTTGTTCTGTAAGTGTCTCCATTAGAAATAATCAGAGGGCACAAGGTCAGGGGAATTTGGTGGCCATTCTTGGTTGATGACAAAAACTTGATGTCCAAAGATGTTGGAACAATGGAAAGGATCACTGTCCTGAATCCACCAAAGATGTAGGTACACTCCTCGAACCTGTCTCTGAAGATGTTGGTCCAACTGTGGTACAATCATTTGCAAGTACACTTGCACATTTACACTGCTTTGGAAGAAAAAAGGTTCAATCAAATTGTTTTTGCCAGCTCAGGCATCGATGGAAGTATTAACATCAGCATCTGCATGAGCGCTGAAAGGCAGCTCGAGCTAAAGCCGGGGTAATAATAATAATGACAATGTGCCTTGGAATAGATTGTTTCTAGATGGATTGGGCTAAAAAAATGCCAATCATTATTATTATCTGCACTTTCATGATTTTATAAAAAATTTGGAAAAAGTGGTACATGTAGCTGCATCTGTTGTCTTCAACATCACTTACAATATAATTTGATCATGCGTGGCACAAATAGTACACATAGGGTATCAATTGAAAGCTGATGAGTTTCTCTTTCACATCCATGCAGAAGAATTTCACACAATTAAATATGATTCGAATATCAGCCCCCTAAATTTGGATTACCCTTTTTCTGAAACGCACTGTACACATTCAAACAAATTTTCCGCTTTTCACAATCAATTAGGTTTTTTTACCTGTGAGCTTTCACCTACACATTTCTGCAGGCTTCTTCAGACTAACGGTAACCCAACATAGATGGGGTAGTATCGGAAGCGCAAAAGTCCGTGAGAAAATTTGTTGGAATTGAATTCCACCAATCAGATGAATCTCTTCAGGGGAAAATGTGAATTGGCTATTCCGTGAAATGATAAATCTTTTGTATGTCCAACCTCTGTATTTTCTCCTGCATATTTTCACCTGACAATACCTGCTCAATCAATGATAATATGAGAGCTCGAGATCTTTTCTTACCAATGTGAAAACAACGACACATCATTTCAGGAAGATCCTGCTAAATGGACTTGAAGTCAGGCATACTGTGGAATTGCCCGAATGCTAAAGTTAGTAGCTCTGCGGTATATATGTTTGGTCAATACGATTTTATATTTTTATTTTCAAGCTCCCTTATGATGTGCAGGCTGGAATATCTAATGCCATTGAGAATTTGAAGCATGCCATATGGAACAAGGCTGAAACAAAGACTTTGGATGGTGCAGACCTACATGGACAGGTAATAATGATGATAATATGCTTTTATATAACTATTTTTATGTATTGCACTGTACATACTACTGGAATAAATACTTAGGTTTTTATTTTTAATTTGAAATTATGTAAAGTTGTTGAATTCCTAAAATCAAGGGGAAGCGTAATTGTTCCATAGTTATTTGGCTGATATAAGAAATGACGAAAACTCTAGTTTTGCTTTAGTCTTGTGTGAGGGTACTTGCATTGTAACTATTTCTTGTGTGCTACAGAGGTGATATGGTCATGAGATCAGCATTTTTATTTCAAGAGTTCTGAAATATAACTTGGAGCCTGACAGTTAAGCCCTTTAAGGCAATCATTAGTATCTTAAATATGATTCTTAAATATTGCAGGTATTCAATAATGGATGGAAAAAAAATGTGAATGTACATATGTTCTATAATGTATAGGTTTATAAATCATTCACAGTGTAGAATGTTTAGGGACTTTACAATCACATGAATGCACTCATTCACAATTAACCAGTCTCAATTTTCGAATGCATATACTCCATCATACAGTCAAATTTATTAATCAATTTCATTTCTCATGGTGAAATATGAACACCAACTAAATATGCATTCAAGTAATAACATTGAAAGCAGTTGAAGTTATCGGATAACTAGTCATTCACACAAGTTTTATTGTATGGATGAAAGTGGCAAGGGAATAAGGGTAAACCAGAAAGCTACAGAAAGTTTGAATAGGAGTCATCTCAGTGTGTTGTAATTACTGTTGCAGAAAATAAGACATGGTTTACTAAGTGTGAAAAAAAAACAATCGCATTCTGATGAAACTTTTCTTAGAGAAATCCTAAACAGCTCAACCTTATACTGGATATATATATCTGTAAGTTGCCTTTCTTTAGAATGATATGAAGCTACAATTTATAAGGTTCATTTTGAATGCAGATAAATATGAACTTTGCTCATTTATTGTGCATTTTATTCACCAGGGGGGTGTTTCACAAAGATTTAAGTGTAACTAAAAGTCACTCTTGAATTCCCACTTGCGTGTTGTATAGAACACATCATCGCTTGATTAGATGATGTGCATGGGATGCACACTATCACGTATCCACCAAGCATATTACTTGTTAAAGATAAATACCAATTGTGGTAACGATGTCAAAATGAGTTCGAACAGAATCCAATGAAATTACCATCAAAGTGTTTGTATGTACAGTGTGAATAAAAAATATGTGCCAAATGACTCTGGAAGAAAATGCGTAATTGTTGAGAAATTAACAAAATAAGCAAGGAATTCCATCAAATGTTTGGTATTTTTCGAAGCAATATTAATGTCCCACATATGCTTTTCTGTGATAGTGATAATCAGAATTATCCATTTTGAGCTCAGATTTCATGATATATCAAAGAAAAGTTTACAATAATGCACCAGATCTAGGTGTATGATAATATTTTGACAATTAACTTTGATTTAAAAGACTTTCTCATTAAATGATTTTTTGGTGCAACTACTGTCTTTTACCTTTAAAAAACATTTGCATGTTGATGTTAAACTCTTAACGAGCCAAGGACACATTTTTGTGCAATTGTATGTATTATCCACGCAACTGTAGTTATTCATTAATGACAGTACATGCTTTGCAAAACAACAATGCCTCTTATGTTGTGTATTTGGATTAATTTCCAGTCTGTTACACCAGGCAAGGCTTTTCCATATTTTCCTAAACTTCAAAATAGAAATCTATTTTTCGAAAGAAATGAATGTGGCATGTTAATATAGTTAAGCATGATTTCAGGTAACACTTAACTCTTTGTAAAACATCCCCTAGATCTTGCTGTCAGCTGTCCTTGACGACTCCTTGGAGAAGGTCGACCTTACCATGTCTGAACCTCACGACCTGGTGAGATTCAACAATGTCAACCTCCCTTTCAAGGTCACCCCATATAACATCAGGAAACCCTACTTTGATGCAGTCATGAGCACGGCGATGAAGCAGCCTTACTCTCGTAAGATCATTCAGACTTTCTCTAGTTGGGTTACATTTTTTATTTACTGTAGGAATGGCCGATAGTTTACCCTGTCAAGGTCTGCTTTTATTAAGCAGGCTTTCGTTTTTTTTTTAAAGAATGTACTGTAATTAGACAAGGGCCCCGTTGTACAAAGAGTTACGATTGATCCGATCAATCGTAACTCTATGGAAATCCATCAGTGTCATAATTTTTTCTACAGGAAATTTGCAAAATGTCCTTTGTAATTAAAGGAGAACACCCCAAATTGTAAAGAAATCAATGAATTTATGGATATGCATTCATATCTAAAATTTTTTTAAACACACATGCATTTCGTATGTTGACTTTGCTGGCTTGCCATAGTTACGATTGATCGGATCAATCGTAACTCTTTGTACAACGGGTCCCAGATGACTTGGGGTCTCTCTTGTAGAATATGGCTGGAACATGACTGTTATATTGGTATTTATATATATATATATATATATGCGTTCCATTTTCTTGTCTTCATATGACATAGCAATATATTTAGTGATCAATTATTTTCTAAATGGATGTGTCATTTTTAAAGCAAGAAACAGTTGCCAATCCCCCTCAATTGATTTAACTGCCCTTTGTCTCTTTTCTGCATTATCAATCCTCAATCGCACAAACTCAAGTCTCCCCCTCCCAAATCCTGAAAAAAAATTTGACCTTTATCTGTGACATTTTTGTAGAATGTATGTAGTTGTTTTGTGTTGAAATATAATTGTGTTTGGCCAGTAAATGATCATGCTGCAGTAATTCTTTTTCTATATTTTCTCAGTATTAATTGTCTCATGCAGTAACAATCAGAAATACTGAATACTTGTTTTTCGTTTCAGCCATATGTACCCTTTCAACTGATAGTCAGATAAGCACTTTTGACAATGTTAGCTACCCATATGCCTGGTCTGAATGCGAACATGTGGTGGCAAAGGATTGCTCTCTACAACATAGATTCACAGTACTGGCCAGGAAGCTAGGTGATAAGAAGGTATGCACACTGCAAAGCAATTGAGTACCAACTTTAGGGGTATTAGAGTTCAGATTTTTAGCTGATTTCAGTTTTTTTTTGTTTTGATTTTCAGCTTAATTTCAGCTTATTTTTAGCTTTCCTCTGTACAAAAAATTATGGGAGCTCTTTCTATTTCAGACTTTTTCAACTCTCTTCAGCTTTTTTCAGATTTTTTTTTATTTGTGACCACTCACATCCCTGTAATTCTTATTTGACATCATACATATGAAATAGAGAAATATAATGTACTTTAAAACAATTGTACTTCTTTAACTTTTGTCCTCAAAGAATTAGGTTTTGTATTTCATTAGATTGATTTCTATGTTACTCAGGGAACTTTACTCTGTTTAGATATAATAATTGTCAGCCGAAGTACTCCTTTAACAAAAAACACACTGTGTGTCCGTAAGAATCCCACTCAGTGCATATACTCAAAAGATTTGGGGATGCAGGAATATCAGTGTGAAAGATGATTTGCAGTGTCTTACCCTGACTAACTCTCTAATTTCAACATAGACAAAATATCAGATTATGCAAGAAAACCTTCGTGAAAGATACTGTAGAGGAATCCCTTGCAGCACCTTTTCTATTATATTCATCCCATGAAACATTCAAAATAATTTGGGACATTGAAATCAAATGATTTGCATGAGGTAGAACCAGCACAGACTTTTGGTGTGATGGCTCAGGTTGGTTCAAGACATGGCCATGTCAAACCAAAAGACATTAGAAGATGGGAGTTGCTGCTACACTGTTTGGCATTCAATAATTTAAGGGATCTGGTGCTGCTTAGTGGCTGGCGGGCCCACAATCAATTGTGCAAAATGAGTAATTCTATTTCAGATTCTATTTCGATCAATATGATATGTATTTTCATTTTTTCTCATTTTCAAGTGCTTAATGAGCTTTACCCTTACAAAATAGACATCCATTGTTTACTTGCAGAAAAATAAATCTTACCATGACTTGTTGTGAAAAAAGATATTGGCTTCAAAGATATTGGCTTCAAAAGAAATGGAATGAAAAAAAATTGTCAGGAGGTAAGATGAATTCAAAGAGGTGATTTAAATTATGTATACAACTAACATTAGATTTAGACAAATAGAGATGAAAGGTAGATAGGAAAGTTGAATCTGGTAAATGCATAAAATACCGGTATAAAGAAAAGTTAAAAACAATTATAATTATAAACTCCTCAAAAAAGTTTGGAAATCTGACTTTGATCAATAATCCCTCCTCGGTTTTAGTGAATTTCATTGTGTGATTGATAACAATGAATAGATCATTTAATTCTCTTAAAAATTATACCCTACATGATATGATTATGGTTCACATGGAGGTGCAGTGCCTTGAAATGTGGGGCAAGGTCAAAATTCAAAAGTTGCAAAATGATACAATATTGAAACTCAGTGATCTTTTATCCGTGGTGATGAGTGAGTTTCTGAGCGGTTTCTTTTGTTTTCATGCACCTTAACATCAACGTTAACATGGAATCAAACACACCTCTGCACAAGCCAACACATAACAAACAAATAAAGATGCATGGGTATTTCAAACCACAACTCAAAACCATGTTATCTCAAAGAACCATCACTACATAACCACAACAAAAATGAAGAAGCAGGGGCTTGATTTGAATGGATTTTCATCTCTATTGACACAGACAAAAGAATCATGTTCTTTATTGACCCTTCATGTCTATTTCTGCTCGTTTTGCAGCTTTTCAATTCAGACCTCATCCAACACTTTTGAATCCTGCTCTTTTCGTGATGACATGGTCAAAACAAACATGGTGTCATTTTAAAGAGAATTAAATGATCTTTTGAATGATATCAAATATGCACTGTGTGAAATTGGGAGTTGGGAGAAATTAATGGCCAAACTCAGATTTCCAAACTCTTTTTGAGGGGTTAAGATGAATAAGTTTTATAATGTGCCAAATCCACTCCACGATGATATTGTACCAGTATGAATTATGAAGTTACTTCTATTTGTAAATTATTTTCAGGCAATCACAATCTTCGTAGGGGATAACAAGTTAGAGTTGACTCCATATGAGCAGTCTGCCCTCATGAGTATCGTTATCAACGATGAGATTGCTACGCTTTCCAAACGATCCCAACTAATCTTTTATGATGATGGAACAAACGTGACAGAGGTTTTGGAGGAAGGAAGGGATCTACGAGTCAAGGCGCCACGCCCTCAACTGATTGATGCGGTAAAATACTAGTGCTTCTAGGATCTATGCTATAACTTGCGATAAATCACTGGTTTGATAGCTATTATTATAATCTATCGAAATGAAAAATTTGTTTGAAATGCGAAGAATTTATATTTTCACCAAAAAATTAGCACTCTACAAGTTTTAGAAAGTGAGTTAAGTAATAAACAATACCCCAGAAACACATTCAGGGCAAATTTCTTAGGCTTTTTGCATAATTAGGATAAATATAAGCAATTAATAAAAAAAAATTACTATACAGTCTTGTAGTCACGTCTGGATCTACACATTTTTTGCAGCTATCGCACTATCAGTGGCCAGCTATTTGAACCCCTCCCACCTGTTGATCCTGGTCTGAAAAGGCCCAGTAGAATTAGGGTTAAGGAGAAAAAGTAAAAATGGTAATCTTTCATTAAATAGGGGGGAAAAGTGGAAGTTTAGTTTAATTTTATATAGTAAAATAGCTTCTCGTACTTTCTTCTACCTAACTCTTTCAGACGAGGAGATACCTTGAGTATGAAGAAGAGAAGGTCAACCAAGAAGAGGAACCAGCTCCTGGAGAGGAAGGTAGAACTGTCCATGAGATCTTGACTGGTCATTCTGAGGATGTCCATACTCCCGGCTCTACCCAGACAGAGAGTCACCATCACCATAGTCATCATAGCTATGATAGAGTATGTCTATTTTGAAATGGAAGGCAATGTACCCAAACTTGCCATATATGTAGATTGTTTATGAAAATCATTGGTTTTTGGTACATTACATGTAACATTCCTCATTGTTGCATATATGATAAAATATTCTTGTCATGTTAACAAATGAATAATGAACCCATATTTTATGTTACGTATATGGTCAGTGAGGGTATGTTGATTGAATTTTCAGACATTTATCAATATGAATATTGACATCAGGGACTGACCTTTAACCTCACCACCCACAGGAAGTGGTCAGGGATCGAATCTCTATTAAACCTCTGCATCAATTTGCAACTTCCGCTATGTAGCCTATATTACAGAAGAAGTTGCCACATTTATTTCCTTCGTTTTGCAAATGTGTTAGTGGGGATGCATTAATGAGTATTTTTATACCAAAATATAGTGGTTTAACTCAATTATCATGTCACTCTTAAAACTGGTTTCTTACCATTTGTGTTTTATGACAGAGAAACCCTTTCATTGAAGTGATCATTACTAGACACTTCCTTGTATACTCTGATAAGGTTTGAGTTAAAATATTAAAATGCCAAAGAGAAAAACTAGTTGCCCTTCCTTTGATTATAAATTTGATATTGAGATAGCTCTGTTACATGTATATGATTTCAGCGTTACAGCAAAACAAAAAATGTGGATGCTTCAACCCTTTTTATGATTGTTTCAGTCGGGAAATGAAGAGAAAAATACCCATCTACAAACCAGAGATGAGTATAGCATCATAGCATTGAGGCATATGTGGTCAAGTGGTTCTAACCCTTGTCTTACAATGAGAGGGTCATGGGTTTGAATCCCAGCAATGATTTGTTTTCTTTCAGCAAGTAATTTACCCACACTGTGTTGCACTCAACCCAGGTGAATTGGATAGGTACCCAGCAGGATTATTTCCTTAGAAGAAGGCACAGTGCTGGAAACTGCAACGCAAGCTTCAGCCAGGTGGCAATTACACTGCGTATCGGATTTGATTATTTCTAAAAAAAAGATGGCATGATATAAATGCTGAATAATATAATTATTATACTTATACTATTGTACTTGCTTCTCTTCACTTTGATATAGGTCCGTAGTGACGACCTCTACTGGGGAGGTCTGACCCGCTATGTGGAACTGGCCCTGAACGATGAGGAACAGGACTTTGAGAGGTTCTACCAGCCCCTCTTGAATGGATCCACGGATGCCCCTCCTCAACCAAAAGAGACCCTTCGTCTTCTCAAGATGGAGAACAGGTACCTGGTCATTGCCAAGAAGGAAGGACTTGCTGTGCTCTTCAATGGCTCCGATGTTAGAGTGCAGGTACCGAGACTGTTTTCAGATTTAAAGCAGATACGAACCAATAGCGGCATCTCTAGTCCTCAACTACTCATACATGAACCTGGCCAGTTTCCTGACCCATAATGCCACCAGTATAGTCTAGTAATATAGACCCACTTGAATGATAACATGCTAATTAACTACTCAATACATTTATACCACAATAATTATGTTACCAAGTAGCAAAACTATTACTTTTCCTCTCAAAACATTTTAGTTTCTCTCTACAAATACAATTCGTCGCCAAATCCACGAAGTGGCTCACGCGACCGTTGATGCGCGAAATCACTTTTCGAGATAAACGTGATTAAAGATTTTTACATTTTCAATTGCCAGTTGCTATAGGATTGTGAAGTTTAACAGAATAAAGAATGCACATACCACTAGCCAGGTATTTACTGAGGCTTCCCATGTAAAAATTTTATCGAATGAACATCAAATCTTGACATAGCAGTGATTCAAATACAAGCATTCCCTGTAGTATTAGTAGATATCTGAAAGTGTATCTTTTAAGACTAGGTATTTATAACACAGTCAATGAGATACCACACACAGTTCACTCCCCCTTTAACCCATCCACTACTGGGACCAACTGGTCCCTGTAAAAATTCTATCAATGGGAGTCATCTCTTTCAGTAGTCAATTAACATATCAACGATCCAATACTTCACCCAAAATGAATTTCTTTAGAATACAGAAATCTATTTTATTTAAGGAAAATGTGATTAAAAGAGGGGTAGATATAGAACAGGTACCTAGTAATCGTAAAAAACAAAAATGTTTGCTGTCTTCTGCATGGCTCCAGCAATGTCAGACTTCAAGTACCATGGCTGCTTTCAAATATTTCATCTATAATTTGCCCAAGGCTATAGCCACATCTCAATACAAAAACAGGTTACCTGTAATGCTCAATCGCGTTCATGTCTCTTCACTCAAAAGGAGACTTAAAATATTTCTCTTTCTTGAAATACTTATTTTTAAGATTTTTTCATTTTTATCTGATATATTTTTCCTTCTTGAAGTCCTCTCGGTCATCTTGGGGGAGTACATGCAGTCCATGAAAAATAAATATGAATTTCTTTTAAAAAAAAGAAAGAAGTCAATTCAACTTTGGGAAGACATTTAACACCTGGGACCCGTCTTACAAAGAGTTGTGATTGATCCAATCAATCACAACTATGGAAAGCCAGCAAAGTCAACATATGAAATGCATTTTTGTTTAAAAAAATTCTAGATATGAATGTATATCCATAAATTCATTGATTTCTTGACAACTTGGGGTGTTCTCCCTCGTTTACCAAGGACATTTTGCAAATATCCTGTAGAAAAATTATGACTCTAATGGATTTCCATAGATACATTTGATTGGATCAATCGTAACTCTTTGTAAGACAGGTCCCTGGACTGAGATTGATAATACATGCAGGAGTGCCTTGTTAAAGGCCATTAGCAGTTAGCACCAAATTGGATTAGAACCTTTTACCTCCTAGTTTAAGAGTCAAGTGACTGAATTCACTAGACCAAGATACGTTCACTCATTTAGAAAGAATATAAAGACTGAATTAGCAGTTAGCACCGAATTGCATTAGAACCTTTGACCTAGATTAATAGTCAAGTGACTGAATCACTAGACCAAGATACATTCACTCATTCAGAAAGAATATAAAGACTGTGAATTCTTGTTTGTCAGATCGCTCGTCGCTACCAGGGACTCCAGTGTGGGGTCTGTGGTGACTTCAACGGAGATCCTAGACCGGATATGGAATTCATTGGACCAAGCAAACAAGCCTATTCTAACGGACCTCAGCTTGCTAGATCCTATCAAATAGCTACACCAGAATGCACAGGAGGTAATTGGTTTTCATCTGCATCTAATGGGACGTTCAATGAAAATCGTTATAAGTTGCAAAATCGAGCATTATGAGGCATTGCAAGAACGTTTATATGCATCTGATCTGCATAAAAATGTGCCTTTAATCAAAGGACTGGCACCAATTGATTTTGAATTTAATGTAAGTTTTTGCAATGCCTTTTTCAGGACTGTTCCCAATAGCAATTTGTTCTTTTAGTAAGCTTTTACTGTTCCCTTTTGGTGGCTTTCATACTTTAGGTTTGACTGTATATTTGGGTGTTTATGCTCTACATGTAAGGTTATATACATGTACCTGTTCCTAGTTATTTACATTTAATTTCAGAAATAAATATTTTTTTTTGGATCCATTGTCTTAGCGTTGCTGCATGAAGGTTTTTCACAGAGCTTTTCTTGATTGTCCATTTTTTTTTTAAATCCAAAAAAAGGAAGGATTAATTCAATTCAAAAAGGAAAAATGGATTCATGCTCTCATCCCTTTCGCGGCCAATATGCCTCTGCCTGGAGCAATCTCACATAAAGCTCTTTATGAAATGTAAATAAGAAATTAAATATAAAATTTCCCTGCTTCTTAAACATAACTAAAGTTTGAATACATTGTCAGATAAATTTAAAGATTATGTAATATCAAGCTGTTCATGCATGAAATACACAAAAAAGGGAAAAATTTGCACTCAATATTTCTTAAATAAAAATCCTTTCCAGAATTAACCAGTTCTACACATATTCTTTTCAAATAGGAGACAATTTTGGTAGCCATTGGAGACGACAAGACAGGTGGCTGCTATGAAAGGCTCGACTGTCGATCTCTTTATAGCAAGTTTTTAGTTAGATATCAACTCTCTGAGTGTAATTCCATCCACACTTTTCTTTTGCAGGTGATAAATGTGTTCCTACCCCGACAACCGTGACTAAAGAGGACATCATTCTTGGAGATTCTGAATCCTACACCTGCACCTCGTCAGTTCCACGCTGTGATGAGAGTATGTGTGAACCCATCGGAGTCATCCCTGTTCCCGTCAAGTTCAGTTGTAGCAGAGAAAAGTGCAAGAGTTCAAAGTGCGTCACTTTCACTGAAAAGATTGAAGGTTCCCTCGATATGCACACCGAGTGCATTCCAAGGTCATAGGTCATTCAAGTGATTGAAGAGTGTAATGTACTTCAATAGTATTATGATTTCAAATAGTATTCTAATAGGGCCTTGCCCACTTGACTTATTATGTTACTCTGTTGGTCTTTAAACCCATTGAAAAAAATATTATTAGAGTGCGTGTACAAATTAGATTTGGAGGCTTCGTGTTCCCCCTCCCCCCAAAAAAGAAGATACAAACATGGAGGTAAAATGGGTCAACATCAGCCACATACAGTATTATTTTTTTGAACAAAAAAAATCCAAAAAGGTTGAAGTTTTGCCTCTTTTTAAATTTGACAAGCCAAAAATTAAAATAAGGTTATCAACTATGTTCCTATTCCTTTGTAGTTTCAAGGGTGGGGAATTTTCCGCAAGCACCCAGTGATTCTGTAGTATACACGTACGTGTGACCCTGCAGTATAATTCTCATTTTCACTAGACGCTAACCAAAGATATCTCAATGAAATAGAAGAAAACTTAATACTGTATTCCAGTTTTTAGAAGAAAATACTTTCCAAGTTTCTGCTTACTTTGCCTTTGCTCATATCCACACAAAATACTGATATACCAGTGATCTCTTGAGATTGCATGTTTCGTTGTCACCAAAAAATAGTGCTGCACTAACTTTTTAAAGGACAATTTTTAAAAACATTTAAAGAATATCAAATTGAATTTCATATGATCAATTTATGGGGTTTCTCATAAATGAAATAAAATTACCCGCTGAAACCCCACAATATAACAGCAGATAAAGGTCTTCGGAAGTAGCCAAAACAAACACCTATTGCTCGAAATCAGAAATAAGCTCATTGAAAGAGAAACTAAACTGTCAAAATATGAATAAATGAAAGCCAACACACAGGAGTTTCTGGAAGACTTTTTTGGCAAACTGCCAGTGTGTGAGACATTTATGTTTAAATGATCCTAGGACCCTCTTTTACTCTCTGAAATGTTCAATCATTCAATCAAGTTTTCACATGGGTTTAAGTTAATCAATACTGACAAGTTATCTAACATTCTCATTCGTAGCATCTGCATTTTCTTCCAAATTATGTTGAAAAGTCTAATATTAATTCTTTTAGGTCGACTTACAGTAGGGTTAAAACACCCAACATATTTAAATTATTTTAGTTGCTTTCATTCAGTTGGCCAGAGAGATACCTATAAAGTAGTTGGAATATATGATCTGTAAAAGTCATCACTATGCTTTAAAAACAGAATATATATAGTCATGCATTTTTATCTCTGTCTATTGTGTATTAGGCCACCAACAGAAATATCTTAAAATCTTGCACATATCTGGAAAAACATTTATCAGCATTTGGTATAATGTTTAATGCATGGTCTATGGGGAAACTGAACACCCATAGCGTAACAATTTTTATTTAGCTACTCATTACCTGATGGTTAAAATTGTATAAAATTGCATCATAGATGCCTAAGACCCTGTACTATACTGGTCACAGATTATATTCAATATGAGCTGATTTTTTTTCTCAAACCATTCCATTCATTATTATTGTAGAATTATCTTTAAAAATGCCTATTTCACAATTTTGCTTTAACAATTTGGAATTTGCATTTCCCCCCTTCATTGCATAAGTTTACAAAAAAAATACATATAAAGACATATATCAGAATTAATCCATTGTGTATTTAGAGTAGTCATGCCGGTCTATGTGTTTTTTGTTTATGTTTTCCATTCTCAAACTAGATAATTCTCATAAATGAAACCAAAATATTATTTCATTTCCAGAGTATTAGATCAAATGCATTCCATGTCTCTTTATATTTTTCTTTGAGCTGCATTCTTTTCATATATGCCATTAATTTGCCAATATTATTTTTCCAAACCATGCAGTGCATGAAATTAAATATTGCAAAGCAAGCAGTAGAGAACTTGAATATTTATGAATTCAATGGCTTCTTAAAAAATAAAAGTTTTAGTGGATTTTGACTGTGTTGAATGTAATATGACTCATGAAGTTGTTGAATATTAATGTTTCGAAAATTTATGCTTCAACCATTTGCTTATCTGAAAGCCTTTCTTTGGTCAATGTGTGAATATTAATCGTTTAGTAGAAATAAACTAATTCGAGGGACTAATCGACAAAGAATCATTCTTTCTTTTTTTGTTTTAAAATGTGATATTTGTCAGATAAAGGCCAGATTATTGTGAAATTAGTGACATTTTTATAGATATTCATGTTATCCAAGAATCAACATGCTTTTCTGAAGCATGCATGAGGTGTTAATTCACAAGTCTCTAGCCACAGTGTCCTGCATAAAAGCTACAAAAAGCATGGCCTACATCTCTGCGCTTTGGGCTTGCGTTCAACTTTAGCTTCGGATTGCCTGAACGCTGACAAACGTAGTCAAGTGCAACACAATTCAACGAAACAAGCTATTAAATACGAGGTCAATACTCAAGTTTAATGCAGAGGCCTTTTGTTCTAGCTCAGATGTCAATTTTTTTTTTAAACATCCACAACCAAATGCAACAAAAATTTATACGAGCGAAAACGAGTGGGAACAAGCAAATGCAAGCAAGGACAAGAAAGAATGAGCAACAGTGAGTGGCTAAGGCAGCGTTAAAACTTGATTTACCTTAAATTACCTTGCTTTAGCTAGCTAGCAAAGTTACCATATTAGTAACATTTATGCCATTCACCTGGTAGATTTTAACAGTGAAGCCTGTCTATACATGTATATATTTAAAAAAACAATCGCGGGAGACAGGGAACATAGTCTTTATAGGCGGATCGTGGTCTTTATGAAAACATTCAGGAAACCAAAAGAAGCATTGATTACCAGAGTAAGAAGCAAACATAAGTCAATATATTCAGAATTGAAATGTATACACACATAATTCATGAATTTAAGTAATCATTTCCAGCTATAGCAAATGGATTTGAAAAAAAAGTCATGTTGAGTGCACACTTAATAAATAAATCATGAGGAGTTTCCAATTTTTGTTTTAAAGTTCTCATCTCACCAGGTCTGAGTTACTGTAATAATCTACCCCAACTGCCTTCCCACCATATACTCGAACTGTAACTCGGTGTGTTCACCATTTCAACTACGGTACTTCCTATTTAGGTCAGACCCATTTCGTCAAATATCCACTTGGTCTATCACCAATAGTCTATATGGTTCACTGGCGCAAATCTGTGATGTCACACTATGCAAGGAGGGGGGTGACACAATAGATCACTCCCCTCTGAATAATACATGTAGGTTCATCGCTTGAATTTGCATCAGTGATATGGTTGGATGAACTGCTCATTGACCAAATGTTTACTTGACAAAGTAAGAATAATCGGCTGATGAAGTGGAAATTATTCCAACTGGGAATTAGAACACATGAGAATTAGACCAAGTGCATTGTAGACCAAATTGATAGTAGACCAAATGGGTTTAGCCCAAGTGGAAACAGAGTATAATGAGGAGACTACTGCTTGTAGACCATGTGCATACCAAAATTTGAAAGGAACAGTACCAAAAACAGTGTCAATGGGTGCCGTCTCTTATGCTTAAAATCATATTTTGTTTGAATTGAATTTGAAAAAAAAAAAGGGCATGTCAATTTTTTCACTTCACCTTATTTCATTTCCATAACACAAATTCCCTTTAAACTAAGAAAGATAAGTTTTTTCGCCCTTATAGTTTTGGCATTACAAATTTGGCAGTTATTTTTCTTAAAAGACAATATGTTCAAGATGTTGAAATTTCACTTTCTCCAAATATTCTTATCTGAACAAGACATGATCAGGGGGTGTTTCATAAAGCTGTTTGTAAGTTAAGAGCGACTTAAAGAACGACTGGTGATCCTTTCTTTTGGTAAATGGTATAGACCATTGGCGATGGTTTAGTGCGTAAGAAAGGATCACCAGTCGTTCTTAAAGTCGCTCTTAACTTACGAACAGCTTTATGAAACACCCACCAGGTCAGTTAAGAGATGTTATCAACTAAGATTTAAAGAAGTGTCTGCTTCAATCAGAATGTCTCCTCCCTCATACCCATATTACATCTTTTCAGGCATAATTGTCAATCAGCACATACCTTGCTATGTGAATGGGTGCGGGGCAAGCCTTTTCAGCTACTAGTGAAAGTTAATGGAGGAAGAATGAAATAGAAGACTTTTTTTCCCACTACTTTGTTTTAGACGACGAGTTTGACTAACAAGTTCTGTATTGCCCTCTTTGGCCGGAGACTGCCAATATCATCTCAATGGGCAATTTCATGTTTCTCTTTTGATGCTAGTTCATATTCTTATGTCTTAGTAACAGTTAAAATGACCAGTACCCTAAAGGACAAAGAAATTCTACATTTCTTGGCATTTATAGAGCATTCAATTTTATGAATGATACATTCAACACTGTTCAGAATTGCATAAGAAATCACAATGGAATGTGTTTTTGATTTCAGTGAATGACACTGGGTCTACAAAAAAAAAAAATGTGACAAATTGTCCACCATATTTTTCCTGTTGACAAGTCAAAATTAATTTGTAGTCAAGTTTCATGAGCCCTTCCATACATTGTGTATACATAGGTATAAAACAAAAATCCGAAATGTAAATATTGCTATTAAAGAATTACCAATTAAATGATAACTCTGATAACAAGCTTAGTTTCAAAATCTATCAGAACCAAGTTGAATGCACTGTTTTAAGCTATTGCAATTTTTACAATTGGATACGTACGAGTGAATTTATTAATTATTCTTAAATATTTTATAAAGTTGGGCCTTGGTATCATCAACTGAAATTGATCTCATCATCTCAATCTTGTAAACTTTTGCCTGTCCCCAAATTATATTCTCTATGTGTAGTGACACGAGTATTTTACAAATTTTAATAGTTTTTGTTTGGAAATAATTGTGTATTTCACTGACAATTAATTCACATATCATAAACCTTTTTTATTCCGAACAGAATATAGGATATTTTGAATGCACAACAGATCTTGATGATGTTACTGGCATACTTAAAGGTCAAGTCCACCCCAGGAAAATGCTGATTTGAATAAAAAGAGAAAAATCAAACTAGCATAGTGCTGAAAATTTCATCATAATCGGATGTAAAATAAGAAAGTTATGACATTTTAAAGTTTCGCTTATTTTTCACAAAACAGTGATATGCACAATTAGGTGAGTCAGTCGATGATGTGCATCACTCACTATTTCTTTTGTTTTTTATTGTTTGAATTATACAATATTTCATTTTTTATAGATTTGACAATAAGGACCAACTTGACTGAACCATATAGTATTAAACAATGCTAATTCCACATGTTCAGGGAGGAATTAATGTTGTTTCACTTGATAATGAGGAGAAAATTATAATATTTCATATTTCATATAATAAAATACAAAACAAATAGTGAGTGGATGACGTCACAGTCTACTCATTTGCATACCAGCCAGAATGTGCATATAACTGTTTTGTGAAATTAAGCAAAACATTAAAATGTCATAACTTTCTAATTTTACATCCGATTTTGATGAAATGTTCAGTGTTATGCTTGTTGGATTTTTTTTCTTTTTATTCAAATCAACTTTTGTTGGGGTGGACTTGTCCTGTAAAAAGCTAAACATGATAGATGCAAACATGAAATTACATTGCTGATGTCTCAAATTAAAGAGAAATAAAACATTTACAGGTTCTGAGTTTTTCATCATATTTTCCCAAAATATGGGATATTAGAAAATATCTGAGCAGGAACTTACTTATCTTTACAAAATGTGAAACTTTCAGTCAAACTGAAAGAAATTAAATGGAAAATGACGACCGTACATATTTACACAGGGTGAATCATTAGGTATATACATACACAGGTAAATTTGCCCAAGTCAAATTTTTTGAGATAAATAAATTGGAATCAGAAGAGGGATTTAACATAGGTTTTGGCTAATCTGGTCGAAGAAAATTGCTTTGACTTGGGCGAATATTGGACTTTAATAATGGAAGGTAAACCTTAGCAAGTTTAATAGAATTTGGAAACATAAAACATTATGATCTGTCATTCAAGGTTTAGATTGGATATCTGTATAAAGGACACCGAGTGCTTCTTTGAAATGATTCAGTTCCTCTTCAATAGCTGCTACTCTGTCTAACGTTGCAAAGAATTCTTGGAGTTTGGGCTGCATGTCCTTTCCACTCTTTTCATAAACTCTGTACATTCGCTCTTCGACTGCGCTGCATGTCACCGCCACCTAGGGAGATTGACATTAAAAGAAGAATTGAAATCTATTTTACAGTAAAACATCTTGTGATTGATGAAATATTTATATACAAATAATGAATGTTTATGGGTGCAATGGAAACAAGACTTCATGAGGTAAAATATTAAATTCTGTCTATTGCATGAAACAAACAAAAAAAATAATTATTTGGTTTATACAACACCTAAAAATAGATCCGTGTCATTTGACATGAATGAATTTTTACGCAAAAGTGTATTTAGTGGGAGCGCAGTCTGTTGATTGTTGCAAAGATACAACACGCTGCAAAAATGGGCGTTTTTACACGTAATGCCGATGGTCTCGGTGACAAAATCATATGAATCCGAAATTGCAGGATGAATGATGACGTTAAAAATGGGATGAATGATTGATGTAAAAAAACAAGCACCTAGTCAAGGTTCCATGTAGGTGTTGTATTTATTCAATTATGGTATCAAATTATTTGGAAGAAGATATTCTTTCCAGCCATATATAATAAATGTGTATTCATGACATATTTTTTCCTTAAATTGGGGATTTATGATTTATGTCAAGTTTTTTAATCACTCGATACTAATAGAAAGCTGCTTGCAAGATTCCTGCAGAAAAAAGACCTGACTCTGAAATTTGACAAATTGTCTCATTGGAGATGGCCAAAATGTCTACATTCTCAATCATTGATATGGTTCACTCTTCTGTGAGTGTAATTAGCAAAGTTTTTTTTAAAGAAAGAGAGAAAGCATTTATTTATTGTCATTTAAATATTGATATATTAGCACCTTTTCTTGAAGAGCTTTGCGAAAATCCTCTAAGATATTGGTATCTCTCTTCCTTTTCTCATTAATCTTATCAATCAACTCCTGAGCTTGTTCACTCAGTTCTTCTCTTGATAAAAGAGGTGCTTCCCCAGCCATCTTTTCATCGTTCCTCAGAACCGGACCTGGGTTGCTCATTCCAGCCGCCTGGTGGAAGGCATCCCCGGATGCATGAGGTAGACTCTGATGATGTGTGCTTAAAAATTAAATGAAAAAAGCCAGTGATCAAAAAGTTTATTTCATGTCAACGAAAAAACAATATCAAATTACACAGTATACAATATGACAGCATCTAATGCATTCAATAAAATAAAACTGTGATACAAAAAATACATTATTATGTAAGATGAGCAGAAGTAAAATAAATGCAGATTCTTTTATTTATCTCTGTTTGGAAGCATACTGTAACTGACGAAATACAGAGATCCACTAAAAAGAGGAGCCTGTGTGCGAATGGAACTTTGGATCCCCCCCCCCCCCAAGTACAAGGCTCTCCCTCAGTCCAGATAGCTAAATGGGATTCTTAAAATATTGCAGTTGACAAAGTAAATTTATGAATGTAAATTACATAAGAAAAAAACAACCACCTACTATACATTTTACTCATTAAAAATAATAACATTGATAGGGCGCTTTATACAGGTGTTTCAAAGCACACAGGAGGGCTGACTAATGTAACAATGAATCCATTAAAAAAAAACGTTATGCTAGTGTTGAAAAAAAAAGGTTTTAAGTTAGGATTTGAACATTGAGCTACACTTTTTATTTCTACCATCAATTTGTTCTTATTGCTGATCGGTATACACTTACTCTTAATCTCATTTACACTGTAGCCTTTAATATGCCAAGTTGGTCTTTTTCCACTTCACCTTTTTATTATGTTTTTACTTTGTCAAAATGTGGTTCATAAACATTTTCTTTATGCATAGGCCATCCCTACAGACAAACAGGGGGGGGGGGGTGTTTCACAAAGATTTAAGTATGACTTATAGAGAGTGCACTTAAAGCTAAATGATAGTTTTTGCAGTAAAACACTAATTTCGTGAGAAAGTCTGTAAAACCAAGGTTATAAGTATGACTATATCATCGTGGATCTAGATCTGATACAGTTACATAAACTGAACTTTGTGAAATCATAAAATCTTAGCTGAAATACGATCACACTGAAGATCGCCAACACAGATAGGCACACGTGGGACAGTGTATTATTATTGCTGGAATAAAGACCCGACGGAAGTGACCGAATCCGCGCTTATTTTGCTTATTTCTCAGCAATTACACAATTTCTTCCTGAATCCTTTGGCACGTATTTTTTATTCATACAAACAGACACTTGGGTGGTCATTATATTAGATTCTGTAAAAAGTCATTTTGAGATTGTTACCAGAACTGGAATTTACCTTTAAATGTTTAGTTGCGCGTGGTATAAAAGACATGCCATTATTGGTCAGGTCATGCCAATAGGGCGCGCACTATTGCGTATTGATCAATAAGATTGCGCGTTGCATACATGTATCATGTACGCGTCGGAATGTAAGTGCGACCCAAGTCATTCTTAAATCTTTGTGAAACGCCCTCCTGGAGTTATACACCAAGTGGATAGTGGACACAGTGGGTGAAGGCCTTGAGCTGGAAATTTGACAAAATGGCTAAAGTTATTAAAACTGGCATTTAGTCCAAAGGTAGTAGTGGATGAAGGTTTTATGACTTGAATCAGGGATTGAACCCATGATGACCTCTTGATTATCAGGCAGGTACCCTAATCAGAATGCCTAGGTTATACAATGATCGAGATGAAACTAGTATTTCCCAAAGAGACTATTACTTAGAATTTCACGAGGGTTACATGCTTTCACTATTGTTTTGGAATGGATAAAACAACTGGAATTTATGCCTCTTTCTTTAATGGACCTAGACCAAAATCTTCAATCTCTGTTACATTGATTGTTCCACCGGACTGAGTATTGCTTTGCTACACCTCAATAGACTGTAGTCATTCTTACACTGTAGGGAACCTACATGTAAACCCCCAAAACAATTCTTGATTTTTACCAACAATACAACATTTTTCATCAAAATATAGGTCTATAATTATGATTTATGCTTTGAAAATAATAAGAATCTATAGTAATCAACACCATCTCGGTGCAAGTTCATATAAGACTCATTAAAAATCATAATCTGTGTTTTTTTTTCGGTGGGGGAGTATACATGTACATTGAGCCTATGGGCACAGGTCCCTCATACTGTAAGCTAGATGGCTAGCCATCTGTGTAGGAGAAACCAAAAAAAGTATTTTAAAAAATGTTTGACTTCTCCAAAGGCAGATTTCAGATGCCTAATATGGATCCAAAGATAATGTTTATATAAGGATATAAACATAATGATTATAGACAGATAGATAGATAGAGATACATAGAGATAGATAGGTAGATAGATAGATAGAGATAGATAGATAGATAAATAGATAGATAGAATGCAATACCTTTGCACTGATGTCTGTGCTGAACACGATTCATTCTTGTATTCACTGATACAAGTATTCCTTGTAGAAGACGGAAAATTGCTTTCTCCACAAATTTCCTTTTGACATTCCATCCTCTGCAATTCAAAACAGGAGGGGTAAGTTATAAACAAGCACAAACAAAACAAAAGTAATGACAATCTGGACACTGGACCTTTTCTTTCTCTATGTCCAGCTCCCGGTGATAGAGTTGGCCTGGTCCAGGGGAGGGACCTTACATTAGGTTCTAATCAAATTTACATAATGCATAAAATTTCTTTCATGAAATGCTCCCCAGGACGACCTAAATCCAAAAGTTCACATTCTTTTCTTAATTGAATAGCATATGGTTACATGATCCTGATTTCTCATTTTGATAACTTAATTTCTTTCCTTGTTTTGTTGTAATCCCCCATTTTCTTTCCTATTCTTTTTTTCATGACCGCCTTCTCTAGATGGTTGTAAGATACATATCATGCTTGTAACTTCAGTTGACCTTTCATTTTTAAGAAAATATATTTGGTTTCTAATGCCATTTCATAAAAACAGTATTAGCAGAGCTGCCAGAGTGTTTGGAGTGAGATGTCACTGTAGCCAAAACAGATACAAATTTGATTTAGTGACGTTGGCCATTCAATTTGGGCTCTTTAGATCAAAGTTAGATCCAGAATTGAGATTTACCGTTAGATCTAGGCCTTTTTTTAGAAATAACAAAAAAAAAGCTTCTAAAAATGTATTTATAAACAAAACTCCTCCGATCAGAACAAAATGGACTAACATATTACTGTACTGTCACCCCGCCCTGGCCAAGTCAAGAAATGTAATGTTATACTTTTCTTAAATAAGGGAGCCTCTAGATTTTCTAACCCTAAAGAGTAAAAGGCCCTAATCTCATAAACCACTTCATCAGACTGTGTGATTTCTTTTCAGATCTTGAAGAAAATAGTGCAAAGTAGACATCCATGAATTAGTTTTTTTAATAATCAAATGAATTTTGAATAAAATTCAGACAAAATACTTCCAATAGACTCTGTAGTATAATTTTGGCACAATACACACACAGCTGAAGCACATGACACACAGAGTGCAGATATTTTGTGTGCAATATTGCTTTGGGCATTGTGGGGCAGTGGGTGAATGAATTAATTCTGATACTCGATCCAATACTAGTATACTATAGGATAGGTAAAACATACCAGTGAATAGGTCTATTGTGTTGGATTTGCCATGATTTTGTCAATTGAAATTGATGGATTTTGTGCAGCATAGATATATAGATCTATTTTTGGTGAATTCGGTGAAAATTTTCAGTATAAAAATGTAAATCTAGAATAGTAGAGAGGTAGAATCTAGAAAATCTAACTTTTAGATATGCCTAGATTTGGTTAGGCTAAGCAATGGCACTAAGTCTAGGTTAGATTTGTGCTGTAGATCATGTGTCCAAATAGTAAATAGGTGAGTTGGCCTATAGGTTATAGTCTCACTCTGCTATGCAGGTGAGACAAAATGGTAACGACATGAATGATCGTGATACATAGGAGTCAGTAGGACTGGACATGTCTCACTCAAGTTGAATGTGATTCAGGCCTAGTAGAAGGCTAGATCTAGACCTATATTCCTCATCATACGACGTCATTGTCTTGACATAACACATGCGCCGAATATACCGTAGCCTAGGGCCTACTGACAATTGGTTAATTTTATTCTTCAGAATTGGTACTACTACTAGTTTACTATTACCCAATAATGGTAGGCCTATAACTTTGTTGTAAAATACTTGATAAATGGGTGATTTCAAGTCCGGTGTTGAAATTTTGATTGCTTCCACTTGCAAAACTTACTGAGACTGAGACTCTGAGAGTTTGTAAAACTGATCCAGATCACATTATTGACAATGACATATTCTCAACAACTAGTATGGTAGTGGATCGTATTACCAAACACTTTTCATGAATTCAATCATATCAGACACATTATTCTCATAAAATTCATCAAACTTTCACAATAATGACACAATTACCTACAAAATATAAATAGGGCCTATGTAAAAATTTTGCTGAAATCGTTTTTCTCTTTTACGATATTAGCTTCCAATCGGACCCCTCTTCGCATTTGAAATATTTTGGTCACTTGAAAAAGGTATCGTATTACCGAACGTGTGTTTTCTATGGGAAAAATTGAGAAAACAACAAAATCACCGATGTCGATGAGCTATTTTGACCATATTTTATTATTTTTAGAATATTAAGACTGAAAATGTGTTTTTGACCATTTTTCATCATCTTTCTATTCAAGTTCCCTTTGTAAGGACATTGCAAAGTTTTGAGGGTAAGAAATTATTTTCTGACGCGTACGATGTGCGCGTTCGGTAATACAAGGCCGGTCGGTAATACAATCACTCACTATAAGGTACTAGCCTAGATCTAGTTAAAAATATAGTGACTTCTCGGGACCATCTTCATTTTATGTTTGGTGTTATAATCGTGTAAAAATTGACCTAACACCAACACCATAAGGTCAACACTGAACTTGAAATCGCCCAATGTTAATAATATCAAGTCTCAAGAAACGTAAGTTTCCTAACTCGCGCATTTGTGCTGAATGGTTATTCGAGCGTACCGGTACTGTGCGATTGAATTAGCCCGGAAGTTAAGTCTGGGGTGCTAATTGCTATCTGCCGCAGATATGAAACAACTGGACCTAGCAGGACAAGAGCAATCTTCATAATCATACTGGAGCCTCTGCTTGCTCTGATTGACCGACTTAATTTCACTTAAAGTCAAAATTTTCAGCATTAGAATGCAAACAATCGGATATTTCCCGTTCTAACGTTGGATTTAATTAGCTTACTATATTTTTTCATATAATACTAGTTCTGCTTTAAAAAAGAATGAAAAGATAAACACTCACAATAATCCGACTTCGAGTTCAAGCGATATATGGCGCATGTATACCTATACCGTAGATGGCGTGCGCATGCCAGCGCCAAGGCCCTATATAAACAAGGTTGCGACAACAGGGGTCAAAGGTCAAATTTGAAGGATCTCGAATAGTTCCAACCGGGCCTTTTTGTCGACTGCTACCATTGGAAATGCGTGCAAAATTTTGAATCATTTTTTATAATTATATCGGAAATCGACGTTAGAAATTTATTTTTACACTGCACATCCATATCAATATATTAGCGACCACCTAAATTTATCAAATTTGTACAATCTTATAACAAAATCCGTGAAATATCGTTGATTTGAAAAATGGCAACAGAGTTCGTCGCAAGCCGCAAATGCTCACTGCTGCTGGTAGCGAGCGGGACGCTGCACTAATTTTCCCCGGAACTGTCGGGCTGGATGTAAGGTTCTGCTGGCCCCCCACGGGTCGTTTGGAGAGCGAGAGGTGATCGGTGAGTATGTACCGGAATGTCATGTGGTGCCATAAATACTAGTTTCATGTCCTAAATTCTTATTGTAGATTTTGCGCCGTTGTAAATTTAGCTGAATTTGATTTTTTTTTACCAGAGCACTCAAAAACATGAATGATTATTTTGAGCATATCTTTGTGCTTGTCTTTAGTTTGAGTTTGACTGAGTGGGCCCTTATTCCTTAATTTATTTATTTTTTATTTTATTTCTGATAATGATATTTAACATGTTTAAATAGGCCTCAGGGCGGCACATATCATCAACTTGGTGGTTTTCCATGTGGCCCTATTAACAAAAAGTACAGCAAAAAATGTTACTAGATCTATTAATAATACCAAATAGATCTAACGTTAGATCTAGATCTACATGCAGTGAGTTGAAATAAACATGACAAAATGTACAGGCAAAAAATGTATGCAAACATGTTATAAGAAAGATTATTGGTATCCTTAATTGGGAATTATGTTCATTTAATATTAAAATCAAATATGACAATTTGAATCAAGCTTGTGAATTTAGATTTTGAAGATGAAACATATATTGCCTATTAATTGATGGAAAGTGAGATAAGTGCTGTGCAGAATGCAGATATTCAATTCTACTAACCTTATTTTTAATAAGAACAAAATTAATTTCAAGAATTCAATTCATTTTGGGGGCTTGGGGCCAATGCATAAAATGAATTTACAACCAGGACTGTACCAAATAGTGAAGTGCTTTATCCAGTTTAGATCAAAAGAACATAAAAAAAGAAAGTAAATATTTATTCATTTCAATCACCACACAGCACAAGGTTTACAGGATAACGTTAGGTTACTTATATAAAATTTTACATTGGATAAGTGGTCTTGTCAGTTGTCACCAGAATAAGGCTAGTGCTAGTTTCCCCTTATATTCCTATCGCTACAGAATTTTTCATAGCGTTCTTAATATTTCTACCCTTTATGCCCTGTAAAAACATACCATGGTGTTCTTTGGATTTTATACCATTTCAATGCCTTACATACATGTACCTCGTTGCTGTCGAGATCAACATGCTTTATTTTATTTTCATATATGATACAGGCCAGGGTTATCCTTATAGTTGCCACCGTGATGTAAAACTATTCCGAAGGAAAGTGAAATACCCAAGTAGGCCTAGTACAGTACTAGACCATAAGCTTTAGTATCTGTATCTGGTTGTTTTGCTGAACTGTGTTGGCTTCTCTCACTTAGTAAAATGTCAGAAATTGTTAAATAAATCCCTAGAAATGGTTATTCCTGTCTAGCCTAATACCAATTTGGCTATAAACTCTTTGTTGTGTACTGGGTGAGTTCAATTCTCACGAGGCATATTCAAACATCATTGACCACCAAGTCTATGATAACCCTAAATGCTTTCATGGTGTCAGTACATGGACAAATGAGTTTAGTAATCCAGTTGGTTTGCATGTAGCTTCCTTTTTTTTTTAAATATTACTTTCATTTCTGCACTGCCAATACTTTGCACATTTTCTAGACCAAAAATCTTCAATCTCTGTACCATCTCAGATGATGTTGTTCTGGAAGTTTCCATGGCAAAAAAGAATAGTGTAGCAAAAAACATCTGAGATAGTGTAGTAGGTTTCATGGTCATCATGTATCTTTCTTGGGCAAATGTTGGTCCTGAAAAGGACCACCCAATCTTGACGTTGCGACAAGTGTGTTCTTGTTGTCCTACTCATGCCTTGTGTACTGAAAGCCCTCTCGCTCAGACAGCAAGTATTGTATGTGCTAGTCCTTACGTGGAGCCACACTTAGAACAAGTTTCATTCGGTCTGTGCCTGCAGACTAAACTAATGTGGCCATGGCACCTCCTCACCCATCCAATGCCATATAAAGTTCATATTGGCATTAAAATGTATTTGCTTAATAAAACAACCTCTTTACAACTATCTAAATTAACGCATGATCCAACTATATTATCATTACATGTACACTAAATATGAAATAGAAGAAACAATAGGTAGAGAGTGAGAGATTGACCCTCATTTTATGCTGTTGCCACCAATGAAAGTTCTTAATTTAAATTTGGAACTTCATGAGAGTCGAACTCATCCAATATTGCACAAAATGCGGTCAGAAGACAGGCGGAATGATACATGATGAAAGATTTACAGGAGAACATTTCAAGGAAATAAGAAAGATTGACTGCACAATGTAGCCCTACATGTATGTAATATAATCACATCTTATTACAATCATGATGAAAATCAAACAATCATACTTACACAGCTTACTGGCTTATCCAGTAGTTCCTCTCATCCAAAACAGATCAATCGGCAGCAATTACATGTAGGGCCTATTTTATTTTCCACAATCAAATTGAAAAAAAAATCTACATTTAGATCTAACTTAGATAAGTTTGGTGCATCATTGATTATCTTGTCAACTAAGCACGTATTATCATTGGCTTTTGTAATTACTTAGTTATCACACCATACATATCAACAGAGTAGAGGTCTACATGTGCATGTATGCTAAATTAGGCCTTTAAAGTTTCTTTGAAAAACTACAAAGAATTGATTTTAATTCCAAACCATTTCAAATTACTTGGCCTAGTCGAAGAAATTTTTGGTCTAGATACCCAACCTGTCCGGACATGCACCTAGTGGTATTGTATTATTGTATGGGATGTGGCTCGTCAGGGGGGGCAGAGTGCCCCCCCTGCCCCCCCCCCCCCCCCCCCCCCGTAGGTACGCTAGTGACTACAAGGTTGTGATAACATCCATGTGGTCTTAAACCACTTTTAAAAAATGCAGTGCTAAGCTAACATCACTTTTATCACAAGGTTGTGATAACCTTGTCCACACTTAGTAACCTGTGTGGTGAACAATTTTGACCATACAGTGAATTCATCATCATAAAAAAATGCCTTGGCACAAAACTAAATTGAATTCTTGAAATTTATAATTTTTTTTCTAATTAAAAAGAGAGTCTGTGGAGATGAAGATCTGCATCAGTCACAGAGGGCCTCACAAAAATATGCTCAAAATTAAAAGTTTTTGAGCGCTCTTGTGAATAAAAAAAAAAAGATTTCTAAGTCTAGAATGAAAACAAATAACTGAATGGAGATCTGTCTTTTTGAGTGTGCATTGTACATGAATGTTGCATAGACTCAAGACAGAAAGAGTGGTTGGAGAGTGCAAGAGGATGGGGTGCTTCCACTCTTCCCGCAATTCGAGAAATTTTTACTTTTTCCAGGAAAGGTTCCAGAAATGAAAAAAATTCCAGGAAATTCAGGGAAATCCAAAAATTACAAGGGGGGCCCCTTGAGAAGCAAAATTTAAAATTGTAATGTAGAAATGCAGAAGTGTGCCCCCCCCCCCCCTTTGAACGTGAAGTCCCTTTTATTTTTGCATGTCAATTTTTTCCTCAGGAAAATGTGCCTCCCCTTTTGGAAAATCCTGGATCCGCCCATGATTACAATTAAATGACAATTTACCGTAGCAACTTTAAAATATTCATGTAATATTTTACAAAGATTTAGATCTAACATTAGATCTTCCTCCGGATCCAGACATAGGCTCCGTCGTCGGAGCTCAAAATTTTCTGCGCTCGTCATTTCGTAATTTTGTTTCTATTTTTCAAGAGGACATGATGAACAAAAATGTTTTATTTCTTGATTTTGGTCACTTCTTGGACCAAATTTAGGCTCACTGTATTAATTATTATTGCCAGATTTTCATTAAAAATCGAAATGGAAAATTCCAGGAATTGTCTATGAATTTCAGAAAATTTGGGATTCATTTTCAGGAAATTTGTTTTGGATCTGTGGAACATCGATGAGGGGTTTGGTGTCCGGACACTGAAAAATGAAGCCTTGTATTTGTAGAAGTTTAGGCTTGCTGTTGTTTATCTCACTGACTTGTTTTTTTTATATTTTATCTCACTTCTCAGCAAAATAAAGCAAAAAATATAGCTTGGATAATGCTTATCACCATCATTATTTGTTCTTTATAATATTTTCTTACATTCTGAGCTAAAAAAAATTCAAAGACATTGCTTGTATTTTTTTGTAAACTTTTCAAAATTAAAGGAGATGTCGTGAGTCCGGACACCCAACCCGTCAGGAAACACAACCACAGCGTATATCGGGCTACTGAGCCAGCCGCACTGCCGGCTACGGTTGCCAGTCCCATACCGTATCTTTACTGTCATGTTTACGCCTTGGAACTATTAAAAATTAGTAAAAAAGCATGTTAAAATTCAAAATTAATGCAAACCAATCATATCAAAATGAAGCACATAAAATTCTCTTTAAAAACTATCATTTTGTTTTTATTAATAACAATTGTTATTACCTGAAATTTGCTGTCGAAAAATCTCCCCCATTGACTTTGTACACAAACTTCGGTGAATTTGGAACTATTCAAAAGCTCCATGAGCAAATGACGGCTACTTCCGGTGTCGCAACCTTGTTTATATAGGGCCTTGGCCAGCGCCAAGGCCCTATATATATATATAGGGCCTTGGCCAGCGCCAGAGTTATCAATAGACAGAGTGGCGAAACCGGAAGTGTGCTCTGATTGGTCCGATATTTCATGGAGCCCCAATTTAGTTCCCTCTGGCATATTTTCTGCGCTTGTGATCTTCTGCTTGGTACATGCCTCCGGAAATTTCAATAAACTACACGTTTTCTCACATTTAGTGATTAAATACCTCGACACTTTCAACTCATGGATATATTTTCTAGACGCCAATGTGAGTATTTTAACATATAAAGTTACCTTTTTGTAGATACATCTGGTGTTATTTTGCATAAATCTGCTTCCAAAATAATGTCGAAAAAAGTGTTTGGTAAGAGAGAAAAATTGAATTTTTTCAAGTTTTGTGTAAACATGTTTTGCACAAATTACCTCAACGTGTTGAAAATAGTGTTTTACAATGACTGTCAAGGTTGAATGAACTTTTAACAAGTTGTTTCATGTTATTTTGGGGGGAAATCCATTTATTTTCTACCAAAAACAGTTCATAAAATTTAGCATATGGGACTACCCTTCATAAGACCCTAAGCAAAAGATAAGGAGCTGCGCCGCCGGAGTTTCGGCGGCGGAAACCTTAGCCCACTCTATAGGCCGTAGGCGGTTAATTGCAGGGATGGCGCCACCAACTCAACGGGTGAAGGCACTTTTCAACTTAGTCTAAGTTATATTAGACAGGAATAACCGTCGTTTCTGGGATTTTATTTAACAATTCCTGACATTTTACTATAATCCCCATTTATGTACTGGTGAGTGAGCCAACAACACAGTTCAGCGGAACAACCAAAATTATACAGAGACTGAAGCTTTTGGAAATTTGGTCTAAACTAAGTTAGATCTACTACTAGTACTAGTCTTAATCTGAATACTAATATATAGATGGAAATATCCCATTCGAGAGGAAAGTATCCCTATATATATTTAGACTATTTTGTTATTAAGGCCAAAGTGTTAAAACTCCTGATTTTAGAAAACCTGTATGCCTAGGTCTAATTTAGACCCTAAGACTAGAGTTAATATTAAGACTGAAGGCAGCACTGCATGCAGTGCAGTTGAGTTGTTACATTAAAATTTTTAATCTAACAAAGGAACTGCAGTGCTCGAGTCTATTTACTCTGGACTAGGGTCTAGTGAAGATCTAAAGTAGATGTAGACCTAGTCTAGGCCTAGTAGAAAAAAAAAATCCAAGTCCAAGACCAGAGCTTACCTATCAAGACAGCCAGTGATTCAATTAAGATTACTTTATTAATGCAAACAGAAGAAATGATGATTCAAAGTGCTTTGACCTGTGTCCTCACAAGCAATAATGGATCTACATCTACACGTACAAATATCAGATTTGCTGCATGCATGGACCTAGTAGGTCCATGCTGCATGTAACCCACCTTTGTTTGGTGTGTGGTGATTGTCATGAGTTCATCTAGCTATTACTATGTTAGTACAAGTTCAGGGCCTATACTGACAGTACTCACTACCGTACCTTTATTCACTCATAGTGTATGTTAGCTTTGTGTGATTAATTCAATATGTGTTAACGTATGTATATGCTTTGACCTTATAACTGTGACAACAACACTTGCTTGGACTGATGACGAAAATGACACAGGTCTAATAGTCACATTATGGATTATCTGCTGGTAATTGTACTTGCTCACTAATTTTGTTATCATAATGGCATGTGCTTTCAAAGGTCATGCAATTAAGGTAATGACTTCAGTGACTACAAGTTTTAAGCATCAACTTTGGAAACGACTAGCTGAACAGAGTCCCGGGAACAGAGTTTATTCATTTAAAGGTGGTTTCTGATAAGTCATGGACTGTAATCAATAATTATTGTTTTCTGGGGTTGCCACGCAGTCAAGCTTAGCTTAAAGTGGCAACCCCTGCAACCTTCTAAAAATCATATTTGGTTTATTTGAAGATTTATGTCATTTGTATTTTCTGATGTTATGTTTTATTTATTGTAATTATTGTATTGTACTTTTTTTTGGAAAAATGAATAAATAAATAAATAAATGAAACGAAATAAATGAAATGAAAAATATCAATATGTATTAAAATAAAATGCAATTTGTTCAATGTTTTGCTTGTCAGTTATCCGTATAGTATTATTGTGTTTTCTTTGTTAATGTGTTTATGAAAAAGTGTTGCAGAAACCAATAAATGAAATGAAATGAAATATCTCAGCTGATAATGTTTTAAAACAATTTATCAAGGAATGAATATTAACACAATCAGAACCTAATGCAAGATCGAACTTAAGTAAAATATATGTTCATTCCCCTTTGTAATAATTGTGCCATTTTGAAAGAATGAACAACTTTATATTGATATCAATTTTATGTATAATTGGTTTTTTATTTTCATAAATTTGTCGTTATGGTATTTTACTTTTTTTTCCACAAATGCATCATGTCATTGGGACTTTTGTATTACATTTTCAATAAAATTTCCTTGTCATCACCTTATGTTGCAGGATGTACATTTTTATTTCCATATACCCATCTTTTTTAGGTTATATCAAAATGCATTTCCATATAGTGTCTGTTATTCAAATTTTAAATTAATTAATAAAAAATCTAGTTTATTTAAAATCGATTCAACAGCCTGAATGTCTAATTCACTGCATGTGATAATGTAAATGGGAAAAATGAAAAAATAAATTGTTCACCCTTATTCTTTTCACCAAGATGTGATTTTCCAATTTAAATTTATTTTCATTTTTATTGTCATTCTAAATAGGCTTATAAATATGATGTGCACGCGCAAATCAAAGTTATTTATGATTATAATCAGTTGAGCTTTAGTGGATGTGAAGGAGGGAGTGGCATAACACAATATTACAAACAAAGTATTGTTTGGATCCACCTTCTTGTGCATAGCGAAATGTATTTCTTACATGGAATTGATGGAAATCACTTATGATATAAATAAAAACATGGCAGCCGCTTATGAAAGTTAGGATATGAACAACTATAGATTACATTTCTTCAGATATTTACAAGATATTATGATAATAATGATCGGGCGCCACTGGTTGATCGCCCCTACTTTTTATTAAAATAGTTCAAACAAAGAAGAGAAATTAAGTAATTATACCCCTTATTTTTCGATTGATAAAAAGTTGATATAACGCTTGGGTCCTTTGTCCCCTATTAAATAGAAGATAGTTTCAAGTTTCAAAATTTATTGATTAGAATCCACACATATTGGATCATTCTCAATATTACAAATGATACTTTTGATAGTGATGATTAGGGGGGGGGGGCAACAACTGCCTCAACTTTGTTTAGTTAAAAAAGAAGAGAGAGAAAGAAAGCAGGATATTCGCCGCCCTGATGATGATGGTAATTATACCGATTTCAATGATAATAATTAATAGTGAAATATTTATCGTCATATTAATAGTAATAGTAATGAAAACAACAATAAAACAAAAAAATAATTTACCAGTAACATTCCCCTTTTCGTTATACAAAACATCAAGATAAATGGTTAATTTTAATGTGACATAAAAAAGGGTAAGGTTGGTTAAATTTTTGCATAAAAGTATTCGGACTGTTGAAATTATTCGAGATCATGAAATTCGATCTGAGTACAATGTTCCTATTTCCATTACTGATTGACAGTGCAGTGAAAATAGTGTAAGCTAGGAGTTGCCACCTGGGCCCGTCCCCCTAAATCACCACAGATCAATAGCCCATTTTGTCAGGGGACTATATTAAATTATACTCTAAATTTTAATAAAACATATCATTTGAAAAGTCAAAACATATGCTTTTCCTTTATATTTTGTGATCACTGTACCTTTTTTTTTCTCCTTAATTGTTTACTTTCCACGTACGATATCGGTGGTGTGATTACAAAATTTCAATGCAGTGATTCAGAAGAAGAAAACTGCCCCCCAGGCCGGGTGACCAGACGTCCCGTATTTCCCGGGATGGTCCCATTATTTTGCTCCTTTGTCCGACAAACCCTTCCCGGGACGTCTATTTGTCCCGTATTTCAGTATATTGAACAAAATGTAGTTAATACATTTAAAAGTGACGAATGTTCATCAAATAACCAACAAATAATCGATTACTAAACTTTTGCAATTTTTTTTTAGTTTTAAAAAATTTAAAATATATTAAAAACACACCAAATATAATTATTATTTTTGTCAGATGATTGTTTTTGTTCGCTGGAAGTTTGATTTTTTTTTCCTCTTTCTTTCTTTTATATCCTTATTTTTTCATCATTCTATCCTTCGCGCTGCTGACACTTTTTTGTTCCATCTATCTTTATTTCCTATCTTTCTTTCATGATCCTTTCTCTCGCTGTGTGTTCATTTTTCTTTCGTTCCTTCTTTCTCTTATTTGCATTCTTTATCAAATTTCCTTTTTATTATTTCCTTCCTTCTTTCTTTCTTTCTTTAAACTGTTCTTTGCTTCCTTCTCCATTTCTCTCCTTTTTTCTTTTCGTTCTTTTTCTCCTTCCATTATTTTCTCTTTTTATATTCTTTCCTCCCTTCATTCTTTCCTCCCTCTCTTTTCTCCCTAATTCTTTCATTCTTTATTTTTCCCCTTCTTATTCCTTTCCCTTCCATCCTTCTTCCTTCCTTCCTTCCTTCCTTCCTTCCCTAGCTTCCCGATCCCTTCCTGTTTTTCTTCTTTTATTGTTTCTTTCTTTCAAAGAATGAAGGAAACATTTCTCTTTCCTTCATTCTTTCTTTCCGCTCCTTTTTCTTACTTTCTTTTTTTTCTTTCTCTCCTTTATTTCGTCTTTCACACATTTGTTCATCTTCCCTTCCTTTCCTTTTCTTTCTTTCTATATTCATTTCAAAGAATGACCGAAACCTTTTTCTCTCTTTTATTCTCTTTTATTCTTTTTTATCCTTCTCTTATTCTAACTTTTTTAATTTTTTATTTTTCCTTCCTTTTTTTATTGCTTTATTCTCTATTAATATCTTTTCCTTCTTTCGTATTTTCTTTCTCTCCTTCATTTTTTTCGTTCACCCTTCCTTCCCATTCTTTATATTTTTTTCACAAGTCTATAACACTGTGTAGCCTTCTATGTTGATTTTTTTGTGTCGATTGTCCCGTATTTCATTTTGTGAAATCTGGTCACCCTGCTGCCCCCTTCCCCCGAGTTTTCCAGTCCATTATGCATCACCTTGTTAATTTTTCGTGTTCCCATATTCCTTATTTGCCTATTTTCCTCTTTATTTCCATTTTTCATTCATCGAATAAATCAAGTCTCTATAATTCATCACATTAATTTTCAATAAAAAAGTGGAATTCATCTTGAATAATATTAATGATAATGCCAGACAAACCGAAATGGCGGATCTATCATGAAGCTCTAAACCAAAGAGAAGAAATTACATTAGATTCATTATCATTTCTTCCGGACCTAGGCTAGTTTGTCGAAAATCAATTATGATAATAGCGATGATTGCCAAATCATTGCATGTGCGCGCAGAGGGAACTAATCAGCCCCCCCCCCATGGCTGACCTTTGACCGCGCGTATCCTGTTTTCAGTGCGCGTGTCGCCACTCTGTCTATTGATAACTCTGGCCAGCGCCACCTTAGATCAGCCATAACACGTATAGTCCGGTCTTTTAGCGTAAAAAACACCCTACTTGTGGACACGGTGGACAAAAGCATGATTTTTTCTCCAGACCTTTGTTTACGTATAAGAATTAAAAATGGGGTATGCTCCAAACAATCTGGCTGCAGGAACAGTGAAAAAATTGGTGAAAATGTCAGAATTTATGAGTTTAGATTGGTCTGATATATAGACTAGCGCTAGTGCAAAACTCAATAGCAGTGCATTATTTTGCATTGGTTTAGTTCTTGAATTCAGACCCTTTTTGAACAGATGTTCTGTTTGTCGTCACATCTCAATGCACCAAATATCTGAATGCAGATCCTAAACAAGCCGAAGGGTGGCGGTGGAGGGGGTTGAATGTTGGTGTGTACGTACATATTTTGGTCTTGGGGTAAAGATGTGCAAGACACATTTTTTGCATGTGTTGGAAATTGTGTTGCCATGGTAACAGTGTATTATGGCAAAAATAAGGTAAAAATCTTGCAGTTAGAACTACTTCCTCTGTTTTCATCCGATTCTCATGAAATTTGGCACACACATTGGTCTTGAGGTGAAGATGTCTAAGACACATTTTTGTGCGTCTTTCAGAAATTTTGTTGCCATGGTAACAACATATCACATGATGAAAATTGGGAAAAAACTTACAATTCAAACTGCTTCATCAGTTTTCAATCAATTCAAATGAAATTCGGCACACACATTGGTATTGAAGAAAAGATGTACAAGGCACTTTTTGTGTGTGTTTCAGAAATTGTGTTGCCATGGTAACAACATATTATATGGCAAAATTTAGGTAAAAACCTTGCAATTTGAACTGCTTCATCAGTTTCAAACCAATTCTCATGAAATATGGCTCAAACATTGGCCTTGAGGTAAAGATGTGCAAGAACCTTTTTTTGCATTTGTCAGAGACTGCATGCATTGCCTTGGTAACCACATATATGCCGGGGAAAACTCCTTGTGGATCAATCTACTTCTCAGTTTTCAGCCTGTGCTCATAAAAGTTGACCAAATATTCATTTTGGGTAAAGATTCCTATTCAGTGTTAAAGGGGAATCCAGCCTTGGTCATAAAATGTTGTGTGGAAAAGGAGAAAAATAAGAATGGTGAAAGTTTGAAAGAAATCGGACAAGCAAAATAAAGTTATGGCTGCTTTAAAATTACGATCCCTAAGGCTACTAGTACGTAGATTTCAAATTGGCAACTGGGTAGGTAAATTGTGACAAGGGGCGAGGCCGCAAGGACAACTTTCCCATTGGCCTTATTGTACTTAATTATCAGGATTTTTGGTTTTCTCCTAAATCCCTATTCCATTGGGGCCGTAATATAAACCCGGTAGTATGATGTTTTATGTCCTCATGAAAGAAAGATATAATTTGAAGTAAAACTTTTGAAAAAGACATTTTAGTCAATTAATTATTCTAGTACATGGAAGAGTGGTCCTTGCCTTACATGCACTATGACATCACATAAGCGGCCAATTTGAAGTCTTCATGGGTATAGTGATTACCAATGTTTACAACTTTTATATATTCACAACTTTCTTATGGTTTGTCCAATATTGTTCAAACTTTGACCAATAAACTTGTCTGATTTTTCCTTTTCCTCTAAAAACAAGTGTTTATTTGGGTTGGATTCCCCTTTAACGTCATATAATAGCGCAGGGTATTAATCACCTTCAATAATATTAATAGGTTCTTTTTGGGGGGGGGCGGAGGAGGTCCTTAAAAACTGATTACATAAAAATATAGAAGGTTAAAGGCCATGACCATTAGGAACTTAAGCACCCCTTCCATTTTTTTTTTTTGGGGGGGGGCTTTAGAAAATTGCCACATAAAGAGTAAAAGGAAATTATTACAACTAGGATCTTATCCCCCCCCCCCAAAAAAAAAAAGGGGGGAAGAAAAATCCTTTACACTTCAGCGTATTAATTTAAAGCCTAAAACATTCTGCTTTGATAAAAGATCATTTCCGGTGCCCAATTAATCGATGTTTTATTGATTTTCTTCTACTCAGTCTTTGTTCATTTCAGTTCCTACTCTGACTTTCTTACATCACTTTTTTGCACTTTTGAGCTTTATAGACCATACCTTCTTGTTTTGTTTCCCCCCCCCCCCCTTTGTCGCCCTCTCTAAGTACATTTTTCTTTGCTATTTTAATTCATTATTATCTAGCAACAATTGTTCCATTTTGAATGCTTACACCTACACCGAAATATAATACCATGACATTTATTTTTTTTCCTCATAATCTTTTAAACTCCATTTTGGCTACACTCTGTCCTGAATAATACTATTAGCAATATCTAATGTCTACTTTAAAGAATTGAAGAAATGACTGTCATGATATTATATTTTGGTAAAGGTGCATCAAATTCATATTAACAAGGTTGCAGCATTCAGAATGGAATAACTGTTGCTTGACAAAAGTGGATTTAGTTGTTTTCCGAAAATCCTCTGTGAAAATTTTAGTTTTATCACTGAGTTTTCCCATTCCTGCAGTTACCACCATCTGAAAGGGATATGACTAGAATATAATTATATGTAGAGAAATAAAAGTCATCATTTGCTCAATGAACAGTGAATAAGTTTGTCTTTACTCCAATGGAAAATTATTTGCATTTATTATGACAGTCAGAGTTAGCATCCAACAATTTTGCTACTGAAACATAATATTCATTTTTTGACAATGGGAGATGTAGGATGTATAAAGCAGGGGCTGTCACAGAAATATACTGAAAAAATTAAATGAAAGAAAATAGAAGGCTAAAATTTATTGTGCACATATGTATATTTTTGATATGGTATGTTATTGAGTGAATTTCTAAAACAAGTGCAGAGATTTTTGTATATATATATATAATTCTATAATTAGTTGCATGATTAAAGGTACATTTTTTAATATGTCAGAAAAAATATACTTGGAGAGAGAGAGTTAAAAAAGGAGAGAGAAAATAGAAGATGGTATGGTGAAGCTCAAAATCAAGAGTGATGTGATATAGTTAAAAAGAAAGAGTAGGAACGGATTATGAATAAAAGACTGAGTAGGAGAATATATATAAACAATGATTAATTGGGTACCGTAAACAATTTTTATCAAAGCAGAATGCATTAAACTTCAAATGAATGGTCTGAACTCTGAAATGCAAAGGACTTACCTTTTAAGGGGGGGGGGGCATTTTTCTGCTCAAAAAATATATCAGCCCCCTATTTATTCGGGGAGGGGGAGGTTAAGTTCCTAGTCATAATCCTTTAACTTTTACTTTTATGAGGACATTTTCTAAAGACCCCCCCCCCCCAAAAAAAAAGGGAGTAATGTATCGCTTTAAAAATGCAAAGACCCCTGAGGGGCAAAGGCGTAGACTGGTTTGAGCATGGGGAGGTAGAACTAACAGTGGTATGGGGAGGGGTGCACATCTTGGGGAGGTGGAACTAAGGTTTGGAAAATCAGCTGTTGAAAGTAGAAGGGGTACACATTTCGTTTTGCTTGCCAGTGTTGGAACTCCTCTGACACAGCGGAAGGTTTCACATTCACCCAGTGTACCCCCAGCCTATTCACCCAGTGTATAGGGCATATATGCCCTTGAGGGGATGCTTATTTTAAGAGTGTTTATCATGTTTATGTTCCTAATGGTCACCGCCTTTACCTTCTTTATTTTGATGTCAGATTATAAGAACCAATCCCGCCCCTCCCCCCAAAACCTAGAAATATTACTGAAGGTGATTAATACCCCCACACTCTGGCGTGAACATTTTAATGCAGTTTAGAATTTAACATGAATCTTTACCCCAAGATGAATCTTTCTTCCAACTTTTATGAGCACTGACTAAAAACAGGGGGAGTAGTTTGATCCACAATGAGTTTTCCTGCATTTCTGGCTATCATATATGTGGTTACCATGGCAATATACTCTCTGACAAATCCCGGGGGGGCCAGTGTACTTCCATTGACGAGTGGATACCATGCGCGACCATGGGGTCTCGAAAAGCACCCTTAACACGTATTTTCCATATTTTCTGAAAATGCACCCCTTAACAAGTATTGGCGTCTGAAACCCTACCCTTAACAAGTATTGGAAACAAAACGATACTCTTGGCAAGTATTCCCTGAAATGAACCCCTAAACAAGACATATATTTTATTGTCATGTCACGGGTCCGTCGGTCGTCGGATTTACCTTTACACACCATTTGGTTTAGTACGACCCCACCTTCCACACCTCGCGCAAATCGGACTCTAAACATGTAATGTTGCATAGGGCAAAAATGACATCCTTTATAAAACATTTTAATTTTGTTTTATCATCCCCGCAAATTTGACCCTAAACACGTAGCTTTCCTAGCGAAATAGATACCCTTTTTTCATTATTTTTGAGTTTTTGACACCCTTATCACGTTACGTACGTAACGTGCCCTATCTTGAAAAAGACATCCCTTTTACGTGATTGTTTGGTCGCGCATGGTATCCACTCTTCAATGTAAGTGGCCCCCCGGGTGACATGCACACAAAAACAATGGTTCTTGCACATCTTTACCTGAAGGCAAATAGGTGAGCCAAATTTCACGAGAATTGGTTCAAAACTGATGAAGTAGTTCAAATTGCACGGTTTTTACCTAAATTTTGACATATAATATGTTGTTACCATGGCAACACAATTTCTGAAACACACACAAAAAGTGCCTTGTACATCTTTACTTTAATACCAATGTGTGTGCCAAATTTCATGAGAATTGATTGAAAACTGATGAAGCAGTTTGAATTGTAAGTTTTTTCCCCAATTTTCACCAAATGATATGTTGTTACCATGGCAACAAAATTTCTGAAAGACACACAAAAATGTGTCTTAGACATCTTCACCTCAAGACCAATGTGTGTGCCAAATTTCATGAGAATCGGATGAAAACAGAGGAAGTAGTTCTAACTGCAAGATTTTTACCTTATTTTTGCCATAATACACTGTTACCATGGCAACCCAATTTCCAACACATGCAAAAAATGTGTTTGCACATCTTTACCCCAAGACCAAAATATGTACATACACACCAACATTCCACCTCCTCCACCGCCACCCTTCGGCTTGTTTAGGATCTGCATTCAGATATTTGGTGCATTGAGATGTGACGACAAACGGAACATCTGTTCAAAAAGGGTCTGAATTCAAGAACTAAACCAATGCAAAATAATGCACTGCTATTGAGTTTTGCACTAGAGCTAGTCTATATATCAGACCAATCTAAACTCATAAATTCTGACATTTTCACCAATTTTTTCACTGTTCCTGCAGCCAGATTTTTTGGAGCATACCCCATTTTTAATTCTTATACATAAACAAAGGTCTAGAGAAAAAATCATGCTTTTGTCCACTGTGTCCACATAATTCCGCTAACAGACCAGACTAGTAGAGCTAGAGGGCAACACACGACAAGGTCTTCTTCTTCTTCTTTTATTCTGATCTACTTCTAAAGTGTTTATAGTTAAAAAAAAAATTGTAGCAACCTCGGGAAAAGTCAAAGTCTTTAAGAAAAGAGGGGGCAATATACATTTTCACTCCTCCAGATCTATACACTCATATACCGGTATATATAGGATGGGGCCGCAGGGGCGTAGACAACGGGGGGGGGGGGGGGGGGGATGAGGGGGATGCATCCCCCCGCCTCACAAGGTGGGGGGATGGCATGTACAATCATCCCCCCCCCAGGTTTTGGGGAATGATATTTGGTTACTTAATAAGTCATAATGATGATAATAATTTTAATAATAATAATGATAACAATTATAATATTAATAATAATAATAATTATGATGATGATGATAATAATCCTCATCATTATTGTAATTGTGTTTATTGTTATTAGCCGCATTCACACGGTGAAAGCCAATTCAGACGGTAAAAAAAAGAAAATCTTACAAGTATTTTGTGGTTATCTTGTGGTTTGGAAACCACAAGATAACCACAAGATTAATCGCGCATATTTTGCAGTGCGCGCAATCTCGTGGTGTGGAAACCAAAAGATAACCACGAGTTTTGCGTGTTCAAATGGGGCAAACCACGTGTTATAGGCATTATACATTGTGTGCAAAATGCATCAGCGCAATCTAAAACAGAATAGAAAATGAATGTGATACAACAGTATACATAATAATTCGTGACAGAGAGTACCATACTACTATCTTTATAACATATATAATTATGTATAATCATGAATTGTTCAACTTCATGCTCCCACTATATGACTATTGTTACACTAATACTGATATCAGGACTGACTGGTATACATTAGTTTGTTGTTAAGCTTGCAGCAGCTACATCTTTTCTGTATTGTTAACTATTTATTTATTTTTGTTTTATTTAAGATGCACTTTGTTTTGTATGCATTTAAAGTATGTTGATTGATGCATGAAGACACAAGTTTGAAATGTTTAAAGAAGTTTTTTTCATGTAAAGCGCAGTGTGAATTTACCCTGTCTTGAAATGCGAGATAAAAGGAACCAAATACCCTTTTTACACAGGATTTTCTTAGCCCCGGACTATCGCTAACCCCGTACTATCCTTAACCCCGTACTTTTTTTTCCCCTTTTTCACACATGCCAAATTGTTATTTCTAACCCCGGATAAGGAATGCTTGCTTTTCACACACGAAACTCGCTAACCCTGGACTAGTGGTTTTTGTCGATCATTCGTAGTACAAGTACTTCACTCGTACCTTTTTTTACACACGCTAAAATTTCCTTAACCCCGTACTATAGGTGGGGCCAAATAGTACGGGGTTAAGCTTAGCCCACTTTCGTTTTACACTAGCGATCTTAACCCCGTACTATCGCTCTTAGCACCGCAATTGCTGGGATAACCCTGCTTTTTTGCAGGGCCAAATAATCCCGTACTAAAGGTGGGGTTAGCCCACTTTGCAAAAATGCTGTGTAAAAAGAAAGTGGGCTAAGCTTAACCCCGTACTATAGGTGGGGCTAAATAGCAATTTAGCCCCACCTATAGTACGGGGTTAAGGAAATTTTAGCGTGTGTAAAAAGGGTATATTATTAGTATTAGCATTATTATTTGTATTAGTATTATTTTTATTTGTATTATTATTATTATTATTATTATTATTATTATTATTATTATTAATATTATTATTATTATTACTATTATAAGACTGAGATCAAATAGAAGTAAATAATGCCCTAATTTGAAACGATGCAATGCCGTTATGGTTCCGATTTCTTCACAAACTTACAAAGCAGTATTGTTACTCCATGGATCATAGTGATACTGTTTATGTTTTTTGTATCTGTATGTTAATGAGCCGCCAGCCAATATCCATCTATGGATACTATGCCTGTTTCTTTGAGGTAAAAAAAAGCATAGTATGTACGTATTCATTATGCTTTATAATGAACAGACATATTGTTATTTGTTTGTTGTTTATGTGTTCTATTCACAAATGGCCACAGAGGCTGTTTTCATTCATAACCACATACCCATATCAAGACAACAAAGACTATACCTGCGTGTACACAGTTGACATTGTTTTTTTTTTTCTGAAGAGGGGTAACAGCAAAATTCACAGAGATAAATAAATACGTAGTGTGGTTCAATATGCAATACTATGTGTCAGTCCATTCTGTATTCGTATGCCACGGTGTGTAGATCTTGTCGATGTATGTCTGTCCATTCAAGGCGTAGTATGTGTGTGGTGCGCGCACCCGTGTGTGGGTGTGTGTGTGTGTGTGAGTATGTGTATGTGTGCGTGCGCGCTTGTGTGTGTTATTTTACCTCATTAAGTATGCATCAGATTGCACGATTTCAAGTTCAAAATTGCAAAAGCTCCCTACCGTGGGAGGGGGGACAAGCCCCCTCCCACACCCTCCCCCCGCTCGGTCGCTTCGCTCCCTCGCTCGGGCGCTTCGCGCCCTCAACAGCGTTGGCAGCCCAGTCATCCCCCCCAGGTGTACGAACCTGTCTACGCCACTGGATGGGGGGTCGGGTGTCCGGACACTTTATATTTTTGAAGCCTTCTTTTTTGTCTTTGGATTACACTAAGAATATGAATTCAATCTTTGTAGTCATCTTCTATTTTGTTCTTTATAATATTTCCTAACATTTTGTACTAAAAATTGCTGAAACTTCGCTTGTAAATTTTTCCAAATGACTTTCTAAAATTGATCGTCCGGACACACAACAACTGGGTATATTATATATATATATATATATATATATATATATATATATATATATATATATATATATATATATATATATATACATATATATATATATATATACATATATATATATATATGTATAAGGGTATGTGTGTGTGTGTGTGAGGGTGGGGGAGGTGTGTGTGTGGGTGTGTGAGGGTGTGTGTATATATAACAATGGAAAACTCAATTGTGCCCCCCCCCCCACCTTTGAGGAGAGATTTCAGCAACCCCACTGAAAAAAATCGTTCCTAGGGCCCTGCTTATTAAGCCAGTTCGTAGTTCCACTCTGCGCATGATCAGAAGATTCTGTGCATGATCAGAGGAAGGTCATTTGTACTATTTAAAGGTCAAGTCCACCTCAGAAAAATGTTGATTTGAATCAATAGAGAAAAATCAGACGAGCACAATGCTGAAAATTTCATCAAAATCGGATGTAAAATATGAAAGTTATGTCATTTCAAAGTTTCGCTTATTTTTAACAAAACAGTTATGAACGAGCCAGTTACATCCAAATGAGAGAGTCGATGATGTCACTCACTCACTATTTCTTTTGTTTTTTATTGTTTGAATTATACAATATTTCAATTTTTAGGAATTTGACGATTATAGGACCTCCTTGCCTGAAGCACAAAATGTTAAAATAATGGAATTCCACATGTTCAGGGTGGGATGAAACTTCATTTCACATGACAATGACGAGAAAATCAAAATATTTCATATTTCATATAATAAAATACAAAAAAAATAGTGAGTGAGTGATGTCATCAGTTCCCTCATTTGCATACCGACCGAGATGTGCATATAACTGTTTTGTGAAATGAAGCGAAACTTTAAAATGTCATAACTTTCTTATTTTACATCCGATTTTGATGAAATTTTCAGTGTTATGCTTGTTGAATTTTTCTCTTTTTATTCAAATCAAGATTTTGTTGGGGTGGACTTGTCCTTTAAAGTGACATGGCGGTTTAAAATTTAATGAGATAAGCACAATCTTTGATGTCTTGATTAGTCATATATTCTTTTGAATTGTGTTTTTCATTTACATCCACAAAAAACAATGCGTCCACGAACGACTGGTATTTGACAGTTTGCCAAGTAGGCCTACATTGTACAACACGCTCTAATATGCATTCAAAGTAGAAATGTAACAAATACCTTCACTGAGTGTTCAATGGTGTGCTATTCTAGTCACCTGGTCTATTCAATTTCTTCAACCTGCTATGTGAGGCATCCTTACATAATATCTTGCTTTGAAATCTGCCTATCTCAATGAAAGAAATGAAAGGTCATTTGACTAAAATTGTCCATGAAGTAACTACGAACTGAACTATTGTACGTGTTGCCCTTTTGCGGCTTAAGAGAAGGACAAGAAATTAGGTCACGAAATTTGACCAAAATGATATAGTGTTTGAAATACAATAGAGCGGTTTCACATTACTCTTTTTTGTCCCATTAAATCTTTGCAGTGTTTACTCTTCAAAGATTCAAATCTGTGTAAAATGAAATAGATTGATATCAAGAGTGGATCATAGAGTGAATGTGGAGTGAAAACATTAATGCTTTGGAGCCATGTCGGGGAAAAGGTTACTGCTAGTTAAAAAATATAAATGTATATATATATAGTAAAGAAATGGATGAAGAGAACAATGGTAGGCGTAGCTTAAATCAAGGTTCCCCAGAGCTATCTACCCTTTGGAAAAATTGGTAATGCCGAAAAATGTCTCTGCCGGGAATCGAACCCGGGCCCCCAGCTTTGAACGCCGGTGCCTTAACCACTAGACCACAGAGACGGGTTAGTGACTTGGGCGACCCCGATCCAATTGACCGTCAGATAGACAAATTTTCGATACCATACCAATTATAATTTCCTTTGTCGGGTGAAGGTGGGTTTGATACGTGTTTGAAGGCGGGTTTGATACGTGTACTGTATCAAAGCAATAGCTTTGATCCAGCTGAGGCATGGCGGCTTGTCATTGTTCAAAACCCACCTTCACCCGACAAAGGAAATTATAATTGGTATGGTGTCGAAAATCTGTCTATCTGACGGTCAATTGGATCGGGGTCGCCCTAGCCACTAACCCGTCTCTGTGGTCTAGTGGTTAAGGCACCGGCGTTCAAAGCTGGGGGCCCGGGTTCGATTCCCGGCAGAGACATTTTTTCGGCATCACCAATTTTTCCAAAAAGGGTAGATAGCTCTGGGGAACCTTGATTTAAGCTACGCATACCATTGTTCTCTTCATCCATTTCTTTCACACAATATTTAAATATAAAAGAGTTGCCAAAGCTGTAGTACATGTATAACTTCACATATTATATATATATATATATATATATATATATATATATATATATATATATATATATATATATATATAGTGTGAAAGAAATGGATGAAGAGAACAATGGTAGGCGTAGCTTAAATCAAGGTTCCCCAGAGCTATCTACCCTTTTTGGAAAAATTGGTGATGCCGAAAAAATGTCTCTGCCGGGAATCGAACCCGGGCCCCCAGCTCTGAACGCCGGTGCCTTAACCACTAGACCACAGAGACGGGTTAGTGGCTAGGGCGACCCCGGTCCGATTGACCGTCAGATAGACAGATTTTCGACACCATACCAATTGTAATTTCCTTTGTCGGGTGAAGGTGGGTTTTGAACAATGACAAGCCGCCATGCCTCAGCTGGATCAAAGCTATTGCTTTGGCATCACCAATTTTTCCAAAAAGGGTAGATAGCTCTGGGGAACCTTGATTTAAGCTACGCCTACCATTGTTCTCTTCATCCATTTCTTTCACACAATATTTAAATAAAAGAGTTGCCAAAGCTGTAGTACATGTATAACTTCACACATATATATATATATATATATATATATATATATATATATATATATATATATATATAAATTACTGCTAGTTCAAAAAAATAAAAATAAAAATCTATACTGTCGTCCCCTCTAGGTTTTTAAACAGTTTCATCACATTTGTTGCTTTTCTTTTGTTGTGAATATACTAGGTTGCCTTGACTACAAAAACACGTTAGGATGAATTCCGAATTCTGTGTTGCATGAAGGCCTCTTTGCATTATTATAATTGCTGAAAATTGGTATTGCTTCCCTCTCATAAAATATTTACACACATAAATGATTAGTATAAGTGATTATGTGCCGATATATACCTACATACACTACATTAAAAGATCTCTAAAATTGGAAAATATCGCTCTTTGAAGGGATGCTCCGGGCTGAGGATATTTATATATCACTAAATGGAGAAATATTCACAGAGCAAAATGCTGAAAATTAATTTTGATCAAAATATGATAAGAAATAACTAAGTTATTGAATGTTAAAGATTTGCATTATTCCGGTGAAACAAAGGCATGTTCAAAATTTTCTACACGTGCAAGTCTATAAAAAAGTGTCGACAAAATTATTTTCAACCTTATAGTAGACCGGCCAAAACGATTTTTTATACTTTGGACGGCAAAATTTGTTAATGCTTGCTAATGCTTGGCATCCCAGCTAATAGTCTTGCAAAAATACCCAGGAATAGCGTACGGCCGGATGCCAAGCGCAATTTTGCGTGAAACTGTCTTTTTTAGCGTAAAATCTGAAAGAATGTCGAAAATCACGCATTTTGATATTTTGACGGATTATTTTAATATTTTTGATTATCTTTGATATGCAATTATTTTTATTCAGAGTTTCAAATTATAAGTCTCATAAATATGCATTTCAAATTTTAATATTACACACACACATATGGCACAGGGAAACATAAAACCGCGATTTCCTCAAAATAAAAGTTTGTGAAAACTATCAATAGTTTAAAGTTTTTTACGCAACTTAAACTCTTCGATTTAAAAGCGTTTCTCAATCGAATGTATAGTAAATGCCCTAATGCCACAAAAATTAAAAGAATTTTCAAGTAAGATGGAATATATCTCATTTTATGTTATCCGAAAGGAGACAATGTGCATTTTACCAGGCGCGCATTTTGAAAGAAAAATTGAAAATACCGTACATTATGTACATAATTACATGTATCAGTACATACTAAAGCGGGTTTTTAATTACATGTATAAGTACATACTAAAGCGAGTTTTTAATTGAATAGCACAATTTGTCAATTCTTTGCATCCCAGCTCAAATTCTTGCGGAAATACTGAGGAATAACGTACGGGCGGATGCCAAGTGCACTTTTGCGTGAAAGTATCATTTTTTGCGTGAAATCTGCAAGAATGTCGAAAATCACGCATTTTGATATTTTGACGGATTATCATCATATTTTTGATTATCTTTGGTATGGAATTATTTTTATTCAGAGTTTTAAATTATAAGTCTAGTAAATATGCATTTCAATTTGGAATATTACACACACATATATGGCAATATGAAATATAAAATCGTGATTTACTAAAAATAATAGTTTGTGAAAACTATCAACAGTATAATGTTTGTGTTCTGCATCTCAATTTCGTCAATTTTAGCGCTAACCGAATAAATACATAATAATTGTTGTCATGGCACATATAGTGAAAACAAATGTTGAAATAAGATGCAAGATATATCATTTTATGTTATATGCGAAAGATAACAATGTACATTTATCGGATGCGCATTTCTGATAAAATACAAACAGCGCACAATATTACATCTATATTGCACATACTAATATTAATCAGTGCGATACTCGTCATGATAGTATATAGGATTATGTTTACTTTTGTAGAGTTCGATCTTCTTGCTATTTCCGCGAATTAATTGGTGCTGAACGTAAAATCTACCTGTGGCGATATTCATAAATAGGTCTGATAATTAATTTGCCGTTACCGTGGTAATATTAATTTTGTAGGAATATCTATATCCAAAATCATAGAAACAGTAGCGTACCTAGGATTTTCCACAGGGGGGGGGGGGTGCAAAACCGTCGGCCAAAAAAATTGACGAGCAAAACAAAGTCTTCAAGCTCGTCAGGGGGGGGGGGGGCAAAAAAGGTCTTCAAGCTCGTCGGGGGGGGGGGGGCATGGATACGTCTTTTGCATGGGTTGGGACTCGTCAGGGGGGGGGGGCAGACTGCCCCCTCTGCCCCCCCCCCCCGTAGGTACGCTAGTGCATAGAAAATAAACATGTATGAATAAAACGATCGAATTAGCATTTTTAAACTACTTTGTCAATCTACATTTTACTTCAATTATTGGATTATCAAAGTCTAAAAAAATATGGCCGTTGCCACGGCAATACCTATTTTATGTCTCGCCTGCATGCATAGCAGAGCAGGACTAAAGGAGCCAGGGGGGGGGGGCAGGGGTACATCTCCTGCATGAGTTGTGACTCGTCGGGGGGCAGTCTGCCCCCCCCCCCCTTTACGCTAGTGGTATATTATCTTGAAAACGGGACACTTTCAGCTCCATGTAATCCTTTCGGACACTATACATGACCTTAGGCAGCGGGGGGAGGGGGGGGGAGAGGCAGTTGCGGCCAGAAATTTTGTAACTCGTTTTAAGTATGTACTTATTCATGTAATTATGTTGATAATTTACAGTATCTTGAATTTTACATTCAAAATGCCCCCCCCCCCTCCCCGCTAAATTTTGCATGCCCCCTTTCGCAAAATATTTCTTCCATCTTACTTGAAAGTTCTTTTAATATTTGTGACATTAGAAACGATCGATATTCAATAGATGAACCAATTTCAATCGAAGAAAATAACTTGTAAAAAAACTTAGAACTATTGATAATGTTCACAAACTTCTATTTTGAGTAAATCACGATTTTTGTATGTCATATTGCCATATATGTGTGTGTAATATTCCAAATTGAAATGCATATTTAGTAGATTTATAATTTGAAATTATGAATAAAAATAATCCCATATCAAAGATAATAAAAAATATGATGATAATCCGTCAAAATATCAAAATGCGTGATTTTCGACATTCTTGCAGATTTCACGCAAAAAAATGATACTTTCACGCAAAAGTGCACTTGGCATCCGCCCGTACATTATTCCTCAGTATTTCAGCAAGAATTTGAGCTGGGATGCAAAGAATTGACAAATTGTGCTATTCAATTAAAAACTCGCTTTAGTATGTACTTATACATGTAATTAAAAACCCGCTTTAGTATGTACTTATACATGTAATTATGTACATAATGTACGGTATTTTCAATTTTTCTTTCAAAATGCGCGCCTGGTAAAATGCACATTGTCTCCTTTCGGATAACATAAAATGAGATATATTCCATCTTACTTGAAAATTCTTTTAATTTTTGTGGCATTAGGACATTTACTATACATTCGATTGAGAAACGCTTTTAAATCGAAGAATTTAAGTTGCGTAAGAAACTTTAAACTATTGATAGTTTTCACAAACTTTTATTTTGAGGAAATCGCGGTTTTATGTTTCCCTGTGCCATATGTGTGTGTGTAATATTCAAATTTGAAATGCATATTTATGAGACTTATAATTTGAAACTCTGAATAAAAATAATTGCATATCAAAGATAATCAAAAATATTAAAATAATCCGTCAAAATATCAAAATGCGTGATTTTCGACATCATTTTCTTTCAGATTTTACGCTAAAAATGACAGTTTCACGCAAAATTGCGCTTGGCATTCGCCCGTACGTTATTCCTCAGGACTTCCGCAAGACTTTTAGCTGGGATGCAAAGAATTGACAAATTGTGCTATCCAATTAAAAACTCGCTTTAGAATGCACTTATACATGTAATTAAAAACTCGCTTTAGTATGTACTTATACATGTAATTATGTACATAATGTACGGTATTTTCAATTTTTCTTTCAAAATGCGCACCTGGTAAAATGCACATTGTCTCCTTTCGGATAACATAAAGTGAGATATCTTCCATCTTACTTGAAAATTCTTTTAATATTTGTGACATTAGGACATTTACTATACATTTGATGGATAAACGCAGTTAAATCGAAGAATTTAAGCTGCGTAAATAAACTTTAAACTATTGATAGTTTTCACAAACTTTTATTTGGAGGAAATCGCGGTTGTATGTTTCCCTGTGCTATATGTGTGTGTGTAATATTCAAATTTAAAATGCATATTTATGAGACTTATAATTTGAAACTCTGAATAAAAATAATTTCATATCAAAGATAATTAAAAATATGATGATAATCCGTCAAAATATCAAAATGCGTGATTTTAGACATTCTTTCAGTTTTTACGCTAAAATGACACTTTCACGCAAAATTGCGCTTGGCATCCGGCCGTACGCTATTCCTGGGTATTTTTGCAAGACTTTTAGCTGGGATGCCAAGCATTAACAAATTTTGCCGTCGAATCCTTATCTAGAGCACTTTTTGACTTTTGGCCGGTCTACTACGAGGGAGAAGAGAGTGAAAAACAGAGAATAAAGCAAAAAGAAAAATCATTAATCATGACCAAAACTACATGAATATCCTGTATAAGACACAGATACATTATTTTGCTATAAAATTTAATACAATTATTATTAGAGTTTATGAGACTTTCGGGTCGCAGCATGGTCTTTTTTATAATCTAAAATATGTAATCAATTATTTTGAAATACCCTCGACTCTTGCATTCTATTTTAATTTTCTAAATTGCTTTCCATTATCTCTATTCAGAGGATATATTTCAAGAGTGATGATTCGTATTTTTACAGCTAAACATCATTTAGTTTATTACAGTTGATACAACAGCGGTAGGGAGGAGTTAGCCAAATTATCTTTAGATATTTTCATTTTAATCTACATTTTTTTTTGTATATGAAAAGAGACGCAGTGAAACTCCTGACACCTTCGTATTCCGATAATGAGCTTTTACATCAAGGCTTATAATCGAATACATTATATTATTTGTACTGATTATTTGTCACATGACTACGCTTTTCCCTTGTCATTTCAAAACAAGTACTTTTTTCATTTCCCCAAATTTATTTCATGCTGCAAAACACTCTTTTGGAAGAGATTATTTCAATTTCTTTTGTTTTGATTTACTTCATTTTGATTCTCATGGTCGGGTTAATTTCAAGTTTAGTTTCATTAACTCTTTTTCATGTGTTTTATTGGATCAATATAATAATAAATATATATATATATATATATGTCAATGATTTAAACAATAATAATCATCAAAGTTAACTTTATCATTATCATGGTCATTATCATTATTGTCGCCATAATTTTTATCATCATAACATCATCATGTACATTATTAGTAGTAGTATATTATCACTGTCTTTATCATCATCATTTAACCGTTATGATACTCTTTATTATCAGTATCATTATCATCATCACTATATTAGTATAATCGTTTTGATTATCACAACATTCGCTGCCATTGTACATGCTGTTGCATGCTGCCATAGCCCCGGAAAAGGCCACCTATTTTCGTCTGCAAGGATTTTGAATTTAATGATGTAACAATATAGTCAGTGGCGTACCTAGGATTTTCGGGGGGCAAAATCGGCCGCCAAATAATTTGACAAGCAAAAAAAAAAAAAAAAAAAGGTCTTCAAGCTCATCAGGGGGGGGGGGGCAGTAAAGGTCTTCAAGCTCGTCAGGGGGGGGGGGCAAAAAAGGTCTTTTAAGCTCGTCAGGGGGCCAGGTATATGTCTTTTGTATGGGTCGTGGCTCGTCAGGGGGGGGCAGAGTGCCCCCCTGCCCCCCCCCCCGTAGGTACGCTAGTGAATATAGTACAGTCTATACAGGGCTAGACCCACCACTAATTGCAACACGGGACATTCCACTGCAATGCATTCCAGGAAGGTTGCCTAAACAACATACAAAAAGTCACAAAAAATCCACGCAGTGGAAATTTATGAAATGAGCATATCATGAAAATTAGACATAAAAAGTTAGAAAATAAAGAAACTAGTCCAAAGATTACAAATTAAGTGTCCAAAATAATTTAATTTGAGCGAAAACCCATGATAAAAAATGTATTCAATGTTTTATATCAAAAGTGCAAACAAATCTACCTCATTTGCAAATTATGCAAATACGCTTCCTCACAGGGAAAACAATTCCAAGATATTGTGATTTTCCCACATTGACTGCTTAAAAATATTTCATTAATGTTGACATTTATATGCTGCTATCACTAAGGACGTGGAATACATTACTATTCAGCTTGGTGTCTGTAGTGTAATTTGTATATTATGCAAATAAGTATCTAATATGTTATAAATATTCAAGAAAACACACCTGTGATACATCCCTCAAAAATTGCAAGTAGATTATCTGTTGAAATATTGAAATTGGAATATGGCAATGCCTTACAGGAAGGTTCTTAAACACCATATTAAAAGTCTTTAAATATACAAGCATAGGAGTTGCACAAAATTTTCATTTTATGCAAATTAGTCATAATAAGTTGCAATAAGGAAAATAATCGAAATATTGGAAATCAAGTGCAAAAAAATATACAGTTAAGATGAACAGAAGTTCATGATAAGCTTAATGTCTGAAGTGTAATTTACATAATTATGCAAATAAGCATCTTACATATGAAACACAGACGGGACACATTCCTCTCAAATTTCATGTAGATTATGTGTAATTCCATGATGACCTTCCCTACACCCTTTGCTTGGTAGATATTGACATAAAGTATGTTCATGAGCAGTTCCCCCGGGCAGTTACCCCACTCATATTGTGCAATGATGAGTCAGTTCTACACGGATCTCACTGCTTGAATGCTTCATTATTTCCATCCAAGCCCGGGGGGGGCACTCGACCAAAAAAGTGGTAGGGGTGTGCCGCGGGTGAGGCAAAAAACGGGGGCCTTGGAGCGGGCTTATTGTAAAAAGGAGGGTCCTCGGAACGGGCTTCGGAACTACAAATGTTTGTGAAAACGGGGGTCCTCGGAATGGATCTCCGTATCTCTGTGAGTGCGTATGCATCCCTATGGAACGGGCAATCGTGCATGACGCAGCTAGCGCGGCCTCCGCCTGGTGCGCTCGCGCTTAGGCGATGGTCGAAAAGCGCTCTACGGCCGCTTTTCACCAAAATTGTAGCAGATCAATGCGACCGGAACGGCGTAACGAAAAATATGCGAAGCTTTGGAGCGGATTTCTTTCTTCTTTTTTCTCGATAAGAAGGAAATGCTATGCATTGGAGCGGCTTTCTTTGTTCTTTTTCTCAATAAGACAAAAATGCTATGCCTTGGAACGGAAATTTGAGTGTAAAAATGGGGGTCCCCTCCGCGGCACATACCCACTATGCATTATATACTGAGTGCCCCCCCCCCCCCGGGCATCCAAGTCGTGCTCTCTTCTTGACTTTGTAGATTCTTTGCGCTTCTTGCTAGTATAATCCATGCTAGCAAGCTCATGGATTGTCAAGTGATCACCACAAGATGTTACACCCAGTACAAATACAAGCCCGTTAGCTTCGAATATTTGTTTTTACACGTTGTAGCACACCACTTGTCTTGGTGTTGAATATGAGTACCTGCTTGGATCACGAGATCTCTGCATGATCATGGTATAGTTAAGAAGAGTACCAAGGACCATTTGGCCATACGAGCGACATGAAAGCCATAAAGGCTTAAAGTGTAGACATCTTTCTCAGATACAGGTATCGTGATTAGACGTTCATGCTGAATCCAGTTGCTGCTTCAGGATGAAGCATTCATTTTCTGCTCTTTCCTCTTTGATAAATCTCTTATGGATGGCAACCATCTCCAGAAAGTGTAGTTTTTTTCTAAGCGATTAATCGTATGCAAATAATAATATCAATTTCCTATGGCAAACATAAATTCCTCAGTGAGACAAATAACGAACAAGTAGACTTTAAGAGATCTTGGAGGACTAAAGCCAGATCATTGCCTTTCCAACAAGAGGACACAGATTAATGGAACACACTTACATCCAACATTGATTAGACAGTGTGAACCCATTCCAGGATTTATTTGCCAGTGTGTTACTCATGGGTACTGTGAGGGTATACAGAGGAATAAACCTTTCAGGAAGTATCGTAGGCCTACGACTATATATATGTTCTTCTGGAGAAGTGCTGACTTTTATCATGGACCTATTTGTGATAGGTCCATGCTTTTATGGTGTCATGCTGATGCGCCTTGGGCAGTCATTCATCTCTCTGTACTGAAATCCGACTAGTCGAGCATAGGAGATTGAATGCCAATCAAGATTAATTATTCTGACATGAACCAACCCGTCACCCGTGTCTTCTTTCCGACACAAGTTGCCTTAATAAGACAATGGACACAGGTTGTGTCGAAAGAACAGGAAGGCTTGCTCATGTTAGCGTTCCAAATGCATCAGTAAAGTAAAGCTCAGAATTGCTACAATGCATTAAAAAATCACAAAATGGTTTGTTGAGAAGCTTATATTACATAATTTGATGACCAGATCGACAATGATCCAGTCTGTAACACTTAGCATGTTGGGAGCCCTTAATATCATGCGCTATGACTACATTGGAATAGCATTATTAAAAGAAGGGAAAATATGTTTAGCCTTAGTATTCACCACTGATCATGATGATGATGACGCTGCTCTGCAAGTCCTGGGACCTAGTCCTGACCTAGCCATGGCCAGATAACATATTGTTTAGTCAAACAGGTGTCGCCAAATTTCTGAGGAATTTGTTAGGAAAACAACCTGCATAAATTAAGCTACTAGGCCAGATGGAATTTCTGCTATACACTTAATGAGACTACTCATCAGATCTCTCAACTGCCATAGCTTTGCTTTTCCTTGACTCCCTTCTTTATACGGTGAAATTTTAAGAAAGTCTATGTCGTTCCCATCCATATAAGAAAGGGTTGTCAACTTTAACAAAATACACACCAATTCAAATACTGTGCTTTGTTCTTGCCAATCCTATCATCTTGTCAGACTAACAACACGGCTTTAGGAAGCGAAGATCATGTGAAATTCAGCTCATCGTAACCATCAAAGACCTCGCTAAAGGACTTTGCAAAATCATTTGTCAAAACTTCTCGCTGAGGTAGACCTCAAAGCTAACCACTATAGAATATTTCGCGATTCTCTTCATTGGATCAAAAGATTTTAATGGCCAATCTAATGTAGCCATGGGACTAGGATCGCGATTTGGGTGACCTAAGGTACTGCACTTGGCCCAATGATCTGCCTGCCCGTAATCTACAGTGGCCTTAACGCTTCTCATATGGTCCAGCCCATTGCTAACTACATCTGCTGATGCTTCCAATGCTTTGAGTGGGATGCAGATATGATGTCCACAAAAACAAAACGTTTTACCAACATATTTATGCACCACCAAGAACATAACTTTGATTATAGAATAATTTGAAAATATTTACAACCAGTGCGTTCATCCTCTGTACCATAAAGAAGCACTTACAATATAAGAAAAAATAAATTTGTATTTTATATACAAATTAGGCAATTCTATCCAGAATAGCACTTTCTAAAATGCGTAATCACATCCTCTGATCTTGAAAACGCAAATAATATACTGTATATTTAAGCGTTTGAGAAATTCCCGGTTTTCACCCACAGACAAGTATAATTTGCATAAAATTCATAGTTCAAGTATTTGAATGTCTTAGGAATTGACAATTGGTGTTTGGGAAGATTTTGCTAAATTAAAATTTAAATTGATTATGTATATGCAATTTTAAGGAACATATTCCCAGTATCTTTCCTTGAATTTGAATATTAGGATCAATTTGCATGTTTAGTGATATAGCAGCATATAAAAGTTGAACAAGTAAAATGTTTTCACTTCAGTCTAGGACAGAAAAATGAAAATTTCCATTTCCATGTCGTTTTCCATATAGGGATACTTATTTGCATAATATGTAAATGAGGCAGATTTGCTAGCTTTTTATAAAAAACATTGAACTTATTATTTTATTCATCATGAACGTTTGTTCAAATTACATTGCTTTGGACCCCTAATTTGTAATTTGTGGATTTTACTAATTTTAATGGCCAATTTGCAAAATCTGCAAATTGATTTTCAGGCATTAGGATGCATTATCATGCTTTGTAATAGTAGCATGTAAATGTCAACATTAATCAAATGTTTTCAAGCAGTCTATGTTAGAAAAATCACAATATCTTGACAGTTTTTCGATATAAAGATGCTTATTTGCCTAATGTGCAAATAAGGTAGATTTGTTTTTGCACATTAAAAACATTGAATTCAGTTATTCATCGTGAACTTTCCTCCAAATAAAATTGTTTTGACACTTAATTTGCAATCTTTGGACTATTTTTCTTATTTTTCTAACTTTTTATGGCTTATTTGCATAATATGCAAATTTCATAAATTTCCACTGCTTGAATTTTTAGAAACTTTTAGTATGCTGTTTAGGCGACCTTCCTGGAAAGCAATGTGGTTGAATATCCCGTGTTGCAATTAGTGACAGGTGGGTCAAACCTGGACAATATTGTTACATCATTAAAATCAAAACCCATAATATGCAAATGAGGTAGATTTTTTTGTGCACATTTGATTAAAAACATTGAATTCAGTTATTCATCGTGAACTTTCCTTCAAATTAAATTGTTTGGACACTTAATTTGTGATTTTTTTTTATCATTTCCCTTATTTTTCTAACTTTTTTTGCCTGATTTGCATAATATGAAATTTCATAAATTTCCATTGCTTGGATTTTTGGGGACTTTTAGTATATTGTTTAAGGAATCTTCCTGGAAAGCATTGTAGTGGAATATGTTGCAATTAGTGGTGGGTTACCCCCTATTCTGGCTAGATTGACTGGACTATTATACTCTATTACAATTATCGGATCTCAACTTACCCATGCATGTAAATGTCAGAAAAACAAGGATGACATCTCGTTGAAGAAAGTTGGCCTTTCTAATCTGTATTGAATCAATAAAAAGAATGAAAATAGTGCAGTAATGAACCCTGTTTGTAAGACGTAAGATTATACATATCTTCCCTACTCACCTCCGATAAGAAAATCATCTGGAAATGTTATTCCTCTCTCTCTCTCTCTCTGTTCTCATCTCTTCTACCCCCCCCCCCTTGAATATGAGATGGAAATACTATGTTTGTGTATTGGCAATGTCACATAGTCTTATTAAAAAGATATTCATTGTCGTCGATGATGATTATTAATGTTTATCAATAAAAAAGTATTCTTTCGATCTTGCAAAGGATACGTTTTGTATAATTTTTCAAACTTTGGAGGTTCGCAAAAAGACTAAAAAATATTTTAAAAATCAATAGAAATATAGTCTTAAAGGTCAAATCTGGCCCAGAGTAAATCAATGATGATTAGATCAATAGCTGAGAAAAGTCAAACAAGCATAATGCTAAAATATTCATCAAAATCGAATGTAAAATAAAAAGATATTTCAAAGTTGCGCTTACTTTTTACAAATTACTTGTTTAAACAACTCAGCGATATGCAAATGAGAGAGACGATGACGTCCCTCACTAAATATTTCTTTTGTTTTTCATTGTTTGAATTTCAAAATATTTAAATTTTCACAAATAAGACAATAATGACCAACCTAACTGAACCATAAAATGTTAAACATTGGTAATTCATGGGCGTACAGATAGGAGGGGGGGGGCTCTTGCCTCCATTACCCCCCCCCCCCCCCAAAAAAAAAAAAAAAAAAAAAAGTTTCGACCAAGAGAAAAAAAAGAAAAGGGATAAGGGTGAATATATTATTTTTGAATATCACGTCAAAATCTATCACAAATTTTAGTTTTGTAATTAAATAATGTCGAAATTTTTGCTCGCTCGCAACTTCTTAGTAATTTTACGCGATATGCCTTATCTAGCTCCCTCAAATTGTTTGCTTAAATACGCCCACTGTGGTGATTCCACATGTTCAGAGAGGAACAAAACTTTATTTTTCACTTATGACAAGAAGGAGAAAATTGAAATTCATATTTCATAATATCAAAAAATATTAAGTGGGTAATGTCATAAGTCCTCTCATTTGCCCGGTTACTAGGATAGGGATTACTTTTGCATCGAACTTTGATGAAATTTTCAGTGTTATAGTTGGTGGACTTTGTCTCTTTTTGTTGAGTTGGACTTATCCTTTAATATTAGCTGAGTATAAATTTATCATCGGAATACTGCGCAAACCAAGTGCCGAATTTAGTGACGTTTCAGGAAAATGTTTACGTTCATAAAAATAAAAGAAAAAAATTTATTTGACCAAATGGTTCATTAAACCACAACACCCTTGTTTATCAAAATCAAAATAAACATATTTAAAAGCAATATCGACTTTTAACTTCTGTAATATTTTGAATAACAATATAAATTTGTATGTTCTGTTTTCACGTATGGTCCTTTATAGTTTGTCTACAAATTGAATAGTTTTGGCGTTCAAACTGTCAGCTGGGTTTTGGTTTTTACAAGAAGTCTGCCAGGTTAATTGCTTTACATTTTTTTTCTTCAAATCAGTCATTTTACAATATGATCATACAACCTGTCAATATGCAGAGAACGATAATATTGAAGAAAAAGATGCCAAGACATTATGATTAATTTTATTATAAATTTCTTGTGTACAGAAACTAACTTATTTTTTCGTATTTTCAAGTACAAGGCGTTCATGCACGCCATGTAACAACACTTTATGCAGATTATTGTTAAGAACGTTCTTCCTTTATTATGATCATATAATTTTGGCATGCCAACCTTTTTTTTGTCTTAATTGGTTTCAATTTATTATAAGGATGCTTTGTAATATGATGCTGCACTCTAAAAGCTCTGTTTTCGCAGCCCCCCAGTCCAACCTGTTTGTATTACAATCTTGATTATATATTAATTTGCTAAATGTTTATTGCTTGTATCAAGAAGTACGAACCAAAATAATCGTTTGAAATAAATAAAAACTAGATTTTAATTCGTCATGCGGACGAATTAGGTGGTCTGTCCTTATTCTCGCCATCATGATCACTATTACCATGTTCAAGCAGATCAATATGATCTTCATGATGACAACGGAATGTTCATTATGGATGGAATACTTGTGAAAGTCGGGAGATGATAAAACACAGTGAAAAGTGTCTCTTTGATATATGAAAATACATGTGATATGAAAAAAGTAATTATAATCTGTTTAATCTTGCTAAATTTTAACTTTCATACCTTTTAATTATCATAAAGGATCATGTACGAGGTGGTAAAAAGAAAAAAAAAGAAAAAAAAAATCATCTTGTTCACCCCCAGGACTCGAACCTGCGCCCCCGAGAACTCAAGTCAAGTGCGTTATCCATTGAGCCACGATATTCCCCATAGAGATTACACGTTCCCATAGAGATTACACGGAAGCAAATTTGAGAATTACAAATGCAATTTTGCAAGCGAAAAACGGGCATGATCCTGGCATCTGATCGAAAAAAAGGTCAACACTTTCAAAAGGTTAGAATCTCAGCTACATCATACCAAAAGCTCAGGGATAAATAACACGAAAAAATGGAGATATAGCTCACGAAATAGAGGAATGTAGAATCTAGTTTTGAGAAAAAGTCATGTCTCATAGAGATTACACGTAAAATGAGGAAAAATGACATGCCTCGTTTCAACGCAATTTTACACCATGATGCGTTTTTCAAAATGAAAATTTATGTTGACTGACGAGAAAGAGTACATTCTAAACTACAACATATCGAAATCTGGGCGAAAAATGATCAATATTCACGGGGTTATGATCAAATTTGGATAAATTTGATGACGTCATTTTTGAAAAAATGAAATTTTCAGTTTAGGCGCAATTTTGATGACGTCATGATCAAATTGAGGGACAATGGTGACATGAAATCAAATCTACAAGTCATACTCTATCGATATATGAAAAAAAAATGGGGTCAACGGACTATTTAAAGAGGTATAGTGAATTTTCGATTGCCCCTTTTTTTTGGCCATATATGGCCTGTAGTGAGAGCTCGCGCGCACACGTGCTGCAAAGTTTAACAGGTGATAATTTCGTTATTACTTGTCGTAGAAGGTTGATCAAGGTATCAAATTGTTCAGAATTATATTATCGGTGCATTGATATAAAAAAAATTGGCGATTCTATGTTGGAAGATGCAATTACGCGCGAAAACGCGCGCGCATGTGCGTGCGCGTTTTTTTTGCAAAATGCTTAAAATCGCCTAAAACGTATTGAAAATTAATTTAGAACTAATTTGAGCATTTTAAAATTTTAATGCGCGCGTACGTGCGCGTCGAGGTGCGCGCGCGGAATTTGATGAATTTTTTAGTTGACCGTTGACCTGAAAATGATGTATACCAAATATAGTTGATTTTTGATGACTCGTTATCGAGATATGATAATGACCTGATTTTTACAAAATGGCGCCTGGATGAAGTCACGATGACCTAATGACTTTGAAAAAAGGAGGGCATATTTCCGAAAGCTTAGAATCTCAGCTACATCATACCAAAAGCTCAGGGATAACTAACACGAAAAAATGGAGATATAGCTCACGAAATAAAGGAATGTAGAATCTAGTTTTGAGAAAAAGTCATGTCCCATAGAGATTACACGTAAAATGAGGAAAAATGACATGCCTCTTTTCATCGCAATTTTACACCATGATGCGTTTTTCAAAATGAAAATTCATGTTAACTGACGAGAAAGAGTACATTCTAAACTACAATATATCGAAATCTGGGCGTAAAATGATCAATATTCACGGAGTTATGATCAAATTTGCATAAATTTGATGACGTCATTTTTGAAAAAATGAAATTTTCAGTTTAGGCGCAATTTTGATGACGTCATGATCAAATTGAGGGACAATGGTGACATGAAATCAAATCTACAACTTATACTCTATCGATATATGAAAAAAAAATTGGGGTCAACGGACTTTTTAAAGAGCTACAGTGAATTTTCAATAGACATGTTTTTGCCCATATATGGTCTGTAGTGAGAGCTCGCGCGCACACGTGCTGCAAAGTTTAACGGGTGATAATTTCGTTATTACTTGTCGTAGAAGGTTGATCAAGGTATCAAATTGTTCAGAATTATATTATCAATGCAATGATATAAAAAAACTGCGTTTCTGCGTTGCGTTGAAGGCGTTACGCGCGGAAACGCGCGCGCATACGTGTGCGCGCGCAAATTTTTGAAATGCTTGAAATGACCTGAAACGTACTTTACTTTGGTCAAAAAGTGATTTTGAGCATTTTAAAAATTTGACGCGCGCGTACGCGCGCGTCGTGACCTCCAGGTGACCTTTGATGACATAACTTGTTGACCCTTGACCTGAAGTTGATGTGATATTAATTTGATTGATTTTTGATAATTGATAATGGAGATATGATCGACAATGTGATTTTACAAAATGGCGCCTGGATGACGTCATCATGACCTGATGACCTTGAAAAAGTTGATTTTACTTGAAATTATAGGGCTTGATAACTGACAGAAATTTGAAGGAAATTGACCATGTCGATTTCGAATGAACTTGTGTACAAAAAAGTGTACGGAAGAAATAAAAATAAATAAATAAAGAAGAATAAAGAAAGAAAATTCTGGCGAAATCAATAGGTGATCTGTCGTTGACAGACCACCTAAAAAGAAGATAACAAAGACTCACCATTTCTATCAGTACTGGAGAAAACTCCACATCAAGATTCGACAAAATACAGCAAATATAATTGGTGGTACTGTTGGTGTTATGTTGTCTTTGCTTCAGAAATGGAATCGGCTCTCGGGAGGCAATGTTTATATATATTCGAAATCAAATGTGACCAATTCATCAAATAAAAGTCTCTGCTAGGCTGTTGGCTGACGTCGCTAGGTAAAATGAAAGTCTTCTTACGGGTTACAAGGCGATTCAGGATCTGATCTAAGAGATATAGACCCACTTTTCTTTTTTTCCGTTTTAAGAAATAAGATTTTTAAATGATTTCAATATATAAAGTATGGATCAACTCAATATCACAATAGTCTAGTAGTATGTATATAACGATTCCGTTAACAATGGAATAATATCGCTCAAATTGGTTCATGTAGTGGAACGAGATATAATGATAACATCTCGAATTATCACACCTTCGAGTTTCTATTCTGCGGATCAACCGTCGACCTTTACTGAAGTCTGGTTGGAACTGACTTCTATCCAAACAGACGTATTGTAATTATCTTCTGCTTCTTCTGCTGTGTGCAGTTCCCATCGTGCACCTCCCACCGAAATGACAATCAGGTGATCACGTGACCATCTCAAACTCCAACATTAATTTTAATCAGACACCAAAATTTTGTCCGAGTGGAATTTATTGGCAAATTTATTCCCTTTCTGTCTTTCAAACCCCGACAGTTTTCCGTATCCTGTGTAGACCTCTCATGCGTGTGGGTGTGTGTGTGTGTGTTAGAGATAGATAGATATGTGTATGTATGTATGTATGTTTAAGGTAACTTTTTTTCGCCTGGGTGATAACTTTTATAACAAAACATAAAACAAAGTAACAAGCGCGGATCTGGGGGGGGGGTTCTGGAGACCAAGAAGACATTTTCTTTCCCATCTAGATTTAAAAAAACAGTCGTGATACGTGAAAGGGCAGCGCAAAATAGTTTTTCCCCATAGATTTCGTTCTTTCGCATGGTACTGAATTGACCACAATTTGCTTAAAAACAACGAAGTGATCATCAGATCAGGTATTCATTTAGCGCAATACATATTTCTGTTATGGAAAATGCTACATTTCATATTTTTAAATATATACAATAGAAATAGAAATTTGTTGACGTCATCACCACTCGTCGGTTCTATCGTTTGTATGATGTGGAAATAACCGTTTTAAGAAACCAAACTAAATGAAATTCTAAGTGTTAGATTGAGCCCACCCCTCCCCATGTTTTTAAGCAAATTTTTTTGTTCTTTTTTTTCTATTTTTTTTAACAGAGGCTGCTGACGTAAATCTAACAAGCAAAACAAGTTTCACGACAAAATGAAGGTAATTTGGTCTCGACAAATTTGACAAGCGAAAATAGAAAGGGTTTCATTACAAAATCCTTGTAATTTTCCTTAAATTTACTTCCCAGAGTTCCAGGGGGTGCTGCCTATGGAAAATAACACACGCAGCACCCCGCGTCCCATGGCCATGGGCGAACCTCCTCCTTGAAGGAAAACGTCGACTACGCCTTTAATAGTAGACCGGCCAAAAGTCAAAAAGTGCTCTAGATAAGGATTCGACGGCAAAATTTGTTAATGCTTGGCATCCCAGCTAAAAGTCTTGCAAAAATACCCAGGAATAGCGTACGGCCGGATGCCAAGCGCAATTTTGCGTGAAAGTGTCATTTTAGCGTAAAAACTGAAAGAATGTCTAAAATCACGCATTTTGATATTTTGACGGATTATCATCATATTTTTAATTATCTTTGATATGAAATTATTTTTATTCAGAGTTTCAAATTATAAGTCTCATAAATATGCATTTTAAATTTGAATATTACACACACACATATAGCACAGGGAAACATACAACCGCGATTTCCTCCAAATAAAAGTTTGTGAAAACTATCAATAGTTTAAAGTTTATTTACGCAGCTTAAATTCTTCGATTTAACTGCGTTTATCCATCAAATGTATAGTAAATGTCCTAATGTCACAAATATTAAAAGAATTTTCAAGTAAGATGGAAGATATCTCACTTTATGTTATCCGAAAGGAGACAATGTGCATTTTACCAGGTGCGCATTTTGAAAGAAAAATTGAAAATACCGTACATTATGTACATAATTACATGTATAAGTACATACTAAAGCGAGTTTTTAATTACATGTATAAGTGCATTCTAAAGCGAGTTTTTAATTGGATAGCACAATTTGTCAATTCTTTGCATCCCAGCTAAAAGTCTTGCGGAAGTCCTGAGGAATAACGTACGGGCGAATGCCAAGCGCAATTTTGCGTGAAACTGTCATTTTTAGCGTAAAATCTGAAAGAAAATGATGTCGAAAATCACGCATTTTGATATTTTGACGGATTATTTTAATATTTTTGATTATCTTTGATATGCAATTATTTTTATTCAGAGTTTCAAATTATAAGTCTCATAAATATGCATTTCAAATTTTAATATTACACACACACATATGGCACAGGGAAACATAAAACCGCGATTTCCTCAAAATAAAAGTTTGTGAAAACTATCAATAGTTTAAAGTTTCTTACGCAACTTAAATTCTTCGATTTAAAAGCGTTTCTCAATCGAATGTATAGTAAATGTCCTAATGCCACAAAAATTAAAAGAATTTTCAAGTAAGATGGAATATATCTCATTTTATGTTATCCGAAAGGAGACAATGTGCATTTTACCAGGCGCGCATTTTGAAAGAAAAATTGAAAATACCGTACATTATGTACATAATTACATGTATAAGTACATACTAAAGCGGGTTTTTAATTACATGTATAAGTACATACTAAAGCGAGTTTTTAATTGAATAGCACAATTTGTCAATTCTTTGCATCCCAGCTCAAATTCTTGCTGAAATACTGAGGAATAATGTACGGGCGGATGCCAAGTGCACTTTTGCGTGAAAGTATCATTTTTTTGCGTGAAATCTGCAAGAATGTCGAAAATCACGCATTTTGATATTTTGACGGATTATCATCATATTTTTTATTATCTTTGATATGGGATTATTTTTATTCATAATTTCAAATTATAAATCTACTAAATATGCATTTCAATTTGGAATATTACACACACATATATGGCAATATGACATACAAAAATCGTGATTTACTCAAAATAGAAGTTTGTGAACATTATCAATAGTTCTAAGTTTTTTTACAAGTTATTTTCTTCGATTGAAATTGGTTCATCTATTGAATATCGATCGTTTCTAATGTCACAAATATTAAAAGAACTTTCAAGTAAGATGGAAGAAATATTTTGCGAAAGGGGGCATGCAAAATTTAGCGGGGAGGGGGGGGGGGGGGGCATTTTGAATGTAAAATTCAAGATACTGTAAATTATCAACATAATTACATGAATAAGTACATACTTAAAACGAGTTACAAAATTTCTGGCCGCAACTGCCTCTCCCCCCCCCCCCCCTCCCCCCGCTGCCTAAGGTCATGTATAGTGTCCGAAAGGATTACATGGAGCTGAAAGTGTCCCGTTTTCAAGATAATATACCACTAGCGTAAAGGGGGGGGGGGGCAGACTGCCCCCCGACGAGTCACAACTCATGCAGGAGATGTACCCCTGCCCCCCCCCCTGGCTCCTTTAGTCCTGCTCTGCTATGCATGCAGGCGAGACATAAAATAGGTATTGCCGTGGCAACGGCCATATTTTTTTAGACTTTGATAATCCAATAATTGAAGTAAAATGTAGATTGACAAAGTAGTTTAAAAATGCTAATTCGATCGTTTTATTCATACATGTTTATTTTCTATGCACTAGCGTACCTACGGGGGGGGGGCAGAGGGGGCAGTCTGCCCCCCCCCCCTGACGAGTCCCAACCCATGCAAAAGACGTATCCATGCCCCCCCCCCCCGACGAGCTTGAAGACCTTTTTTGCCCCCCCCCCCCTGACGAGCTTGAAGACTTTGTTTTGCTCGTCAATTTTTTTGGCCGACGGTTTTGCACCCCCCCCCCCTGTGGAAAATCCTAGGTACGCTACTGTTTCTATGATTTTGGATATAGATATTCCTACAAAATTAATATTACCACGGTAACGGCAAATTAATTATCAGACCTATTTATGAATATCGCCACAGGTAGATTTTACGTTCAGCACCAATTAATTCGCGGAAATAGCAAGAAGATCGAACTCTACAAAAGTAAACATAATCCTATATACTATCATGACGAGTATCGCACTGATTAATATTAGTATGTGCAATATAGATGTAATATTGTGCGCTGTTTGTATTTTATCAGAAATGCGCATCCGATAAATGTACATTGTTATCTTTCGCATATAACATAAAATGATATATCTTGCATCTTATTTCAACATTTGTTTTCACTATATGTGCCATGACAACAATTATTATGTATTTATTCGGTTAGCGCTAAAATTGACGAAATTGAGATGCAGAACACAAACATTATACTGTTGATAGTTTTCACAAACTATTATTTTTAGTAAATCACGATTTTATATTTCATATTGCCATATATGTGTGTGTAATATTCCAAATTGAAATGCATATTTACTAGACTTATAATTTAAAACTCTGAATAAAAATAATTCCATACCAAAGATAATCAAAAATATGATGATAATCCGTCAAAATATCAAAATGCGTGATTTTCGACATTCTTGCAGATTTCACGCAAAAAATGATACTTTCACGCAAAAGTGCACTTGGCATCCGCCCGTACGTTATTCCTCAGTATTTCCGCAAGAATTTGAGCTGGGATGCAAAGAATTGACAAATTGTGCTATTCAATTAAAAACTCGCTTTAGTATGTACTTATACATGTAATTAAAAACCCGCTTTAGTATGTACTGATACATGTAATTATGTACATAATGTACGGTATTTTCAATTTTTCTTTCAAAATGCGCGCCTGGTAAAATGCACATTGTCTCCTTTCGGATAACATAAAATGAGATATATTCCATCTTACTTGAAAATTCTTTTAATTTTTGTGGCATTAGGGCATTTACTATACATTCGATTGAGAAACGCTTTTAAATCGAAGAGTTTAAGTTGCGTAAAAAACTTTAAACTATTGATAGTTTTCACAAACTTTTATTTTGAGGAAATCGCGGTTTTATGTTTCCCTGTGCCATATGTGTGTGTGTAATATTAAAATTTGAAATGCATATTTATGAGACTTATAATTTGAAACTCTGAATAAAAATAATTGCATATCAAAGATAATCAAAAATATTAAAATAATCCGTCAAAATATCAAAATGCGTGATTTTCGACATTCTTTCAGATTTTACGCTAAAAAAGACAGTTTCACGCAAAATTGCGCTTGGCATCCGGCCGTACGCTATTCCTGGGTATTTTTGCAAGACTATTAGCTGGGATGCCAAGCATTAGCAAGCATTAACAAATTTTGCCGTCCAAAGTATAAAAAATCGTTTTGGCCGGTCTACTACTCGTTCGTCCTTCTCTCCCTCCCCCTCTCTCTCTTTCTCCCTGTTAATTATCAAAGTCTTTCTATTAATTTTCGCTGTCATGAAATTACATTTTAAGTTGTTATACCAGCCAACCACTCTAATTATTATTTTTATCATTTGGATTGTTGTAATTCACCTAAGTGTAACACCCCCCCTATAGCTTGTGGCTCGGGCACATGAACACGGTGTTACACAGTGTGATCACATAGTGCACTGCAAAAACTCTGGTGTTGATTTAACACCAGCCCGGAATCTACATATGTCCACACCAGAGAAGTATTAAACAACACCAGTTTCGTTTTGGTCTAACACCAGAAAAGTGTTTATACAACACCAATTAGTATTAAAACAGCATCGGTTTGATTCCAAACTGGTGTTGTTTCAATACTTCTCTGGTGTGGACATATATAGATTCCGGGCTGGTGTTGAATCAACACCGGGGTTTTTGCAGTGTGGAAAAAGTGAAAATATTATTTGTATCCAACACTATTAATATGCTCAACTTCAACAGTGTAAATAAATTTTCACATGTGGGCACCTCGACGGTGTGAATTTTCAAAGTGTGTTCACATGGTTGACCATGTTAATGTTCAGTAAAGTTTATTTCACATTGTGAACACACTGTGACTCACACTGCAGGGCACCGTTTTCTTTCCAGTAAGCGCGCTAGTCACTATTCTTTTTTTTTTTACTTGTGTAAACCAATTAAATAGTAAATTTTTTAAACGTAAATTTACCAATGTTAAATTATCTTATTGAACTCTACAATCTGAAACGAATGTTCGCACGGGATATACTACAGGGGCCGCGGAACGGAGAGTCCGGGGCCATACTTTTTTTTAATTATTATCCGTTAAAAAGAGTGTAAATGACCATCAATAATGATTTCATTTGTTTGCATACCAACTCTCGATTTCGTTCTGTGCGCCCCCTTTATATAGTATTGATGAATTCAAATAGTCATTATATACTGCAAACTACAATCCGAAAGTGCAGCCCCAAACTCACGTTTGTCTGTTGCCATATTAAAAGATGAAATAAACTATCAAATTGTGATTTTATGCATGTTCATCCCGCAACTTTCAAATTCGTTCCGCGACCCTTCGTACATACAATAGTCAATGTTAACATGGTTTACTGGTAGCGGGATACGAATTTTCGATGGCCCTCAGAGCCCATTCATTTGTAAATTAATGCCAATACGGCATTTTTATGCTCGGTCTCTACATTCACTCGCATGAAAGTAACCGACATCAATATTTTTTAGGTCAATATTTCAGTGGCCCCTTCATTACTATACTAAATTGTTAATTATATCATAAGTTTTAAATACCATTTGAATGTGATACATTTTCTTGCATACCTGTTGTTAAATGTCGACATTGCCACCCCTTTTCTGCTTTACCAATGCAAGTGATATCTGTTGGTTGTATATTTCTTTCCAAGCCTGTTTGGTCTGCTCGAATGGGATGGAGAAAACCACCTCCTGTTGTTCAGACGGGCTAGGACTCAACTACACCATACCGATGTTCCATGAATGTAAGAAGGAACTCCATCCTAATGGTAGCGTGGTGCAGACCATTCCTAAGATCATACCTTACACTGCTAAGGAAGCTGCCTGCCCAAGAAGGAAGAGCAAACTCGGGATCCCGCCGGGACACAGGGTGTGCAAATTCCCATGTAAGTTAAGATGTTTAAATCTTTTTATTTAATTATAATCATTATTATTATTATCATCATTTTTTTTTTTTTGGGGGGGGGGGGGTGGGGCAAACATATCCATTTGCCACCCCCCCCCCAAAAAAAAAATAAAATAAATAAATAAATAAATTGACAAGTGACTTAAAAAAAGCTCAATTGTAAAATGCAAATTTATGTTGTTTTAAAGAACATTGAAGAGCAATATATAAACTTTAAGGTTGGCAAAAATAGGATTAAACTTTTACCATTTTCAACTTTTGCTCACCTCTCTCCCCCCTCCCCCCAGAAAAAAGAGTCCGAAGCGTGAATTCGACACCCCTGTTCATTATAATATGGGCAAAAACTTTATTAAATTCTGATTTTGAATAAAATGAAATGATTTTTTTTTCAGGTATGTCATTTGAAACTTAATGTAATTGAATTTTATACATGTAGATATACCTATGCTTCTCATATGTTCTGCTCACCCCAAACTTACGACACGTCCTCGTGACTTTCCTATGCAATTTGTCCGCATACATTCGTAATTCCGAAGCTTCGTTATTCCGAAGGTTCGGATATTCCGAAGGTTCGTTATTCCGAAGGTTCGTATTTCCGAAGGTTCGTAATTTCGAAGGTTCGTTAGTCCGAAAATGAAGTGAGGTTCGTAATTCCAAAGGTTCGTTAATCCGAAAACTAAATGATTAACGAATCTTATTTTATTTTCGGACTAACGAACCTTCGGAACAATTATTTCGTTTTCGGATTAACGAACCTTCGGAACAACGAACCTTATTTCTTTTTCGGAATAGCGAACCTTCGGAATAACGCCACAAATATTCGGATTAATGAACCCTTTTACCTTTTCGGATTAACGAACATCGAGGTATAGGCAATTTACGTGTTTCGGAATTACGAACCTTCGGAATAAAGAACCTTCGGAATTACGAACCTTCGGAATTATGAAGTGTAACCCAATTTGGCTGTGACAAATGTGTAATGGTGAGTGCTAGGGGAAAGAAATCATTCGTGAAATTGTGGTGTGTATTGTAAAAGAAATGTTTTTTTTTTAACTACAGTATATGAAGATAATTCTCGTTAATACTGATATGCTTCTGCTCTCCCCAAATCCTGGCGATTTCCTCACTGTTATTTGGTTCCTTAGCAACATAAAATGACAATTAATAGAAAGTGATAAACAAAGCGATGTTCACAATCATCATTGATAAATGATTAATTAGCCAATTAGGTTTGAGTACTTTCACCATTACAACCCTGAGTATAAAGGGGTGAAAAAAAACGAAAGGTAAGAAAGAAGGCAGAAGAGTGTGAATTAAAGTGGTTTAAGTAGTGGGATTCAACTTTGAAAAAATATGACTTCATCTTGGCGCCGCCCTTCAACTGAGTTACCACGGCAACCGCTATTGACTGATAACATATCCGTGAAAAAAAATCTGAAGATAGAATTATTAGCAGCAGAAGTAGTTGACAAGCAGAAGTACGTTCAATTGTTTTGAATTGTTTTTGTTTTATATCATTTTCAACATAAAAAAATAAAATGGTTTATATAATTACAATAACATTTGCAAATGAAACCTATAAAAACAATATAAGTTGATAGGTACAATATATGATATTTTCCCATTAGGAAAACGAAGTATTATAAAAAAATAAAAAAAAATTATCATAAACATCATAAAGATCTGGAAAATGAAGGGATCCACTAAAAAATCAAATCAATGCTTGTAGTGAGTAGACACCTCTAAATAATTATTGTAGAATAGCCATAGGAAACAAAACATAGAACAGCAAAGGAACAAATAAAAAACAGAGAACAAGAAAAAGGAAACAAACACGAGTGATATGAAATCAAAATGGAAAATAAATGAAGATGATATAAGAGCAGAACTTCAGTGCTGAAAAAAAGAAAATAAGTTGAGTAGGCTTAAAATGGTAAATTTTATCAAATTGATGAACCATTAAACGTCACATCATCGGTGAAATATCTTTTTGTCTTTTACCACTTGGTCTTATTCTCAGTTCGTCCAATTTACATGATCTAAACCCACTTCTTCTACAACCAGTTCGTCTATTATCCTTTATTTGCACTTGAATATGGCTAATGACAAGTTTGGCAAAACCATTTAGTCTGATTCCCAGTTGGTCTAACAAAAATGGTATAATTTCCACTTCGTCCAATTTCCAAATAGTCTAACATTCACTTCGTCTACATGCCACTTGCTTTATTATTTATTTGGGCTACACCCAATTTGGCTAATCATAATTATGGACACGAGTACCTTTACCCTTATTCTAAATGTAATTTGGTGCAATAACCTGTTAGTCTACTTATTATTTATGGCACAATTGTCATTATGGTCTCATGACCGTTTGGTCTAATTCACTCTTGGTCTAATGTCCATTTAGTGTAATATGAATTATTCATTGTGAGTTAATTGATATGATTGATTCTTCAAAGATTCGTGTACTAAGCTATAGACCCTGGAACTTGTAATGACCGGGTTGCAGAAGTGGTACCCACTGGTCTTGGTTAAAGGACAAGTCCACCCCAACAAAAAGTTGATTCGAATAAAAAGAGAAATATCCAACAAGCATGTTATGATATTTGAAAGTTTCGCTTAATTTCACAAAACAGTTATAATCACATCCTTGTCGGTATGTAAATGAGGAGACTGATGACATCACTCACTCACTATTTCTTTTGTATTTTATTATATGAAATATGAAATAATCAAATTTTCTCCCTGTTGTCGAGTGAAACAAAGATTATTTCCTCCCTGAACATGTGCAATAAGCATTGTTTAATTCTATATGGTTCAATCAAGTTGGTCCGTATTGTCAAATCTGTATAAAATGAAATATTAAATAATTCAAACAATAAAAAAACAAAAGACATAGTGAGTGAGGGACATCATCGACTGTCTAATTTGCATGACACTGACTTGTGCATATCACTGTTTTGTGAAAAATAAGCGAAACTTTAAAATGTCATAACTTTCTTTTTTTACATGCGATTTTGATGAAATTTTCAGCATAATGCTTGTTTGATTTTTTTCTATGTATTCAAATCAATATTTTTCTGAGGTGGACTTGTCCTTTAATGAAGGAAGACATTTATGAACCGTCTTACAAGGCCACCATCATTATCAAGCTTATATCGCTCACGATGGCGGTCTCCTGCATTCCTCTAAATTATCATTTTGTTGAATGAGTATAACACTCTGTTGATATTTACTTATTGCTTGTATTTCAATATTGTATCGTTGTTTTGTTAATATTCGAATTCATATTCAAATTCAAATTTATTTATTTCACTTTCATCAAACAAAAACAAATTGTATACCATATATAAACATAAATATTTGTATCCGTTAAAAAAAAAATTAATGATTGCCTTTGCATATGTTATAATACTCATGTGATACTAATACTGATGCAAATGCAAAAAACAGGTTACATCAGAATGACCGGGTTATGAAGAAAAAATCGAAAACTCTCATTGTTTCATTTCAATATAATAATGCGATGGATTGAGGGGGGTAACGTAAAGGATTTTATATCTGTAAATGCTAGTCACCACCGAGGAGACACCATACATTTATATGGACGATACTTAAATTTGAAGAGGGGCTTTCCGTAAACATTTATGCAGTGTTTTGTTTTACAAGAATGTTGATTAAAGCCGTTACCCAGATATTTTGTGAGCAGTCATTATCCATTGTCTACCTCTTCTTTTTCTTTTTCTTCTTCTTCTTCAACCTTTCATCTTATAAAGTTAAGTAAGGGCATCCTTTTTTATCTTCACCGTTCTCATTTCCTCTAAATTATTCAGTCGCTTGTTCTTCATCCGAAATTCACGGCTTATTATATGTATATAAGCATTAATTCCTCTGTTGCTGAGGAAGAGTGGCACATGTTGTAAAGTACTTTCCAGATACACAGGAACCCTCGTGCTTGCTGATGACGTAGTACTCCTCGCCAACTGCCCTAAAGATCTACAGCGTACGCTTGATATTGTCTTGGAGTACACCAAACAGTTGCACTACACCTTCAATCCCTCAAAAAGTGCTGTAGTGATTTTTAACCCAGGACGTAACTCTGCAGACTTACAATGGCACTTTGGTTCAGACATCATTCCTGTTCAGGCCTGCCATCCTCATCTTGGTGTCTTACGCTCCTCTAATAAACTGAATCGCACCCATGATATCTTTCAAAATGGTAATAAGGCCCCGTACATCTTGACAGGTACTGGTGCTTACCGGAGTGGTTTGTCCCCTGTCATTGTCTCCTCACTGTGGAAAACATTCTGTGCCCCCAGAATGTTGTACCGAATTGAGTCTCTTAACCTACCGGAAAGAGATAAGAGGGCATAGGATTTGATGCAGAGCCACCTTTTCAAAAAGCTACTTGGTCTTCCTAGGACAACTGCACATGAGGCTGTTCCTCTGCTTACAGAAATTCCCCTTCTATCGTGTCTATCTGAGAAGTACAATCCTCCAGCTCTACTGGATCTCCTGCAGCAAGGTTGCTCGTATCTGACATGGAAGAAGAGGGTAACAAATGCAGTGGAAAGTAAGGCCATAGCATATCTCTTCTTCTGTTCCATGATATTGACTTGGTGCTTCCCAATCATGTATGCCCGTCCACCATTCACCCTGCACATCGCCGGGTAGCCATCAATATGAAAGCCCAGCTTCTTACCATCCGACCCAAGTTGTCCTGCTTGCCATGGACCAGCGGAAACTGTCTTTCACTTTTAGTTAGTTAGTGAATGTATAGCCTATAATTATATACTCATCTTAGAAATTATCTTCTAAAGCCTTTACCAGAGAATGCCATTAAAGTGCTCTCAAGCCTTTCAAATACAGACTACTATCTTCATGTAGCACGAACCAGACTTTTCCCCCTTGGTGTCATTGGCAATGTCTCGTATCAGTTTCCTGACTTTCATCGTCTTACTCTTCAATTTGTGTATGATATACATTTCTCAAGACAGCGTCTTGTTGATCAAGCTGCTGCAAACAGCGACTAATAGCTCAATTTTTTACCATGCTGTACTGCAACTCAGGGCTTGCAGTTCTCTAGTGAACGGAGTAATTCAACACAGTAGAAGAAGATGAGGAAGAAGAAGAAGAAGAAGAAGAAAAAGAAGTTGATTAAAGTAGGCATCTTCTCTTTCCCCATCCCCTCTCATTTCTCATCTATATTTAAAGAAAATAGTATAAAACGTTTTTAGGACAACTCGCAATGCAGAGCTTAATTTCTACAGTGCTCTTGGTAAAAATGGGGAGAAAGAAAAACATGTGGCTATGAAACCCTTATGGGAGGAATATTCCAACAAGCCATTTGCCCAAGTGTAAATTAGACTAAATGATGAATAGGCACAGTATTAGACTAAATAATCATAATCTTCAAAGAAAGCAAGGTTTGGATAAAATTTTTAATATAGAAAGAGTTGTACCATTTTCATATAAACAGGCAACCATGTTTAATATCTTAAACTACAAATGAATGAAAGATATATATATATATATATATATATATATATATATATACTCCTGCCTATATGTATATAGAATAATGAAGGGCAAAATGCTGGAATCTAGTCCTTTAATTTGCATTGGATTTTAAGTACTTTATTTTTGTGAGTACATTAATGGCTTATAGATACGGGTTTGGGCCAAGTTTCCTAATAAGTTCCTCGACCAAGAACAAAGGAAGAAAACGAAAAGAAAGGAAAAAGAAAAGCGTCAAATGCGATTCCATTTTTTAGAATTAATCTCCACGTTAGATTTTCATTAAAAACAAAAGTAATTTTTTTTTGCTAGCTCGACTCGCTCACGTTAGGTGACAATAAATTTTGTGACAGAAGTCATGTAGTGTCCCCTCATGCTACTGGAGAAGGCCTATATGTAACTTCATTTTGTATTTTTTCTTTCTTTCATTATCTATCTTGCCAGATTGTAATAAAGATCGCTGTAAGAACGGCTGGTGTGAGGAGACAATGAAAGGCTACAAGTGTCATTGTTCTCCCGGGTATAGAGGGAGTGACTGCACTTCACGTGAGAAATGAATATGATTATCATTATAACATGATCTAAATATACTCTGTGTAAATGCATGATCCACATTTCCTTGGAATTTATTTGATTGTACAGTGTATTGATTTTATAGTAAAAATAGTCAAATGAAAAAAAGATGATTATATTTCATTGTTTATGTCAATACCGATGGAAAGGTTCCAGTGTGCACAAAACCAAAATGTCATATCTTTCTCTCTCTCTCCCTCTCTCTCTCTCTCTCTATATATATATATACATATATATATATATATATGTATATCAAACAAAACAAAACAAGTCTAGTTAATTATTTTGCCAATGAAATGTTTATTGATAAAGATAAGATTTGATTGGCAAAAACTAGATTGTATTTGTTTTGTTATCGATTAAGTCAATACGTGATACTATTGATATATATATATATATATATGTATATTAATCCGTGGTCCAAACATCTTATAGTTTCAATTATTGGGTGAACTTAACTGATAACCAACAAAACAAATCCAGAGAATGTTTATTAGCCTTAAATTTTCGTTTCGACGATACCTTTCGTCTTCTTCATGTCATTTACTCCTGAAGAAGACGAATGATATCGTCGAAAATTTGAGGCTAATAAGCATTTGATTAACAAAAGCATTAACTGGATTTGTTATGTTTTATATGTATTATTCACATTATATATTCCTTTCCCCTCCCCACTATCTCCCACCCCAGCTTCCCCCTCTCTCTTTAGAATTTTATTTAATGCTTTATGTTCAGATTCAACTTCTTCACAGGCAGACAGACCTGTGCCTCCGGTTGATCCAGCTCCCCATTGCCCAACATCAACTACTTCTACTGGTAAGAATCTTTTCGCTTACTTTGGTTTGTGCGTTTAATCATGGGTAATAGGTCCATGATTTAATACAACCGTTTCTTTTTTGTATCCATGTATTGCTTCACCATGCCCGCCAGGCTTACTAGTAGTGATTCGGGGGGATAAGGAGGAGGGGGAAGGGACGCAAAAGAACAAAGTTCATGAATTTAAATTGCTATAAATGTATTACCTTGCGTGGAAAATGTCTTGAATCGACAAACATACATCATCACTTCATCGTTCTTTTTACATTATTTGTCAGAATTTACTTCCACCCAAGACGACACGAAAACAACACCCGATTCTACTACTACACTCTCTACCACTGCCACCAACTCTGGTAAGACAGCATTCCTCTCTCATCCTCTCTCACGCGATCTCCTTCCCTTTACTAATGAAAAAAAAAAAAACATGATTTGGTGTAATCCTCAAATCCTAATACTCAACGGCAAGTGATAATATAATAACGATCATGTAGTTTATTTGGTAACTTATGAGTGAAAATTTTGCAAAAACTTTAGATCTGGAAATCAAGTAATAACTTAGCGTTGAAAATAAGGGAATGACCCCTGCTGGAAAGAACACATACAGTGTCACACTGTGCGATCCCATTGTGAATATTTCATATAGTGGACTATGAAATGAAATGGTCAAATTTAAAGGTCAAGTCCACCTCAGGAAAATGTGGATTTGAATCAATATGAAAAATCAGACAAGCATAAAGCTAAAAAATTATCAAAATCGGATGTAAAGTAAGAAAGTTATGACATTTTATAGTCATTTCACAAAATTTCATTTCACATTTATGACATTGTAAAGTTCCGCTTATTTTTCACGAATAGTTATAGTCACATGCAAATGAGAGAATCGATGATGACCCTCACTCACTACTTCTTTTGCTTTGTATTGTTAGAATTATACAATATTTCAATTCTTACAGATTTGACAACAAGGTCCCGCAACTTGAATGGACCATAACATATTATGGTAATGGTAATTCCACATGTTTAGGAAGAAAAAAAAACGTTTCGCAGAACAATAAGGAGAAAATTAGAATATTTTATATTTCATATAATAAAACACAAAAGAAATAGTGAGTGAGCGATGTCATCAGCTCCCACATTTGCATACTGACGGGGATGTGCATATAAGTGTTTTGTGAAATTAAGCAAAGCTTAAAAATGTCATTACTTTGTTATTTTACATCCCATTTTGATGAAATTTTCAGTGTTATGCTTGTTGGACTTTTCTCTCTTTATTCAAATCAAACTTTTTGTTGGGGTCGACTTCATATTACGTTCCACACTGAGAACACACCGTAGCACACACTGTGGGACATTGTGTTCTTTGCAATAAGGTCACACTACTCTTGCACAATTATTGCGTTGTTCTTTTCATATTATTTGATATTATATTGTCATTACTTGTCAGAATCAACTTCCACCCAGGAAGACACAACAACAACAACCGATTCTACTACTACACTCTCTACGACTGCCGCTAACTCTGGTAAGACAGCATTCCTCTCTCATTCTCTCTCATGCAATCTCCTTCCCTTTACTAATAAAAGAACAAAAATAACATGATTTGGTATAATCCTCAAATCCTTAAACTCAACGGCAAGTTAATATATTATAATAACAATTATGTAGTTTATTTGGTAACTTATGCGTGAAATTTTGCAAAAACTTTAGATCTGGAAATCAAGTAATAACTTTACGTTGAAAATAAGGGAATGACCCCTGCTGGAAAGAACACACCTTCACACAGTCCGATCCCATTGTGAATATTTCACATAGTGGACTATGAAATGAAATGGTCAAATTTAAAGGTCAAGTCCACTTCGGGAAAATGTGGATTTGAATCAATAGTGAAAAATCAGACAAGCATAATGCTAAAAATTTCATAAAAATCGGATGTAAAGTATGAATGTTATGACATTTTATAGTCATTTCACAAAATTTCATTTCACATTTCACGAAATTTCATTTCACATTTCACAAAATAGTTATATGTACAATTTAGTCACATGCAAATGAGAGAATCGGTGATGTCCCTCACTCCCTATTTCTTTTGTTTTTTTTGTTTGAATTATACAATATTTCAATTTTTACAGATTTGACAACAAGGTCCAACTTGAATGAAGCATAAAATGTTATGGTAATGGTAATTCCACATGTTTAGGGAGAAAAAAAACTTCGTTTCGCAGGACAACAAGGAGAAAATTAGAATATTTCATATTTCATAATACAAAAGAAATAGTGAGTGAGTGATATCATCACTTCCATCATTTTCATACTGACTGGAATGAGCATATAACTGTTTTGTGAAATTAAGCAAAACTTAAGAATATCATAACTTTTTTATTTTAAATCCGATTTTGATGAAATTTTCAGTGTTATGCTTGTTGGACTTTTTCTCTTTTTATTCAAATCCACTTTTTGTTGGAGTGGACTTCATATTACGTTCCACACTGAGAACACACCGTAGCACACACTGTGGGACATTGTGTTCTTTGCAATAAGGTCACACTACTTTTGCACAATTGTTGCGTTGTTCTTTTCATATTATTTGATATTATGTTGTCATTACTTGTCAGAATCAACTTCCACCCAGGACGACACGACAACAACTACTACTACACTCTCCACTAATGCCGCTGACTCTGGTAAGACAGCATTCCTCTCTCATTCTCTCTCATGCAATTTCCTTCCCTTTACTAATAACAGAACAAAAATTACATGATTTGGTATAATCCTCAAATCCTTAAACTCAACGGCATGTGATACTATAATTACGATCATGTAGTTTATTTTGTAACTTATGAGTGAAAATTTTGCAAAAACTGTAGATCTGGAAATCAAGTAATAACTTTGCGTGGAAAATAAGGGAATGACCCCTGCTGGAAAGAACACATACAGTGTCACACTGTGCGATCCCATTGTGAATATTTCATATAGTGGACTATGAAATGAAATGGTCAAATTTAAAGGTCAAGTCCACCTCAGGAAAATGTGGATTTGAATCAATATGAAAAATCAGACAAGCATAAAGCTAAAAAATTATCAAAATCGGATGTAAAGTAAGAAAGTTATGACATTTTATAGTCATTTCACAAAATTTCATTTCACATTTATGACATTGTAAAGTTCCGCTTATTTTTCACGAAATAGTTATAGTCACATGCAAATGAGAGAATCGATGATGACCCTCACTCACTACTTCTTTTGCTTTGTATTGTTAGAATTATACAATATTTCAATTCTTACAGATTTGACAACAAGGTCCAATTTGAATGAACCATAACATATTATGGTAATGGTAATTCCACATGTTTAGGGAAAAAAACGTTTCGCAGAACAATAAGGAGAAAATTAGAATATTTTATATTTCATATAATAAAACACAAAAGAAATAGTGAGTGAGGGATGTCATCAGCTCCCTCATTTGCATACTGACGGGATGTGCATATAACTGTTTTGTGAAATTAGGCAAAACTTAAAAATGTCATAACTTTTTTATTTTAAATCCGATTTTGATGAAATTTTCAGTGTTATGCTTGTTGGACTTTTCTCTTTTTATTCAAATCAATTTTTTTGTTGGGGTGGACTTCATATTACGTCCCACACTGAGAACACACCGTGGCACACACTGTGGGACATTGTGTTCTTTGCAATAGGGTCACACTACTCTTGCACAATTATTGCGTTGTTCTTTTCATATTATTTGATATTATATCATTATTTTTCAGAATTAACTTCCACCCAACATGCCCAAGACGACACGACAACAACAACGGATTCTACTACTACACTCTCTACGACTGCCGCTAACTCTGGTAAGACAGCATTCCTCTCTCATTCTCTCTCATGCAATTTCCTTCCCTATACTTATAACGGAACAAAATTTACATGATTTGGTATAATCCTCAAATCCTTAAACTCAACGGCATGTGATAATATAATTACGATTATTTAGTTTATTTGGTAACTTATGCGTGAAAATTTTGCAAAAACTTTAGATCTGGAAATCAAGTAATAACTTTGCGTGGAAAATAAGGGAATGACCCCTGCTGGAAAGAACACACCTTCACACAGTCCGATCCCATTGTGAATATTTCATATAGTGGACTATGAAATGAAATGGTCAAATTTAAAGGTCAAGTCCACTTCGGGAAAATGTGGATTTGAATCAATAGTGAAACATGAGACAAGCATAATGCTAAAAATTTCATCAAAATCGGATGTAAAGTAAGAAAGTTATGACATTGTAAAGTTCCGCTTATTTTTCACGAAATAGTTATAGTCACATGCAAATGAGAGAATCGATGATGACCCTCACTCACTACTTCTTTTTCTTTGTATTGTTAGAATTAAAGAATATTTCAATTCTTACAGATTTGACAACAAGGTCCAACTTGAATGAAACATAACGTATTATGGTAATGGTAATTCCACATGTTTAGGAAGAAAAAAAAACTTTTCGCAGAACAATAAGGAGAAAATTAGAATATTTCATATTTCATATAATAAAACACAAAAGAAATAGTGAGTGAGTGATGTCATCAGTTCCCTCATTTGCATACTGATGGGGATTTGCATATAAGTGTATTGTGAAATCAAGCAAAACTTAAAAATGTCATTTCTTTGTTATTTTACATCCCATTTTGATGAAATTTTCAGTGTTATGCTTGTCGGACTTTTCTCTCTTTATTCAAATCAACTTTTTGTTGGAGTGGACTTCATATTACGTTCCACACTGAGAACACATCGTAGCACACACTGTGGGACATTGTGTTCTTTGCAATAAGGTCACACTACTGTTGCACAATTGTTGCGTTGTTCTTTTCATATTATTTGATATCATATTGTCATTACTTGTCAGAATCAATTTCCACCCAGGACGACACGACAACAACTACTACTACACTCTCTACCAATGCCGCTGACTCTGGTAAGACAGCATTCCTCTCTCATTCTATGTCGTGTGCACTTCTCCCCTTTTTCCTAATGAAATAATACACTGCAAAAACTCTAGTATTGATTTAACGACAGCCCGGAATCTATATAGGTCCACACCAGAGAAGTGTTAAACAACGCCAGTTTCGTTTTGGTCTAACACCAGATAGGTGTTTATACAACACCAATTAGTATTAACACAGCATCGGTTTGATTCCAAACTGGTGTTGTTTCAATACTTCTCTTGTGTGGACATATATAGATTGCGGGCTGGTGGTAAATCACCACCGGAGTTTTTGCAGTGTAAAAAAAAGGCAATTTGGTATCACTCAATGGCAAGTAATGATAATGATTGTTTAGGAAGGTTATGCTTTACAATGAAATGAAATAATTATTTCGTAAAAAAAGACTCTTGGTCTAGAAATCAAGTAATAGATATAGTTGCATACATATCCATATGTGAAAAATAATTAAATGGTCCTTGCTGGAAAAAACAGTGTCATTGTGATCACACTGCAGTGTTTTCACATTTTCGTCTATTTGAAAATATACACACTTTTAAAATGCTCAAATTCAACAGTGTGAATATATTTTGCACTGAGGACACCTCGACAATGGGACTGTTCACAGCGTGTTTACATTGGGGACCATTAGAAAATATACACACTGTAAAATGCGCAAATTCAACAGTGTGAAGATAATTTATGTTCACACTTTATCTCTCTTTCCTCCCTCCTCTCCTCTCTCTCTCTCTCTCTCTCTCTCTCTCCGTCTCTCTATCTCATTTTCGCTCCTCCTAATTTCTACTTTCCCTCAGTGGATGCCGGACCGTTTTTTTTATTTACCCAAACAAAAACACCGTTATCTCGTTCAGAATGCTTTTTCAGAGCACTACGATATAGATGTACATGCTTATGTTTTAATAGAGCAGTAAAAATGAATATGATAAAAGAATACAACACTCCTAATAATATTATGTAATGACCAAGGCAATATTTGTTGGAAACCGACTGGCATGGTATAAAGATAAGTTTAGTTTTAGAAACCACAACGTATAACAACATGATGTCTTGTGGTTATCTCGTGGATAAGGAAAAAACACCCACCGAATTGCCAATATTTGATAACTTTTGCGAGAAAATTTTGCAAAAAAATTTGATCTTAGAATCAAGTAATAACTTTGCGTGGAAAATAAGGGAATGACCCCTGCTGGAAAAAACACATAGAGTGTCGCACTGTGCGATCACAGTCTTGACAGTGTGAATATTTCACATGATGGACTATGAAATGAAAAGGTAAAATTCAACTGTGTGTATGTGATTTCACATTATGTTCCACACTGATAACACACCGTGGCACACACTGTGGGACATTGTGCTCTTTGCAATAAGTCACACTACTCTTGCATCATTATTATTGTGTTGATCTTTTCATATTATTCGATATTATATCATTATTTGTCAGAATCAACTTCCACCCAAGACGACACGACAACAGCAACTGATTCTACTACTACACTCTCTACCACTGCCGCCAACTCTGGTAAGACAGCATTCCTCTCTCATGAAATCTCCTTCCCTTTACTAATAAAATAACAAAAATAACATGATTTGGTGTAATCCTCAAATCCTTAAACTCAACGGCAAGTGATAATATAATAACGATTATGTAGTTTATTTGGTAACTTCTGCGTGAAAATTTTGCAAAAACTTTAGACCTGGAAATCAAGTAATAACTTTACGTTGAAAATAAGGGAATGACCCCTGCTGGAAAGAACACATACAGTGTCACACTGTGCGATCCCATTGTGAATATTTCATATAGTGGACTATGAAATGAAATGGTCAAATTTAAAGGTCAAGTCCACCTCAGGAAAATGTGGATTTGAATCAATATGAAAAATCAGACAAGCATAAAGCTAAAAAAATATCAAAATCGGATGTAAAGTAAGAAAGTTATGACATTTTATAGTCATTTCACAAAATTTCATTTCACATTTATGACATTGTAAAGTTCCGCTTATTTTTCACGAAATAGTTATAGTCACATGCAAATGAGAGAATCGATGATGTCCCTCACTCACTACTTCTTTTTCTTTGTATTGTTAGAATTAAATAATATTTCAATTCTTACAGATTTGACAACAAGGTCCAACTTGAATGAAACATAACGTATTATGGTAATGGTAATTCCACATGTTTAGGAAGAAAAAAAAAACTTTTCGCAGAACAATAAGGAGAAAATTAGAATATTTCATATTTCATATAATAAAACACAAAAGAAATAGTGAGTGAGTGATGTCATCAGTTCCCTCATTTGCATACTGATGGGGATTTGCATATAAGTGTATTGTGAAATCAAGCAAAACTTAAAAATGTCATTTCTTTGTTATTTTACATCCCATTTTGATGAAATTTTCAGTGTTATGCTTGTCGGACTTTTCTCTCTTTATTCAAATCAACTTTTTGTTGGAGTGGACTTCATATTACGTTCCACACTGAGAACACACCGTAGCACACACTGTGGGACATTGTGTTCTTTGCAAGAGGGTCACACTACTCTTGCACAATTGTTGCGTTGATCTTTTCATATTATTTGATATTATATTGTCATTATTTGTCAGAATCAACTTCCACCCAGGACGACACGACAACAACTACTACTACACTCTCTACCAATGCTGCTGACTCTGGTAAGACAGCATTCCTCTCTCATTCTCTGTCGTGTTCACTTCTCCCCTTTTGCCTAATGAAATAATACACTGCAAAAACTCTGGTATTGATTTAACACCAGCCCGGAATCTATATATGTCCACACCAGAGAAGTGTTAAACAACGCCAGTTTCGTTTTGGTCTAACACCAGATACAAACAAAAAGACTCTTGGTCTAGAAATCAAGTAATAGATATAGTTGCATACATATCCATATGTGAAAAATAATTGAATGGCCCTTGCTGGAAAGAACAGTGTCATTGTGATCACACTGCAGTGTTTTCACATTTTCGTCTATTTGAGAATATACACACTTTTAAAATACTCAAATTCAACAGTGTGAATATATTTTGCACTGAGGACACCTCGACAATGGGACTGTTCACAGCGTGTTTACATTGGGGACCCTAAGAAAATATACACACTGTAAAGTGCGCAAATTCAACAGTGTGAAGATATGTTCACACTTTATCTCTCTTTCCTCGCTCCTCTCCTCTCTCTCTCTCTCTCCGTCTCTCTATCTCATTTTCGCTCCTCCTAATTTCTACTTTCCCTCAGTGGATACCGGACCGTTTTTTTATTTACCCAAACAAAAACACCATTATCTCGTTCAGAATGCTTTTTCAGAGCACTACGATATAGATGTACATGCTTCTGTTTTAATAGAGCAGTAAATATGAATATGATAAAAGAATACAACACTCCTAATAATATTATGTAATAACCAAGGTAATATTTGTTGCAAATCGACTGGCATGGTATAAAGATAAGTTTAGTTTTAGAAACCACAACGTATAACAACATGATGTCTTGTGGTTATCTCGTGGATGAGGAAAAAACACCCACCGAATTGCCAATATTTGATAACTTTTGCGAGAAAATTTTGCAAAAAAATTTGATCTTGAAATCAAGTAATAACTTTGCGTGGAAAATAAGGGAATGACCCCTGCTGGAAAAAAACACATACAGTGTCACACTGTGCGATCACAGTCATGGCAGTGTGGATTTTTCACATAGTGGACTATGAAATGAAATGGTAAAATTCAACTGTGTGTATGTGATTTCACATTATGTTCCACACTGATAACACACCGTGGCACACACTGTGGGACATTGTGTTCTTTGCAATAAGTCACACTACTCTTACACAATTTTTGCGTTGTTCTTTTCATATTATTTGATATTATATTGTCATTATTTGTCAGAATCAACTTCCACCCAAGACGACACGACAACAACAACTGATTCTACTACTACACTCTCTACCACTGTCGCCAACTCTGGTAAGACAGCATTCCTCTCTCATTCTCTATCATGCAATCTCCTTCCCTTTAATTAATAATAACACCAACAAAAAATAAGGTCACACTACTCTTGCATCATTATTGTGTTGTTCTTTTCATATTATTTAATATTATATAATTATTTGTCAGAATCAACATCCACCCAGGAAGACATGACAACAACAACAACTGCTACACTCTCTCCCACTGCCGCTGACGCTGGTAAGACAGCATCCCTCTCTCGTGCGCACTCCTCCTATTTTCCCTAATGAAATGATAAAAATAAGGCAATTCGGTATCACTCAAGGGCAAGCAATGATAATGATTGTTTCAGTAAGTTATGCTTGACAATGAAATGAAATTATTATTTTGCAAAAAAACCCTCTTGATCTAGAAATCAAGTAATTGATATATATGCATACATAACCATATGTGAAAAATAATTGAATGGCCCTTGCTTGAAAGAACACAGTGCCATTGTGATCACACTGCAGTGTTTTCACATTTTCGTCTATTTGAAAATATACACACTTTTAAAATGCTCAAATTCAACAGTGTGAAGATAATTTATGTTCACACTTTATCTCTCTCTCTCTCTAATGCCTTTCGTCAATACCAATGAATGTAAAGGGAATTAAGATGATGTTTGGTATACGGCTCGCGGTCTAATGCCAATTTGTCCAATGACCAAATCGGCTACTATTGTTTGGTCTACCATCAGTTCGTCCACTATCCACAGGGTCTACTTACCATTTCGTCTACTCACAATTTCTTCTTATACCACTTAAAGTAGTCCAATAGCCATTTAGTCCATCATTGGACTAACATCAGTGTTAATTTGGCGAAATTAATGAAAGAAAATGGATACTAGACCAACTGGTTGTGAAACGAAATGGTCATAGAGGAACTGGTGATTAGGTGAAGTGATCATAGGACAAAATAGCCGTTAGTGTTAAACAAACGTTGATGGACGGAATGGCATTGGACTTAAATGAAGATATACCATGTGAAAAGTGGACGAGTTGCCAATATAGTAAATTGACAATTTACCTACAAGTTACCCTTCCATTCCCACCCTCTCCCCCTCTCATCTCCTCTCCACTTCCTCTCTGTCTCTCTCTCCGTCTCTCTATCCCATTTTCGCTCCTCCTTATTTCCCCTTTCCCTCAAGGGATGCTGAACCGTTTTACCCCAACAAATCATTATTATCTCTTTCAGTATGCTTTTCAGAGCAGTGCGAAAAAGATTTAAATGATCAATGTTTTAATAGAAAACGGGACAGTTTTGAAAAGTCTATACAAAATTTGTTTTAAATTATAATGTCTATATTTTGATGTTAATAGATGCTCTGAAATCTTATCTTTGAAATTCAATTACAAAAAAATTGTTCATGCTTGAGCGAACACGGGACGTTTTTGTCGGGGGTTCAAAAAGAGGCTTGCGCCAGAATGGCAGAATATGAGTAATATGATGATCAGACTTCTTGCTAATCAGCCGACTTCCTCTCAACTTATTCATTATCTGTGCCATAATTTCCGAATTATGCTGTCAAATTTTATTTACAAATTTATTTATTTATTTACTTGAATTATTTTTTTTCAATTAAATCTCTTTTACCTTTGAATTTTCCCTCATAAGTAAGAAAAGAAGATTTTTTGTCAACCCAAGCAAGAAGATTTGCATTATTAATTGGGAAAAGTTGTAAATATTCAAATCCTTTTATTATGTAAAACAAATTATGTTATGGTATCTTTAAAAGACATGAATCCATTTTTCAACGGGTTATTGATTCCTTGACCAAGTTTAATTATATGCTTGACAGGACAAACAGGAAGGGATTCATGTCTTTCAATGGCAATGGTGTATTTAGTCAATTTTGAAGGAGCTAGATATGGCAGATCGGGAAAAATGGGATTAAAATGTTGTGAGCGAGCGAAGCGAGCACACAAAAATTTCCACTTTTTTAATACAATATCAAACTTTATGATAGATTTTGACATAATACTCAGAAAATAATATCATATTTTACTCCCTATCTTTCCTTTTTTTTCCTTTCCACTTTTTTTCTTGGTCATTATTTTTTTTAATTGAGGGGGGGGGGGAGCATCCCATCTGTATGACACTGTTTAAAAGGCACCATAGACTTTGTAGCGCACAATGAAAGTATTAAAAAAAATACAAACTCTCCCATACTTCGGTTGAAAAAAAAAAGTTTTTGCTTGAAGAAGGAATATTCAAAGCTAAAAGAGAACATATTAAAAAGAAACAACAACATAACAATTCAAGCAAACAAATAGATTTGAAAATGAATTTTGACCGCATAATTTAAAAATTATGGCAAAGATAATGAAAAGGTTAAGAGGAAGTCTGCTGATCAGCAAAAAGTTCGATCATCATATTTATCATTGTATGCCATTCTGGCGCAAGCCTAATTTTTAACCCTATACAATAACATTCCGTGTTCGCTCAAGCATGAACGAAACTATTTTAATGGCATTTGAAAGATAAGACTTCAGAGCACCTATTAACACCAAAATACAGACATCATAATTTAAAAACAAAAATTTTATAGACTTTTCAAATCTGTCCCGTTTTTTTTTTGATACGCACTGTATAATACAGGGGCCGCGGAAGCGGCGGGGGGGGGGGGGGCTGGGGGGGGGGGGGCTTCAGCCCCCCATCCCACTTTTTTCCAAAACCGTGTACAAAAACGTAAAAATGGCCATATGATTGTGATTTTTTTGCATGCTCAGCCCCCCCACTTTGAAAACCGTTCCGCGGCCCCTGTAATAAAAGAATATGACACTCCTGTTAATATTTAATGACCGAGGTACTATTTGCTGCAAACCGACTGGAATGGTAAGATAAGTATGATTTAAAAAAAAAAAAACACTGTTTAACAATAGGATGTATTGTGGTTATCTCGTGGATAACGAAAAACCACCCACCGAATTGCCAAACTACGACTAGCCGTGGAACCTAATCACGACGGTTGACCCCTCACACAAAAGCTTCCAGTATTTTGTGCGCGCGCATTGAATGATAGAAAAGCGAAACGATAACGGCGACTCGTAACTTCAAAGTAAGAATCGTGTGTCCCCACACGTTAATTTAACTTCGAAATGTTAAAATCTTCAAAAGTATAATGTGAACAAGATTCAAGTCTTACTCAAACTCTTCGTGAAACACCCAAATAATTTGTTTTGCCTACTGCCATGACTTGTAAATCTACACACGAAATGATGCGCAAGCGGTCAAGTTTGATAATGACCGGTAATGATATCAAGATGATTTATTAAACAACAAGGATTTACAACCACTATCTTATAAGCCAAATTACAGGGGCGGCGGAACGTATTTTCTTTTCTTTTTTCTTGGGGGGGGGGGGGCAAAGCAAAAAAAGGGCACTTATATGCCATGGTGCAAACGGATATTTTCACCATGAGATTATAATCTGTATGAAGGAGTTGCGTGTTATGTAGTAATTAAGTTGGACCATTTTTTTGGAAGTTATTTCTGATTGATGAAATATATATTTATGATTTTTTTTTGCGAGCGAGCGGTTTGGAAAAAATTTCAAATCTGAAGTTGTAAAACTCACTCTTTGGTCAATTCGGACCTAATTACTGTTGAAAGGGCATCCTTGCGAGATGTTGCGAGCGCGAATCAGGAGATCAAACTTTTGGAAATTTCATTCAATAAGACATAAAAAGTAAACATTCCGACCATTTTTTTGTAATCATGAAAACATTAATGTGAATCTAACTAAAGAATTAACTGAAATTTGTTATACACTGACCAGAAAATGAACCTTTTAAAGACTGCCCATTTAATGACTCATGAATAGGATACGGGCTACATATCTTAACAATCGAATACTAGTAAAGCGAGCGCGAAGCGAGAGCTGAAAATTTGTGATAATCTAACCAGAAAACTGGACATTCTAGGCATTTTATTATAATATAGGGTATTCATATTGCGCACATATCCACCTTGTTAGGTGCTCAAGGCGCTCCTATATTACCCGGCTAAGCTATAGGCGTTCATAGCGCACACAGCTTTTTAAGGAATTACTTCCTACCGGTACCCATTTACCGCACTTCGGTTGAGTGCAGCACATTGTGGATCAGTTTCTTGCTGACGGAAATTACGCCATGGCTGGGATTCGAACCCACGACCCTCTGTTTCAGAGTCCGAAGACTAATCCACTGGGCCAGGAACAGAATGATTACCTTAATAAACAATAATTGGTGCGAGCGCAAAACACGAGCCAAAAATGTGTGATATTCCAACCTGAAAACTGGACGTTCTATGCATTTGTGTAACCATGAACAGGACGAATACCAGTTAAAACAAACCAAATAATCTTTATCATTTTGCTTTGGTATGATACCTCTGTAACACTAGAAAAAAAAAACACTTGGCTATTCCTCGTGCATGTGTATCACTATCCCAAAAGGTCCCTTTTTGTTTTTAAATCTATTTATTGTATATCTTTATCCAGAGTAGCCTGTTCAGTTATACATACAAAAATGTGTCAAATTACACCGATATGTACATTTAAAATGTTCATAAATATTCACTGGTCTTCCACTGGGCCCTGCATTATTATCTCCACAGATAATCCTTAATCTTATCATATTCGATAATGTGTATTTGTATACATACGCATATTCATTTCTCTTGAAATAAAGAACAAAAAAGAAATTGGAAACGAAAAATATGTGGATAAACCATTTTAATTAACATAAATTGTATTTATACAGACTAAAAAAAGAAGAAACAATCGAATCAGCAAAGCTGTTTTTTTTCATCGATGTGTTGTTAATAAGAGAACCATTAATATGCTTATTTATTTTCATGATTGCGATTTATTTATCTTTTCGATTGTGGCATTTAGCTCCAGGATGGAAGTGTACATCTTCGAAATGTTATAGACTGTATGATGAGCAGGAACGAGTCTGGGCAGATGCTAAGGCATTCTGTTCTGAAATAGACCCGGTTAACACTCCGTATGGATACAGATCGCCATCTCTACTCTTTCTTAACACTGAAAAGGAGGCTAATGATCTTCTGGACCTTCAGCTCGGCTTGACTGATGGGTTGAGGGTATGGATCAACTGTAACGACCAATCAACAGAGGGAGAATTCGTTTGTGATGTCGATGGTAATGGAACTCCATCAAGCTCATCTTGTAAGTGCACATTAATCGACCTCTTGATAATAATAGAACATGTATGTTCAAAACTATATCAAAGACAGGCTAAACCTTAACCCTTAAAATACAATTCAGTTTTACCGTCGTAGCCGTGTTTAATCCATTGTAATCATAGTCGTATAACCACTTTGAGTAAACTATGGATTCACAATGGATCGACGATCGGCCATATGTAGATTTGAAATCATATGCCGTTAAAGGACAAGTCCACCCCAACAAAATATTCAGTTGAATAAAAAGAAAAATCCAACGTGCATAACACTGAAAATTCATCAAAATTGTACTAGGAATAAGAAAGTTGTGACATTTCAAAATATTGCGTAATTTCACAAAACAATTATGCACATCCTGATCGGTATTCAAATGTGGAGACTGATGACATCATCCACTCACTATTTCTGTTGTATTATATTTTATGAAATATGAAGTATTCTACTTTTCTCCCCATTGTCAAGTGAAACAACGATCAATTCCTCCCTGAATATGTGGAATTAGCATTGTCTGATACTATATGGTTCAGACAAGTTGGTCCTATTGTCAAATCTGTAATAATCTGGTTGGACACATAATTACCCTCTTGGCGGTAAAAATTTTACCCAATATGTTGTTTTACAGTGTACATCGTGTAGTTACTGAATAGCTTTGGATATATTTTTTTTTGCAGTGAATGTTATACAGTTTTAAGAGTTTATAGGGATTTAATATCGACTTTGGGAAAATTATATCTTATTTTTTTATGAGTTACAAATTAATGAGTTTAACAATAAATTTCAGTACAAAATAAAGCAGAAAGTGCATACAATCATGATCAATATTTTGAATATACTAAGGGAGTGAGGGGGGGGGGCAAAGCAGAAAAGAACCGCTGGTCAAAACACTGGCATTATTGCTATGTCGAAAAATGTCGAAAATGTTCTCGATTTACTAAACAAAATTATTTATTTTGTTTTATTTCATTTTATTTCTGCATTCACATCATACGATTCCAAGGGGGATCCACACTTTACAAGCGTTGCTTTTTAGTGGACCCCCCTCATTTCCATTTATGCTCAATATTATACTGTTTTTTGGTTTTCCGAAGTAAGAATGCTCGTCTGTAAAATTGTACTTAATTTGTATTATGCTTTGAAATGGAATAAAGAATTGAATTGAATTGAAATATGATTATACAACATGACATACACAAAGGTATAACAAAACGGAAATACAATTGTAGTTTTATAAGCAGTGAAAATGAATATCAACAATATGCATTATTCATTAAACAAAATGATGATTTAGAGGAATGCAGGAGAACACCATTGAGAGCGATTGGGCTTGATAATTGTGGCAGCCCCATTCTGTTTTCTAGATCTAATATGAAATTGAAGTTATAAATAAATGTTTCTTTCACCAGGGTGGGACCAAGGAGAGCCCAATGAATGGAGTGGACAAGATGAGGACTGTGTTGCAGTAGTTAAACGCAAGTGGTCTGAACTTCTCAAATGGAGAAACATACCATGCTCATGGACAATATACACAATGTGTCAGTATATAGTCGGACAGCCAGAACAGTAAGGACAACCTTGGCCCAGGGTGTATCATGAAGTTTAGCAAATGATGGCGGGTCTGATTTCTACGATTGATTACATTGATTATTGTGTATGCTCAAACTGAAAGTGAAAACCAGCTACAACGACAACAACAACAACAACAAACAGTGCAACAGCAGCGATCAATTGCTAAGCTATATGGTGATGATGATGTGGCCCAGTCCACAGAGTAGTTACATGGGATCGTTTCCTAGAGGGTCTCAACATTTTGGACATGGTTAAAGATTTCTTTATGTGGACAATTATTGTAGTTCAGAGTCAATGACCCATGCTTTAATCAGCCAAGCAATCGTATAGATTTTATTTAGTATAAATTTATCAAGTTTTCGCAAGTAAATATTCAATTTGTGTGTGCGTATGCGTGCGCCTGTAAATATGGCACCCGGTCAGAATTATCCCTTATATACGTTATAAGTGGAAAATGTATATAATGTAAAAAAAAAAAAAAAAAAAAAAAAACACCGTTAACAAATAAGCGATTAAGTTATCTATGAAAACTGAAGAGTACACATTACACTCATGGAAGTGGTTATGTTGTCGTTCATGCCAGAACTGCTTGAATTTCTGTCAATCTCATAAATGTTCGCTTACCTCAAATTTGTAAGTTGTATGATGATATTTTTAGAATAGTTCGTGAACTTTGTGTATATACCCTATGCTATCGATTTTTTTTTTAGTTTTGCATAGATTGAGGTTCAATAGGCATACGCCATGCAAAGAAAAATTAGTTATATTTTACATTCTAAAAAGGGATTTGCACAATATCAGATTACAATTATGTTTGTTGGATAAAATCACACTGGTTTTCACGCAATATTGTTTGAAAATTACTAATGAAACGTACATTTTGTTACCAAACAAGCATGTTTCCTTGAATATTGGGTGACATTTTACTCATTGTTTAGAAAGAAGCTCGTTTAAATGAGAAATATTTCAGATGTATTCTAATCATCGAATATTTTTTATATTTTCATTGATATGTGTCCCTATCGGAAATTCTAAGATATTTTTGCAATCGTGAACATAACTGGTATATGTATATCAAACAATTGATGCGAGCGCCGCAAAACACGAGCTGACAATTTTTGAACATGTTGAATGAACGACCCAAAACTGGACATTCTAAGCATTTCTGTGTGATCATGAATAGGATGGGTATCTATCTACAAAATTTAAGCTAGAGTGAAGCGCGAGCTCAAAAATCATAATATACTGACCTAAAATTTTGACATTCTTAGCACTATTGGTATTCATGAACAGGATGGTTATCTATAAACCAATCATTTTATGCAAGCGCGAAGGGAGCTTATATTTTTGATATTCCGAACCAAAGTTTGACATTCCTGTCGAACATTAATCCGGCGCCCCTATGTCGGACTTCAATTTGGCGCCCCTAGGTAAAACTTCAATTCGGCGCCAACCCCCCCCCCCCTTGGTTAAACGTTAATTCCACTCACCAAGGGCGGACATCAATTCGGCACTCCCCCCTATGATGAATATCAATCCGGCGCCACTATCAGTTCGGCGCCCCCTATTTAGAACATCAATCCGGCGCCCCTTTGCCTGACACCAATTCGCCGCCCCGAGGTAAAATGTCAATTCAGCGCCGCCCCCAAGTTGACCATCAATTCGGCGCCCATATTTCGGACATTAATTCGACTCCCCGCTTGGGATGAACATCGATCCGGCGCCGCTATGTCAAATATCAATTCGGCGCCCCCATGCCGGACATTAATTCAGTTCCCCTAGGTCGAGCATCAATTCGGCGCCCACCGAGGTTTAGGATCAATTTGGCGCTTTTGAGTCGAACTTCAATTTTCGAAAATCAATTTGGCGTCCCGAGGTCGTAAATCAATTCCGCATTCCCCTTTCCCTCTTTTTTTTTTCTTCACTCTTTCTTTCCCCCTTTTTCTCTTTCTCTTCTTCTTTCTTTCTTCCCCCTGTTTTTCCTCTTTTTGGCGCCCCCTCCTTTTCATCTACCTGGGAGGCCGGGCCCCGTGGGTTCCCCATAATACGCGCATGGTATATCACCAATTCCATGATTTACATGTATGTTTTCTATCATGCTTGTGGCTTGTTATGACTTGGTAGATATTTTATAATGTGTTTAAAGAAGCATGAGGGAAACAGTTTGTCAAATGTTTGGTTTTCATATTCCTGGAAGCAAAACTAAATAAAAAAATAAGGAAAATCTGTATGCAAGTCAGTGAAGTAATAAAATGCGATCCATCTGGATGCATTTCCGTCAAACTATTTTTTTATTTTTTTTTATACCTTCATTTCATTTTAATATTTTATTGAAATTATACTGACAACCTTTCAACTGTAGGAAGGTGAGGTTGGCTTTGAGCTATATATTACCTACAGACAGACCTACCCCCCCCCCCCCCTCTTCCGACCTCACCAAAAGACCGAACTCTCGCACCGGAAATCGGGTTATGTATGTCAGTGTTTTAGAATAACCTTGTTTTTATTATTTTCATATTTTTTCATCGAGAGAACAATTAGGACCGTAAGCATAGGACATACTTCTGAGCAAATTAAGGAACAACTTCATCAAATTGCTTATGGTATTTGTGTCGAACCTAGTGCGCAATACCCTGATAAGAAGACATGAACTATTTTAAAGAAGCATTCAAATGTATAGAGCAGCACCGGCTCTGCTTTGACAGTTCTGTTGCTTGTTCCAGAAAATCTGCGTTTAATGAAACACAAATAAAAACTTGTGTTAAAAATACTAAAAATAATTCGTGTATATACGTTAAAGTGAAAATGTGTTCTTGTGAATAAATAATGGTGATTGTTTGCAACTCATTGTAAAAAAAAATGCTCCGAATTATTTGTATATATATCTTAATGTCGTTTCATGCGTGGATTCATGTTTTTTGTGTGTGTTTGTGAATATGTAGGGCCTATTAAAAATTATAGGGGGAAGTATACCTCTACGATAAGTCGGTTCAAATAAAAGCTGAAAATGAAAAAAAAAAATAGGTGAGGGATTTATGAAAATCCATTAACGAGTAGAAAAGTTATGACTTTTTAAAAGTATTTGGTTTACATGCATGCAGTTCGTAATGTATGACCCTGGGAAGTGGGGTTGCAGGGGGTACACCCAAACATTTCTTTGGCGTGCTGCGTGTATTTCTTTCCATAGGTAACACCCCCACGTATTCTGGGAGATGTGTAAAAAATGTAATAAAAATGATGTTCATTTTGTGGTGAAACCTTTTTTTTTATTTATTTGCGAATTTTCCGGGACCAATTTGATCTCCATTTTGTAATGGATTTTTTTAACCCCAGTAAAGAAAAATAAAACTTTTCAAGTTTCCTGTAGTAATACATTGTTTAATTCTATTAATTTCACTTTCAAATGGATTATGATGAAAAAAATGTTAACCGTATAAAAGGCAGTATGAAATTGTGTGTCTGATGATATGTCCCCCTAGAAATAAAACCACTCCCAATTTTTTTAAAGAAATTTGAGATTTGTTTTTATATTACAAGAAATATAGAGCAGCTGCTCGTCTGTGACGTCACCAAATAAAATGTTTAGAATGTCACAATTACCTTATGTTTTTACGGATTTCCATCAAACCTCCATCGACATATTTCTCAAATTTTCTGCGTTCCTTAGACCCAGGCTATCATCAGGGCGAACTTGCTTTTAATTTAAACCTTGCTATAATCGGAATACGAAGTTTTAACCTAGATTTAAGTATGGCCGTTTACTACCACACTAGGGTTAAAGGAAATCCAACCCAAACAAAAAACTTGCTTTTAGAGGAAAAAGGAAAATCAGACAAGTTGATGGGTGAAAGTTTGAATAATATCGGATAAACAATAAGGAAGTTATGAATTTAAAAAAAGTTATGAATATTGGTAATCACTAAACCTATGGAGATTTCAAATTGGCCACAAATGTGGTATATTTCTACCATCTATGATTGGTTGTATTCAATAAATATCTAAAGTATTCTATATGACTGGCGTCTTGTCATTTCGTGGTATACATTTGTAGTACTGTGATAGATACATAAAATGTATTATTTATGACAATAAATACATCTCTGTGGATATACGATTGCTAAAAATTCTAAAAAGTCGAGAGTGAACCATTTTTATTAATCTGTATTATTGAAAAATCTAATATTTTATAATAATATTAAGAAAGTTCTAATATTCAAAAAACATTATCCAATATTTGGCCCAGGTTGCTTTACTTTAGTTTTTCATTAATTTGTTCCCTTTTCCTGTTTTTTGTTGTTGTGAAACTTTTGATGGGTACAAGCCTATTTACTGATCCATGGGGAGTCGAAACGGGAGAAGAAAAGGGAAAGAAAAGAATGGGGAAGAGAGAGAGAAAGAGAAGGAAAAGGAAAAATAGAGAAAGGGAGTGGTGGAAGAAAAGGAAGGAGAGAAAGAGAAAGAAAAGGAAACAAAAAAAAGAAAGGAAGAGGGGAAATGAAAATGATGAGGGGAAAAACAAAAGAAAAAGAAATAAAATGGAGAGGGGGGGGGGGAGGAAGGGGAAAAAGAGCCAGTCGAAGGAAAGAACGGGAAATGGAGAGGTACGAAGAGGAAGGGGATAGGGAGAGCAAGAGAGAAAGAGAAAGTAAAAAAGGGGGACGGAAAGAAAAATGTAAGAGTGTGGAGAGAGGGGGGAGGGAGAGAGAGGGGGAGAGAGAGAGAGATGATAAAAAGGAGCGGGAAAGATGAATAGAGAGAGGCAAAAGAAGGGTGAGAAAGAGAAGTTCTAAATAAAGTACTAAAGACAGAGGGGGTTTATGATAAGAGTTTTCGTTGGACATGTTGGAGGAGGTATGACAAACTTATCTGGGGTAAAACTTTGTGCTGATTTAAGAAAAAAAAATGTGTTGACCGTCCTCGCTACATGTTGGCAAATGTTGGCGGAAAGTCCAATAATCCGAAAACATCTAGTTTGACTACTCTTTGGAAAAAGAGTAATTCAACAGATTGTTTTTGTAACCACAGACCCATATCGGTCTGACTCCGAACCATAGAGTTAGAATACCATTGAATATAACTCAAATTTAAGAAGATGGAAAGGAAAACATCAACAAACTGAAGAGATCTCGCTTTGATCGGTTAGCTAGGGTAGTGTGACTGGGGCTTCAAGGTGAAGAGGAGATTGGATCATGGACCTATTGCAAATTGAATTTTTCTTAATGGCCCCTAGACCCCAATAAAAATAATTATAAAAGTCTTCTTCTTCTTCTTCTCCTTCTTCATCCTCTTCCTCCTTCTTCTTATTCCTCGTCTACCTCTCCTTCTTCCCCATCCTTTTCTTCTTGTTGTTTCTTCTTCTTCTCCTCCTTCTTAATCTTCCTATTCTTCTTCCTTCTTATCCTTCATCTTCTTCTTATTATCATTCTTCTTCTTCTTCTTCGCCAGCTGATCAACCTCGGGAAAAATCAAAGTCATTTAAAAAAGAGAGCAAACTAATGCTATGGAGATCCTATTGGCAGTGCGACAAATATGTGTGATTTGTGATGAACAACTTTCCCTTTGATGAACTATTAAATTCCCCAAATTGTCTCTTTTTGCTCTTTCTTATGGTGATACAAACTCTTTATCCATAATATATTCTTTGAAAATCTGTATTACATGCCCTCCTATAGAAAGAATTAAAGATTAACTGATATATGTGATAAAAGAGGCATTTTAAGTGAAATATATACAAAAGCAATAGGAAAGTTGTTCACATGTGATGTCACACATCCTTGTCGCATCGCCAATAGGAGGATCTACATGTACATTACAATAATGATCTAAACTTCAAATGCGAATAACTTTCTTAATATTCATTCATTTTGTTCTCAAACTTTCGTTGATCTGTTCCGAAGGTTTCGTTTTCCTTTAACTATTCAAATATATTTATTTTAAGTTTTTTGTAAACATAAAGTTGCAACGACTCAAAAATACGTGAGGTTAAAATATAATTAATTCTGAATCATGTAGGGCAAGAATGCTACTCATTAGTTTAATTGCTTAAAGTTGATTCCCCTCGTGTATAGTTAGATCCATTAATGATTAGGATAAGGGACAATGGACCGATACCCAAAGCGGCAAACCCTTTTACAGGTATCAATTATTCATAATTGCAATATCATTTATCCAGTGTAAAGATATACAATTTGAGTGTGAAACAAGCTGCGACTGAAATGACAGTTACCAGTGGTGTAATGGTCCAACTAAAGAGGGACACACACTGAACTATACGTAGTGGTATAGTTCAGTGGGGGCACAGCGTGGTGTGTGTGGCAAAATTTCTTTATTTAAACTCCCGATCAAGGAAGCAAAGCGAGCGGGTAAAAATGTTGACCTTTTACAAAATGCGTGACGAATTTTGTGTTGGATTCTCATAAAATTTCAGACAATAACATCACGATTCACTGCTTTTATTTCCTTTTGTTCTTCCTCTCCTTCTTTAATTGGGAAAGCCTACAAAAAGTTGACATGAGTAAAGAGATAAAATCAAACTAGCTTTGAACACGGAAATAAATATTAATGAAGTAAAATAATGAAGTTATCACTAATACTTTCGATTAATTTTACAAGTTACACTGGACGTAATACTAATGAGAGAACGGATGACGTCATCCACTCACTATTCCCAAGGAGTTTGGAGTAGATTTATTATTGATTTTATTATAAAATGTGAAATTTAACACTAGTCAATATTCATTACGCTGATTTATGAGTAGGTTTCATTAAAGATAAAAATCATTTCACCAATAATATTTTTGACAAGGACTTAAGTTTGTTTTACAGGCCCATTTGACCCACTGAATTTATTTATTTATTTATTTATTTATTCATGCATGTTCACAATGTACAATGTAAAAGAATACACAGATAATATATAAATATATATATATGAAACACAAGTAAATAATGAACATACAAAGGTGTTGCAACATAAGCTAAAAGCTTGATTGGTTGAAGCACCTTTAAACTGGTTTTGCATCCAAGAAAACAAAAATAAAAATGTAAGAATAAGGAAGAGAGGAAAGAAAGAGAAGAATGTAAAAGTGATAGACTGCCGAGATATAACAATTAAGTTTCAAATTGTTATGAATATATGGTATAGTAATTCAACAGAGTTAAATTCTTAATCTTCAGTTACGAAGAAAAGAAAGAAAGAAAACAAAACTACTTATATGTATTCGTTACTAACACTTTACAGATTCTGTAATTTTGAAAGGAGATTGTGCTTTACAGCCAATTTAAAAGAATGTGAGGTTTTCAAATTTCGAATATTATGTGGAAGAGAATTCCAAACATCTGAACCACGGTGTCTGGTTGATTTATGAGCTAATGCGGCGCGGGGATTAACCAAATGTATGTTCGATGACCGTCTCGTGCTATATGAATGAACAGTGCTGTTAGGCTGAAACATTGAAGAAAATGAGTCAGGCAGCATATTGGCATTAAAACGAAACATAAATAAAGCAGTTTGCCAAAAATCTATATCTTCTACCTTCTAGAGCAGGAGCCAGGAGGGGTCAGCATAGCTGAAAAGGTAGACAATTTTCATGATAATGACATGATTTCCCATATCACACAATGCAATGAATGGGGCGTCTGCCGTGTCCTAAGTGGTGGGTGTGGCCGTAGGGGCCCTAAAAGGAGGCCCCCTAAATTGAACTAGATCAGCTGGAAAGGTAACCACTTGAAACCAACAGGATAATGTTCGGCATAGTTCACTTGTACATGAATGACACTTAACTGACACTTTAAGTGGTGGGGCGCCCCCGGCAGACGCCCCCAAAACCCCGCCCCCAAAAAATTAGCTAGATCAGGTGGCAAGGTAACCACCTGAAACCAACAAGAAAATGTTCGGAATAGTTCACTTGTACATGAATGACACTTAACTTACACTTTAAGTGGTGGGGCACCCCCGGCATATGCTCCCAAAATCCTGAACCCCCCCCCCCCCAATGTTGAGCTAGATCAGCTGGCAAGGTACCCACATGAAACTACCAGGAAAATGTTTGACATAGTTCACTGTTACATGAATGACACTTAGTTCACTATTACAATACATGATTGACCCCTTCAAGTGATGCTCCAGGATGAAACTAATGAGTTAAACAGCTAAAGAAAAATCAAACAAACAAAACACTGAAAATTTGATCAAAATCGGACAAAGAATAACAACGAATGGCATTTTAAAGATTTGCATTATTCCGGTGAAACAGTTCTAGGCATGTCTTCATGAATATTCAATGAGTAAATTGATGATGTCACATCCCCACTTGTTCTTTTATGTGTTATTATATGTAATTAGGTTTATTCAATTTTTTTTCTACCAAGAACTGAAAAAATTGGATTGACAACTGATTTAAGGCATTTTATATTCATTGCTGCAACTCATTTCATTATAAAGGAGACACATTGTTCATACATGTCATGAAAAAATTTAACAATTAAGATTTCATGTAATAACATAAGAAAAAGGAAAGTGGGGACGTGACATCATCAGCCCACCTAATGTATATTCATGATGGTGTGCGTATAACTATTTTCACAAAATATTGCTAAACTTTAAAATTCAATAACTTAGGTATTTGTTATCTAATTTTGTTGAAATTTTCAGCATTGTGCTCTGTGAATTATGTTTATTTAGATATAAATATTTTCAGCACGGAGCATCCCTTGAGTAGTGGGGAGCCCGGGAGATGCATATCCCGACACCCCCACCCCCTGAGATTGAGCTAGTTCAGCTGGAAAGTTTATTAACAACATGAAACCAACTAGAAAAATGTTCTACATCAGCTGTAGAGGAGATGGGGGTAGATTGAGACTGAATCTGATGCTATACTTTTTTCAATTTCATTTTATCTATTCCATGTTTCCCATGTACTCAACTCCACTATCAAATATGAGGACACCTATGCTACTTGCTCAAACGTTTTATGAAAGATGAATGAATACATATTCATTTTATCATAACTTTAGGAATGAGTATGAATTAGAATAAACAAAAGAAAATGATAAGTTAAAAGAGGACTAGGAAAAGGAAGGAAATGAGAAGGAGAATAATAAGAAAGAGATTACGAATGGAAAAAGAGAAATGAAACATAAGATGGATGGGTTCTACAACTAACAACAAGAAAAGGATAGGAAAAGTGTAAGAATTTCATTCCAGCTGATCTAGCCCAATTTGGGCGCCCCAAATTGGGGGCGTCTGCCGGGGGGGGGGGGTGCCCCACTACTTAAAGTGTCAGTTAAATGTCATCCATGTACAAGTGAAATAATAATAATAATAATAACGGCATATTTACCCAGCGTAGCCACTTCAGTTCCGAAAACTGTTCTCCCAGCGAGCCCTGCTAATATTATTACCCTGGCTTTAGCACGGCTACCTTGATCGGGCGTTCGAGCATTCGAGGAATTTCTTCCAACGTGGTACCCATTCACCTCAGCTGGGTCGAGTTCGGCACAATGTGGATAAATTTCTTGCCGAAGGAAATTACGCCATGGCTGGGATTCGAACCCACGACCCTCTTTTTCAAAGTCCGGAGACTAATCCACTGGGCCACAACGCTCCAGTGAACTATTCCAAACATTTTCCTGTTGGTTTCAGTTAGTTACCTTGCCAGCTGATCTAGCTAAATTTTTATGGGGGGCGGGGTTTTGGGGGCGTCTGCCGGGGGCGCCCCACCACTTAGTGTCAGTTAAGTGTCATTCATGTACAAGTGAACTATGCCGAACATTTTCCTGTTGGTTTCAAGTGGTTACCTTTCCAGCTGATCTAGCTCAATTTGAGGGGTTGGGGTTTTGGGCCGGGGGCGTCTGCCGGGGGCGCCCCACCACTTAAAGTGTCAGTTAAGTGTCATTCATGTGCAAGTGAACTATGTCGAACATTTTCCTGTTGGTTTCAGGTGGTTACCTTTCCAGCTGATCTAGCTCAATTTAGGGGCCTCTTTTTAGGGCCCCTACGGCCACACCCACCACTTAGGACACGGCAGACGCCCCATTCATTGCATTGTGTGATATGGGGAATCACGTCATTAACATGAAAATTGTCTACCTTTTCAGCTATGCTGACCCCTGCTGGCTCCCGTACTATTCAAGCACTACAGCTTTACAAATAAGGGATTTGTATGGTCTCTGTAACCAGACCCAGTACATATGCGAACTGCTTTCTTTTGCAGGAGAAATATATTGGTAGTTGACACTTTAGATGTAGCCCAAAGAACATTGCAATATGAAATATGTGGCAGTACAAGAGTATTGTATATCATCAATAATATCCTATCATTAACAAATGTTTTTACCCTATACAGTTTTGTTTATTTTGTTTGTTTTATTTTTATTTCTGCGTTCACAATACATTATCATAAATATTTACATTGTTTGTAATATACAAAATAATTCATAATGCATACAATATAAACATAATACATAATTTGAAGAAAAAAAAATGGTGTGGGCATATACTTCACATTTTGATGATAAAAAAGGAACATTAACAAAATTTAATGAACGCAGGAGACCGCCATCGTGAGCGGTTAAGCTTGTAATTGATGGCGGCCTCATAAAAAGGGTTCGTGACTATGATTGGTATTACTGAACAAGTGGGTGCAATGCAGGTGCAGGTGCGGGTGCAGAAGATAGCTGTATGTATAATTTATATTTTTTATTTAATTTATAGTGGTAAATGAGGATTAATTTGAAGGTTGGGATGAATAAGATCGAATGATATTTCTTTTAACAGTTGATTTTAAAGAGTATAAAGTGGAACAAGATTTAATATTTTCTGCAAGATTATTCCAAATGTCTGGACCATGATGTCGAATTGATTTAGAGGTAATTAACAGTCTGGGGTTTGTGAGATGAAAGTTTCCAGATGTACGAGTTGGGTAGGTGCGTATAAAAAAAAACAGTGCGTATAAAAAAAAACGGGACAGATTTGAAAAGTCTATAAATTTTTTTTGTTTCAAATTATGATGTCTATATTTTGGTGTTAATATAGGTGCTCTAAGGTCTTATCTTTCAAATGCTATTAAAAAAAATTTGTTTTGTTCATGCTTGAGCGAACACGGAATGTTTTTGTCTGGGGTTAAAAAGGAGGCTTGCGTCAAAATGGCATGAAATCATAAATATGATGATCGGACTTCTTGCTAATTAGCAGACTTCCTCTTAACCTTTTCATTATCTTTGCCATAATTTTCAAATCATGCGGTCAAATTTCATTTTCAGATCTATTTATTTGCTTGAATTGTTCTGTTGTTGTTTCTTTTTAATATACTCTCTGTTAGCTTTGAATATTCCTTCTTCAAGCTAAAACTATTTTGTTTCAACCGAAGTATGGGAGAGCGTGGATTTTTTTCAAATCCTTTCATTGTGTGCTTCAAAGGTTATGGTGCCTTTTGAACAGTGCCACACAGATGGGTGGAGGCTCGGGATGCCCCCCCCCCCCCTCAATAAAAAAAAATCATGACCAAGAAAAAGTGGACAGGAAATAAAATATGATATTATTTTATTATGTCAAAATCTATCACAAAATTTGATATTGTAATAAAAAAGTGGGAATATTTGCGTGCTCCCCTCGCTCGCTCACAACTTTTTAATACATTTTTCCCGATCTGCCATATCTAACTCCTTCAAAATTGACTCAATACACCATTGTCATTGAAAGACATGAATCCCTTCCTGTTTGTCCTGTCAAGCATATAATTAAACTTGGTCAAGGAATTAATGACCCCTTGAAAAATAGATTTATATCTTTTAAAGGTACATAACATAATTTGTTTCACATAATAAAAGGATTTGAATAATCACAAGTTTTCCCAATTAATAATGCAAATCTTTTTGTTTGGTTTGACAAAAAAATTATTTTCTCAGTTACTTATGAAGGAAAATTAAATAGTAAGAGAAGTTTAAATGAAAAAACAAAATGATTCAAGTAAATAGATAAATTTGTAAATAAACTTTGACAGCATAATTCGAAAATTGCGGCACAGATAATGAAAAGGTTAAGATGTAGTCTCCTGATTAGCGAGAAGTCTGATCATCATATTACTCATATTCTGCAATTCTGGCGCAAGCCTCTTTTTGAACCCCCAACAAAAAAGTCCCGTGTTCGCTCGAGCATGAACAAAATTTATTAAAAAAAAATGTCATTTCAAAGATAAGACTTGAGAGCACCTATTAACACCAAAATATAGACATCATAATTTGAAACAAAAATTTTATAGACTTTTCAAATCTGTCCCGTTTTTTTTATACGCACTGTATAATACACCAATATTTCTAGAAATTTTGGTAACAATATAAGTGACATGATCAATCGAGTCTAGATTCTGATTAACATACACACCTAGAAACTGTGTACACTGCCTTTGTTCTGTTTCAACTCCATCTACTTTAATGCTTATTTGTTTGTTACCAGTAGATTTCCTCCCCTGAAAATGAAAAAAATTGTTTTTCCTAAATTCAGGGATAACAGGTCACTCCTGAACCATAATGTCGGCTTCGGAAGTTCTGAATTCAGTTTGTGCTCTAGAACATTTACATCACGATGTGAAATGAAAACATTGTATCATCTGCAAATAAAGTGTAATGCAAAGCAGCTGAAACATCACAAATATCATTAATGTAAAGGAGAAATAGTAGTGGGCCTAGAATAGACCCCTGTGGGACACCGAATTTTAAAGAAGAAACATCTGAGTCAGTACCCTTGTAATGAGTATATTGTCTTCTAAGAGATAAATAACTTGAAAACCATTGTTGTGCGACACCTCGTATTCCATAGTGGTCCAATTTATAAAGTAGAATCGAGTGATCAAGTGTATCAAAAGCTTTGCTGAGATCCATAAATACACCAACAACATGCTCGCGAGCTGCTAAGGCAGTTGAAACACGATCATAAAACTTCAATAGTGCATGGTCAGTGGAATCGGATCGTCTTATACCCCTTTCATAAACCCAATAAAACTTATCCTCCAATTAGCCGCCTAAGAGTAATGCGGATAATTCAATAAAAATTGCGTTCACAAACTCCGAAAATTATCCGCATTATTTTTACTAGCGCCCGTCCTATAATAATAATCGTCATGACAACTGGACGCGCCCCCTCCGATGCGGTTGTGTTGGAAAAGGGTGACCTTGTGACCGCACCATGGCAATTATCCGCATTATTTGGAAATACGTTCATAAACTCAAAATCTTGTCCCAATGCCGCTATTATGCGGATAATAGCAGCATCACAATAATGCGGATAACTCTTGTCCTCCTCTGATTTTACGACCAAATTATTAGCCGCATAATTGGGTTTTGTTGGGCTTATGAAAGGGGTATATTGTTCAGAATTCAAATATTTATGATCATCCAGAAATTTATAAAGCCTGTTATAGACTAAAACTTTGGATAAACTGGGTAGTATTGAGATTGGTATATAATTAGATACGGTCGCTGTATTGTCTTTTTTTGTGAATTGGAACCACTTTGGCAAGTTTGAAACTAGAGGGAAATACTCCTGTTGACAAAGATAGGTTACAGATGTGTACCACCGGGGTTATAATTGAACCGATAATCTGCTTTAACAAGGACGTGCTTAATTCATCATAACCACAAGAGTAACTATTCTTAAGAGTACGCACTATATTCAGAATTTCAAGATAATCAGTTGGCTTAAAGAAGATGGAAGATTGTGACGAGTTATGCAGGTATTTCTTAAAATTGGTACCATGTGTATCTATTGTCTCAGCTTGATTTGGACCAACATTTACAAAATAGTTATTAAATGTATTTGCAATTGCATCTGCTGAGGTAAATTCCTTTCCATCATGAATAAACTTGTTTGGGGTATTTGGATTATTTCGCTTACCTAATATATCTTTCACAGTTTTTCAAGTAGAGGAAATATTTCCCCTTGCTCGTTCAAACTGTGAGGAATAATGTGACTTACGAGAGCAACGTATGATTGTAGTCATTTTGTTCCTATATTTCTTGTATTTATTTATATTTTCATCCGTTTTATCCTTGATACTACGCTTATAAAGAACATTTCTCCTCTTTATTGACTGCATAATGCCCCTCGTTATCCATGGGTGATATCCTCTTTTCTTATTGATTGATTTTTCATATGGAAAGCGTTTATTGAAAAAGAAGTGGAATCTGGTCCAGAAATAGTCATAAGCTCTATTAACATCACTTGTGGTGAGGACGTCCTCCCAATCTAATGAGAGTAAATCTGTGTTAAGATCATTGATCCCTCCATTAGTGATCCTTCTCCTCCCTTTACATGTATGTACATCTCGTATTTTCGGTAAATTGCCAAGTTTAACACCATACATTATACAGAACACAGGAAGATGATCAGATATTTCAGAATAAAAACAATCCAGACTCAAAATGACATTGAGACGCCTTTCGAAAGATATTATCTATTAATGAAGATAAATGATTGCTAACCCTGGTTGGCTTGTCAATCATGATATTGAATGCATTTGAATCAACGATACTTTGCAAGCTAAGGGAGTGATTGGATTTGGATAATAGATCAATATTGAAATCACCCATCACACAGACAGATTTACCAGATGAGTTTACAGTTGACATGAGGCATTCAAGATCAGCAAGAAAGTTAATTAGCCACATCTGTGGTTGGTGATCTTTATATTAGACAAACTACACATTTCTTTCCATCAGGAAGATCAACCTCAATGCATAAACTTTAATCAGCTCCTCTCGTTAATGAGAGGTCGTTCCTAGTTTTGAAGGATAGAGATTCCTGAACGTAAAACATCACTCCACCACCCTTACCATTTGAGCGGTCTTTACGAACTTGATTGTAACCATCCAATGCAAAAAGTGGAGGTGATTTAGCATTTAACCAGGTTTCCGATATGCCAATTATTGAGCATTTAAAATTCAATGAGGATAAAAGTATATCAAAATTTTCATGATTCTTTAAAATACTGCGAGCTTTGCAATGCAAAAAACTTAAATATTGGGTTTGATTTGATTTATGGGTTATCTTAGGATGAAATTCACTAGGTACATAATAATTACAGTTGTTGTTTTCTGGTAAATCATATTCTTCTTCATCCATATGAAGCTTTAGCAGACAATAACAGATCAAATATAATCATAACAGACAAATATGTGTTAACAGATTTAGGGCAGTAGAAAGATGAAGGAAGATATACAAGAGAGTAAAATAAAACTAAACTACTATATATAGTATATACATGTACTATAACTAGATTATGATGAACCATAGCTTGATAGTAACCACCCCATATCAAATGTTTTACTATCGATCTGCATTTAATCATGGTAAGGTGGAAGATGAATGAGGATAATACGGAAAGAGAATACATTAGTTCATAGAGAAAAACAAAGAAGTTAGTGTTTCAGCCTCGTGACTACAAGGACTAAATTCCAGTTAGCTTGGATTAAAGTGATTGGTTAACATTGGTTTGACTTTTAAAAAAATCTGAGCTAGAAGGTCACACTTGTCACCTGTGTCTGTGATATGTTACAAAAATGAAGCCCAGAAAAAATTGCGTTCGAAAATAATTATTTAGTGCTTCAAAAATTGAAATATAAAGTGACCGAAAACACCATCTTAATTTCATCCCATACACTTATGTGTACTATTTAGGCGTCTATAAGACGTCTATTTACAAAATCGGGGTTTTCCTTGTAGTTTTAGCTTTTCATTCTCAATAATGGTTGTTTTCATGGTTTATTAGTTCTAATACATGCACTTGTACACATGTTTCATCTTGGTTTGAGAATTTTTTAAATCGGCTGCTCACAAAGTTAAACAATACATTTAAGGCATGTATGTGGTCAGGGACATGAAATGTTAAAATCACACTACCATCTATGCAAAATATGGTGCGCCTCCATCTCCTTTCCAGTGTCCGGCATAAAATCTAAGCTTTGGTCATTTTTTTTTTTACAAGTACTGCTTGTACTTCCTTGGAATGTTTCTTTTTTTGCTCCAGGTCAGGAGTTGTCAAATCATCTGTTAGATAGTAGCATTCACCATGTAGAGCCTTCCGTGCACCTTTCATGTTGTCGATCTTGTCACCAAATGTTTTTAGCTTGATAATGATGTGACGAGGCCGAGTGCCTTTCTTGCCATTTCGGTGAGCATTCTCAACACTCACATTGCTTTTAAACTTGTTCTGAACCGGCTTGTTGCAATCCTCCTCCTGGTCTTCGGCTGTTTCTGGTAAGCCTATCAGACGGCAGTTATTGCGCCTGGAGAACCTCTCAGCTTTATTACTCTCCGCCTCTTGACGATCAACCTTTTTCTGCAATTGAGTACAAAGTTTTTCCATTTTCTCCATTCTCCCTTCCAGATTCTTGTTTTTCTTTTGAAGGTCATCAATGCGCTGGCCTTCATATTCTAAAGCTTTCTCTACTTTTTGCACACTTTCCACTACTGATTTAACTGCGTCATTCAAATTCGCTATTGCCTCTTTGAGGCTTTTGGTCACAGCAGCAATAGATGGGGGTGATTCCTTTACCTCATCCTCCGGGACAGCTATGCCAGTAGCTCCGGCCTGAATACGGCTTTTTGCCTTTTTTGGTGATTTTTATGCTTTGCTGGCGACATGTTGCACTAAAACTATTCACAAGATAACAAAGTGGAGTATTGTATATATGTCCAGTTTATCAGAAGTAGAACATCTAGGCTATCAGAATATCTCGTGGAGTGGTTTAAAAGTGTGTACTGTTCAGCTGGCGGCCATCTTATATTTATAGTAGATTTATTATTTATTTTATTATAACATGTTTCATTACGCTGATTTATAAGTAGGTTTCATTTGATAAAAACCATTTCACCAATAATATTTTTTACAAGGACTTAAGTTTGTTTTTACAGGCCTATTTGACCCACTGAATCTACTCAAGCTTTCTGTTACTCTGTCCTTTCACGGCAAGAAATCAGGTTAGGAAATTCGACCAAAATGATAATGTTTAATTACAATAGAAAGGTTTTAGATTACTGTGTCTTGTCTCAGCAATTCTTTGCAGAGTTTACTCTTTAAAGAGTGAAATTTGTGTAAAATGAAATAGGTTGATATCAAGAGTGGATCATAGAGTGATTGTTGAGTTGAAACATTAATACTTTTGACCAATGTTGGGGGAAAATTATTGTTACTTTAAAGGAGACGAGAGTAATATAAATTTCAATTGTCGTCCCATCTAGGTTTTCAAACAGTTTCACTATATTTGAGGCTTTTCTTTTGTTGTGAATATACTAGGTTGCGTTGACTACATAAATACGTTAGGATGAAATAAAGTTAATTTCGAATTCTGTGGCGCATGAAGGCTTCTTTGCATTATTATAATTGCTGAAAATTGGTGTTGCTTCCCTTTCATAGAAAATTTATACGCATGAAAAATTAGTATAAGTGATTATGCGCCAATGCCACATACACTGACAATAAAACATCCTCTTTCCTCCCATGCATGTCCAATAAGCCAGTTCGTAGTTCCTTTCTGCGCATGATCAAAAGATTCTACGCATGATCAGCGGAAGGTCATTTGTACTAAAAGTGACATGGTGGTTTAAAATCTAATGAGATAAGCACCAACTTTGATGTCTTGATTATTCATATACTCTTTTAAATTGTGGTTTTCATTTACATCCACAAAAACAACAATGCATCCACGAACGGCTGGTATTTCACAGTTTGCCAAGTAATTGTGCATCATGCTACGATATGCATTCAGAGTATAGAAATGCAACAAATACCTTCATAAAGTGTTCATTGGTGTGCTTTTCTAGTCACCTGTACCGACCGCACAGAAACGTTGTTAGTGCTAACAGAGCACTAACAGCACTGTTAGCGAGGTTTTGCCCGCACAGAAGCATAATGTTAGCCCAATCACTAGCTAGCGCTGTTAGACTAACATTACAAGGTCGCACAGAAGCTAACATTAGCGCTAATGTTTGAACTATTCACTAACAGTGCCAAGGGCACCGATAGTGACAATGTTAGTGAATATCTATTGCGTGTCTTGCGTAAAACTTGTATATCAAGTGCTTTAAAATAGACCTAGATAGAATTAAAAGGGTACTCCAGTCCAGGGGCGGATCCAGTTTCTTCCAAAAGGGGCCCGGAAAGGGGGAGGGGGGCACATTTTCCCGAGAAAGAGTATGACAAGCAAAAAAAAGGTTTACGTCTAAAATTGAAGGTATTGTTGTCCCAACAAAAACTGACATGCAAAAAAGGGTCTTTTATTGCTTCAAAGGGGGGGGGGGGGCACACTTGGGTAAAAATGGCTGGCATGTTTATATTAAAAAAATTGATTACTGCTTTGGATCCGCCAATGCTCCAATCCCCAATACGTGTGGGAGAAAACAGAATGAAATTAGATGAGAAGGCTGTAATTACAATCAATAACATAATTCTTAAATGAAAAATAATGAAGAATAATAAATAAAATATGAATTGAATGAAGTGAATACTGTACAGTATTTTTGAAAACATTGATGCCTATCATGCCACCATGAATATCCTAGAATAGAATTACGAAGCCAAGTCCGATTTTCTTATTTTATGATTATTATTACTGTTGTTATTACCTTGTTTCCCCCCATTATGTACATGTTGTGATTATGATTGTGATTGCAAAACCAATATAAGTCATGAATAGAAAAGGTCCCATACTCCATTCCTCTTTTCCTGACTTTACCGTGAACTGGTAAATTTATGTTTCAACACTACACGTAGGCCTATGTAAAACTTGTAAATGGTCATGATGATTACTGAAGCAGTGGTCATATTTACTTTCAACTGTAAGGACAAATTCAGTTTAAATGAACACGATTTCATATACAAACATGGACCTATGAAGAGATGGACATCCATCGCTTAGATACTGAATTCACTAACAGGTGACTGTAATTGTCATCTGAATAACATTCTCTTCATACTAGTCTTCTTTGGTCCTATGATGGTCACCATGAGAAGGGACTGAAGCAGTTAGTGATTGGACATTTATATTTCACAAATTATATGCGCAGTTGATAACAAATCAATGAAATAATGGAAAATTGATGTGCAGTTTTTGTTAACCTTTGGTAATCTTAGTTCCATGTGTTTTATTTGGGGAAATGTCCGCATATTTTAATATAGAGGCAATATTGTGATTGATTGTTTACCATTTAAAATTCAATTTTCCCAAGTTTCTCCATAATATTCCAGATATACGTGGCACACAACATTTATAGATCGTGTATCTCTCAGTGTTATTGAGGTCCTTATGTCTGAGCGGTAGTTAGCGGATCGAATAATATCATATTTTATATCATAAAAATCGTCTGCTCCTCAAGTTTGCTGCTCCATTATTATGAAGCATGTTGACTGAAAGGCAAATGCTGAAACAGGGTATCTGCCAACAAAAATCAGGACCGGGAAACTGTTCCGTATTTGAGTGATCAGATACCCTTGGTAGTCATGGTAATTGCTAATGTAACAACACCTGTATGTTCTCATTAAGATGCACATAACCAGATGACGGTGACTATCATTGGATCAAAGAAATACTCGCGTTAATCGTCCATCTTTTTCATTGGTCCATGATAGAATTTATGAAGTGGGGAAATGACAAATGACATCATCAGCTCGCCTATATAGTAAATATAATATGTAATATAATTTTTACGTAAGTTATGCAAAACTATATCACATATTTCTAAATGCCTTTTTTATTTGATTAATGTTCAATTGTTTGTATGACTATACTCCACATCATGCTTTCCGATATACACCTCCAAAGACGGAAGTCATTCTTCCACTCTACGAGCAAACATATACAGCCCCCTTCCCCTATCAAACAATTATTGACTTTTGCCGTTAATATATAATTTTTTCATCGATGTTAAGGTCTATGTATTATGGTAAAACATGGACCTACTATGGTTAAAATAATCAGAATTCAGTAATTAACACCGCGGTACAATGTCATCACAAAGTTAGAATTAATGGTGCAAATCCGAACCCTGGGTTAATGGGAATAATACATTGAGCCTATGGGATAAAGGCCCTTATATTGTATCAATCCACACATAGATCACTATAGTACGTCATAGATTTTGCCTAACTATAAGGCTCAAACCCACTATCAACACCTGTGCTTAACAGCGCTTTCTGTGCGTTCATTCTGCTCATGGTGTTAGTGGCTGATTTGTTAGTGACTTGTTAGCACTAACAACACCTTCACTAACAGTGTTTCTGTGCGGTCGCTACAGGTCTATTCAATTTCTTCACCATGTTATGTAAGGCAAGCTTACGTAATATCTTGCTTTGAAATCTGCCTATCATAATGAAAGAAATGAAAGGTCATTTGACCAAAATTGTCCATGAAGTAATTACGAACTGGTCTATTATACCTTGTATTTCGTTCAAAGGTCTCTAAAATTGGAAAACATAGCTCTTTAAAGGGATGCTCCGGGCTGAGGATATTTATATCTCACTAAATAGAGTAATATTCACAGAGCAAAATGCCGAAAATTAATTTTGATCAAAATCTGATGATAAATAACGAAGTTATTGAATTTCAAAGATTTGCATTATTCCGGTGAAACAGTTCTAGGCATGTTTTCATAATACTAATGTAGGACTGTTATTTTGACATTTGGTTTCCTTCAATAATTTAGTTATACTCCATGCTTTGGTATTTAGTTCAGCTTTGTTTACATTCTTGATGCTTCTGTTGTCACCATTTAGATTTGGCTTTCAACCTGCTTCTCCTGTCATTCCTTTCCTATTCAGATGTGTTCATTCATTACATTCCCACATCTGATTCTTTTGTTCAACATTCTTATTATGTAATCATCGCAACATCTTTAATATTCATCTCCATCCCCTATCTCTTATTGGTTATTTTTATGAATTAGACTTTTCCACTTTCAGTTGGCTTCTCCATTCTCTTTATTTTCATTGGTTGATTTTGTGTAATTTAAATATATGCTAATTTTGTAATGCAATTATGAGTTTTACTGAGGCAAGGAAGCCCAGCAAATATAGCAGTGCACTACCAGACTTCATCGAGTTAAGTTCATTATTTTGTTCCTGTGTCTTCATAGTTAAGTTTCACCTTCTCCTCTCCGTTTGCTGTTCCATTTGATGTGTATGATCGAGCTTGTTTTATTCCCATCTTCAGTTGAACATTTATTTTCCCCTTAAGACTTGTATTATTTTTAACCCCACGCTAACATACCAGTATAAAGCAACGAATTACCCATCGTCTTTAACAATATATTTCGAGCAAAATAACGAAATTCACCATTACCCAACCAGACAAATTAATTTGTATCACCTGCCAAGGACTCGTACAACACTTTCACGGAACACTGTTCAATTCACTACACCACAATTTTGGAATTCTCTTCCGTTTGATATAAGAGAGAATTTAAGCTTAAATACATTTAAACTAAAATCTCGTTTTGCCTCCTACTCCCAACAAACCTCCTCGAATATTTGATCATTACACATATCCCACCTATGACCCTCCCCCCTCTTTTTTTCTTTTTTCGTTTTTATCATTTTCCCCTTAATATTCTGTATTTGATTTGTCCTTTGTGGATCCCCTACCCCATTCATCTTGTTTAGTCATGTTTTTTTGTTATCATCCATGACAATGCATTTGTCATCACTAAAATCCAATCTCTGCTTACACTCCTTATAATCTCCTATTTACCATATTTACGTTTGTTTAATATTTGCGTTCTGTTAGATAGATCAGCGTCCACATCGTCCAATTTCATTTCGTCCAACTACCGTTTTGTCCAATATCCAGTTGGTCTAATAACCATTTCGTCTATTATCATTTGGTCTAATTGCATTTTTTGGGGGGCCAATTTGTCCAATAGCTACTTTGTCCATTTAATTACGCCTATTACCATTTAGTAATATTTCATCATAATAGAGACATATCATTTACACATTCACGAACAAAATGAAACAACTATGATTTCATGAAATAACATACGAAAAGTGAATGTGGGGATGTGACATCATCAGCCAACCTTAACGATAACTAGTGTTCATGAAGACATGACTAGAACTGTTTTTCCAGAAATCATACAAATCTCAATAACTTCGTTATTTGTTATCCGATTTTGATGAGGTTTTCAGAATCTTGCTTTGTATATTTTACTCTGTTTAATTAGATATTGGCCTATATTTTCTTCTTTTTAGCCCGAAGCATCCCTACAGAAGTAGGAACTCGTCGCTCGTTTACTTGGATCACTCGTGTATAAATAAGCAAATACCTGAAGAGACTAACAACACAAAGTTACCCCTTTCCTGATTTCCATTCTTGTCCCGCTTATCACGAAACGACGTCATCTGCCCATATCTACATTCTGTAACACCCATCATGGCTTGATGAGTGTTATAGATGTAGATGAAATGGTTATGAAAAACATTCTCAAGCATATGGAGAATGTTGCGTAATTTTTATCAGATATTTTTTTCTATTCCGAGGGAGGGACCCGGGGGGGGGGGGAACTAGCTGCTTGGCCAGCTGATCAACCTCGGGCAAAATCAAAATCATTTCAACAAGAGGGCAAATATTTATTTTCTCTACTCTGAATCCATACACTCCTAAAAAGTTAACTATTCAAATATGTTTATTAAAAGTTTTTAATTGTAAACATCAAGCTGCAATGACTTCAACATACGTGCGGTTTAAAAAGAATTAATTCTGAATTATGTAGGTCATGAAGGCTTCCACTCATTAGTATAATTGCTGAAAATTGATTCCCCTCGTGTATATTTAGATCCAAATATGATTAGGATAAGGACAATGGACCGATACCCAAAGCTGCAAACCATTTTACAGGTATTAATTATTCATAATTGCAATATCATTTATCCAGTTAAGGTGCTTGAGTGTGAAACAAGTTGCCACTGAAAATGACAGTTAGCAGTGGTGTAATGGTCCAAAAGATGAGGGGCACACACTGATATATACGCGTGGTATAGTTCAGAGGGGGCACAGCGTGGTGTGTGTGGCAAATTTTCTATATTTAAAATCCCGATCAAGGGAGCAAAGCGAGCAAGTAGAAAAATTGACCTTTTACAAAATGAATAACGAATTTTGTGTTAGATTCCCACACAATTTCTGAAAATAACATCATGATTCACCGTTTCTATTTTTGTTTTTGTTCCTTCTCTCTTTCTTTAATAGGGGAAGCCTACAAAAAGTTGACATGAGTAAAGATATAAAATCAAACAAGCTTTGAACTATAAAAAAAACCATTAATGAAGTAAAATGAAGTTATCACTAATACTTTCGATTAATTTCACAAGTTACACTGGACGTAATACTAGTGAAAGACCAGATGACGTCATCAACTCACTATTCTCAAGGAGTTGGGGGTAGATTTATTTTTAATTTTATTATAAACAAGTGAAATTTAATACTAGTAAAAAAAAAAGGTGAGGTAAATGGGTACCGGTAGGAAGTAATTCCTTAAAAAGCTGTGTGCGCTATGAACGCCTAGCTTAGCCGGGTAATATAGGAGCGCCTTGAGCACCTAACAAGGTGGATATGTGCGCAATATAAATACCCTATATTATTATTTATATTATTATTAAATATTCATTACGCTGATTTATAGGTTTCATTTGATAAAAACCATTTCACCAATAATATTTTTGACAAGGACTTAAGTTTGTTTTTACAGGCCCATTTGACCCACTGAAGCTAATCAAGCTTAATTATACTTTGCCCTTCCACGACCAGAAATCAGGTCAGGAAATTCGACCAAAATGATAATGTTAAATTACAATAGAAATGTTTTAGATTACTGTGTCTTGTCTCTGCAATTCTTTGCAGAGTTTACTCTTTAAAGAGTGAAATTGTGTAAAATGAAATAGGTTGATATCACGAGTGGATCATAGAGTGAATGTTGAGTAGAAACATTAATACTTTTGACCAACATGACCAATGTTGGGGGAAAATTACTGTTACTTCAAAAGAGACGAGAGTAATATAAATTTCAATTGTCGTCCCATCTAGGTTTTCAAACAGTTTCACTATATTTGATGATTTTCTTTTGTTGTGAATATACTAGGTTGCCTTGACTACATACAGGCGCGTAGCCAGGGGGGGCGGTGGGGGCGGTCGCCCCCCCCAAAACGTCCCCAAAAAGAAAAAAAAAGAAGGGAAAAAGAGAGGAAAAAAGGAAAAGAGAAGGGAGGAAAGGGAAGAAAGGTAGCTTTGTCGGGTTTTTTTTTCTTTTTATTCTTTATTTTTTTTCTCAAAAGAGAAACTCCTTCACTCTTGCTTTAAATTTATATATAAATTTTGCTTCCGCGCTGCGCGCGGTTAAATGACAATATTGAAGTTCTCCATTGTTTCCCCACCCTTTCTCTAACTCTGCTTTTCCATCTCAGCTATATGTGTTTCTTGCCAGTTAAAATTCATATGTATAGATTAGGGCATGGAATTAGAGTAAGGTTAGGCCGAAGTATATGAAGTTATCTTTTTTTTTTATTGATCGCGCAACTTCTGGTCGGGTCGGCTCCGGGCGGGTAAAATCTTTATATCAATTTCTGCCGTCACCTCCATAAAGTCAACTTCTCCCGCTTTTCAGGTCATTACTAAACAACCATCATTTGGGGCAAACAGGTTCCTAATTTAAAAAGAGGAATGTATAAAATTCGTGTCGTATTAAATAAAAAAGTACAATATTTGTACAACAGTACAACCGGTCATGGTGGCTCAGTGGTAGAGCGTCCGCCTCATGAACGGGAGGTCGTGGGTTCGATCCTCGGCCGAGTCATACCAAAGACTTACAAAAATGGGACCTTCTGCCTTCTTGCTAGGCGCTCAGCATTTAGATTGGGGAAGGGTAATAATAACATTATTATGTAATGCAGGGCCCGCTGGTAGAGCAGTTTCCTAACTGAAGTGGCTACCCTGGGTAAATAAAACGTTATTATTATTATTATTATTAATATTTTTTTCAAATTCTCAGTTAATCTTCATGTTATTTCCCTGCACATTCATCTCCTGTCCTGTTTTGCGCCCTCAGTTTGAAATTTTGGAGCTGATATAGGTACTAGAGACAAGAGAGACGGCTCCTTTTCATTTTAATTTATGAAACACCAAAAGCTTCGCGCTTCGCGCGGGAGGGGGAAACTCCCCCTCCCTGCACCCACCAACTTTGATGTCTTGATTATTCATAATACTCTTTTGAATTGTGGTTTTCATTTACATCTACAAAAACAAAATGCGTCCACGAACGACTGGTATTTCACAGTTTGCCAAGTAATTGTGCATCATGCTACGATATGCATTCAGAGTAAAAATGCAACAAATACCTTCATAAAGTGTTCATTGGTGTGCTTTTCTAGTCACCTGGTCTATTCAATTTCTTCACCCTGCTATGTAAGGCAAGCTTACATATTATCTTGCTTTGAAATCTGCCTATCATAATGAAAGAAATGAAAGGTCATTTGACCAAAATCGTCCTTGAAGTAACTACGAACTGGTCTATTATACCTTGTATTTCGTTCAAAGGTCTCTAAAATTGGAAAACATAGCTCTTTAAAGGGATGCTCCGGGCTGAGGATATTTATATCTCACTAAATAGAGTAATATTCACAGAGCAAAATGCTGAAAATTTATTTTGATCAAAATCTGATGATAAATAACGAAGTTATTGAATTTCAAAGATTTGCATTATTCCGGTGAAACAGTTCTAGGCATGTTTTCATAATACTAATGTAGGACTGTTATTTTGACATTTGGTTTCCTTCAATAATTTAGTTATACTCCATGCTTTGGTATTTAGTTCAGCTTTGTTTACATTCGTGATGCTTCTGTTGTCATCCATTCACATTTGGCTTTCAACCTGCTTCTCCTGTCATTCCTTTCCTATTCAGATGTGTTCATTCATTACATTCCCACATCTGATTCTTTTGTTCAACATTCTTTTTATGTAATCATTCCAACATCTTATTCATCTCCATCCTCTATCTCTTATTGGTTATTTTTATGAATTAGACCTTTCCACTTTCAGTTGGCTTCTCCATTCTCTTTATTTTCATTGATTGATTTTGTGTAATCTAAATATATGCTAATTTTGTAATGCAATTATGAGTTTTACTGAGGCAAGGAAGCCCAGCAAATATAGCAGTGCACTACCAGACTTCATCGAGTTAAGTTCATTATTTTGTTCCTGTGTCTTCATAGTTAAGTTTCACCTTCTCCTCTCCGTTTGCTGTTCCATTTAATGTCTATGATTGAGCTTGTTTTATTCCCATCTTTACTTGAACATTTACTTTCCCCTTAAGACTTGTATTATTTTTAACCCCACGCTAACATACCAGTATAAAGCAACGAATTACCCATCGTCTTTAACAATATATTTCGAGCAAAATAACGAAATTCACCATTACCCAACCAGACAAATTAATTTGTATCACCTGCCAAGGACTCGTACAACACTTTCACGGAACACTGTTATATTCACTATACCACACTTTTGGAATTCCCTTCCGTTTGATATAAGAGAGAATTTAAGCTTAAATACATTTAAACTAAAATCTCGTTTTGCCTCCTACTCCCAACAAACCTCCTCGAATATTTGATCATTACACATATCCCACCTATGACCCTCCCCCTCTTTTCATCTTTTTTCGTTTTTATCATTTTCCCCTTAATATTCTGTATTTGATTTGTCCTTTGTGGATCCCCTACCCCATTCATCTTGTTTAGTCATGTTTTTTTGTTATCATCCATGACAATGCATTTGTCATCACTAAAATCCAATCTCTGCTTACACTCCTTATAATCTCCTATTTACCATATTTACGTTTGTTTAATATTTGCGTTCTGTTAGAGAGATCAGCGTCCACATCGTCCAATTTCATTTCGTCCAACTACCATTTTGTCCAATAGCCAGTTGGTTTAATAACCATTTCGTCTATTATCATTTGGTCTAATTGCATTTTTTTTGGGGCCAATTTGTCCAATAGCTACTTTGTCCATTTAATTACGCCTATTACCATTTAGTCATATTTCATCATAATAGAGACGTATCATTTACACATTCACGAACAAAATGAAACAATTATGATTTCATTTAATAACATACGAAAAGTGAATGTGGGGATGTGACATCATCAGCCAACCTTAACGATAACTAGTGTTCATGAAGACATGACTAGAACTGTTTTTCCAGAAATCATGCAAATCTCAATAACTTCGTTATTTGTTATCCGATTTTGATGAGATTTTCAGAATCTTGCTCTGTATATTTTACTCTGTTTAATTAGATATAGGCCTATATTTTCTTCTCTTTAGCCCGAAGCATCCCTACAAAGTAGGAACTTTTCGCTCGTTTACTTGGATCACTCGTGTATAAATAAGCAAATACCTGAAGAAACTAACAACACAAAGTTACCCCTTTCCTGATTTCCATTCTTGTCCCGCTTATCACGAAACGACGTCATCTGCCCATATCTACATTCTATAACACCCATCATGGCTTGATGAGTGTTATAGATGTAGATGAAATGGTTATGAAAAACATTATCAAGCATATGGAGAATGTTGCGTAATTTTTATCAGATATTTTTTTTCTATTCCGAAGGAGGGACCCGGGGGAAACTAGCTGCTTGGCCATCCTTTTTCTTCTTCTTCTTCATCTTCTCCTTCTTCATCCCCTTCTTCTTCTTCTTTCTTCTTATCCTTCTTCTTTTTCGCTAGCTGATCAACCTCGGGCAAAATCAATATCATTTCAACAAGAGGGCAAATATTTATTTTCTCTACTCTGAATCCATACACTCCTAAATAGTTAACTAGTCAAATATGTTTATTAAAAGTTTTTTATTGTAAACATCAAGCTGCAATGACTTCAAAATACGTGAGGTTTAAAAAGAATTAATTCTGAATTATGTGCGGCATGAAGGCTTCCACTCATTAGTATAATTGCTGAAAGTTGATTCCCCTTGTGTATATTTAGATCCAAAAATGATTAGGATAAGGGACAATGGACCGATACCCAAAGCTGCAAACCATTTTACAGGTATCAATTATTCATAATTGCAACATCATTTATCCAGTTTAGGTGCTTGAGTGTGAAACAAGTTGCGACTGAAAATGACAGTTAGGAGTGGTGTAATGGTCCAAAAGATGAGGGGCACACACTGAACTATACATGTAGTATAGTTCAGTGGGGGCACAGCGTGGTGTGTGTGGCAAAATTTCTATATTGAAAATCCCGATCAAGGGAGCAAAGCGAGCAAGTAAAAAATTGACCTTTTACAAAATGAATAACGAATTTTGTGTTAGATTCCCACACAATTTCTGAAAATAAACATCATGATTCACTGTTTCGATTTTTGTTTTTGTTCCTTCTCTCCTTCTTTAATTGGGAAAGCCTACAAAAAAGTTGACATGGGTAAAGAGATAAAATCAAGCAAGCTTTGAACTAGAAAAAACATAAAGTAAAATAATGAAGTTATCACTAATACTTTTGATTAATTTCACAAGTTACACTGGACGTAATACTAGCAAAAGACCAGATGAGGTCATCAACTCACTATTCCCAAAGAGTTGGGGGTAGATTTATTGTTAATTTTATTATAACATGTGAAATTTAATACTGGTAAATATTCATTACGCTGATTTATAGGTTTCATTTGCTAAAAACCATTTCACCAATAATATTTTTTGACAAGGACTTAAAATTGTTTTTACAGGCCCCATTCGACCCACTGAATCTACTCAAGGTTAATTTTACGTTGCTCTTTAACGGCAAGAAATCAGGTCAGGAAATTCGACCAAAATTATAATGTTAAATTACAATAGAAAGGTTTTAGATTACTGTGTCTTGTCTCAGCAATTCTTTGCAGAGTTTACTCTTTAAAGAGTGAAATTTGTGTAAAATGAAATAGGTTGATATCAAGAGTGGATCATAGAGTGAATGTTGAGTTGAAACATTAATACTTTTGACCAATGTTGGGGGAAAATTATTGTTACTTTAAATGAGACGAGCGTAATATAAATTTCAATTGTCGTCCCATCTAGGTTTTCAAACAGTTTCACTATATTTGATGCTTTTCTTTTGTTGTGAATATACTAGGTTGCGTTGACTACATAAATACGTTAGGATGAAATAAAGTTAATTTCGAATTCTGTGGCGCATGAAGGCTTCTTTGCATTATCATAATTGCTGAAAATTGATGTTGCTTCCTTCTCATAGAAAATTCATACGCATAAAAAATTAGTATAAGTGTTTATGTGCCGATGCCACATACACTGACAATAAAACATCCTCTTCCCTCCCATGTCCAATATATACCTTGTATTTCGTTCAAAGGTCTCTAAAATTGAAAAACATAGCTCTTTAAAGGGATGCTCCGGGCTGAGGATATTACTATCTCACTAAATAGAGTAATATTAACAGAGCAAAATGCTGAAAATTAATTTTGATCAAAATCTGATAATAAATAACAATGTTATTCAATATCAAAGATTTGAATTATTCTGGTGAAACAAAGGCATGTTCGAAATTTTCTACGCGTGCAAGCCCGCCCCCCCCCCCCCACTCAGTGTTATTTAGGGTACGCCTATGCTCATTCCCTCCCCTTGAAAGCACCCCCTATCTCATATCTGCCAAAATTTCTGAACCCCCTTTCGCGGGCTTTTCCTACCTTGGAGACCCCCAAAATCGGAACACTGCTCAATGAGTCAATGTACCCCCCCCCCTATCTTGGGTGAGCTGTCATTCCAACCCCCTATCTATATCTCAGGACAGACAACCTCCCCCTCCCTGATGTCATGTTGGAGGACAAGCTTCCAAAACTAGCAGGAATTTCAGAAATTTGATCCCGGGATTTGATCAAGTTTTCTATGAACATTCAAGATATTTCAAATAATCCCTGTTTTAAATTTTTCAGGAGTCCAAAAATTAAGAGAATGAGAGAGAAAAAAACTTTTTCATTGTCCCGCGAAAAAGTACCCCTTTACCGGACATTTTGGGAACACGCATGCGGTCTCTCCGACCCCAGAGTGGGGGGGGGGGGGGGTCGTTCGTGCAAGTCTACAAAAACTGTCGACAAAATTATTTTCAGCCTTGAAGGCGTAGTCGACGTTTTCCTTAAAGGAGGAGGTTCGCCCATGGCCATGGGACGCGGGGTGCTGCGTGTGTTATTTTCACTAGGCAGCACCTCTGGAAATTTAAGGAAAATTACGGAGATTTTGAAATGAAACCATTTCTTTTTTCGCTTGTCAAATTTGTCGAGACCAAATTACCTTCATTTTGTCGTGAAATCTAGTCAGCACCCTCTGTTAAAAAAATTGAAGAAAAAAAAATTAAAACCTTAAAAACATGGGGAGGGGATGGGGACAATCTAACACTTGATGTAAAGTAGTTTATAGCGTTAAAAAAATTAGTTTGGTTTCTTAAAACGGTTATTTCCATATTATACAAACATTAGAACCGACGAGTGGTGATGACGTCACCCAATTTCTATTTATATTGTATTTATTTAAAAATATGAAATGTAGCATTGGTCATAACGGAAATATGTAATGAATACCTGATCTGATGATCAGTTCGTTGTTTTTAAGCAAATCGTGGTCAATTCAGTACCATTCGAAAGAACTGAATCTATGGGAGAAAAAATATTTTGCGCTGCCCTTTCACGCATCACGACTGTTTTTTTTTTAATCTAGATGGGCAAGAAAATGTCTTCTTGGTCTTTAGAACCCCCCCCCCCCCGATCCGCGCTTCTTATTTTGTTTAATGTTTCGATATAAAAGTTATCACCAAGACGAGTGGACCAACACTATTGAAAAAACATACATACATACATATATATCTCTCTCTCCCTCTCTCTCACACACACACACATGAGAGGCCTACACAGGATACGGAAAACTGTCGGGGTTTGAAAGACAGAAAGGGATAAATTTGCCAATAAATTCCACTCGGACAACATTTTGGTGTCTGATTAAAATGTATGTTGGAGTTTGAGATGGTCACGTGATCACCTGATTGTCATTTCGGTGGGAGTTGCGTGATGGGAACTGCTCACAGCAGAGGAAGCAGAAGATAATTAGAATACATCTGTTTGGAAAGAAGTAAGTTCCAACCAGACTTATATAAAGGTCGACAGTTGATCCGCAGAATAGATACGCGAAGGTGTGATAATTCGAGATGTTATCATCATATCTCGTTCCGATACATAAACCAATTTAAGCGATATTATTTCATTCTTCACGGAATCGCAATATATTTTATGCTGGACTATATTAGTAGTGAGTTGATCTGTACTTTACACTTATAAATTATTTAGAAAAAAATGATTTTTGAATAAAATTGAAAAGTGGGACCATATCTCTTGGAGCAGATCCTGATTCGCCTTGTAACCCGTAAGAAGACTTTCATTGTACCTATAACGAGCGACGTCATCCAACAGCCTAGCACAGACTTTTGTTTGATGAATTGGTCACATTTGATTTCGAATATATATATATATATATACATATATATAATCATTGCCTCCTATGAGCCAATTACATTTCTGAAGTAAAGACCACATAACACGAACAGTACCACCAATTATATTGTGTTTTTGTTGGTCGAATTTTAGTTGAGTTCTCTTCAGCACAGATAGAAATGGTGAGTCTTTATATATTTTATTTAATCTATTTTCAAACGATTATATTGGTTCGTACATCTTACTATAAGCAATAAACATTTAGCAAATTTCTTTATTAAATATATAATGAAGATAGTAATACAAACAGGTTGGAATAGAGGATGGGTCGTAATAACTATGTCCCAAGTTTCGTGAACTAGATCTATAAACTTTAAAGTTATGATGACAATTCCACAAATACCCCCAACATAGTCAAAGTTTGTTGACCCTAAGTGTCGTTTGACCTTGGTCGTGTGACTTGAAACTTAGGCAGGATCTTCCATTGTACACTATCACCATTTCACATTGGTTAAGAATTCGACATTGATTCCCCAAACATGGTCTAAGTTCATTGACCCTAAATGACCTATTACCATGGTCATGTAACCTGAAACTCAAGGAAAATGTTTAGTAATACTTGATTACCCTTATGTTTAAGTCTCATGAACTAGGTCCATATACTTTTTAAATTATAATGACATTTAAAAAACTTAACCTTGGTTAAGATTTCAATGTTGACGACGCCGCCGTCGCCGTCGTCGGAAAAGCAGCGCCAATAGTCTTGCTCTGCTATGCAGGTGGGACAACAACAAATGAAATGTTTTTAATTGTTTTAAAGCGGTTTTTTTTCTCCAACGAATGATGCAATCTTTCATAAATCAATTAAGCCTTATTGTCTGATTTAAGCTATTGATGTCTTAAATACATTTTTGAAGTAAGTCTCTGGAGATGACTACAGCTTTTTTTTTACAGAGTTTTTAACAGAAAAGTTCATATTTCCCCAAAAAATACTAAATCATGGAAATTGAACACTAAAGTGATTCCACATACATGTACATATACATGCAGTACTGGGGCATTTTGAGTCTTGTCAATATGCAAAATGGAAGAAACTGACATTATCTATGAAGTTTCAAAGCTTAATTTGATTAATCCAGGGGCTGCAGAAGCAGGGGGGCTTCAGCCCCCACTTTTTTTTCTCCAAAACCGTGTACAAGAAAGTAAAAATGACCATATGATTGGGATTTTTTGCATGGTCAGCCCCCCCCCCCACTTTGAAAACCATTCCGCCGCCCCTGTAATCAATATGCTTCATTTCGTTCGAATCAATTGTGCCAATTTTAGTTAAATCTATGAGCAAAACCCTTGAACTGCCTATTATTTTTCATGGGGGAATTTTGATCAAAGCACATTAGAAAAAAAAAAAATTATCTGTTTTTTCGTCTATTTCTCATGTACATTTTTTAAAAATAATTTTTTAGTGTTTTTGAATAAAAAAATTATTGGCAATAATTTTACAATCATTAACAGAAAGTACAAATAAAGATACAGATATATAATATTGGCGAGAATTTACAATTGGCGCTATACATGAATCACATTTTTAGGAATTTAGGGGTCTGACATGCACTTGCTGTGTCATATCATAACCGTATACCCATGCATGCATCCCCCAAAAAGTCTTGAACACTATCATGAATATGGCGTGGCTCTATCATGTTTATGGATTTATCATATAATTTTTGAGGGGCAATTAGGGTCCCCTGGAAATGTTAGGGTTATGGTATGCTAGCTGATTATCTTATTCTGTTTAAGGTGCTTTTCTTCATCTTTACGAAGTGCAAAGTTTCACCTGCTTTCGTGTGTACCTCAAGAGTATCATTATGCTTGTGCAACAGTTCCATTACATTCAACATGTTTAACTATACATGTATGTATTTGAGCTTATTTTGAATAGTGTTTCTTTCCCTGTCCAAAACCGAGCGCAACACTCATATATGCTTGTTAAAAAGAGAATATTCTTTATATGGATTGATGTACACAATTGAACAGGTACAAATAAACATGACAAAGCAATGGAGAAGTGGGGAATAAAGGGGGAAAGAGAAAGGGGGAAAAATAGTGGTGTTGATAAAGAGTTGAATTATTAGAAAAAATATAATACACCACTTCAGAAAAAAAAATCATCTAAACTCACATCCATGCAAGCCTATACGGTGTTTTAAACACGTTTTATTTTGTAAAAAACGGGTGTTTTAAAATACGTTAACTTTAAGACATGTTTAAAACACACCGTTTAACACGTGCCAGACCTAAATGGAGGGCCTGCTAAAAACGGAGCCTTTATAGTGCAGCTTCCTATTACAAACCATTCTTATAACAAATTGAAATCAAGAATTAAAAAAAAATTGTATGATCATAAAAAAGAAAGAACATTCTCACCAAGAATTTCCTTCAAGCGTTTTTACATGGAATGCACGAACAAAATACAAAACCACAAGTGAAAACCCAACATACAAATTCAAACTGGTATTAACATTTTACAGAAGTTAGAAGTTGATATCGTTTTAAAAATGTATCATTTTGATGTTGATAAGAACAGGGGTAATGTGGTTTAATGAACCATTTTGGTAAAATTAATAACTTTTGTTATTATGACTGTCGAGAATTTCCTGGAATGTCTAAAAACTTGGCTCTTGGTTTGCCCAGTATTCCGTTAACAAATCTATGCTCAATCAATATTATAGGATAAGGAGATAACATCACCCACTCAATATTTCTTTTATGAAATATGAATCCCACCCATGGCGTAATTTCCTTCGGCAAGAAATTCATCCACATTGTGCTGCACTCGACCCAGGTGAGGTGAATGGGTACCCGGTAGGGTTTATTCACACTATTAAAGAAATTCGGGTTCCATTTTACACCCCTAGGGTGCAAAGGCTTGTCCCTATACGAGTACCCCGAGCAGTGCACACGTACACCCCGAACAGGGGTGAACAGTGTGCACCCATATTTGGGGTGACAATCTGCACCTTAGAGGGTGTACACGTCTATCCCTTAGGGTGCATACTGTATCCCCACCTAAAATAACAAAAATATTGTCTAGATTTCCGGTCCATTCACTTTCTGTATCGATTTTTTAGTAACCTTAGTTGGAATTCGCACTCACCTCGTTTTATCTGAAGTCAATATTTTCCCGCTAAGCCAGCGAGAAGCGCTAAGACGAGGCCTATAGCGATATGATCAGATAATTTTTTGAATTGTGCTGGTAGTTGTGATTCAAGTAGCTCTGTTTACTGTTTCTCCAAAAGCATACGTAATTAAATGTGTTTTTGAAACAATTATCATCAAATGAATATTAAATATTTTAAAAATTATTTCACTTCGGTAAAGTGTGGCGTAAGTGCATTGTTATTTTGGGTAATCTTCGATCACAAATCAACTTCATCTATACCATACGTCTATCAGCAAGACTGGTGGGGTGCACAGGGGTGTACAACAGACACGGACTCTCGCAAAATAGCTAACTTGCACTTCGATGGTATTAAGGGGTGTACGAACGTATCGAACACCCCATTCCTTGAACACTTTAGCGCCTATTGATATGGCGGCTTAGCTACAGCCGGGGTAATAATATGATGCCAACTATCAAAGCGCAGTTTATGTAGTATATGCACATAGTAACTGCGCTATATAAATGGACATATTATTATTATTATTCATTATTTTATTTTCTCCACATTGTCACGTGAAAAAAGTGTATTCCTCTCTAAACATGTGGAATTACCAATGTTTTAACAGTTTATGGTTCAGTTAGGTTGGTCATTATTGTCTGTAAAGAATGGAATATTGTGTAATCCAAACTATGAAAAGGAAAATAAATAGTGAGGGACGTCATCGTCTCTCTAATTTGTATAGTTCTGAGTTGTGCGTATAAATGTTTTATGAAAACTATCAGCCCAGCTTTAAAATGTTATTTCTTTTACATTCGATTGATGATTTTTTTCAGCATTACGCTTGTTTTTTTTCTTTTAATGATTCAATCAACATTTTTTCTGGGGTGGACTTGTCCTATAAGACTTTATTCCTATTGATTTTGAGGTTTTTAAAAGTTTGCGAATATCATAAGTTTAAAAAAAAATATCCTTTGCAAGATCGAAAGTATATTTTATTTCTATCATTCTATTTTTACGGATAAACATTAACAATCAACATCGATGACAATAATGTATATTTTTTTACTAAGTATGTGACCTTGCGAATACACAAACGGGTCTAAGAGAGTGGAAAATATAAGAGATGATGACAAAGAGAAAAACAGACAGAGAAGGGGGAGAAGAGAAGAAAAAAGAGAGAGGGGGAAGAGGCGCGAAAGAATAGAAGAGAAAAGGAGAGAGGAAGAGGGGGAAGGAAAAAAAGTAAAAATGATAGAGGAAGAGGGGGAAGGAAGAGAAGAAGAGAAACAGATAAAAGAAGAGGGGGAAAGAAGAGAAGAAAAAAGAGAGAGGAGGAGAAGAGATAGAGGCAGGGGAGAGAAGAGGAGAATAACATTTCCAGGTAATGTTTTTTCGGGGGTGAGGAGGGGAGAGATATGATAATCTTATGTGTTAAAAACACGGTTCATTACCTTACTTAAACCATCTGATTTTAATTCTTTTCATTTTTTTGGGATACAGATTGAAAAGGCCAACTTTCTTCAACGAGGTTTCATCCTTGTTTTGTTGACATGTACATGCATGGGTAAGTTGAAATCTGGTAGAGTATAATATGCCTAGATGCATACAATGTTTTCCAATCAATTTAAAAGCCGAGGTCTTCCTTTTGCATGCACTCTTGCCACTGGAAAGCAGTATTGAAGAGTTGATTTTTGTTATGATTGTGGGTTGATATGAATGTATTTGCAGCAATGACGACTCTTCTATCTACATCGCTTATATTCCTATATTTTGACGTTATTTGATGCTAAGCAATGACAATGATATGTTTTTTAATGTTTAAATGGTTCATTCTCATTGACCAATGCTGTTGATGTACAGTGATTATATTTCTTTATTGCTTATCGAATAAAGAGTACCACGCGAAAGGGCTATAAAAAGATGGACTCCCAACTTTCAAATAATAATTCCATTAACAGAAAGTTACTTTAATGGTAGGAGATTCAAACATGGATACCACTAGAAATGAATTGAGCGCGATGTCGACAGAGCGGTAGCACTCTTGAGTGAGCTCCTGAAAACATACTATATTTTGGTGGCCGAAAATTACATGCCTACTTGGATCAAATATCGCCAAAATGGACGTTAGACAGAAAGAGTACAATCTACGGGGGCAACCAGGTAAAAAAGCCAACAATACTGGGTCTAAAAGGAGGAAAACTGGTCAGAAAAACTTGGGAATCGCAAGACACGATACGCATGACGCCACGTTGCCTCAGGGTGCCACGGCTGGCGCCAATTTCGCCGATACCTCCCGCACGTCCAGCACCAGCACGGTACACGATGTAAATGGACCGCCGACCCCCAACGCGGTACCTACGGAATTAATGGCATTCATGAGCGACATTAGAGACATGTTTACCAGCTTCACCTCTCAGGTAAATACCAAACTTGATAGGTTGTTCATGAGATAACGAATTTGAAAACTGAAATGGAAGCAACAAAAAAGGTCATTTCTGACATAGAATCTAGCCTAACAAGTACATCTGGTCGTCTACTCGCCATTGAAAAAGATGACCTGCCCCAGCTACGAAATAACATAGACAAGAAGATTGAGGAGCTTAATGAGAAACTAACCCTTGGTGAAATTCATGATCGGAAACTTAATTTGTTGGTGTATGGAATGGCCCCCCAAACTGACGAAAACATATATGACACAGATCATCAAACAATTTGCTTCTTCATGAACATTTCAAAGCAGGAAGCTATGCAGATACCTCTTGTAAATGCCCACCGTCTGCCCTCAACCCCCCGAGGAGATCGTAATTCTAACCGCCAACCCCCTGCGATTATCATCAGATTCGGCCGCATGATGGACAGAGACCGGCTTCTTCAGGCCTACGAACGACGACCGCGCCGGCAGCCGGACCCCCCTGGCAGCAGTGCATCGGACCCTCCGTCGCCTTTCAGTCGGGTTTCCATCCGTACGGATTTGCCTCCCAGCATGAAAAGAGAAAGAGGAAGATTGGCAGCAATTGCATACAACATTCGTAAGAACAATAACCTGGCAACCAGGATCAAAGTCAATGGAACCAAGATTTTGCTACAAACACGCAAACCTGTAAGGAATGGAGGCACGCCAGATCGATGGGCTAATTGGTCCGAGTAATCTTCATCCAAGAGCACCCATGTAATGTATTTGATTTGTTTATACATCATAGTCATATTTTATTAACTTATTAATTTGGATGTGAGTAAATTACAAATTTTTCACATGATCGTTCGCTAAATCTTGACTTTTTATATGTAGTAAATTGCATACCACGGTTCAACTTATACATCTTGACATAATTATGCCCAGTGAAAAAAATTCGTCCGTATGAGAAACAGGTTTTACTTCTGGAGTTTACTCAACATTTCACATTTGTTGATACCAGATTTAAGTGAAGATTCCAGTAAATGTATACCAGGCACTTACCTGTATATGCTGATGGAAGTAGTAACCAGATAGCATTCTCATTTTCTTTTAAATATCAATCAAAACTTACATCTCCATTTAAAGCATAATAATTTTTTCTCTGGGGCCTATTAATTTACACACAAAAAAAATTATAGTAAAACATATGTGCATTGAAAAAATGTGACTCTTTTCGCTAAAATTGACGGGATACTAAGTATTGAACATCCTTAAAGGAGAATGAAACTCTTGGAGCAAGTTAGCTTTTGTGAAAGCAGAAAAATCAAAGAATAAGATCAACAAAAGTTTGAGTAAAATATTAAGATTCAAAACTTCAACTGAGTAAAATGTGGACATGCTTAGTGCCGGTTGAAACTTGGAATTGTTTTTTCACCCTCGTGGTTTTAATTTTTCAAAATAATACTCTATGGGCATGATGGGTTCACAATCCAATAAACGGATGGTCATGTGCATTATAGACTTGCCTTCGATTTTGAATCTTGATTCATTTATATCATCATGTGCATAGAAATGTTTGACCTTTTGTATTACAATTGCTTACAGTTTTATTGACGTAGTCATTCACATAATTAACACAAGCTCTTTTGATAAAAATATAAATTATAATCATGTTAATCATGGTACATTTATTTTATACCAATGGAGGAAAGAACCTGGTCATTTCAGATGATTTTTTATCTTTGCATTTTTAACTTTTCTGTTTACAAATACGAAGGATGTTAAAGTAATAACCATTCTTTTTGTTGCTAACAGTATTGGACAGAAGATGTAAGCTAGTTCAATGATGAATTGAGTTAGATTTATTTACTTATTCTACAGTATGAAAATGACCTGCAGCCAGTAGAGCATTCTTTTTGTCTAAATAATTTATTCGGTAATTGAAACATGATAAACGATGTGTTTTATAGGTGTCGGTCAAATTTTGAAATTGGTTCCTAAGTTCGTGTTATATATTTATAAATATATCTTTTTTTAGAGTTCAAACAGAAATATAGATTGTAACTCTGGATTAATTTTTTTTTATCTTTGAGGAGTTTTAATTGATCCAGCTTTGAAGAAGAAAAAAAATCTTTACTGATCATAATCATAAGTCTACATTGCTGTTTTAAGGTCAAAAGAGGAAAGAACTTTGTAATTGTCATGTAGGTTTACTCTGTTCACTGAGGACGTATATAGGACATAATTATTTGTAAAAGCAGGAACCATTCTACATAAGAAAAAGATAGCTTTAGTTAATTTATGTTTTTGACAAATCAACTATGATTAATGTACAGTGTAACATGATCTGGATCTCAGACGATCATTCTTTTTATTCATCAATTCAGCGGTATTTCGATCAAGCCAAACAAATTGTATACCAGGTGTAAGAGTACAAGTTTTATTTAAATGTACGAAGACCATAACTACATTCGAATGCTTTTTCACCTTCTTTCAGTTTTCTGGGAAGCATGCCCTGAATAATTTGAATTTGTGTCATTCCTTATCCTATTCTTTATAGGGGAGGCTTCCCAGCTTGTTTTATTCACGGGAGCTCACCCAACTCTTTTATGCTTATTTAGTACAAAAATTTTACGATGCAATTGACATCGTATATAATTGCCAATGTTTACCTGATGACTTTTCATGTGTTTGTGCTCCTTTTCTTCATAGGAATGTGTATAACCAGGTTTTCTTTATCCAATTATTATTCTCTCCAGGTCCTTGCCTCGCTGACACTCAGAGCACGCGGTCTCGTCGGTCTCTTCAGGAAGCGACTCTTTTGCATTTCGTGTTTTTCTCTTTCAATTCCCAGTGATTGAAAATTTTCCCTTTTCAGTGTTGAATGATGATGAGTTTTACAATTTGTTTAGGCCGAACAACGAAACCCAAAATACTAACTACAATTCTTCTTTTGAAAATCTCGTATCGATGGAGATGAATTTAGCTGCAGATTTAAATGAAAATAACGACAATAATTATCCAAGTTCGAATTACTTTACAATAAATCAATTTAATTCTCTTGATAAATCTACAAATACACTTTCAATAATGCACATGAATATAAGGAGCTTGAGCTCTAATTTCGACAATTTACGCCTTTTATCCGATTCATCTTCACAAACCAAAATGTCCATAATCGCGCTAACTGAGACATGGTTATCACAGGAATCTGATGGTTTATACTCACTTCCTGGTTACACATTTGTTGAAAACCATAGGGGTAATAGACGGGGAGGAGGGGTAGGTACCTATATCAATGAACAACTAGAATATTGTACTCACAATGATCTTAATTGTATGAATGAAATTGCTGAATCTCTTATCATTGAACTCCGGGTACCAAACTCTAAAAACATAATGATCGCAGTATTTTATAGACCTCCTAACTCCAACACAAATAATTTTTTTGAATACTTGCAAGACTTTCTACAAAATCCGGTTTTTTATAATAAAGATTGTTATGTGGTAGGTGACTTTAATATAGACATGTCTAAATCTAATCACAATAGGTCACATGAATTTTTGGATATCATGCTTTCATCATCCTTTATACCATTGATAACAAAACCCACTAGGGTTACTAACCAATCTGCAACCCTTATTGATAATATTTTTTGTAATGTTTCTCCTTTACCATACCAGAGTCTGGAATAATTTTATCTGATATTTCTGACCATTTGCCGATATTTTCAAGAACTCCGTTTAGGTTAGCAAAAAAAGATACACCGCAACATAAATTCCGACGACTAACACCAAATAATTTACAGAGCTTAAAATATGGTCTTGAAGACGCGGATTGGTCTGAGGCATTCAGTTCTTAAGATACAAATACAGCATATAATATATTTATGAAAATTTTTACTTCAAATTTAGATAGACATGTACCATTGGTCAGTAAATGTAATAATTATAAAAAGAGTCCAAGACTTCCTTGGATATCGAAATCAATATTACGATCAATAAATCGCAAAAATAACTTATACTATGCCGATAAAATCAATCGCTCAGAAAAGTCACATCGTAAATATACTACAAATAAAAATACCCTCACTAAATTATTGCGGAGTGAAAAACGAAAATATTTCACAAATCAATTAATTCGTCTCAAACACGACATCAATAAAACATGGAAAACAATAAACACTGCCATAAATAAACAAAGCACAAAAGCACGCATAAAAACAATAAAGCACAATAATGTTGAAATTCATGATTCTTTTCGTATAGCTGATATATTTAGGGTGCGTTTATCCGCCACTTTTTTACCCTAGAATCATGATCTGAATCATGATTCAAATCATGATTCTGCAGAATCACGATTGCGTTTAGTCGAAATTGAATATAATCATGATTAGAATCACAAACATGAAACACGAAAAAAGGGGCGTTTGGAAAGACGTTTCTGCAGAATCACGTACGAAAATGGTCGAATAAACGATATCGTGATTACAATCATGATTCTATGACCTCACTGTTGTGTCGGGCTACTTTCGGTTTGACTCTGGCCAAGCTCAAGGCGCTCTATATGCTCATTGTATGTACATGGTTATGTACTACGCATGCATTTCTTGTCATGTTCAAGTTCTGTGTTGGTCATCGCATCGTCCACTACTTTTCATTTTTTGGTCACGTCGATCTTCAAGTTCTAGTATAAATCTAAATGAATTAACTGGAATGATCTCAGTTGTTGTTGAGTATACAGTATCAATATGGGATCAATATTAAATTGGATCTACGCTGAAATTCACTTCCGAACACCATTTTGGATAAACTATAGAAGCATATGGACCCTATATGATAGAAGTAAACAAAATAGACTGAATTCTGGAAGCAAAAGATTTTTCGAGAGCCGAAACACGTGCGATAAACTTCCTCTGTCAAACTGCGCACTAGTGATGCGCACTGGATTGGCCCGAATCTGAGGAGAAACAGCATTGGAATGAAGGTCGTCTAAACGCTGATTCTGTGATATTGTGATTCATGTTTGTGTTTTGAATCATGATTCAAATCATGATTCAAATCATGATTCAAATCATGATTCTGGCTTGTGGTCGCATAAACGCAGCCTTAATCAATACTTTACACAAATTGGAAAAAGTCTTGCAGACAATATACCATTAACACATAAAATATTTACGGATTTCATTCACCAACCAAACCCTAATTCTTAATTTTTAGTACCAGTACATAGAAATGAAATAATAGATATAGTGAACAACTTAAAAAACAAAAAAAAGCTGTGGTTACGATGGTATTGACAATATTTTATTAAAGAATGTTATAGATTATATTGTTGATCCATTAGTATACATATTCAACCTTTCTTTAAGTAATGGCGTCGTGCCTGACAATATGAAAATATCAAAGATAATACCAGTGCACAAAAAAGGAGAAAAGATTAATGTATGTAACTATAGACCGATAGCTTTATTACCTACTTTGTCTAAAGTTATGGAAAGGGTGATCTACACAAGATTATTAAATTTTTTGAATAAATATGATATAATCTCTGATTTTCAATTTGGATTTCGCCAAAAACATAGTACATCTCATGCCACTCTCTCATTTATTGACAAAATCACAAAAGCTATTGACAACTTTGAACATACAATAGATGTTTTTCTGGACCTCTCCAAGGCCTTTGACACTATAAATCATGAAATACTGCTCTACAAACTTGAAAATTACGGAGTTCGTGGGAAGGCCTTGGAGTGGTTTAGAAACTACCTCGTAAATCGTAAACAATCCGTAAGCATAAATGAACAAAATTCTTCTCTACAAAATGTTAACTAGGGTGTTCCCCAAGGCAGCCTCCTGGGCCCTCTTTTATTTATAATCTATATAAATGACATCCAGAACTCCTCTGAAATATTATCTTATGTCCTTTTTGCAGATGATTCAAATGTACTATACTCTCATCCTAACCCCGATATTTTAATAAATGTACTGAAAACTGAACTAGATAAATTGGTACAATGGATTAGGGCTAACAAATTGTCAATTAATGTACAATAAACGAAATGCATGCTTTTTAGCAATTCTTTAGAACAATTGCCATTTAATATCAAATTGGACAATAAAGACATTGAAGTTGTTACTACAACAACATTTTTAGGTCTCATAATATAGACAACAAATTATCTTGGAAAACACACATTGACTTTATATGTCGTACAATTTCACGCAATATTGGTGTTATCAACAAAGTTAAATTTTTTCTTCCAACTTCCTCCCTAAAAATGCTTTATTCAACATTAATTTTACCATACTTAAATTATGGAGCAATTGTTTGGGGAAATACACTCTCAACCTACCTTGATAGAATATTACTTTTACAAAAGAAGGCATTGCGTGTTATTTTCAACTTGTCCTGGAGATCTCACACAGATGAGTTGTTTTTTAACAATAACATTCTAAAAATAAAAACACTGTACCAATATAGCTTAGGTCAATTCATGTATCAGTTAAACAATAATATGTTACCATTCATATTTAATTATTCATTTAACAAAAACAAAACTCTTCACAAATATCCCACACGTCAATCAGATGAATTCCATTTACCACTACCCCGGACCATCCTTGCAAAATCTATTTTTACTTTTGAAGGCCCTAGACTCTGGGGAACTATTAATAAAAACATCAAAGAATCACCAAGCCTTAATTCTTTCAAATATAAGTTCAAAAAATTTATCCAAGATAACCATTGAATTTAACTCTTCATCACTCAAACTCTTGTATTTTTTAAAAATCAAACATGATTATCATGTCACGTACGCTTTTCCATCTCTTTCGTTTTCCTGTTGATCAACGAGGTCCGTCTGTGAGTGCTGGGGCTGGATTCTGGAGACCTTTAATCTCTCTTTTTCTTATTTCCTTTTCTATTTTAATTTCCCCTATTTCCTTTTAATTTAACTGGTTCATGCTCAAGTTGTTATTTTGATTTTTATATGCTATGCAACTACAAGAATATTTATTAGGAGGCTGCACTCTACAAGCTCCGCTTTTTAGCAGCCTCCTCCTTTTCCAACCTGATATGTAATAATCTTGAATATAATTTTTGTACAGGAATACTTGAAATATGTTTTTTTATTTATATGTTAAAATGTACAAAATAAACTGTAATTGTTGAAAATGGAAATAAACGAAATGAAATACTGTACATTCGAGAATGTGAATCAAGAAAAGTTATACCATTTTAAAGTTTGATGAGTAGAGGTAGATACAATATAATTGGCACGAGTGTTTTTGATTAATTCATGAACAATGTAATACAACAATAAAGTAAGACAATCCTAGAATCCCATAATGGACATAGCCATGATTTGCCACTTTTAAAGCACTTTCATTTTATCCTTCTCACCTCTGAAAGTTCATTTTGAGAATGTTTTTTAGGAAGATACCCCATGTTTTGTCTCCCGATAATAGAAGAACCATGCTGAACAAAACTAAAATTGTAGACAATATAATTGTCCAGTGTTGTAAACTCAATACCATTTAGGACATGTTGTAACGTATCATCTAACAGTCTAAAAACTATCAAAAATAAACATAACTTTTTATTATCTATTAACTTTTTTTATAATGATATCAGTGCCCAACGTTCTTCAATCATTTTTTTTTCAATCTCATTTCTTAGTTTCTACTTAATTATATTTTTTCATACAAGTGTAAAGGGATATGATTAGCTATTTTTTATGTGTATTATGTGTATTATATACTATCTTTATGATTATTATTATTGTTTTATCATTATATATTATAAGCATTATAAGTAAAATCATTTTAATTACTATTATTATCATTATTTATCATAATACCATTATTATTACTATTATTATTATTAGTAGTAGTAGTAGTAGTAGTAGTATCATCATCATCATCATCATTATTATCATTATCTTTATTATTGTCATTATCATTACTATTCTTCTTCTTCTTATTATTATTATCATCATTATCACTTTTTTATTAGTAGTATTGGTATTATTATCAGCAACTTATGTGCCTTGTTAGGTGGGCGTCATTTCACTCACATTATTGCAATTTTTCCTTTGCTGATAGCGTATAAAGTGGAAATGAAAAGATCCAAATAAAAACATTGTAAAGGGTTGTCAATGCATCAATGTGTAACAATCTATGTGTTTCAATAAAATCCCACATAATCAATTGCAATGTAAATAACGTGTTTAGGAAAAAATCATTAAGAGTAAAACAAATATGCGTACTCAATTAACTTAATATGATGTTCATTTATTTGATTCCTGCCAGTTCTTGCGGATTATATAGATAATGACGTCTCTTGCCCTATGACGATCTCTTGTCCTTCAATTAAAGCACCAAGTTCTGATGACGTCATCCAACTAGTGCAGAAGAGGGTACCACGTGATCATCCTATGGCAATCCGTCCACAGATGAAAGGAATTGATCTGAATATTGTATGCTCCATACCAGGTACCACTAGCTCATGAATATATAGTTGTATTATGCAGTCGTATATACTTGTACACCCTCACACACACACCCTCACACACACACACACACACACACACATATATATATATATATATATATATATATATATTGATACATATATATGTGTGTGTGTAAGGGAGGGTGTGTGTGTGTGTGTGTATATACACATATATACACACACACACATATATATATATATATATATATATATATATATATATACATATATGTATACACACACACACACACACACACACACACCACGATGTCCCAGGAAATCATTTGTACATTAAAGTGTATATTACACAAAATAACAACAAAAAAAGTCATTATTTGGCTATTGTATAATATAATGAATAATGTCCTAACGAAATGCATGTGTTAAAAGCTTTATGTTTATTGAAGCGTAGCGCACGACAGATTAAGAGATGATAAGTTTTCATCTGATATCCAATTCTGAGTATTTCAATCATATTTCGCACTTCGCAAACGATTTTAGGCGAACTGATACCTGACTACTGTTGCCTCATTGTCCTTTGCAAAGGTCTATAATTAAATTATTTTTTCATATTTCATTTTCTGTTGAAATAAAAAAATAAATAAAAACGAGGTTTCGCCTTTGTTTTGCACATAATTCCATTTTCGTGATTAGTCATGCATAAATGATGATATTGTCAGACCTTGGTGTGATTATTATAGCTTAGCATGCAAGGCTTGAAATATGATCATGACTTATTTCATTTTCCCTCTACAGATGAGCTGTCATTTCATTTTCAATTCGTAGCATTTCAAAGTAGCGATAGTGTTGCCAGTCATAAAGAGGTTTCGAACATACATTTAGGTCTAATATCATTGAGTGCGTGTTTACTCAATCAACTAACTGAGCACAATAATAATAATAATAATAATAATAGTAGTAGTAGTAGCAGTGTAGTAGTAGTAGTAGTAGAAGTAGTAGAAGATAGGCTTTCTAATGCTATGGTTATCTTACATGAGAAAAATATTATTTTTTTTATCAAAATCATTAATTTCATCTATATCATTCCTTATAGTTAAAATTCAAGTGAAGTTAAGTTGTTCTTTATTACACCAAAAAAAAAGATGAGAGGTAACCGATAATGTTATTTTTTTCTTTATGTTTTCCTTATTTCTCCATTTCATCTTGGTGGTGGCAGGGTGGGGCGGTGGTTCCGTCTCTCTAACTCCCATAGTTATGCCACCAGGGTTGTGTGTTACACTGTTAGAAAATTTATCCTTAAGATAAAAGAAGTTCCTGCAGCAGAGTCTCGAGAACACCTGTAATCTTACCAGATTGCGTAATCTTACAGGAAATTGGTATTTGGTGTATTGAACCTTACAAATTTCCTTAAAGAAAGCACCAGTTCCCCCTTATTAAACAGACCTGTCCTGTTAAATTGCAGAAAAATTCCTGTTTTATGAATTTACAGAATGATTCTTCTCTTGCTTTCCGCAAAATCTTTTTTTCTGTCAAATTAGTTTTTTTTTTAACAGTGTATGCTAGAAATAGCGGAGCAGATATAATGATAATAATAATAACAATAACATTAAGCTCTTTTATAGCGCATGACACATAGCTACGCATGTCCCTATCCACTTGGAAAGTAAGTAAAGAGTGTTGGGCACTAAATTCATTACATGTTAAACATTTACTCTTTGAGGGAAGTCTTAAACTTATCTAAATCATGTATATTTCTCATATAATTAGGAAGTGCATTCCATAAGACGTTATTGCATTTAATCGACAAAAAACGTTAAATTTTAACAGAACCTCCCATACATTCTTGGTATAAATTAATAGAGCAGTAACCTTTGATTATTCTTCCCACAGCTTGTTTGTCTAACCCTTGTCTACACGGAGGTACCTGTAATGAGACCATTGATGGATATGGGTGTCACTGCCTCTTCAGTTTTACTGGCAAACGATGTCAAGGTAATAATGTCAACTAGTAGCATGCAAGTAATTTCATCCTAAAAATAATTTCACCCTACATTGGATTTCCCTGAAATATCAATATGTCAAGAAAAAAATGTTATGTTTGTAGATACTCCACGATTTGTTCTATAACACAAACACACCCTCCCCCACACAACCTACTACAGATGGGGCTTGGGAGTGATGCCCCTCTCCTCCAAGTTTCTATTTTCGCTTTTTCGGTGAAAAATCTGGGTTTACTTGTCAAGTTAAAAAATGTATGGTGAAGAATACGTTGTACGTATTAAAGATCATATTGTACTTTAAAAAGAAGATTTAAAACCGAGAAGGCCTGCATGTCCGTGTGTCAGAATTAGATAGCCTACATACCCCCCTCCACACACACATACTGTTACTATGCAGATTCAGCAAAGAAATGACGCATGTGATCACAATCCTTCATAAAATCCACTGCAAGTCATGACATGGTCTTTTATGTTGACTTGAGGTTATTATTGTTTGTATTTCCATTACTGGAAGTTGACATGGCACACACATATATTTCCATGATAAGATAGCATATTGACTTATCTCATTTGTTTCATTTTTTCTTTATTTTGTTTTTAGACGAGGATAGTCAGTCATATAATCTACTAAAAGTAATGACATGGTTTCGAAAAATCTCTTGAAGTCTTTGTTGTTAATATAATGTTTACTAGAAGTTGTTATGGCCATGGATGTTATGGCTAACGTTTGGGATTTCCATGTGGCATGTGATTATATTCCTTCATAAAATTCACCTCAAGTCACTACATGTTCTCGTAGAGTAGCTTGAGGTCACTATTGTTAATTTCTTTACACTTAGTTGACATGGCTCACTTATTGATTTTCGTAATCAGATAACATATTTCATAATCTCATTCACTTCCAATTTTCCTTTGTTTTGTGTTTAAAGGGGGTTATTTGTACCGTATTTAATGTTGAAAATGAACACAAAAGGTTCCCAGCCGTGCGATGAGAATCCTTGATATAATCAACTACAAGTCAGAACACGGCTGGAAGATGACTTGAAGTTATTGTTGCTGCTTTTGTATTTACATGAAGTTGTGTTATACTTTTTGGGTTCAATACATAAAACCTACTTGTACCCTATTCCAAAGATCTCCACGATTTATATTTGTGGTTTCATGTTTGGGGGTAGGGTGCAAAAAGAAAAGAAGTTTAAACTTAAAAATAATGCTGTACAACTATTGTTTGAGATGACCGTCCGCGATGTATGGACACACGCGAAGTTTGGACTCACTGCCATACTTCGTTAGAATCACAGCAAATTACTAGTTTGAATTCAAAGCCTAACGTTATGGGTCTACCCAAATCGGCTCGAGTAGTCAGAGACTGGGATTCTATTCAAAATGTAGACTCACAACATTCAACATGGCAAGTTTATCGTGATTAACTCAACTTTTGTTTCAAAATTATTATTAATAATTCGATTTAAAAAGAAATAAGTTTGCTGGCATGGATCAACAAACTTGAACATATAAAGTAGAAATAGGGCTTGCAGCCCTGATCACGAAATGCGAATTTGATAGACCCATTTCATTTACACATAACATAAATAGCATCAAATTCTGTATATGGGACTACAATTAATTAGGGCACGCTCAAAGTTCAAGCAGGCAGAGGCGAAAGTGAAGTGACGCGATCGCTAGCGAAAAATCGAAAAATACTAAATTTGCGTAATTATCGTTAACTTTGGAGCAGTTTTTCACCATTTTCGTGATTTTTGAACCGGAATGAGATGGGTATCAACATTTTCGCCAGAATCTTAAGTTTCACATGGACTGCTTTTTAGCCTGCAGACACATGGCTGTTCTAATACGCGACCACCCTCCCCTACCGTAACCGCTTTGAACGGTAAGTTATAGTACACTCTCCGAGGTCGAAAAAACTTGACTTCAGGTCAGGTGACTTGAGGTCAACTCTCAGGCGTGCATTTCCATTGCTGTATATATAATATATACACACACCTGTATATCAGTAGATTGGTAACATTTGCGTCGGAGTGACATGAAACAACTATTGTGTGTTTTTGAGGGTGTGTGTGTCAGTGTGTGAGGGTGTTTTTGTTGTTTGAGCGTGGTCTGGTGAGGTTGATAGGGAGTGGGATGTAGCGGTAGTGGGAATGGATTTTAAGGAAGATTAAACGTATATCTCTTTTAATTCAATTATTACGAACTGTTAATTTGCAATGGCGTGAATCGAAAGAAGAAAGAGAAGGAAAAGAATGTAAATTCGAGTTCATTATTTTCAGTGAATTTCATGAGATAAATTCATTAAGGTTGCAATAATTGGTTTCTTATTCTGAGTATTTGAATACTTTATCACCCAAAAGTATGTATGTGAGGGTGCAAATGTGCGTGTGTGGGCGGGGCAGGGGCGGGGGTATTAATGGCGGTGTATGTGTGAGATGATATCTGGAGCTACACATGACTGATGACTACAATCTTAGATATGGAATAATCGAATGGCTCAATTTAGTTAACGAAAGTACTTTACTTGTGCAAAAAGTATAGAAAACACCATTTGTTTCTGTAAAGAATCATTAGACTTGTTAGACATAGAGTTAATTATGTTACTTTATGTGGATATGAGTTAAGGTATTTTGGTTTTAGTTGTATCTACATCAAAATCAGTGTCAGACAAAGAGATCACTGCGGAGGGATCCACCAACCGCAATTTCCTCCTACTACTCTATAATTTATAACGTCATGAATGTAAATTAGAATTAGGATGAGTTATCGTAAACGGCTCGTGAAACCACCTCTCCTTTCTTTTTCACTCTCAATAGTTACCCTTTCTACTAACACTCCCCTCCCCCCATCTATCTCCCCCCCCCCCTCTCTCCCCCTCTCTATCCTATTCTCTCTACCCATCTTTTCCCATGAATTTCAATTTACATTGGGGCATTAACCTCCAAGAGATGCCGGACCGTTTTTCAATGTACCAAAACATAAACATCATCAAAGAGAACTTTACTGGTACCAAACTTTGGAATAATCTTTCAGAAGCAATATTAAATAGATCTACATGATTTTCGTTTCAATAGAGAAAAATAAATAAATAGAATATAATAATTTACCACTCCTGATAATTTAATGACCTAATAGCACTGGTACTCTCATTTGTTGCAAATTGACTGGAATGATTGTTCTTTTAATTATTTTATGTAAAACCATAAGGCAGAGTTTTTGAGCAGAGCTAGTTTAACTTCATAGACAAGAACAAATAACGAAGCACTAAAAATCATTACTATTTGATGGAAAGTACGAAAGCTACAGAACTAAGTTTATTCTTTTAAAGCAGTCATCAAGTGACTGATTGCGTGTATACATGTGGCCAGATAGGTGTTTCACAAAGATTTCAGTGTGACTTTAAGTTGACTCACACGAGGGGCTTAATTCCGAAGCTACCTAAACTTCAAAGTTGAATGAAAAACGTTACTTAAATTACAAGGTAACTTTAATTTCCGAAACCACAATATAAAACAACACGATTTTTTTTTGTTATCCTGTTAATGAAAGACAACCCACCGGATTGTTAAACTATGCCAAACCCAGAATCTTAACCACGTCGGTCGCACTTTAAAGCTTCCTGTATTTATTGTGCGTGCGCACTGGTTAAATCATGAGCACAAAGCACGCGCATCAACTTAGAACATTCGATACAATCATTCGAATTGCGTATTTTTTATTTCACTATTTTGCATTCACGCGCTCAAACTGCATCATTGGAATGATCATTCAAGTCACACTCAAATTATCATTTTCCTTTTCAGAATCAATCCCTGCTCAAGACAAAACGACGACGACAACAACAACAGGTTCAACTTCTATAGTCCAGTCATTTTAACTTTTCACTTGGAACAAATTGCAACAGAATCTATTCCAATGCAGAACATTTCTTTGAAATACAGAAGATCCACCGACCCTTAACCATATTAACGAAAATATACAAGAAGATAGACAAGAAGAGAGAAAACTAGCTGAACAGAGAGGTCTATTAACAAAACGTTTCAGAAAATGGGACAAGTTTATTTTCTAGGGATGCCGGGGCAAAGAAAGTTCAAGCATACAGTTATTAAACACTCGCGAGGGAGATGGTCTGGATATAGTCGCACTCCTCTTGGAGTGGTTCGGGGCAGTCATTTTGGGGTGGGCTATGTGTCTTTGCCCGGGGTACATTGTGGTTCCTTCTGGAGTGAAAATGTAAAAAATAATAATATGTATGAAAAAATAAACATACGCTGTTCGCTCCAAAGGGAGCTATGGTGCGCTCTCGGGGATATGGATCCCGCTTCTGGAGTGACTAGTCTCTTATCTCTCTCTGGGAGGGGTGTGATTGGGGGCCGGAAAGGCTCTTTTCCATTTGGAGTGAAGATTCAGGTGCGCAAGTTAGATCATGGTTGCGGTACAGAATGCAGATTGAAATGGAGGGTAGCTGGGGTTGGTGTCGGGTAAAAATGGCAAAGGTAAAAATGGCAGAGGTAAAAATGGCAGAGGTAAAAATGGCAGAGGTAATAATGGCAGAGTTAAAAATGGCAGGGGTAAAAATGGCAAAGGTAAATATGGCACAGGTAAAAATGGCAGAGGTAAAAATGGCACAGGTAATAATGGCAGGGCTAAAAATGGCAGAGGCAAAAATGGCATAGGTAAAAATGGCAGAGGTAAAAAAATAGCAGAGGTAATAGTAACAGAGGTAAAAATGGCAGAGGTAAAGATCATGACATGCTACATCAACAAGGAAAAGACGAGCCTTTCCGGATCAGTAATAATTATTGACCTTGAATGGACTCCTAGGTCTATACTTTATCGTTGATATGATTAAACTCAAACATTTTCATGCCAAAATGATTTCAATTAGTGAGTGATGAAAGGATTAATGTTGGCCAGTTCGTAAAGTATAACAGCACTTCATCACATACATACCAACCGAATTTTAACACCAATGTGCGCTACAATTAACACGCTGAAATAGACAAGTTCGGGATTTCTTTGAGCCACTTGCAAATCTTGGATAACAGAAAAATAAAACGTTCTGTAATAAAAGTAATTGTTCATATTTCAACATCACAATGGATCCGAATGGATATTGATATGATACATATATAGTTTAATGAAAATTATATTAATAGCAACTAGCGTTCACTTTTTCAGAGCAATACCTCATTGCATTGCAGCTAGTCCAAGTGGATGTCAGGTTCCTAAACTAGTTTCTATGGTAACGGTTACCGCATGAATTATGAAATGTGTAGCGAATCAGGGATTTAAATTTATAGATGTTTCTTAGGTACCATTCTATCAACCTGTTTTGAAGGGGAAATTAACCCTGACAAATTGTTTACTGTTAGATTAGCAGAAAAATATATTCGTAAAGGTTTGCGGGAAACCCATCAAAGATTAAAAAAGTTATTAGAAGTTTGAGTTTTTGATTTGTGACGTCATCTTCTAGCAGCTGCGCCGTATTTTATGCACCAAAAATGTTTACTTTTCATTTTTTTTCAGTGGTTCATGATTGCTAAAAAATCTTTTCAGGAGCTGTTGTGAAATGATTTGTATGTTGATATACTTAAGATACAATGAAAACCATTTTCCTTTTTTTTTTTGAAAATGACATTAAATTCATATGTTTTATTACACCATATATGGGAAAAACTCCTCGTAAATGACCTCACCTTTAAAATGTAAAGTTCTGATAGCTTTTAAAATCTTTGATTGATTCCCTAAAACCCTCATCAATATCATTGTAATTATTTTCTGCTATTTCTACAATAAACTATAATATATGTCAGTGTGAATTCCCCCTTTAATGAATTAAGTATAATACTTGGGATCCAAAGTGTGCTTCAAAATTGAATATTAGAAGAGCGATTTGACATGAGAAGGCCGTGCATGTAAGTCCAGGGGAAAAAAGAAATACCAACTCAAGTGTTATCAATTTGGTACAGAAGATCTACAGTATGATTAAAAAATGTTACCCTTTCCATTAGTCCAACATTATAATTCCAATTTTCTTCTCAGACCCTTTCTTATTTAATCTACTGTACACGGAGAGGCTTTTGGATTTTTTGGCATGGGGGTTTAAGACTGGCCATTATTACCTTTGCCATTTTTACCTCTGCCATTTTTACCTTTGCCATTTTTATCTCTGCCATTTTTACCTCTGCCAATTTTACCTTTGCCTTTTTACCTCTGCTATTTTTACACCGAGCCGCTGGGGTTTAGGGGAGGCAGTCAGACGGCAGGTCCCAAGAAAGTGGCTTCTTTCATCCAAAGTGATATTCATGACTTGAGATGTTTTGCATATTTAATGAGCTTTATGCGGACCAAAACACCTCTTTTCATTCGGTCATTGCTGCTCTAATTGTGCATCGAATTTCATAAATTTTGTATCATTGTAAAGAAGAAGAATCATTCTTTCAGGTCATGTGTTTGAATTTATTCAAAGATTTTGTAATATAAGTTAAAATGTTGATCTAAAATATGCTACAAAATAATTATTTTCACCTGACAAAAGCTGCTATTTTTACACTTTATTTTTGTTTGAGCCCAAATGATTTTTAGATCATGATAAAGCTGAATATGTATGCTTTAAAATGATATAGGTTTCAAAATAAGAATTGGTTTAATCGGGTCAAGATCACACTTTTCATTTGCCAAGTACATAAAGCAGCTTGAAAACAAGAATACTGCACACTGATTGGTCAAAGAGACCACCCATTGGCAAATTCCAACGGTTCCAGTGCCTGGGTTCATGGGAAGGTCACACTTCCCATGTGGTAATCTCCTCAAATACCCCGCGCCTGTTGTTCTGTGAACCTTATCCAGCCAATCAGAACTCTGGATTTCATGCAAGTACAAAATTTCAGAAATCTCGTCTTGTACCTTGGTGGGAAAAGTGTGATCTTGACCCGATTAAAAGGTGCCGCATATCAAGAGTGGCATTGTGAGAAAGTACAGAAGTTCAGCTTTATGGTGATATAGATATCATTGAGGCTCAAAATAAAAAGTTTTGCACAATTTTGCAAAAGAAAACAGAGGAAGAAAATTCAGTTTTGAGGCACATTTTCAGGCCAGAAATTTACTTATTTAACAAAATATTGTATACAAAATAAATGACCAATATGAAAGAGTAACATTTACTCTATCTGGTTAAAACAGGTAAATTCTTAGAGAAAGAAAATCTCACGAATCACGAGATTTTGCAAGGAGGAGGATTCAGCCACGAGATGATTTGGATGAATCTGGCCTTTTTGCTCGTTAGCATAGGGACCTGCGGTCTGACTGGAGGGAAGCAGGCCGCGCTTCCTGGGCTTGGACGGAATATTGGGGGGGGGGGGGGAATTGGGATGGGAGGGTGTTTTACTTCTAATACTCATTTAGTTCAATTGCGTCGCTATAAATTCTATTTTGTTATATCTGTATTTTTTTTCTGCAGACTATGTATTTACATTGTTCTAGATGATTTTAATGTTATATTCTGTATTTTTTGTGTACAATTTTTATATTATGAATAATTATTTGACTTTGTGAACAAAGTTGTTGTTGATATACTATTTCTTGTATGATTTTGAACTGAATGATTTTAATAAATACTATTGCCAAAAAATATCGTAAATAAATAAATAAATTTGTATGGTTAATAAGCATATTGCTACTGTGTATTGTGGCGTTTATTATACACTGGTACGTGACCGGGGAAATTATGAAACTCAACATTTCCCGTTCACATGCAATTATGTCATGTCCAGGCTGAAAAATATACATTTCAATCTATCAGGACTGCAATTTATCATCAATTTTGGCAGGGTAATGTTTATAATGTTGTTTCTTGTTCATGATTTAACAATAACAACAGAATATAAAATACATTTACACAACAAGCAATGCTCAAATTTGTGTGTGTTCACATGTCACACAGGCACTGTGCAAGCACAATGAGTTATGTAAAATGTAATGAAATAGAGCAATTACATTTTATTGAAAATGAATCTAAAACTCAATACCAACATTATAACACCGAATGTTTATAATAATTTGGAAAATAAAGCAAAATAAAGTTAAGCATATCAAAACATGTATAAATTAGTGTTCACATTTGATTTGTCACATCCTGCCACTTCAAATCCAGTTATTTGCATATTTCACAAAAGTAATGAACAAGAAGTTGAAAGCACATATTCCATTCTTTTACCAATGTAGTAACTGCAAACATGCTAGAATTACAACGATAGACTGATATTTTTGTAATAGATACAGGCATAAGTTGGAAAGGACGTAACAGATGTGGCAGGACGTGAGACGTGTGAACGGATACAAAATAGATCGCACAATGTAAATGCACGTAGACCGATTTCCTATAAAGTTACCTGACTGTGTAGCCTTATAAATTGTGCTAATCATGATAGTAATAGATGGATCCATTGTTGAGCGTTATGATTACAGGCTCCGAGCAAAAATGACAGGACGTGACAAAATTGTGAACACAAAACTGTGAACACTGATAAAGTCCTGCACAGCTTCATCAGTGTTAAGGATCGGACAATGATTTATGTTCTATGTAACATTTTTGCATATGTTTGATGAAGCATTTAAAAAAAAATCATAAAACCTCAGAGACTTGATAACACTCAAATGTGAGCAGAAAATGTCACGTCCTGCCATTAGTTTTCAATGTCCTAAAATTCATAATTAAGATGTTTCTGATTATAGTAATAGAATTCATATTTAAGGACAACTCATAATCTAAAAAACAACAACTAAAACTGATGCAAGGGCTAAACAGTGTTAATTTGACAGCTTTAAACATTACATTCCATTTTGAGGTTGCCATCATAAGTGCTCACTTCGGCCACGTTTGAATATGTTTCCACCAAAAGAAAACAGAGAATGAATCCGGTTAAGCTAGAGGAGGTAGGACCTATTGGTTTGAAACTAACAACACTGATAACTATTATCTAACTCATTTATTTTGGGGGCATGGGGCTTCTGAATGGAAAAGTAAAAAGTGGACCCTATCCATGAACAGGGAAAGTCAATGGCAAGTATTAATTATGGGTGTGTAGTACATTTAATATATTTTGCGTGAAATGGAAGTACTAGCAATTATGTTTTTGCAAAATTCTAGATCTGGAAATAAAGAGACGGTCATAGATGCATTCATACAACTTTGTGTGAAAATGAATGGAATGACACACAGACACTGTATAGCATCATTGTCTTCTTATCATGTTGTTTTGACAGAATCAACTTCCACCCGCAATGATACACCAACGACAGCTTCTACGACTTCCAATATATCTGGTACCCCTTAACAAGTATTGGCGCGTGAAACCCTACCCTTAACAAGTAAACAAAAAAGTAAACAAAACGATACTCTTGCCAAGTATTCCCTGAATTGACCCCCTTAAACAAGTACAGCGATATTTTATTGTTATGTCACGGACGTCGGTCGTCGGATTTACCTTCACCTACATCATTGGGTTAAGTACAGCCCCACCTCCTACATCTCGCGCAATTCGTCCCCTGAACACGTAATGTTGACTATTGGGCAAAAAGTCATCCTTTATAAAACATTTTTACACCCTCGCAAATTTATTTGACCCTAAACACGTAGCTCTCCTCGCGAAAATAGATACCTTTTTTTCATTATTTTAGTGTTTTTCACACCCTTATTACGTATACGTACGTAACGTGCCCTATCTTGAAATAGACATCCTTTTTACGTGTTTTTTGGGGTCGCGCATGGTATCCACTCGCCAATGTAAGTGGCCCCCGGGGTCTTCAAGAGAATGCTGGACCGTTTTTCATTCACCCAAGAAAGAACAATATCATCAAACAGAACTACACTGGCACCAATCTTGGAGGCATTTTTTAGAAGCTCTACGAAATAAATCTACATTATTATTGTTAAGATATAGTTTTAAGATGAATGCAGTTTGTGAAATTGATACTCCAAATGTTTAACGATCATGATAACTTATGTTATCAGTTGCATACCGACTGGATTATTTTGAGATATGAAAATGTCTTATTTAACACTCAAGCAAGGTTAATTTCATTGATTATGGTTTTGACATCAAGTTTATCAATTATCATATATTTATTCATTTTTTATATATTATATAGCAAGGATCTCTACCACAATGTTATAAACCAAATATTTCATACTATTTTACTCTGGTTTATGTCTCAACTGCATATCAGAGTTAAAATTTAGGCGCCGCTTTTCCGACGGCGGCGGCGTCAACATCAAATCTTAACCGAAGTTTAAGTTTTAGAAATGACGACATAACTTTGAAAGTATATGAACCTAGTTCATAACACTTAGCCATCAGGGTAATCAAATATTACTTAATATCCTGCATGAATTTCATAACCATGACTAAGGTCAAAGGTCATTTAGCGTCAATGAACTTTGGCCAAGTTGAGGGTATTTATTGAATTACCATTATAACTTTGAATGTTTATATAAATCTGATTAAAAAAAACTTGGACATAAGAGTAATCAAGGATCACTGAACATTCTGTAAGAGTTTCAGGTCACATGACCAATGTCAAAGTTTATTTAAAGGACAAGTCCACCCCAACAAATAGTTGATTTGAATAAAAAAAAGAAAAATCCACCAAACATAACACTGAAAATTTCATCAAACTCGGATGTGAAATGAAAAAGTTAAAGCAGCCATTCTCAATTACTTTTTTTGAAGCGCCACATTTCTTGTTGAGAATCTGTAATGCTCCACTATCCATTACGCAAACCAGCAATGTATCAGAGGAGGGGGTCCAGAGGCCCCTGGTGGGGGTCGAGGGGGCAGAGCCCCAGAAGTTTTGGAATATGAGGCCTTTTAAATTGCCAAGAGGGGCTCTAATTAATATCAACAGAAGAAATACAAATGCCAACAAACTACCCAATATTAAAAGATAAATTACCAGTGACTTTTTCACAACATAGCAATGATACCACTAGTTCAAACTGTTTTGCACCAGATCTATTGGCTGAAGCAAGTGGCGTAATAAGTAAAAAAATGAGGGGGCTAGATATGGCGGCTGAAGCAAAAATATTGAACTTTTCAATACAAAAATCTATATTTTGACGATATTAAGAAAATAATACAATGTTCCACTCTTTCCCTTTCCTTTTTTTTCCTTTTCTCCTTTTTTTTCTTGGCCGTGAAACACTTGGGGGGCCCCCAATCCCCACCCCCATCTGTAGACCTACGTCAGTGGCTGAAGTTACGTTCCCCGATTTTGCAAGGGCTGAAAATTAGGCGTTGCACTGCACTAACGCCCCAAACTGCCACTCTCTCTCTCTCTCTCTCTACAACTCGTGTAAGTAAGAGTGATGACGTGCATGCAGGCAATCACGGCAGGCAATACATCTGAGCATACATGTATTTCACTTTTACAACTTCGGATTTTAATCGGCTCCGGAAGCAAAGTTTCTGCTTGTTATGTCCCAAATTCATAATCTTTTATGATCAGGATGTACTTTGAATATCATATTATTTGATGTTTAATTCTTAACCAAAACGTATACTCTGGAAATGCATAATTTCTCGCCATTGAAAGAGAAATCCTACAAACGGGGTTTTCAAATCACTTGTGTGGCACATAAATTTTGTACAGCATAGAATAAATAAAAAGGAGAACACCATCGATCCTCCATATTTAACGAGTGCTAAATTGGACAAAATTTGAGGAAATAAATTAGCAATTAAGTGTCAAGTAAAGAGTTTTTGTTTTCTCTTTGTATTAATAATCACCAAATCCTTATTTTCAGGTTACTGGTAGATACATTTTTTCTCACCAATTTTTCCTTATTTTTACTCTTTTTTTTAATACCGGCTCCCAAGCGCCACTCCGCAAGGCTCGGTGCGCCACAAATGGCGCGCGCGCCACCATTTGAGAATCCCTGAGTTAAAGTTTTGCTTAATTTCACAAAAAAGTTATATGCACATCCTGGTCGGTATGCAAATGAGAAGACTGATGACATCATCCACTCACTATTTCTTTTGTATTGTATTACATGGAATACGAAATATTCTAATTTTCTCCTCATTGTCAAGTGAAACAACAATAATTTCTCCCTGAACATATGGAATTAGCATTTATTAATACTATATCAGTGACTATATGGTTCAGTCAAGTTGGTCCATATCCCTTTGCGTGCGACGGGCTTCCACAGAAGCACAGCGAGTCGTTCACTTAGCTAAGACGGGCTTCTACAGAAGCCGAGATTTGTTTGGTTTAATTCGATGAAGTTTTTCAGCTTTTTCGTAATTGTTATGTACTAAAACCTCTGCCACTATTTCCTTTGTAAACCTATTTCGATAACAGAATGAAAAAAAATACACAGCTACGTGGGAAAAAATCGCGAAAATAGGATATCATTTCAACTTTACCCGATTTTTTCGTTGGAGTCAGACGGGGACGAAAAATTCTGTGACGAGCACGTACGCGCGCGCTCAAGGCCTGATCACGTGATTTGTTCTGATCACGTGATTGGAACCATATCGTTGTTCTGATAGCTAACATTTTTCTGCAAGATCGTCATGTAATAAGCTACGCGTTTGTTCACCATTCTCGTCTTATTATTTGTTCCATCAAGGAGATATCACTCTAGAATGATATCTCCTTGGTTTCATCGATTGTATTTTCAGAAAAAAAAAAGCTTTTAATTACAAAAGTTTTGTTCTGAAAAAAGGAGAAAAGAAAGCAGTCTAGCACACCATTCATCTTACGCTCTTTTCAAAAGGGAAAAATCCATGTAGTTCATGATATCGGCACTACCCGAACAAAAGAATGTCAGGGCGGCCACTCAAACAAATTCCTTCCAAAAAGAGCAGGATACAGATGGTCAGTGCCCCGAACCAAAGGAAGATTAGTTTTTATCGGCAGGATGACCTATTCAATGCTTTTCGTACTTAGCAATACAAAAGCTTTAATGAATACTTTTTTTTCGACCAACATACCGTATCTAAAAAAAAATTTGTCTCATTTACCGACAACACAGGTGCTTATGACATTCGTCAGTGATTCATATTGCATAAAAGCCCTTCCCCTGGGTAATGATGCATATAAGGATGGAAGAAGAATCATTTAGGGAAATTATAAAAAAAATGTTCAGATGTCACGGAGAATGAGAGACAGCGATAAAAGGGGAATAGACAAGTGCGCTTTTGCTAAAATTCCATATATATCTACTTAAACGAATTTTGTAAGATTAATTAAAAAAAACTCCCACAACTTTTGTTCGGTCCTCAGACCCAGGGGCGGATCCAGCTTTTTATAAAGGGGGGGGGTTGGGGTGGTATGCGAGGGAGCGTAGCGACCGAGTCCAAGCGAGCGGAGCGAGCGAGGGGGGAGGGTGTGGGAGGGGGGTGTCCCCCTCCCACAGTAGGGAAAATTTTTGAAAATCTGTGTGTGAAATAAAATTACAAGTTTTAAAAAAAAGATAAGATTTAAAAAAATGGTCCCCGGATTTTTTTTTTGGGGGGTTGCAACCCCCCCAACCCCCCCTCTAGATCCGCTTCTGAGACCCTTGTCAAACTGATGACTTTTTATTATTATTCTTGTTTGACTTAGCCTCCCCCCAGATGAAAATGTTCTGACCTACACTCAAATATTGCGTGCTTGTCTCCTCTTTCCGATTTTCTGTTTTTAATTGCGAGTAACGCGGTAGAAAAGTTTAGAATAAAGACTGTCCTGGCCACTTTTTCCCCGTTACGACAAAATAAAATAGAAATAGATTTATGTTATACAGGGACAGCAACGTTTTTCCATGGTGCAGGGGTTGAGCTGTGGGACGGGGGTGAATCGGCAAAAAAAATCACAATTTTTTAATTCATGTCAATTTACATAATGAATTTATAATAGGTTAGGATTTAGAACCACTTCATCTTATTCTCCTTTTCTCTCCCAGATGAAAACGTTTGCATTGAAAAGTTGATGGAAACATAATCACTTCAAATGATAAAACCATTAATGAACTAAAAGTTTCGTCGCCCGAAATGGAGGAAATAGAATGATAAATTATAGGATGAGAAATTACGTTAAAGTACCCACTATAAAGAAAACACGTTTGTCTGGCGTGTCCCAAGCACAGAACCCTCTCAATCCTACAGACTTTTATTCATGTGTGACCTACACCCCCCCCCCAAAAAAAAAAAAAAGGTGCTGATACCGACTCAAATATTATTGATTTTTTTCTACTTTTTCGCCAATTTCTTTCTTCTTTTTTAACCGGCAAATGGCGTGGTAGAAAGATTCATCCAACCCATTTTTGTTTCCGTTACTGTAAACGAATATTTGGGGCGCTAACCCTGGTTAGCATCAAAACCAAAATATCTGATTTTTTAAATAAAAACATGGGCCACTGAGCCTTGTTGATAATGGAGGGATTGAGCTGAATGTGGGAGGAAGTGGACCGGCCCCCAAAAAATCACAAATTTATATAGACTTCGGATTTTTTGTACATGTTTGCTGAAAGGGGTGAGGAATTAAACTTCCTACCAACTCCGCCTCCTTTGTACTATTAGATTGAACGATTAAAACGATAGAGACAAACATGAATTCCAACTCTTATGACTGGTTTTTTTAATGATTTATTTATTACTTTGTTTTCGGTTGTGATATCAAGGATACAAATTAAAAATAGAACAAAACGAAAGAACAAATAAAAAAAAACACTTCTGATTGCGGATGCTATAATTTATTCAAGAAAAATACTTTCTCTTACTTTCAGTAATTTGTAGCATGGCTCTTTTTGAGGGAAAAGTAGGATAAAGAAAGAACGTAGAAAGTGACAAGGAGAGAGTTGGGGAGGTATGATTTCAGACTTACAATTTTATCTTATTGCTCTTATTTTTGTCTTCTATTTCAAAGGAAATAAACAGAAAATAAAGCAATTTAGAACACCGTTTATCCTCTGCTCTTTTGAAAATGAAAACGTCCATGTAGTTCTTGATCTCGGCACTCCCCAAACAAAAGAAGGTCATGGCGGACGCTCAAACAAATTCCTTATAAAAAGGGCAGGGGACAAATAGCCAACGCCTTGAATAAAAGGAAGATTAGTATATTTCGTCAGGATGACCTACTGAATGCTTTTCGTATTTAGCAATACAAAAAGCTTTTAGGAATACTGCTTTTCATATTACGACAGGAACATCAAAAAAGGAAATGTTTACTCATTTATTGACAAAACATGCAGGCGCTTTAGACATGGCGAGAACATTTTCTTCTTGAGCATGACAGTGCTTTCTTCATAAAACATACAATTCCCCCTGGGTGATGATACACATATAGGGATGGCAGAAGATGCAAGTGAGATTCAGAAAAAAAATACAAATCGAGATACATGTATAGGAGAATGATAAAACAACAGAAAGGATGAGAGGGAAAAAGAGGAAATAGACCCAAAAGGTATAATGTCAACCATAATGTGCGTTTTTGTTATTGCATGAATATTTACTGATAAAGAATTATAGATTACTAGTCCCCCACCTCAGTTTGTAATTCACGTAATTTTATATAATGAATTTGTCATGTTAGGTTTTGGAAGCTCTTCATCTCATTCTCTCTTTCTCTCCCAGGTGAAAATGTTTGCACTCAAAATTCGACAAAAGCATAATCAGTTCAAATGCTAAAACTAATAATGAACTAAAAGTTTCCTCGCCGGAAATTGAGGAAATAGAATGAGAATTTACATTGAAAAATCCACCTAAAAAAAATGCGTTTGTTTGGCGGGTCCCGACAAACCCCTCTCAATCTTTCACCTACCCCCCCCCCCTCCCTAAAAAATGTTATTAATTTTCTTTCTTTTTTCACCAGTTTCTTTTTTCTCTTTTGTTTTTCTGGCGAATAGCGTATAGATAAGGATCCATATAAAGAAAAAACAGACAGGTTTACTTTATATTTTCTTTACGGCAAACGTACTTTTTGGGCGCTTACCCTGGTGAGCATTAACACCAACATATTTGAAAAAAGATGTATAAATAACAGGGGCCGCTGAGCGTTTTAGATAATAGAGGGGTTGAGCTGAATGTGGGAGGGGGTGATCCGGCTAGAAAAATCAACAAATTATGGATTTCGCGTTTTTGTATACGTTTGCTGAATGGGGGAGGGGTGGACTGACGCCTCCTACCGACTCCAACGCTTCTGTACTATTTAATTGAACGATTAAAAAGATAGAGACAAAATGGGATACAAATCTTTCATGATTTTCTTTATTACTTTTGTTTTCGGTTGTGAAAAAACACAGAACGGTTAAAAAATGAAAAACATGAACGAACAAAATAAACCGCTTTTAATTTAGATGCTACAATTTCATTAGATAAAAATAATTCATTTTCTCTCATTGTGACGAACAGTAATCGGTAGCATAATTATTTTGGAGGGAAAAGGGAGATAGAAAATGAAACGTAGAACGAGACTACGAGAGCGTTGGGAGGTATGATTTCAGATCCACTATTTGAGTCACATTTATCCCCTTCACTCTTTTAAAATTGCAACAGGAAAACAAATCGAATACTGGTATGCAATCTTCAGGAACAAAATTATTTTTTATTACAAACTATAATTTATGAAAAGGAGATACCAAAGGCGATTTTTAGCGAAATATTGAGGCCACCGTCTTGAAGCCTAGAAGCCAAAAATCACAAAATAGTTTCGGACATTCGTTGCGCAGTGTTAAATCATCTTCATCGTACTTGCAAGGGAATATTTACCCTTTTTTATTCATTCTGGAAAATAAAGGTATTTGGTATGCTGTGATTTCACCCAAAACGGATTATCGTCGTACACTTTGCAAATGATTTCTATACAAGGAGGTATAGAGACCATTCACAAGTAGCGTGACAATAGGCAATGAAAAAAGCAGTAGAGCATACAACAAAGCGGTATCGATCGAACCCGACCTGTCCGCGCGTGCTGATTGCCCTTACGCACTTTTGTACACAGTGCCTATTGACTTGGGAAAAAGCGAAGATTTGACAAAATAACACGACCCTTTCCTCGTAAATTTCTTAACTATTCTGTCGATTTGAGAAACGAAACCTCTATTTCTAGAAAGAAAAATGTCTGATCTTTCATCTTTACATTTACTAAAAATCCTAAAAATACATCAGTTTTGCGCAATTAGCACTTGATTCGGAAAACACCGTCACAGAACCAAATACCAGCAAAAGCCAAAAACGGCTCCGCCGCAGGGAGAGGTATTCGGATTCGCGGGCCTGCACGCAAAGGGATATTGTCAAATTTGTAAAAAATGAAATATTGTATAATTCAAACAATAAAAAACGAAAGAAATAGTGAGTGAGGGACATCATCGACTGTCTCATTTGCATGTCACTGAGTTGTGCACATCACTGTTTTTTGAAAAATAAGCGAAACTTTAAAATGCCATAACTTTCTTATTTTACATTCGATTTTGATAAGTGGAGCATTAAAATAACTGTAATATAATAGTATAATACGGTATGTATTTAAGGACTATGATTACTATTGTAATCAGTTGCAAACCGACTGGATTCTTTTAAAGTGATTATAATTCCGAGTCTTATTTGACCGACTGGCCCAAGCAATGTTTATTTCATTGATCGGGTCTGGTGTTGATTGCGTGGGTGCGTCGTGGTCTAGTGGTTCTGACTCTCGCCTTTCAAACGGAGGGTCGTGGGTTCGAACCTTAGCCATGGCGTGTTTTCCTTCGACAATAAATTTAGCCACACTGTGCTGCACTCGACCCAGGTGAGGTAAATGGGTACCGGCAGGAAGTAATTCCTCAAAAAGCTGTGCGCACCAGAATCGGTAGACTAGCTTAGCCGGGGTAATATAGGAGCGCCTTGAGCACCTAGCAAGGTGGATACGTGCGCTATACAAATCCTATATTTTTCATTAATTATTATCAAGATGCAAGATGCGTACCGTCCGTCACGGCATCGGGTGGGCACCAGCAAATATTTTACTGTTATCAGTTGCAAACCAACTGGATTGCCAGGTATACTGACCTAATAGAGACATTTTAAGGACAGTGCCATTAAACAGATATGTATCTCATTGATCAAATAGTAATAGTCACATGCAAATGAGAGAATCGATGATGTCCCTCACTCACTACTTCTTTTGCTTTGTATTGTTAGAATTATACAATATTTCAATTCTTACAGATTTGACAACAAGGTCCAACTTGAATGGACCATAACATATTATGGTAATGGTAATTCCACATGTTTAGATAGAAAAAAAAAAGTTTCGCAGAACAATAAGGAAAAAATTAGAATATTTCATATATCATATAATAAAACACATAAGAAATAGTGAGTGAGTGATGTCATCAGCTCCCTCATTTGCATACTGACGGGGATGTGCATATAAGTGTTTTGTGAAATTAAGCAAAACTTAAAAATGGCATTACTTTGTTATTTTACATCCCATTTTGATGAAATGTTCAGTGTTATGCTTGTCGGACTTTTCTCTCTTTATTCAAATCCACTTTTTGTTGGAGTGGACTTCATATTACGTTCCACACTGAGAACACACCGTAGCACACACTGTGGGACATTGTGTTCTTTGCAATAAGGTCACACTACTTTTGCACAATTATTGCGTTGTTCTTTTCATATTATTTGATATCATATTGTCATTACTTGTCAGAATCAACTTCCACCCAGGACGACACGACAACAACTACTACTACACTCTCCACCAATGCCGCTGACTTTGGTAAGACAGCATTCCTCTCTCATTCTCTCTCATGCAATTTCCTTCCCTTTACTAATAACAGAACAAAAAATACATGATTTTGTATAATCCTCAAATCCTTATACTCAACGGCAAGTGATAATATAATAACGATCATGTAGTTTATTTGGTAACTTATGAGTGAAAATTTTGCAAAAACTGTAGATCTGGAAATCAAGTAATAACTTTGCGTTGAAAATAAGGGAATGACCCCTGCTGGAAAGAACACACCTTCACACAGTCCGATCCCATTGTGAATATTTCATATAGTGGACTATGAAATGAAATGGTCAAATTTAAAGGTCAAGTCCACCTCAGGAAAATGTGGATTTGAATCAATATGAAAAATCAGACAAGCATAAAGCTAAAAAATTATCAAAATCGGATGTAAAGTAAGAAAGTTATGACATTTTATAGTCATTTCACAAAATTTCATTTCACATTTCCCGAAATTTCATTTCGCATTTCACAAAATAGTTATATGCAGTAGCGTACCGTTACCCGGAGGAGACAAAGCATTGGGGGGGGGGGGGGGGGCACTGCATTGTCCGTGAACAATGCTGTGCCCCCCCCAATGCTTTGTCTCCTCCGGGTCACGGTCCGCCACTGGTTATATGTATAATTTAGTCACATGCAAATGAGATAATTGATGATGTCCCTCACTCACTACTTCTTTTGCTTTGTATTGTTAGAATTATACAATATTTCAATTCTTACAGATTTGACAACAAGGTCCAACTTGAATGAACCATAACATATTATGGTAATGGTAATTCCACATGTTTAGGGAGAAAAAAAACTTCGTTTCGCAAGACAACAAGGAGAAAATTAGAATATTTCATATTTCATAATACAAAATAAATAGTGAGTGAGTGATATCATCACGTCCCTCATTTTCATACTGACTGGGATGTGCATATAAGTGTTTTGTGAAATTAAGCAAAACTTAAAAATGTCATTACTTTGTTATTTTACATCCCATTTTGATGAAATTTTCAGTGTTATGCTTGTTGGACTTTCCTCTTTTTATTCAAATCAACTTTTTGTTGGAGTGGACTTCATATTACGTTCCACACTGAGAACACACCGTGGCACACACTGTTGTACATTGTGCTCTTTGCAATAAGTCACACTACTCTTGCATCATTATTATTGTGTTGATCTTTTTATATTATTTGATATTATATCATTATTTGTCAGAATCAACTTCCACCCAAGACGACACGACAACAACAACTGATTCTACTACTACACTCTCTACCACTGCCGCCAACTCTGGTAAGACAGCATTCCTCTCTCATGCAATCTCATTCCCTTTACTAATAACAGAACAAAAATTACATGATTTTGTATAATCCTCAAATCCTTAAACTCAACGGCAAGTGATAATATAATTATGATTATGTAGTTTTTTTTGTAACATTTGCGTGAAAATTTTGCACAAACTGTAGATCTGGAAATCAAGTAATAACTTTGCGTGGAAAATAAGGGAATGACCCCTGCTGGAAAGAACACACCTTCACACAGTGCGATCCTATTGTGAATATTTCACATAGTGGACTATGAAATGAAATGGTCAAATTTAAAGGTCAAGTCCACCTCAGGAAAATGTGGATTTGAATCAATATGAAAAATCAGACAAGCATAAAGCTAAAATATTATCAAAATCGGATGTAAAGTAAGAAAGTTATGACATTGTAAAGTTCCGCTTATTTTTCACGAAATATTTATAGTCACATGCAAATGAGAGAATCGATGATGTCCCTCACTCACTACTTCTTTTGCTTTGTATTGTTAGAATTATACAATATTTCAATTCTTACAGATTTGACAACAAGGTCCAACTTGAATGAACCATAACATATTATGGTAATGGTAATTCCACATGTTTAGGGAGAAAAAAAACCGTTTCGCAGAACAATAAGGAAAAAATTAGAATATTTCATATTTCATAATACAAAATAAATAGTGAGTGAGTGATGATATCATCACTTCCCTCATTTTCATACTGACTGGGATGTGCATATAACTGTTTTATGAAATTAAGCAAAACTTAAAAATGTCATAACTTTTTTATTTTAAATCCGATTTTGATGAAATTTTCAGTGTTATGCTTGTTGGACTTTTTCTCTATTTATTCAAATCAACTTTTTTGTTGGGGTGGACTTCATATTACGTTCCACACTGAGAGCACACTGTGGCACACACTGTGGGACATTGTGTTCTTTGCAATAGGGTCACACTACTCTTGCACAATTATTGCGTTGTTCTTTTCATATTATTTGATATTATATCATTATTTTTCAGAATTAACTTCCACCCAACATGCCCAAGACGACACGACAACAACAACGGATTCTACTACTACACTCTCTACGACTGCCGCCAACTCTGGTAAGACAGCATTCCTCTCTCATTCTCTCTCATGCAATTCCTTCCCTTAACTTATAACGGAACAAAATTTACATGATTTGGTATAATCCTCAAATCCTTAAACTCAACGGCATGTGATATTATAATTACGATTATTTAGTTTATTTGGTAACTTATGCGTGAAAATTTTGCAAAAACTTTAGACCTGGAAATCAAGTAATAACTTTGCGTGGAAAATAAGGGAATGACCCCTGCTGGAAAGAACACATACAGTGTCACACTGTGCGATCCCATTGTGAATATTTCATATAGTGGACTATGAAATGAAATGGTCAAATTTAAAGGTCAAGTCCACTTCGGGAAAATGTTGATTTGAATCAATAGTGAAACATCAGACAAGCATAATGCTAAAAATTTCATCAAAATCGGATGTAAAGTAAGAAAGTTATGACATTGTAAAGTTCCGCTTATTTTTCACGAAATAGTTATAGTCACATGCAAATGAGAGAATCGATGATGACCCTCACTCACTACTTCTTTTTCTTTGTATTGTTAGAATTATACAATATTTCAATTCTTACAGATTTGACAACAAGGTCCAACTTGAATGAACCATAACATATTATGGTAATGGTAATTCCACATGTTTAGGAAGAAAAACAAAACTTTTCGCAGAACAATAAGGAGAAAATTAGAATATTTCATATTTCATATAATAAAACACAAAAGAAATAGTGAGTGAGTGATGTCATCAGTTCCCTCATTTGCATACTGATGGGGATTTGCATATAAGTGTATTGTGAAATCAAGCAAAACTTAAAAATGTCATTTCTTTGTTATTTTACATCCCATTTTGATGAAATTTTCAGTGTTATGCTTGTCGGACTTTTCTCTCTTTATTCAAATCAACTTTTTGTTGGAGTGGACTTCATATTACGTTCCACACTGAGAACACATCGTAGCACACACTGTGGGACATTGTGTTCTTTGCAATAAGGTCACACTACTGTTGCACAATTGTTGCGTTGTTCTTTTCATATTATTTGATATCATATTGTCATTACTTGTCAGAATCAATTTCCACCCAGGACGACACGACAACAACTACTACTACACTCTCTACCAATGCCGCTGACTCTGGTAAGACAGCATTCCTCTCTCATTCTATGTCGTGTGCACTTCTCCCCTTTTTCCTAATGAAATAATACACTGCAAAAACTCTAGTATTGATTTAACGACAGCCCGGAATCTATATAGGTCCACACCAGAGAAGTGTTAAACAACGCCAGTTTCGTTTTGGTCTAACACCAGATAGGTGTTTATACAACACCAATTAGTATTAACACAGCATCGGTTTGATTCCAAACTGGTGTTGTTTCAATACTTCTCTTGTGTGGACATATATAGATTGCGGGCTGGTGGTAAATCACCACCGGAGTTTTTGCAGTGTAAAAAAAAGGCAATTTGGTATCACTCAATGGCAAGTAATGATAATGATTGTTTAGGAAGGTTATGCTTTACAATGAAATGAAATAATTATTTCGTAAAAAAAGACTCTTGGTCTAGAAATCAAGTAATAGATATAGTTGCATACATATCCATATGTGAAAAATAATTAAATGGTCCTTGCTGGAAAAAACAGTGTCATTGTGATCACACTGCAGTGTTTTCACATTTTCGTCTATTTGAAAATATACACACTTTTAAAATGCTCAAATTCAACAGTGTGAATATATTTTGCACTGAGGACACCTCGACAATGGGACTGTTCACAGCGTGTTTACATTGGGGACCATTAGAAAATATACACACTGTAAAATGCGCAAATTCAACAGTGTGAAGATAATTTATGTTCACACTTTATCTCTCTTTCCTCCCTCCTCTCCTCTCTCTCTCTCTCTCTCTCTCTCCGTCTCTCTATCTCATTTTCGCTCCTCCTAATTTCTACTTTCCCTCAGTGGATGCCGGACCGTTTTTTTTATTTACCCAAACAAAAACACCGTTATCTCGTTCAGAATGCTTTTTCAGAGCACTACGATATAGATGTACATGCTTATGTTTTAATAGAGCAGTAAAAATGAATATGATAAAAGAATACAACACTCCTAATAATATTATGTAATGACCAAGGTAATATTTGTTGGAAACCGACTGGCATGGTATAAAGATAAGTTTAGTTTTAGAAACCACAACGTATAACAACATGATGTCTTGTGGTTATCTCGTGGATAAGGAAAAAACACCCACCGAATTGCCAATATTTGATAACTTTTGCGAGAAAATTTTGCAAAAAAATTTGATCTTAGAATCAAGTAATAACTTTGCGTGGAAAATAAGGGAATGACCCCTGCTGGAAAAAACACATAGAGTGTCGCACTGTGCGATCACAGTCTTGACAGTGTGAATATTTCACATGATGGACTATGAAATGAAAAGGTAAAATTTAACTGTGTGTATGTGATTTCACATTATGTTCCACACTGATAACACACCGTGGCACACACTGTGGGACATTGTGCTCTTTGCAATAAGTCACACTACTCTTGCATCATTATTATTGTGTTGATCTTTTCATATTATTCGATATTATATCATTATTTGTCAGAATCAACTTCCACCCAAGACGACACGACAACAGCAACTGATTCTACTACTACACTCTCTACCACTGCCGCCAACTCTGGTAAGACAGCATTCCTCTCTCATGAAATCTCCTTCCCTTTACTAATAACAGAACAAAAAATACATGATTTGGTATAATCCTCAAATCCTTAAACTCAACGGCAGGTGATAATATAATCATGATTATGTAGTTTTTTTTTGTAACTTTTACGTGAAAATTTTGCAAAAACTGTAGATCTGGAAATCAAGTAATAACTTTGCGTGGAAAATAAGGGAATGACCCCTGCTGGAAAGAACACATCTTCACACAGTGCGATAACAGTGTGAATATTTCATATAGTGGACTATGAAATGAAATGGTCAAATTTAAAGGTCAAGTCCACCTCAGGAAAATGTTGATTTGAATCAATAGTGAAAAATCATACAAGCATAAAGCTAAAAAAAAATATCAAAATCGGATGTAAAGTAAGAAAGTTATGACATTGTAAAGTTCCGTTTATTTTTCACGAATAGTTATAGTCACATGCAAATGAGAGAATCGATGATGTCCCTCACTCACTACTTCTTTTGCTTTGTATTGTTAGAATTATACAATATTTCAATTCTTACAGATTTGACAACAAGGTCCAACTTGAATGAACCATAACATATTATGGTAATGGTAATTCCACATGTTTAGATAGAAAAAAAAACGTTTCGCAGAACAATAAGGAGAAAATTAGAATATTTCATATTTCATATAATAAAACACAAAATAAATAGTGAGTGAGTGATGTCATCAGCTCCCTCATTTGCATACTGACGGGGATGTGCATATAAGTGTTTTGTGAAATTAAGCAAAACTTTAAAATGTCATTACTTTGTTATTTTACATCCCATTTTGATGAAATTTTCAGTGTTATTCTTGTTGGACTTTTTCTCTTTTTATTCAAATCCACTTTTTGTTGGAGTGGACTTCATATTACGTTCCACAATGACAACACACCGTAGCACACACTGTGGGACATGGGTGTTGATCACGGGGGGGGGGGGATGGGGGGATATATCCCCCCCAATATTTCAAGTGGGGGGATGGCCTGTATTATCATCCCCCAATAATTTAGGGTAGAAAATTTATAATAATGATGATGAAAAAATGTAATATATAATTATAGTGATGATTATAGTATGCCATCAGTCGGTTTGTTTCCCTCGCAATTTGTGTATATTGTTATTAAATAAAAACATTCTTTTCCAGGACTTTTAAACAGATGGGTGGAGGTTCAACATGAAAAAGAATGAAATGTTTACGTATATAATATTTTTTAACACATGACATAAAGGACCCCGACGAAAAACAACTTTTGTTGATAGGGTGTTCCATACCACCAGTGGTAATATGATCATATTTTTACAATTTTTAATAAGTGAAATCAATTCAATTGATGATTATTCTTTCTGAAACCATTCATTTAATGGTTTCAGAAAGAATAATCATTCATTTCTCTCTAAAGCGTATCTTCGGATATAAACATCGGATTTTTCCCCCATGTTATTCTTGTTATTGTTATGGACTTGAATAACTAAACTTGATTGGCTCTTTCTTATTTTGGCAAAAAGAAATCTCTTTTGAGTTTGAAAAGGGATGACAGTTTTGTATTCTATATGAGCACACTCATGCGGTACGTAAATTTCATTTTAACACATATATTAGCTGATATTACACACTCAGATGGTTCAAGAAAATGTTGGAGAAATATCATAACATGACAGTTGAGTTTTGATTGTTTTTATTTTTTTTGTGTTTTATGCACTTATAAAGCATTTAAAACATGTTAAAATCCAGGGTTAAAAACGTCTAAGGAATGACGGTAAGCCCGATGGCGCACGATAAGCCACACAGTTTGTAATTTGTGCTAGTTTTAATTTGTCCGAATCTGCATTTTATCATCATGCATTAAGAAGAAAAAAGATATCGCCAGTCGGGTTAGATTTAAGAGAGAAGTTGTATACATCATGTCCAATAAACAGATCACTTTGTACATGGTCCAGACAATTTTTGTCATTTTTTCTTTCGTATGAGTTTATAATAGGCTTACTTGTAACACAAATTGAATTTTCAAAAAAAAATTATAAGTACAGTACACTGCAATAATGAAAATTTTTCCAAGAACACAGTGGCGTAACTACGGGGGGGGGGGGGGGGCATGGGGGCAAGTGCCCCCCATCGGCTGGCAAAAAAAAACGGGGAAGAGGAGAAAGGAAGAGAAACGTAGTGGGAATGAAGAAATTATTGTTCATTATAATGTTATATTATAATAATGTTATGTTATAATACATAAGAAACATTTTTTCATAACTTTATTTTGCTCAGGCCTAGATTTCTTCATTGTTCCCGGTACTCGCATTGTCTGTTTAATGTTTTTAAGTCAATATACACCAAATATATTTCCTCGCACTTCGACTTATTATTGTTTTATGTAGTGACATATGGTTCTTTTTCATGACTACTTAAAGTGATTGCCCCATTTTAAGGTGTTAATATAAAAAATTTCCTGTCCGTGCTTACGTTCGCACTAGTAGATTGGTGAGATATGACTGCTCTTCATGAATTCCTAAAAATCAGTCCTTAAAATGTCCCTTTTTCTGATCTGAATATCAAAATTTTTCGATCGCATCATTTGTTCAGTGAAATACGTATCGTATGGTCTTAGTGAATTCTTACAAACAGGCCTTAGAATGCCTCTCTTCAGTTCTGAATATCCTAAATTTTCAGCTCGCGCTTCGCGCTCGCAATATTTGATGAGTGAGATGCGTATTATCATGATTACAATGACTACAAAAAGTGCTTCATGTGTTTAGATGTAGCAAAATCAGCAAGCGTTTTGCACTCGCATTAGATGACTATGGTGAGATATGTATACTCTTAATGGATTCCTAAAATATAGTCCTTAACATGTCCTTGTTTGGGGTAAATATTTAAAATAATTTCAGCTCGCGCTTCGCGCTCGCATTGTTTGTTTAGCGAGACAGGTATGTATCATGATTACAAAAATTTGCTTATAATGTCCTTTTTTTTTCAGCTCGCACTTTGCGCTCGCATTATTTGAGCAGTGAGATACATATCGGTTTAATGGCACTGTCCTTAAAATGTCCCTATTAGGTCAGTATACCTGGCAACTGAACGCGCTTCGCGCGCTCACTAATATAAGTGACTCAAAAATTTTGCTGGTACCCCCCCTATGCCGTGACTCACGGTACGCCACTGCAAGAACACCATGCATATCAACCACTCCCAAATGTCCTAACTTGTGATTTTAGTGGGGGTAATGTTGAAAGATCCACAAGAACATTTGTGTCAATTTGTGTCAATCATCCCCCCCAACCAAAAATACCGATCGACACCCATGCTGTGGGACATTGTGTTCTTTGCAATAAGGTCACACTACTCTTGCACAATTATTGCGTTGTTCTTCTCATACTATTTGATATTATATCATTATTTGTCAGAATCAACTTCCACCCAGGAAGACATGACAACAACAACTACTACACTCTCTACCACTGCTGCTGACTCTGGTAAGACAACATTCCTCTCCCATTCTCTGTCGTGAGAACTCCTCCAATTTACCCTAATGAAATAATACGCTGCAAAAACTTTGGTGTTGATTTAATACCAGCCCAGAATCTATATATTTCCACACCAGAGAAGTGTTAAACAACCCCAGTTTCGTTTTGGTCTAACACCAGATAGGTGTTTATACAACACCAATTAGTGTTAACACAGCATCGGTTTGATTCCAAACTAGTGTTGTTGCAATGCTTCTCTAGTGTGGACATATATAGATTCCGGGCTGGTGTTAAATCAACACCGGAGTTTTTGCAGTGTAAAAATAAGGCAATTCGGTATCACTCAAGGGCAAGTATATGATAATGATTGTTTAGGTAGGTTATGCTTGACAATGAAATGAAAATATTATAATAAAAAAACTCTAGGTCTAGAAATCAAGTAGTGGATATAGATGCATACATAACCATATGTGAAAAATAATTGAATGGCCCTTGCTGGAAAGAACACATTGTCATTATGACAATGTTTTCACATTTTCGTCTATTTGAAAATATGCACACTTTTAAAACGCTCAAATTCAACAGTGAGAAGATATTTTACACTGAGGACACCTCGACAGTGGGACTGTTCACAGCGTGTTCACATTGGGGACCATTAGAAAATATACACTGCAAAAACGCCGGTGTTCATTTAACACCAGTCCGGAATCTATATATGTCCACACCAGAGAAGTATTGAAACAACACCAGTTTTTAATCAAACTGATGCTGTTTAAAAACCAATTGGTGTTGTATAAACACCTATCTGGTGTTAGACCAAAACCAAACTGGTGTTGTTTAACGCTTCTCTGGTGTGGACATATATAGATTCCTGGCTGGAGTTTTTTCAGTGTACACACTGTAAAATGCGCAAATTCAACAGTTTGAAGATATGTTCACACACTTACGACTGTTCGCGATCCGATTTTGGAACAAATCGCATTTTGCTCATTTTTTGAAGATATGAAGGGAACATATAATTTTATTTGAGGTTAAAATTAATTGAAATAATAATATTATAACCATTTTGAAAGATTGCAAGCCCTTATTGTGGAGTAAAGTCCAAATTAGTTTCAAATCGTAGCCAATCGTAAGACTACTATGACGTAATTACAACTAGATATTAAATTCGCTTTTATTCTAAGAAGGATGATAGCATAGTCACAAATTTGATCATAGGTATTTGTACGATGATTTAGAACATTACACAGTAAGATATTCCAAGTCTCAATATTAGCATCAAATTCGACTACATTTTATCCTGAAATCGGGTCGCAGACCAGTCGTAAGGTGTGCGGTCGCCTTAATGCCTTGCGTCAATACCAGAGAAGCTATAAATGAGGTAGGTTCTTTGAAAGAACAACTTAATAATTAGTATCGATAATGCAATGTGGAAATATAGATTCTAGAAAATATCATAAATACAAATGTCATTATCCTCTATTGAATAAATTCAGCGTGCAAAAAACGATGTAGATCAAACCTCGGGTAATGTCGTCAACTGAAAACCCAATATTTTACTTACTTTATGCAAATGATATGAGTTTAACGTATTTTGGATTGATTCGTTTCTGCATTAAAATCAATTTCAGACGAAAAGATCACCACGGAAGGATCCACCAATCCACAATATCCTCCTGCTCGTAAGTATAACTTATAACGTCATGAATGTAAAGGGAATTAAGATTATGTTTGGCACACGGCTCGCGGTCTAATGCCCGGGCTTATGCCAATTTGTCCAATAACCAAATCGACTACTATAATTGGTGTACCAGCAGTTCGTCCACTATCCACAGGGTCTAATTGCCAATTCGCTCACTCACAATTTCTTCGAATACCGGCTAGTCCAATAGCTATTTAGTCCATATAGCATTTGTTCTCATTGGACTAATATAAGTGTTAATTTGGCGAAATTAATTGAAGAAAATGGGTACTAGACCAACTGGTTGTGAAACGAAATGGTCATAGAGGAACTGATCACAGGACAAAATGCTGTTAGTGTTAAACAAACGTTGATGGACGGAATGGCATTGGACTAAAATGAAGATATACCATGTGAAAAGTGGACGAGTTGCCAATAGCATGAATAAAGGAATTGACAATTTACCTACAAGTTACCCTTCTACTCCCACCCTCTCCTCCTCTCAGCTCATCTTCTCTCCTCCCCTCTCTTTCTCTCTCTCCGTCTCTCTACCCCATTTTCGCTCCTCTTTATTTCCCCTTTCCCTCAAGGGATGCTGAACCGTTTTACCCAACAAAACATTATTATCTCTTTCAGTATGCTTTTCAGAGCAGTGCGAAAAAGATTTAAATGCTCACTGTTTTAATAGAGGAGTACAAATATAATAAAATAATATAACGCTCCTGTTAATATTTAATGACCGAGGTACCATTGTTGCAAACCGACTGGAATGGTAAGATAAGTATGATTTTAGAAACAACAATGTATAACAATAGGATGTCTTGTGGTTATCTCGTGGATAAGGAAAAACCACCCACCGAATTGCCAAACTACGACTCGCCGTGGAACTTAATCACGACAGTTGACCCCTCACACAAAAGCTTCTAGTATTTTGTGCGCGCATTGACTGATAGAAAAGCGCAACGATAACGGCGACTCGTAACTTCAAAGTAAGAATCGTGTGTACCCACAGGTTAATTTAACTTCGAAATTTAAGATCTTCAAAAGTATAATGTGAACAAGATTTAGGTCTTAAAATCTTTTTGAAATACCCCAAATAATTTGTTTTGCCTACTACCATGACTTGTAAGTCTACACATGAAATGATGCGAGCAATGATGCGAGTCCATGAAATGCGCGAACAGTTTTAAGTTTTAATAATGACCGGTAATGGTTTTGATATCAAGATGATTTATAAAATAACATGGATCTACAACCACTATATTATAAGCCAAATTGTATATTTTACTTTGCTTTGGTTTTGATACCTCTGAAACCCTAAAAAAAAAACCTTCGGCCATTCTTTGGGTGTAAAACATTCCCAACTGAGGTCCCTTGTGTGTGTTTATTTATTTTGTTTACCGGTTATGGTTTTAATATCAAGATGATTTTTGATAAAACCAGGATCGGTAACCACTATCTCATAAACCAAATAATCTATGTCATTTTTCTTTAGTATGATACCCCTGTAACACTGGAAAAAAAAACCTTGGCTATTCCTCGTGTGTATCAATATCTCAAAAGGTCCCTTGTGTGTGTGTGTGTATTTTTTAAATAATTTATTTATTGTAAATCTCTATCCAGAGTAGCCTGTTCAGTTATACATACAAAAATGTGCCAAATTACACGATATGTACATTCAAAATGCTCATAAATAATCACTGGTCTTCCACTGGGCTTTGCATTACTATCTCCATACATAATCCTTAATCTTATCATATTCGCTGGTGTGTTTTGTATACATATGCATCGTCATTTATCTTGAAATAAAGCACAAAAAGAAATTGGAAAAAAAAAATATGTGGATAAAAAGTTCAATTAACATGATTTGTATCTATATTGTCTAACAAAAGAAGAAACAATCGAATCAGCAAAGCCGTTTTTTCATCGATGTTTTGTTGATAAGAGAATTATTAATGTGCTTATTAATTTTCATGATTGCGATTTATTTATCTTTTCGACTGTGGCATTTAGCTCCAGGATGGAAGTGCACATCTTCGAAATGTTATAGAATGTATGGTGAACAGCTACGAAATTGGGCAGATGCTAAGGACTTCTGTTCTGAATTAGACCAAGTTAACACTTCGTATGGATACAGATCGCCATCTCTACTCTTTTTTAACACTGAAAAGGAGGCTCGTGAAATTACGGCCCTTCTCCTCGGCTCGGCTAATAGGATGCGGGTATGGATCAACTGTAACGACCAGTTAACAGAGGGAGAATTCGTCTGTGATGTCGATGGTAATGGAACTCCACCAAGCTCATTTTGTAAGTACACATTAATCGACCTCTTGATAATAATAGAACATGTATGTTCAAAACTATATCAAAGACAGGCTAAACCTTAACCCTTAAAATACAATTCAGTTTTACCGTCGTAGCCGTGTTTAATCCATTGTAATCATAGTCGTATAACCACTTTGAGTAAACTATGGATTCACAATGGATCGACGATCGGCCATATGTAGATTTGAAATCATATGCCGACGCCGTTAAAGGACAAGTCCACCCCAACAAAATATTTAGATGAATAAAAAGAAAAATCCAACGTGCATAACACTGAAAATTCATCAAAATTGTACTAGGAATAAAAAAGTTGTGACATTTCAAAATATTGCGTAATTTCACAAAACAATTATGCACATCCTGATCGGTATTCAAATGTGGAGACTGATGACATCATCCACTCACTATTTCTGTTGTATCATATTTTATGAAATATGAAGTATTCTACTTTTCTCCCCATTGTCAAGTGAAACAACGATCAATTCCTCCCTGAATATGTGGAATTAGCATTGTCTGATACTATATGGTTCAGACAAGTTGGTCATATTGTCAAATCTGTAATAATCTGGTTGGACACATAATTACCCTCTTGGCGGTAAAAATTTTACCCAATATGTTGTTTTACAGTGTACATCGTGTAGTTACTGAATAGCTTTGGATATATTTTTTTTGCAGTGAATGTTATACAGTTTTAAGAGTTTATAGGGATTTGATATCGACTTTTGGAAAATTATATCTTATTTTTTAAATTTCTTTATGAGTTACAAATTAATGAGTTTAACAATAAATTTCAGTACAAAATAAAGCAGAAAGTGCATACAATCATGATCAATATTTTGAATATACTAAGGGAGTGAGGGGGGGGGGGGCAAAGCAGAAAAGAACCGCTGGTCAAAACACTGGCATTATTGCTATGTCGAAAAATATCGAAAATGTTCTCGATTTACTAAACAAAATTATTTATTTTGTTTTATTTCATTTTATTTTATTTCTGCATTCACATCATTTGATTCCAAGAGGGATCAACGCTTTCCAAGCGTTGCTTTTTAGTGAACCCCCTCATTTCCATTTATGCTCAATATTATACTAGTGTTTGTTTTACGAAGTAAGAATGATCGTCTGTAAATCGTAATTGATTTGTATTATTTTATATTACTTTGTATTATGTTTTGAATGGAAATGGAACAAAGAATTTAATTGAATTGAAATATGATTATACAACATGACATACAAAACGGTATAACGAAACAGAAATACAATTGTAGTTTTATAAGCAGTGAAAATGAATATCAACAATATGCATTATTCATTGAACAAAATGATGATTTAGAGGAATGAAGGAGAACACCATTGTGAGCGATTGGGCTTGATAATTATTTTAGTCCCATTCTGTTTTCTAAATCTGATCTTAAACTGAAGTTATAAATATATGTTTCTTTCACCAGGGTGGAACCAAGGACAGCCCAACAATTACGGAGGACAGGACTGTGTAGCATTCAACCGCCAGTGGTCTGAACTTCTCAAATGGCGCGACGCATCATGCTCATGGGCAAGATACACAATTTGTCAGTTTATAGTCGGACAGCCAGAACAGTAAGGACAACCTTGGCACAGACAATATCATGAAGCTTAGCAATAAATGATGGCGGGTCTGATATCTATGATTTATTACATTGATTATTATTGTGCATGATGAATTTAAAAACAAATGAAAATGAAAACAAAGACAACAACGGCCAACGGCAGCGATCATTCGCTAAGCTCTACATGATGATAATGATGTGACCCAGTCCAGTCCATGGGGTCGTTTCCTGGAGGTTCTCAACATTTTGGACATGGATGTAAAAAAAAAATTGTGGGCACTTATTGTAGTTCAGAGTCAATAACCCATGCTCTAATCAGCCAAGCAATCGTATAGATTTTATTAGTATGAATTTATCAAATTTTCACAAGTAAATATTCAATTTGTGTATGCGTATGCGTGCGCCTGTAAATATGGCACCCGGTCAGAATTCTCTCTTATAAGTGGGAAATGTATATAATGTAAAAAACATTAACATATCAGTGATTAAAGCTATCTGTGAAAACTGAAAGAGTGGAAATAACACGCATGGAAGTGGTAATGTGGTTCATGCCAGAACTTCAATTTCTGTCTATCTCATAAATAATCGCTAACTTCAAATTTGGCCACGAAGTTTTATGTTAATATTAGCTTAGTTCTTGAACTTTGGGTAAAAACCCTATGTTTAAAAAAACATTGTTAGTTTTGCATGGATTAAGGTTCAATACGCCATGTATAGAATAATGGGTTTTATTTTACACTATAAAAGGGGGTTTGCTCAATATTGTGTTACAAGGGTATTAGTTGGATAAAATTACACGAGATGGCATGCAATTTTTTTTTGAAAATTACTAATGAAACGTACATTTTGTTACCAAACAAGCATGTTTCCTTGAATATTAGGTAACATTTTACTAATTGTTCAGAGAGAAGCTCGTTTAATTGAGAAATATTTGAGATGTATTCTACTCATCGAATATGTCTAATACCCCCCCCCCCCCCACACGGTCTCTCACATTAAATGCCGATTCAACAGGAATTTCCGGTTACAATCTTTATTAGTGGTTGTGCAGTCCTCCATTTAAGGGGCTTTCACAATAACGCTCGTGCGATCGTTTGCAATTATTTGGTCACAATATACATGATATAATTATGTTGCACAAAATTGTAACGGTCGTAAGCAGTCTCACAATAAATTGTGAAAGGGGCCTTTAACAGACTATTCACAACACCTCCAGCCGCTCCTAATATCCTGTTTATATCACCATTCTATAAATTTATGTTTCCTATCATGCTTGTGGATTGTTATGAATGGGTAGATATTTTATAAAGTGTTTAGTGAAGCAAGAGTGAAACAGTTTGTCGGATGTTAGCTCTACATGTAGTGTATTTAGCAGTGAGAGAAAACGATACAAAAAATGTCTCAGCAAATTGAAATCTCTGTGATTTATAGTACACAAAAAATAGAAAGAAATTAGCCTGTATGCAGCCAGTGAAGCAATAAAGTGTGTTCCCTGTGGATACATTTCCGTCAAGCTATTTTTTGCTTATATCTTTCTCTTTTTATTATCCAATTCAACTGACAACCTCTAAATTTTCATGACTTTGAACTATACATTGGCTGCGGGCAGATACCCCGGCCATCCCCCTGAGACCTCGGCCGTTGATCGTGGTCTCGCAACAGAAATTAGGTTATGTATTTCAGTGTTTTAGAATGACCTTTTAGGTTATCATTACTATGATAAAAAAGAAATTAGGATGAGCGAAATAAGGAACAATTCACCCGATTGCTTATGGTATTTGTGTCGAACCTAGGGCGCAGCACCATGATAAGAAGACATGAACTATTTTAAAGAAGCATTCAAATGTATAGAGCATGCACCCGCTCTACTTTGACAGTTCTGTTGCTTGTTCCAGAAAATCTGCGTTTAATGAAACACAAATCAAAACTTTTTGAAAAATAGTAAAAAGAATTCGTGTATATACGTTAATGTGAAAATGTGTTCTTGTGAATAGTCGATGGTGTTTGTTTGCAACTCATTGTAAAAAAATGCTCCAAATTATTTCTATATAATCTTAATGCCGATTCATGCGTGGATTAATGTCTTTTGGGTGTATTTGTGAATATGTAGGGCATATATATTAAAAATTATAGGGGGAAGTTTACCTCTACGAAATGAGAAAAAAATATATAGGTGAGGGATTTATGAAAATCCATTAAAGAGTAAAAAGTTATGACTTTTTTTAAGTTCTTGTTTTTATGCCTGCAGTTTGTAATACATGGACCTTGGAAGCGGGGTTGCTGGGGGTGCTAGCAACCAAACATTTCTTTGGGGGAGGCTGCGTGCATTATTCCCCAGAGGCTACACTCCCATGTATTCTGGGAGATGTGTAAAAGATGGGGAAAAATGAAATAAAAATGATGTTCATTTTGTGGTGAAACCTTTTTGTTTTTATTTGTTTGCAAATTTGTCGGGACCAATTTGACCTCCATTTTGTAATGGATTTTTTTTTGCTCTAAAGATTTACATCAGCATCCCCAGAAAAGAGACTCTCCCAGTTCCCCGTAGTAATACATCATTTAATTCTATGAATGTCACTTTCAAATGGATTGTGAGGAAAAGATTTTAACCGTATAAAAGGCAGTATGAAATTGTGTGTATAATGATATATTCACCCTAGAAATAAAATCACTCCCAATTTTTTAAAGAAAGTTGAGATTTTCTTTTTATATTACACGAAATATTGAGCAGCTACTAGTCTGTGACGTCACCAAATAAAATGTTTAGAATGTCACAATTACTTTGTTTTACGGATTTCCATCAAGCCTCCATCGACGTATTTTTCAAATTTTCTGCGTTCATTAGACCAAGGTTATCATCAGGGCGAACTTCCTTTTGATTTAAACCTTGCTATCGGAATGCGAAATTTTAACCTACGTTTAAATATCACCGTTTATTACCACATTTAGACTAGAGTTGAAGGGAATTCAACCAAAATTAGAGGAAAAGGGAAAATCAGAGAAGTTGATAGGTGAAAGTTTGAATAATATCGGACAAACAATAAGAAAGTTATTAGTTTTAAAAATTTATGAATATTGTTAATCACTACACCTATGGAGATTTCAAATTGGCCACAAATGTGGTATATTTCTACCATATGTGATTGGTTGTATTCAATAAATATCTAAAGTATTCTATGACTTACGTCTTGTCATTTCGTGGTATACATTTGTAGTACTGTGATAGATACATAAAATGTATTATATTGACAATAAATACATCTCTGTGGATATACGATTGCTAAAAATTCTAAAAAGTCGAGAGTGAAATTTTTTTATTAATCTGTATTATTGAAAAATCTAATATTTTATAATAATATTAAGAAAGTACTAATATTAAAAAAACATTATCCAATATTTGGCCCAGGTTGCTTTACTTTAGTTTTTCATTAATTTGTTCCCTTTTCCTGTTTTTTTTTCGTTGTGAAACTTTTGATGGGTACAAGCCTATTTACTGATCCATTGGGAGTCGAAACGGGAGAAGTAAAGGGAAAGAAAAGAATGGGGAAGAGAGAGAGAAAGAGAAGGAAAAGGAAAAATAGAGAAAGGGAGTGGTGGAAGAAAAGGAAGGAGAGAAAGAGAAAGAAAAGGAAACAAAAAAAGAAAGGAAGAGGGGAAATGAAAATGATGAGGGGAAAAACAAAAGAAAAAGAAATAAAATGGAGAGGGGGGGGGGGAAAGGAAGGGGAAAAAGAGCCAGTCGAAGGAAAGAACGGGAAATGGAGAGGTACGAAGAGGAAGGGGATAGGGAGAGCAAGAGAGAAAGGAAAAGTAAAAAAGGGGGACGGAAAGAAAAATGTAAGAGTGTGGAGAGAGGGGGGAGGGAGAGAGAGGGGGAGAGAGAGGGGGAGAGAGAGAGAGATGATAAAAAGGAGCGGGAAAGATGAATAGAGAGAGGCAAAAGAAGGGTGAGAAAGAGAAGTTCTAAATAAAGTACTAAAGACAGAGGGGGTTTATGATAAGAGTTTTCGTTGGACATGTTGGAGGAGGTATGACAAACTTATCTGGGGTAAAACTTTGTGCTGATTTAAGAAAAAAAATGTGTTGACCGTCCTCGCTACATGTTGGCAAATGTTGGCGGAAAGTCCAATAATCCGAAAACATCTAGTTTGACTACTCTTTGGAAAAAGGGTAATTCAACAGATTGTTTTTGTAACCACAGACCCATATCGGTCTGACTCCGAACCATAGAGTTAGAATACCATTGAATATAACTCAAATTTAACAAGATGGAAAGGAAAACATCAACAAACTGAAGAGATCTCGCTTTGATCGGTTAGCTAGGGTAGTGTGACTGGGGCTTCAAGGTGAAGAGGAGATTGGATCATGGACCTATTGCAAATTGAATTTTTCTTAATGGCCCCTAGACCCCAATAAAAATAATTATAAAAGTCTTCTTCTTCTTCTTCTCCTTCTTCATCCTCTTCCTCCTTCTTCTTATTCCTCGTCTACCTCTCCTTCTTCCCCATCCTTTTCTTCTTGTTGTTTCTTCTTCTTCTCCTCCTTCTTAATCTTCCTATTCTTCTTCCTTCTTCTCCTTCATCTTCTTCTTATTATCATTCTTCTTCTTCTTCTTCGCCAGCTGATCAACCTCGGGAAAAATCAAAGTCATTTAAAAAAGAGAGCAAACTAATGCTATGGAGATCCTATTGGCAGTGCGACAAATATGTGTGATTTGTGATGAACAACTTTCCCTTTGATGAACTATTAAATTCCCCAAATTTTCTCTTTTTGCTCTTTCTTATGGTGATACAAACTCTTTATCCATAATATATTCTTTGAAAATCTGTATTACATGCCCTCCTATAGAAAGAATTAAAGATTAACTGATATATGTGATAAAAGAGGCATTTTAAGTGAAATGTATACAAAAGCAATAGGAAAGTTGTTCACATGTGATGTCACACATCCTTGTCGCATCGCCAATAGGAGGATCTACATGTACATTACAATAATGATCTAAACTTCAAATGCGAATAACTTTCTTAATATTCATTCATTTTGTTCTCAAACTTTCGTTGATCTGTTCCGAAGGTTTCGTTTTCCTTTAACTATTCAAATATATTTATTAAAAGTTTTTTGTAAACATAAAGTTGCAACGACTCCAAAATACGTGAGGTTAAAATATAATTAATTCTGAATCATGTAGGGCATGAATGCTACTCATTCAGTTAAATTGCTGAAAGTTGATTCCCCTCGTGTATAGTTAGATCCATAAATGATTAGGATAAGGGACGATGGACCGAAACCCAAAGCTGCAAACCCTTTTACAGGTATCAATTATTCATAATTGAAATATCGTTATCCAGTGTAAAGATATACAATTGTCTTTTAGGCACTTGAGTGTGAAACAAGCTGCGACTGAAATGACAGTTAACAGTGGTGTAATGGTCCAACTAAAGAGGGACACACACTGAACTATACGTAGTGGTATAGTTCAGTGGGGGCACAGCGTGGTGTGTGTGGCAAAATTTCTTTATTTAAACTCCCGATCAAGGAAGCAAAGCGAGCGGGTAAAAATGTTGACCTTTTACAAAATGCGTCACGAATTTTGTGTTGGATTCTCATAAAATTTCAGACAATAACATCATGATTCACTGCTTTTATTTCCTTTTGTTCTTCCTCTCCTTCTTTAATTGGGAAAGCCTACAAAAAGTTGACATGAGTAAAGAGATAAAATCAAACTAGCTTTGAACACGGAAATAAATATTAATGAAGTAAAATAATGAAGTTATCACTAATACTTTCGATTAATTTTACAAGTTACACTGGACGTAATACTAATGAGAGAACGGATGACGTCATCCACTCACTATTCCCAAGGAGTTTGGAGTAGATTTATTATTGATTTTATTATAAAATGTGAAATTTAACACTAGTCAATATTCATTACGCTGATTTATGAGTAGGTTTCATTAAAGATAAAAATCATTTCACCAATAATATTTTTGACAAGGACTTAAGTTTGTTTTACAGGCCCATTTGACCCACTGAATTTATTTATTTATTTATTTATTTATTCATGCATGTTCACAATGTACAATGTAAAATAATACACAGATAATATATAAATATATATATATGAAACACAAGTAAATAATGAACATACAAAGGTGTTGCAACATAAGCTAAAAGCTTGATTGGTTGAAGCACCTTTAAACTGGTTTTGCATCCAAGAAAACAAAAATAAAAATGTAAGAATAAGGAAGAGAGGAAAGAAAGAGAAGAATGTAAAAGTGATAGACTGCCGAGATATAACAATTAAGTTTCAAATTGTTATGAATATATGGTATAGTAATTCAACAGAGTTAAATTCTTAATCTTCAGTTACGAAGAAAAGAAAGAAAGAAAACAAAACTACTTATATGTATTCGTTACTAACACTTTACAGATTCTGTAATTTTGAAAGGAGATTGTGCTTTACAGCCAATTTAAAAGAATGTGAGGTTTTCAAATTTCGAATATTATGTGGAAGAGAATTCCAAACATCTGAACCACGGTGTCTGGTTGATTTATGAGCTAATGCGGCGCGGGGATTAACCAAATGTATGTTCGATGACCGTCTCGTGCTATATGAATGAACAGTGCTGTTAGGCTGAAACATTGAAGAAAATGAGTCAGGCAGCATATTGGCATTAAAACGAAACATAAATAAAGCAGTTTGCCAAAAATTTATATCTTCTACCTTCTAGAGCAGGAGCCAGGAGGGGTCAGCATAGCTGAAAAGGTAGACAATTTTCATGATAATGACATGATTTCCCATATCACATAATGCAATGAATGGGGCGTCTGCCGTGTCCTAAGTGGTGGGTGTGGCCGTAGGGGCCCTAAAAGGAGGCCCCCTAAATTGAACTAGATCAGCTGGAAAGGTAACCACTTAAAACCAACAGGATAATGTTCGGCATAGTTCACTTGTACATGAATGACACTTAACTGACACTTTAAGTGGTGGGGCGCCCCCGGCAGACGCCCCCAAAACCCCGCCCCCAAATTTTTAAAGCTAGATCAGCTGGGAAGGTAACCACCTGAAACCAACAGGAAAATGTTCGGAATAGTTCACTTGTAAATGAATGACACTTAACTGACACTATAAGTGGTGGGGCACCCCCGACATATGCTCCCAAAATCCTGAACCCCCCCCCCCCCCAATGTTGAGCTAGATCAGCTGGGAAGGTAACCACTTGAAACCAACAGGATAATGTTCGGCATAGTTCACTTGTACATGAATGACACTTAACTGACACTTTAAGTGGTGGGGCGCCCCCGGCAGACGCCCCCAAAACCCCGCCCCCAAAAAAATTAGCTAGATCAGGTGGCAAGGTAACCACCTGAAACCAACAAGAAAATGTTCGGAATAGTTCACTTGTACATGAATGACACTTAACTTACACTTTAAGTGGTGGGACACCCCCGGCATATGCTCCCAAAATCCTGAACCCCCCCCCCCCCAATGTTGAGCTAGATCAGCTGGCAAGGTACCCACATGAAACTACCAGGAAAATGTTTGACATAGTTCACTGTTACATGAATGACACTTAGTTCACTATTACAATACATGATTGACACCTTCAAGTGATGCTCCAGGATGAAACTAATGAGTTAAACAGCTAAAGAAAAATCAAACAAACAAAACACTGAAAATTTGATCAAAATCGGACAAAGAATAACAACGAATGGCATTTTAAAGATTTGCATTATTCCGGTGAAACAGTTCTAGGCATTGTCTTCATGAATATTCAATGAGTAAATTGATGATGTCACATCCCCACTTGTTCTTTTATGTGTTATTATATGTAATTAGGTTTATTCAATTTTTTTTCTACCAAGAACTGAAAAAATTGGATTGACAACTGATTTAAGGCATTTTATATTCATTGCTGCAACTCATTTCATTATAAAGGAGACACATTGTTCATACATGTCATGAAAAAAATTAACAATTAAGATTTCATGTAATAACATAAGAAAAAGGAAAGTGGGGACGTGACATCATCAGCCCACCTAATGTATATTCATGATGGTGTGCGTATAACTATTTTCACAAAATATTGCTAAACTTTAAAATTCAATAACTTAGGTATTTGTTATCTAATTTTGTTGAAATTTTCAGCATTGTGCTCTGTGAATTATGTTTATTTAGATATAAATATTTTCAGCACGGAGCATCCCTTGAGTAGTGGGGAGCCCGGGAGATGCATATCCCGACACCCCCACCCCCTGAGATTGAGCTAGTTCAGCTGGAAAGTTTATTAACAACATGAAACCAACTAGAAAAATGTTCTACATCAGCTGTAGAGGAGATGGGGGTAGATTGAGACTGAATCTGATGCTATACTTTTTTCAATTTCATTTTATCTATTCCATGTTTCCCATGTACTCAACTCCACTATCAAATATGAGGACACCTATGCTACTTGCTCAAACGTTTTATGAAAGATGAATGAATACATATTCATTTTATCATAACTTTAGGAATGAGTATGAATTAGAATAAACAAAAGAAAATGATAAGTTAAAAGAGGACTAGGAAAAGGAAGGGAATGAGAAGGAGAATAATAAGAAAGAGATTACGAATGGAAAAAGAGAAACGGAACATAAGAGGAAACCAAAAAAGAAAAAAAAATAACCTTCATACCTCCAAAGTCATGTGTCGATTGCTTCAATGCAAACAGAAATGAATTTCTAAGAACTGACAGTGCTGTTTAGACTTCAGATTTAAAAGAGCAAACAAATAGCAATATAAATAGATTCTCCATCTTGAGCATACAATTATTAACTATATTTCAAAATTTGATGAAATTTTCATGGATTTTGACTGAGTAATAGAGGTTTAAACTGATTGTATTGATCGCGTGAGCTAGGTCTAAAAATGCATTTTTTTAAATGCGCAATTCTTAAAAACATCAATTTGGGTGAAGTTTGAAGCTCTATAGCAGAAAATCAAGGGCATGGATTCATTTTATATTTTGCATATTTGGAATATTCAGGTGCTAAATTTTCTCTGCAAAGTATAGTTAAAGTGACATGGATTTCACTTTGACTGTGGAACATCCTTAAAATGTAGACTCAACAATTCGACAAAAAAACTAATCATTTTAGTCAGCCTCATATGGTAGACAAAAAATCAATTTCAACAATACTTTGCCTGAGAATGTTGAGGTAATGTGATAAATCTGCGTCATTAGGGTTAATAACAATTATTTACCAATAACTTGTGAATACCGTGGCAGTTTGAATCATCACATAACCACGATTACAAAATGTTCAGGTGAATACTCGCTATCATTAATTGTTATTATTGGCACCAGTGATTTTTTTTCTCTCTGTAAAAATGCCCTGAACGTATTGGTGATCATAACCAAAATCATATGATATATGTATATTGTGGATGAGGTTCAGCTCTATTTTTATGTACTACTGTACATTCAGTATCAATATCAGATAAGAGAAGTGGCTAAAACAGAAAAGGCAGAAGAGATACTTTTTTCACTTACGACTTACATAAAAGTCGTAAGTAATATAACAAAAAAAAATGATACAATTATGAAACGATTATCTGAACTTAGAAATTAGTCCAGTCGATTTCAGAATGAAAATGCATGAAGATAAAAACCAACAACATATCACAATCCATGAACCTTCTTGTGTTATTGCATTTACACACTCACACAGACACACACAAATCTTAATTTGTTTGTAGTTCGCAAGGCAATTTCTCCAGTCTCGTAACAGGCGGGGGAGGGGGAGCAGGCTGCCCCCTGGCGGATTTCACCGGGGAAAAAAGGGGGAAGAGAAAAGGGAGAAAAAAAGAAAAGGGAGAAAAAAGAAAAGGAAGAAAAGAAAGGGAGGGGAAGTGAAAGAAAAAGGGGAAAAGAGGAAGTGGAGAGAAGGGAAAGGGAAAAAGTGAATTGAAGAAAAAGGGAAAGCAAGAACATAAAAAAGGGAAAACGAAAGGAAATCGGGAAAAGGAAAGAAAAACTCATGAGAAAGAACAAATCATCACGAAATACTAATAGGCTACACTAGCATGTTTGGTAAAAAAAGTCAACTAAATGACAAAAATTGGACATAAAAGGAAAAGAAAGAGGCAAAAATAAGCGGAAAATGAAGGTAAAATGGAATGAGCCAAAAGCTAAATTTGAAAATGAAGAAAAGGGACAAGAAAAATAATAGAACTTGATAACACGACCGGTCTGCCAAGGATTAAAAACAAAGAACGTGAAGAAAAATGGATGCCGTATATCATTGTGTATGAAGTCTATTATAAACTTGCTAAATTCAATGCAATAATGGTCGCAACCAGGGCAAAAAAGTCCTAGGCCAAGGTCAAGACACATCCTCCTATACATGTATATGTTATATATCCCAACCTAAGTAAAACTTTACGCTGGCAAGAGTTACCGTAAAAAGTTTCTTAATGTCTCCAATCTCAAAAGCTACCGGGGACATTGCCCCAGACCTCATGCAGCAGGGGCTCTTCATCTGTAACCTCCAAAGGGCCCTATAACGGGGCCCCTGTATGGACCTTCCTGCATTGAGCTTTATGTTGAAGCACTGGCGTATATGGGGTGGGGGGCTTGGTTCCACAGCCAAGGGGGAAGAAAATGAAGATGACAATGACAGAAAATGGATTGGGGAAAAATGAAATAATTATGATATATGTACTTGCTGAATATTATGTAAAAACTATCACATAATTAGAATTTTATTTCAATTGGCCATTTTTTTTTCTGGCTCGCTTTGCTCGCTGGCAACAATTTCCCACATTTGCTATATGTGCCGCCTCAAAATATTAGGTTTATTATGCAACTGCGTTGAAGTAATGTGTTGTGTAAATGATATACCTGGAATTTGTTCTATAAGGTTTAAAATGGCATAATATAAAGAAGTAACGAGGGCTCCGCCCCCGGACCTCACCAACATATCACTAGCACACAGATGGATGGGTTCTACAACTAACAACAAGAAAAGGATAGGAAAAGTGTAAGAATTTCATTCCAGCTGATCTAGCCCAATTTGGGCGCCCCAAATTGGGGGCGTCTGCCGGGGGGGGGGGGGTGCCCCACTACTTAAAGTGTCAGTTAAATGTCATCCATGTACAAGTGAAATAATAATAATAATAATAACGGCATATTTACCCAGGGTAGCCACTTCAGTTCCGAAAACTGTTCTCCCAGCGAGCCCTGCTTATATTATTACCCTGGCTTTAGCACGGCTACCTTGATCGGGCGTTCGAGCATTCGAGGAATTTCTTCCAACGTGGTACCCATTCACCTCAGCTGGGTCGAGTGCGGCACAATGTGGATAAATTTCTTGCCGAAGGAAATTACGCCATGGCTGGGATTCGAACCCACGACCCTCTTTTTCAAAGTCCGGAGACTAATCCACTGGGCCACAACGCTCCAGTGAACTATTCAAAACATTTTCCTGTTGGTTTCAGTTGGTTACCTTGCCAGCTGATCTAGCTAATTTTTTTATGGGGGGCGGGGTTTTGGGGGCGTCTGCCGGGGGCGCCCCACCACTTAGTGTCAGTTAAGTGTCATTCATGTACAAGTGAACTATGCCGAACATTTTCCTGTTGGTTTCAAGTGGTTACCTTTCCAGCTGATCTAGCTCAATTTGAGGGGTTGGGGTTTTGGGCCGGGGGCGTCTGCCGGGGGCGCCCCACCACTTAAAGTGTCAGTTAAGTGTCATTCATGTGCAAGTGAACTATGTCGAACATTTTCCTGTTGGTTTCAGGTGGTTACCTTTCCAGTTGATCTAGCTCAATTTAGGGGCCTCTTTTTAGGGCCCCTACGGCCACACCCACCACTTAGGACACGGCAGACGCCCCATTCATTGCATTGTGTGATATGGGGAATCACGTCATTAACATGAAAATTGTCTACCTTTTCAGCTATGCTGACCCCTGCTGGCTCCCGTACTATTCGGTAGGCACTTATGATCCAAGTTTGAAAGGAGACTCGTAAAATGACGTCACTCTCGCCGATGAATATTCATTAGATCGTGGTCGTGCGTGTTCAATACACACTGCGTGCAGGCTAGGCATGCAGATAGTTATATGCGAGGAACTTTGGCTCCAGAGACAAGTTGTCAAATAACGTGTGTGTGTGTGCGTGTGTGTACCATCGGCTGGTAGTATTCCATGCTGTCTAAGACTTCAAACGCGTCGGAGAGAGTGCATGGCAATTCGGTAAAACGAAGTTTCCGATATAAAGAGATAATAAAATAACACTATGTACAGTACGTTGAGAGGCAAATGTCAGATCAGGGGAGGCAGGAGTACAATCAGGTTTTTTTTTAAAGGGAAGAATAGTGTAGAATAAAAGGTATTATATATATAGCCAAATGATCTAGGTGAGGGAAGTGAACAATGATGTTTAAAAAAAAAAAGAATGAATATACCTTACCTGAATATTATGGTGAAGCCAATTTAAAAGGAGGTGAGACAAGTTTCAATGGAGGTTTTAAAAAATAATAAACTGTATTATGGTGAAGCCAATTTAAAAGGAGGTGAGGCAAGTTTCAATGGAGGTTTAAAAAAAAAAACTATACTAAGAATTATGGTGAAGCCAATTTAAAAGGAGGTGAGGCAAGTTTCAATGGAGGTTTTTAAAAAGAATAAACTGTACTACAAATTATGGTGAAGCCAATTTAAAAGGAGGTGAGGCAAGTTTCAATTGAGGTTTTTAAAAAGAATAAACTGTACTACAAATTTAAAAGGAGGCGAGGCAAGTTTCAATGGAGGTAAAAAAGAATAAACTGTACTACAAATTCTGGTGAAGCCAATTTAAAAGGAGGTGAGGCAAGTTTCAATGGAGGTTTTTAAAAAAGAATAAACTAGCTGTACTACAAATTATGGTGAAGCCAATTCAAAAGGAGGTGCACGAGGCAAGTTTCAATGGAGGTTTAAAAAAATAAACTGTATTATGGTGAAGCCAATTTAAAAGGAGGTGAGGCAAGTTTCAATTGAGGTTTTTAAAAAGAATAAACTGTATTATGGTGAAGCCAGTTTAAAAGGAGGTGAGGCAAGTTTCAATGGAGGTTTTTAAAAAGAATAAACTTTACTACAAATTTAAAAGGAGGCGACGCAAGTTTCAATAGAGGGTTTTAAAAAGAATAAACTGTACTACAAATTATGGTGAAGCCAATTTAAAAGGAGGTGAGGCAAGTTTTAATGGAGGTTTTTAAAAAGAATAAACTGTACTAAGAATTGTGGTGAAGCCAATTTAAAAGGAGGTGAGGCAATTAGTTAATTGAGGTTTTTAAAAAGAATAAACTGTATTACAAGTTATGGTGAAGGCAATTTGAGAGGAGGTGAGGCATGTCTACAATGATTTTTTTCAAAGAATGATAAGTGTAGAATATAATTCAAATGATGAAGCCATCTTGAGAGGTGCATGAGGCAAGTCTACAATGAGGTTTCTAAAAACAATGAATAGTGAAGAAAAAGATCGCAATTGCTTTTAATAATCCACAAAATTGTGTAGTTATTTATTTCATGCAAATTGCTATTAATTGATTATGCTCATTTGTGCATAATTAGTATACTATACCTATTCCTCTAACTCCCTAAATAAAGCTCCAAATGTTCTAATTTTTGGTTTAGAAACTCTTTGTGGTGTTCTTCGATAATGTATTTCTTGTGTTTTTACCTTTGTATTGCATTGTTTTTTTTCAACGATGCTCGGACTCTCGTAACAACATAAAATAAATCAGTTTAGTTCAACAAAACTAAAAACAATTAGGCATTCATGAATTTTGGTTGAAAACGCATATTCCATTGACGTGGTACACAAATATCACAATTTTGAGCCATTTTTGTCTGATATGCACTTACAAATTGTTTGGTAATTTTCAGAACCCAGTACCCGGGCTTCGCAAAACTGGTCTCAAAACATGCAAAAGACTTTTTTTTTTAATCGCAGAGCTCAGAGCCCCCCCCCCCCCTTGCGTAAATAGGTTAAGTTTGCATTAATTTTGAACTTTTCCATTCCCAAATACGTAATATCCCCTCCCCAAAAATGCAATTGTCACTGAAATGGAATATACATAATATATTTTTTAATAAGCCATGTTTTGCAAAATAATCATCATGTCATCCTTTGTCAACAAGAAATCTGTACATGTCCTCTGGAAGAAAATAATACCTCGGCCGCCTATTAAATTCTAAGTTTTGATTTTGTAAGTATTTTACTTAGCAATTTGGCTGGCTTATCAAAATGCTTAAACTTGTATGCAGATCAGATCTCAGAATTTACCTTATCCAAATTGAACTAAATACTAATACCCATTGTGATGTTATAAATTTTGAGCCAAAGTAGTGCCAAATGTGTGAATGTATTTCTGTGCGTATCATTTTTGTATATGTAGACTTAAGTCTAGTAGATGGCTGACTTACATTTAAGCAAAATATTTAGCCCCAAAAAAATGCAATTGAATACCAAAGATGGATAAGTATTTTACTTTTGCAAAATACTGAGTAAAATATACTTGAAATTGTGGCTTTAAGAGTAGCATTGAATACCGGCCCTGTTCCTCATCATCATTATCATCCCACTACCACACCAGTTTCTGCAGCACAAACTTTAACTTTCATAGGTTGGGTTCATTTCAAAGCCAACACTCTCACTTTAACTTTCTTTTTTCTCTTATAACATGACGTCCACACACTGCCAATCACATCCTTACAACACCAACTGTCAGAGGACAACAGAACTGCAGTTACCATAGCATTACCCCCAAAACACCACTCAATTTTGAATTGATCCAAATGAAATATGACTGTGTTGCACTAAAAAAGCTATGTAGTCATAGTAGATTTTATTGACTTGTACATTCATAAGGCTATGCATATATTTTGAGTAATTGTTGTGTTGTCTTCAGTGATAGTTGGTACCCACTGTGCTTAGGGCCAACTTTGGTAAAGGCATACATTGAATAAACTTTTATGTACTGAAAATGATGACAGAATATATTCTTAAAAAATAACATTACAAATGCATGACAGGTAATACAACATATTTCAACATGAACTATTTCACAATTTGCCAACATGACAATAAAAACTAACCTTAAAAAAATAGTAGAAGCTGATGTTGGATGGAAAAGAATATTTTTGTCATACAGCTTGAAAGACATTACATATGTATGCACTTAATGGTATCTACATGATCATTAAGTTCTTCTACACAGCTTGATATAATGTTGATTTATCCAGTTTGGCAAGTACTGTTGTGGTTGAGGCAAGGTTAATGGTTTTTCTGAATACTGAACCCCATTTTGTGTAACGAAATGAAATCTACCAGAGTTATACAAAGTACAATAGAAGAAAATACCAACAGCTAGGCAAGCTTTTTTACATAAATATTTTTTTCATATACTCTTTGATATTTTTTCTCAAAACAAATGTGGCCAGCCACCCAAATATCAACAATAAGTTGCCAGGGAAGGTTCGTAGAAAATAACCAAAATAGTAATTCAGTTTTCCAAACGCATATTTAGAATATTGGTTTATCCGAAAAAAAAAATTTCTTCATACTGTCAAAATGTGAGGTTGTAAAAGTTGAAGACAAAATACAAGACTTTGATATCCGTGTTTTGCTCACTGCTAAGTAGTTGAACTACATATTACACATCGCATGCTTAAGTGAACCCCAAATCTTGTTCTCTTATTTGTTGAAGCTCTCACCAAACTTCTTCTGCATTCAATGAAGTACTAGCGAGGGATATTATTGATCAATATTAACAAGATAAATCATTTTACAGCTTAGGATGTGATCGCTCAAGATCAATGAGAATCTTTAAATCAATGTATTTATTGTTGGTATTGGGGTGGCTGGACACATATAGCAATATATTCTCGCTGTTAGAAAAAACAAGTGACAATTACATTAGTTAACAGCAAGTATTATAAAACCAATTCATGATCATGGAAAGCAACTGCAGCTTGAGTAAATAAAAATATACCCTATATTACAGTTTAAAATACGTTTATTTTCAGTACTGGCAGGCCTAGGATCATGATAAAAGATAATAAAAGTTAGCAAGTACTGTGTGATAACGGCATGCATTCTAATCAAGTTTTTGCACAAACATCTACAAAGACTGTTGAGTGGGCAGCAAAAATGGTCGCAAATTATGTTCAAAATGATATGAGACAGTCTAAAAATACTGAATAAAACACAAAGGTCATATAATCTTGCATCAAATAGTTATCAAAGAAATTTATCAGCCTCAATGCCGATTAATGCTAACAAACAATGTATCATTATTTACACAGGTGATTCTTCCATGATTTAACATTAGCAAGTATCGTAGGAATAAGAAACCCTAAGTTGAATGGATACAATTAGCCGTTGATGTTTTATGACTAACTAGATGGATTCTCAACTACATGCAGTCAAAATTTATGGCACTGCCTTTGCTAGACCAAGAATACATTATATATTTACATTTTTAACATGACCTTGCTGACAATAGAAATTTGATTAAAAATCTTCACTCACACAAGAGGTAATTTTCAAATTGATCCTTTCAAAGAATTCAGGAGATTAAAAAGTTATCAGTCAGAGTGCAGATTCATCCTAATCCTCTCGTGGCTTGTGTTTTGGTCTTCATCAAGCTCATTACATATGCAAAACATCTGTAGTCACAAATATCACTTGGAAGAAAGAATACGCTTTTTGAGGACATACTGTTATACCATGCACTTTGACCTCATGGGCTAACATTTCACCAGTCATATGCACAGATAAGCCATATTGGAAGTAGAACCCTCAAATGATTCTATAAGACTTGGGAATAGGAGATATTTTGGGTATACATGTATATTGATGTCTGTGACCTATGAACTAAGTTGAACTACTACTATTTACTGAGATTATCTGCCTTAAATGTGCATTCAGGAACCAAGCTTGAATTTCACCCTATTGACAACTGTACAGTTAATATGAAAATGAACTATTTGAATTTATATAACGACTGCATATCTGTAATCTTGCAATATAATCAGATCCTTAGCTAAACTTTGAATATGAAGTTGATCCCATCCATGATTCTTTACTGAGTTACGGCAAGAACAGGATATATTATGTATTTGATGAGTCATTAACTTTTAACCCCAAAATCTGATCAGATCGTCTCTACTCAATTATACACACTTAGACCAAGTCTAAAGTTGATCAGAACAACTATTCTTAACCCTAAACAGGCCGGGGGGGGGGGTTGAATCAACTCCCCCCTCAACATTTTCTGCGATCATTCCGCCGCGCAAATTTTTTTGACTGCGCCACTTGCAAAAAAAAGTCTTGCGCATCTTTTGAGACCAAATTTACGACCCCATGTACACGGTTCTGAAATTACGCAACATTTTGTAAGTGCATATCTGACCAAAAATTGTTCCTAAACGTGATTTTATATACAAAGTCAATGCGTTGCATTCTAGGAGCTTTATTTAGTGAATTAGAACAAAAAGTATGATTTATGCATAAATTAGCATAATTAATTCATATCAAATAAAATCTCATTATTTTTGAAAATTTTATCATACAGCCTTGAGCCTTGTAGATCACATCGCACACTACCAGCGTGCAAATTTTTGCGGCACTCGCGCCATCGGCGACCGAGGTCTTGGGGGGGGGGGGGGTGGAATCAACCCCCCCCCCTGGCCACTGAACAGCCCGGCCTAATTAAGGTTAAGTTGTCGGGAGATAAAATTAGCCACACAAGCTGGAATAAGCCTCCTGCAACCATTTTAAGAAGGCAGAACATAATCTTGTATATAGTTGTTAAACAATCCATATTCACATTTTGTATGGTGAAGATTAGCTTTTTCTTGAAAGAGCTGAACTTTTAAGTAAAGGTTGGAAACTATGCTTCTACCCCTTTTGTCATTGGTGTGATGTAGTTTAATGTTCAACTTGTAATGAACTTATTGAAACAAGGTATAACTACACAATCACAGAGTAGACCTAATACAAATCAAATATTTTTTTCACAAGAGATACTGTTATGGAGTAATTTAGTACTGTTTTACAACAATTACATTAAAGGACAAGTCCACCCCAACAAAAAGTTGATTTGAATAAAAAGAGAAAAAATCAACAAGCATAACACTGAAAATTTCATCAAAATCGGATGTAAAATAAGAAAGTTATGACATTTTAAAGTTTTGCTTAATAAAAAAAAACAGTTATATGCACATCCTGGTCTGTATGCACCTAAGGAGACTGATGACGTCATCCTCTCACTATTTCTTTTGTATTTTATTATAGGAAATATGAAATATTCTAAGTTTCTCCTTAATGTCAAGTGATACAACGATTAATTCCTCCCTGAACATGTGGAATTAGCTTTGTTTAATACTATATATGGTTCAGTCAAGTAGTGGGATGATAATGATGATGAGGAACAGGGCCGGTATTCAATGCTACTCTCAAAGCCACAATTTCAAGTATATTTTACTCAGTATTTTGCAAAAGTAAAATACTTATCCATCTTTGGTATTCAATTGCATTTTTTTTTGCTAAATATTTTGCTTAAATGTAAGTCAGCCATCTACTAGACTTAAGTCTACATATACAAAAATGATACGCACAGAAATACATTCACACATTTGGCACTATTTGGCTCAAAATTTATAACATCACAATGGGTATTAGTATTTAGTTCAATTTGGATAAGGTAAATTCTGAGATCTGATCTGCATACAAGTTTAAGCATTTTGATAAGCCAGCCAAATTGCTAAGTAAAATACTTACAAAATCAAAACTTAGAATTTAATAGGCGGCCGAGGTATTATTTTCCTCCAGAGGACATGTACAGATTTCTTGTTGACAAAGGATGACATGATGATTATTTTGCAAAACATGGCTTATTAAAAAATATATTATGTATATTCCATTTCAGTGACAATTGCATTTTTGGGGAGGGGATATTACGTATTTGGGAATGGAAAAGTTCAAAATTAATGCAAACTTAACCTATTTACGCAGGGGGGGGGGGGGGCTCTGAGCTCTGCGATTAAAAAAAAAAGTCTTTTGCATGTTTTGAGACCAGTTTTGCGAAGCCCGGGTACTGGGTTCTGAAAATTACCAAACAATTTGTAAGTGCATATCAGACAAAAATGGCTCAAAATTGTGATATTTGTGTACCACGTCAATGGAATATGCGTTTTCAACCAAAATTCATGAATGCCTAATTGTTTTTAGTTTTGTTGAACTAAACTGATTTATTTTATGCTGTTACGAGAGTCCGAGCATCGTTGAAAAAAAAACAAATGCAATACAAAGGTAAAAACACAAGAAATACATTATCGAAGAACACCACAAAGAGTTTCTAAACCAAAAATTAGAACATTTGGAGCTTTATTTAGGGAGTTAGAGGAATAGGTATAGTATACTAATTATGCACAAATGAGCATAATCAATTAATAGCAATTTGCATGAAATAAATAACTACACAATTTTGTGGATTATTAAAAGCAATTGCGATCTTTTTCTTCACTATTCATTGTTTTTAGAAACCTCATTGTAGACTTGCCTCATGCACCTCTCAAGATGGCTTCATCATTTGAATTATATTCTACACTTATCATTCTTTGAAAAAAATCATTGTAGACATGCCTCACCTCCTCTCAAATTGCCTTCACCATAACTTGTAATACAGTTTATTCTTTTTAAAAACCTCCATTGAAACTTGCCTCACCTCCTTTTAAATTGGCTTCACCATAATTTGTAGTACAGTTTATTCTTTTTAAGAACCTCCATCGAAACTTGCCTCGCCTCCTTTTAAATTTGTAGTACAGTTTCTTCTTTTTAAAAACCTCCATTGACACTTGCCTCACCTCCTTTTAAATTAGCTTCACCATAATTTGTAGTACAGTTTATTCTTTTTAAAAAACCTCCATTGAAACTTGCCTCGCCTCCTTTTAAATTTGTAGTACAGTTTATTCTTTTTAAAAACCTCCATTGACACTTGCGTCGCCTCCTTTTAAATTTGTAGTACAGTTTATTCTTTTTTAAAAACTTCCATTGAAACTTGCCTCACCTCCTTTTAAACTGGCTTCACCATAATACAGTTTATTCTTTTTAAAAACCTCCATTGAAACTTGCCTCATCTCCTTTTAAACTGGCTTCACCATAATTTGTAGTACAGTTTATTCTTTTTAAAAACCTCCATTGAAACTTGCCTCACCTCCTTTTAAATTGGCTTCACCATAATTCTTAGTATAGTTTTTTTTTTTTAAACCTCCATTGAAACTTGCCTCACCTCCTTTTAAATTGGCTTCACCATAATACAGTTTATTATTTTTTAAAACCTCCATTGAAACTTGTCTCACCTCCTTTTAAATTGGCTTCACCATAATATTCAGGTAAGGTATATTCATTCTTTTTTTTAAAACATCATTGTTCACTTCCCTCACCTAGATCATTTGGCTATATATATAATACCTTTTATTCTACACTATTCTTCCCTTTAAAAAAAAACCTGATTGTACTCCTGCCTCCCCTGATCTGACATTTGCCTCTCAACGTACTGTACATAGTGTTATTTTATTATCTCTTTATATCGGAAACTTCGTTTTACCGAATTGCCATGCACTCTCTCCGACGCGTTTGAAGTCTTAGACAGCATGGAATACTACCAGCCGATGGTACACACACGCACACACACACACGTTATTTGACAACTTGTCTCTGGAGCCAAAGTTCCTCGCATATAACTATCTGCATGCCTGCACGCAGTGTGTATTGAACACGCACGACCACGATCTAATGAATATTCATCGGCGAGAGTGACGTCATTTTACGAGTCTCCTTTCAAACTTGGATCATAAGTGCCTACCGCACTATTCAAGCACTACAGCTTTACAAATAAGGGATTTGTATGGTCTCTGTAACCAGACCCAGTACATATGCGAACTGCTTTCTTTTGCAGGAGAAATATATTGGTAGTTGACACTTTAGATGTAGCCCAAAGAACATTGCAATATGAAATATGTGGCAGTACAAGAGTATTGTATATCATCAATAATATCCTATCATTAACAAATGTTTTTACCCTATACAGTGCGTATAAAAAAAAAAACGGGACAGATTTGAAAAGTCTATAAAATTTTTGTTTCAAATTATGATGTCTATATTTTGGTGTTAATAGGTGCTCTAAGGTCTTATCTTTCAAATGCTATTAAAAAAAAATTAGTTTTGTTCATGCTTGAGCGAACACGGAATGTTTTTGTCTGGGGTTAAAAAGGAGGCTTGCGTCAAAATGGCATAAAATCATAAATATGATGATCGGACTTCTTGCTAATTAGCAGACTTCCTCTTAACCTTTTCATTATCTTTGCCATAATTTTCAAATCATGCGGTCAAATTTCATTTTCAGATCTATTTATGTGCTTGAATTGTTCTGTTGTTGTTTCTTTTTAATATACTCTCTGTTAGCTTTGAATATTCCTTCTTCAAGCTAAAACAATTTTGTTTCAACCGAAGTATGGGAGAGCGTGGATTTTTTTCAAATCCTTTCATTGTGTGCTACAAAGGTTATGGTGCCTTTTGAACAGTGCCACACAGATGGGTGGAGGCTCGGGATGCCCCCCCCCCTCAATTAAAAAAAATCATCACCAAGAAAAAGTGGACAGGAAATAAAAGGAAAGATAGCAAGTAAAATATGATATTATTTTATTATGTCAAAATCTATCACAAAATTTGATATTGTAATAAAAAAGTGGGAATATTTGCGTGCTCCCCTCGCTCGCTCACAACTTTTTAATACATTTTTCCCGATCTGCCATATCTAACTCCTTCAAAATTGACTCAATACACCATTGTCATTGAAAGACATGAATCCCTTCCTGTTTGTCCTGTCAAGCATATAATTAAACTTGGTCAAGGAATTAATGACCCCTTGAAAAATAGATTTATGTCTTTTAAAGGTACATAACATAATTTGTTTCACATAATAAAAGGATTTGAATAATCACAAGTTTTCCCAATTAATAATGCAAATCTTTTTGCTTGGTTTGACAAAAAAATTATTTTCTCAGTTACTTATGAAGGAAAATTAAAAAGTAAGAGAAGTTTATTAAAATGAAAAAACAAAATGATTCAAGTAAATAAATAAATTTGTAAATAAACTTTGACAGCATAATTCGAAAATTGTGGCACAGATAATGAAAAGGTTAAGATGTAGTCTCCTGATTAGCGAGAAGTCTGATCATAATATTATCCATATTCTGCAATTCTCTGGCGCAAGCCTCTTTTTGAACCCCCAACAAAAAAGTTCCGTGTTCGCTCAAGCATGAACAAAATTTATTTTTTTTAATGTAATTTCAAAGATATAACTTTAGAGCACCTATTAACACCAAAATATAGACATCATAATTTGAAACAAAACTTTTATAGACTTTTCAAATCTGTCCCGTTTTTTTTTATACGCACTGTATAATACACCAATATTTCTAGAAATTTTGGTAACAATATGAGTGACATGATCAATCCAGTCTAGATTGTGATTAACATACACACCTAGAAACTGTGTACACTGCCTTTGTTCTGTTTCAACTCCATCTACTTTAATGCTTATTTGTTTGTTACCAGTAGATTTCCTCCCCTGAAAATGAAAAAAATTGTTTTTCCTAAATTCAGGGATAACAGGTTACTCCTGAACCATAATGTCAGCTTCGGAAGTTCTGAATTCAGTTTGTGCTCTAGAACATTTACTTTACGATGTGAAATGAAAACATTGTATCATCTGCAAATAAAGTGTAATGCAAAGCAGCTGAAACATCACAAATATCATTAATGTAAATGAGAAATAGTAGTGGGCCTAGAATAGACCCCTGTGGGACACCGAATGTTAAAGAAGAAACATCTGAGTCAGTACCCTTGTAATGAGTATATTGTCTTCTAAGAGATAAATAACTTGAAAACCATTGTTGTGCGACACCTCGTATTCCATAGTGGTCCAATTTACAAAGTAGAATCGAGTGATCAAGTGTATCAAAAGCTTTGCTGAGATCCATAAATACACCAACAACATGCTCGCGAGCTGCTAAGGCAGTTGAAACACGATCATAAAACTTCAATAGTGCATGGTCAGTGGAATCGGATCGTCTTATACCCCTTTCATAAACCCAATGAAACTTATCCTCCAATTAGCCGCCTAAGAGTAATGCGGATAATTCAATAAAAATTGCGTTCACAAACTCCGAAAATTATCCGCATTATTTTTACGAGCGCCCGTCCTATAATAATAATCGTCATGACAACTGGACACGCCCCCTCCGATGCGGTTGTGTTGGAAAAGGGTGACCTTGTGACCGCACCATGGCAATTATCCGCATTATTTGGAAATACGTTCATAAACTCAAAATCTTGTCCCGATGCCGCTATTATGCGGATAACAGCAGCATCACAATAATGCGGATAACTCTTGTCCTCCTCTGATTTTACGACCAAATTATGCTGCTATTAGCCGCATAATTGGGTTTTATTGGGCTTATGAAAGGGGTATATTGTTCAGAATTCAAATACTTATGATCATCCAGAAATTTATAAAGCCTGTTAGAGACTAAAACTTTGGATAAACTGGGTAGTATTGAGATTGGTATATAATTAGATACGGTCGCTGTATTGTCTTTTTTTGTGAATTGGAACCACTTTGGCAAGTTTGAAACTAGAGGGAAATACTCCTGTTGACAAAGATAGGTTACAGATGTGTACCACCGGGGTTATAATTGAACCGATAATCTGCTTTAACAAGGACGTGCTTAATTCATCATAACCACAAGAGTAACTATTCTTAAGAGTACGCACTATATTCAGAATTTCAAGATAATCAGTTGGCTTAAAGAAGATGGAAGATTGTGACGAGTTATGCAGGTATTTCCTAAAATTGGTACCATGTGTATATATTGTCTCAGCTTGATTTGGACCAACATTTACAAAATAGTTGTTAAATGTATTTGCAATTGCATCTGCTGAGGTAAATTCCTTTCCATCATGAATAAACTTGTTTGGGGTATTTGGATTATTTCGCTTACCTAATATATCTTTCACAGTTTTCCAAGTAGAGGAAATATTTCCCCTTGCTCGTTCAAACTGTGAGGAATAATGTGACTTACGAGAGCAACGTATGATTGTAGTCAATTTGTTCCTATATTTCTTGTATTTATTTATATTTTCATCCGTTTTATCCTTAATACTACGCTTATAAAGAACATTTCTCCTCTTTATTGACTGCATAATGCCCCTCGTTATCAATGGGTGATATCCTCTTTTCTTATTGATTGATTTTTCATATGGAAAGGTTTATTGAAAAAGAAGTGGAATCTGGTCCAGAAATTGTCATAAGCTCTATTAACATTACTTGTGGTGAGGACGTCCTCCCAATCTAATGAAAGTAAATCTGTGTTAAGATCATTGATCCCTCCATTAGTGATCCTTCTCCTCCCTTTACATGTATTAGTAGGGGAGAGAGATAGGGTTCCCATGCACCCGAATGATATATTTTTTTAATCTACATTTTTGTAATCCATAAGATGTGTAGTGAATGAATTTTGATGTTCCCAAAACGAAATATTGTCCCATGGGGTTCAAATTCAAGATGGCGTCCAAAATGGCCGCCATATTCATGGGATTTGGTTTTTCGTACATAGATTCCGACACAAACATTCATTTGCCACAAAATTAGTGTCATATGAAAGATAAATAAATTTTCTACAAGTTGATACTATTCATGGGTGATGAAAAGCTAATTCGGCTGAGATTTTGATAAGAAAAGTGCAATTTTGAGAATTTTTTCCAAAAAATTGAAAATTTGCGAAATACATGATTTACCATAAAGCTAAAGAAAAAAAAGGAATCGCCTCAAAAATTTCTAGAAAACTTTCCTAATATACAACTATTAAGCGGACGAAATTCCAAATTGATATCGTTTTTAGTCACAAACTTATAATGTCTCAAACTTGAAAATTCAATTTTCAGAAATTTAGCTTTTTTACTGCATATCGGAGACTTGAATACACTAATGTATATTGTCACATTTTCAACCCAGAAAATGGAGATAGTCCTTAATAAAATGCGAAATTATATATTATTTTGTTGTTAGAATTTACTACAATCCCTTTATTCTTCGATTTAAAGTAGGTTGATATAGTTTTTGAAAGAATTAAGATTTTTGGCCAAAATTTGTATGTTTTTGGTAAAAAAAATGCACATGCACTGTTATTGATCAGATTTATCATGAATGTTAGTAATAAATTCACAATCTCAACATTCGATATGAAAGAGGATGTATCAACGAGAATATTGGCAGGCTTCATGCCACCATAAGTATCTTCATTTGCTTCAGATAAAAGGAAAATATGCTGAATGTTTTGAGCGATTTTGCGCTAAAGTGATGCCAAAAAGCAACCTCAGTGTGGCAGTCACACCCATGAAAACGATTGCAAAGTGATGAATGGTATGTCATTCAAATAATACAATAGCTTGGATCAGCCTCTCGCATCGATTGTGTTGGTATGACTAACACACCGTAATGTACAGTATGTAATGTGAATGGTAATAGAAATGTGATTCAGAACGATGTTAAGGCAAAAAAGGTGTTTCTGTTACATTATATATAAATTTATTTAATGAAGTCTCTTGGAAACAGTTATAAGATACACTTGCACTGCAGGTAATAGAGATGAAGTTCTTACACATCAATACACAACTCAAAGGAATATGTCGAAGCTATCCCCACTTTATCTGTATTTTGAATCTATGGCCTGTATTCCTAAATCAGGTTTATCTTCGAACACAAAATTAGTGTCATATGAAAGATGAATACATTTTCTACAAGTTGATATTATTCATAGGTGATGAAAAGGTAATTCGGCTGAGATCTTAATAAGAAAAATGCATTTTGAAATTGTTCCCCCAAAAAATGAAAATTTGCAGAATACTTGATTTACCATATATCTAAGGAAAATAAAGGAATTGTCTTGAAACTTTCTAGAAAACTTCCCTATATAATAATATACAATTATTAAGAAATTGAGTTGTTTTTTACTGCATTTTACAGACTTAAATGTACTATATTGTCACTATCTTGACCACCCTTTTCAACATATTGATTAGTTTTTCTAACCTACACCTTTTCAATCCTGGAGTCGTATACTGAATGAATTTATTTTGATCTTCTGAAAACTTGAATATTGTCCCTTGGCCGCCACCTTGACGGCCATCTTGGATTCTGACAAAAAACTCTTAACAGAACTTTTTAATTCGACGTCATAGGAAAACAAATTACAAATGTTTTGAGGGTATTCTGATTATGAGAAATTAATTGAGTGGGTTATCTTTATTCTTTACGATTTGAATTAAACAATTCTGACACATTAAAGTGCCAAAAATGACAAAAACCTCTGTTGACCAATGTAAAGAAGGGGAAGGTCTTTTTGGAACATTGAGATGTGTATGGTTGTGTTATTCATCTATTTAATATTTTCAAAAGTAGAAAATGTGGTGACGAATCAGTACCACGGAAAAGGCCTCCTGTAAATTGCATTTTATAACTTGCAACAATTAACTTATATCATGTCCAAATGTAAGCTTTATGGTTCTTAGGGAGGACTTTGACAGACAGGCAGTCAATCTTAGAAGTCATTGGCAGGCTCATGTGCTAGATTTGGGCGATCTTTTTGAACTAAAACTTTGTGCCAATGTGATCTTGGAAGATATATTCCTGATCCAGAAGTTGTAAACTTTGGACTGGAAAAGCAATTTTGCTTGCTGCAAAATTCAAGAGATTTTATTCTCTTTGAGAAAAAAACCACGGAATTTTCTTGGTTGCCATCCGGGCAACCATGATGGCAGTTTTGGTTGCCAACGTCACCCCGGCAACCGCTGATTTCGAGCCCTGCTTTGGAGTGGGGATGGTGGATGGAATTTCCCTCACGTGTGATCTGTTCCTTCTCAAGATTCCTCCGCTCGGCTTTGATACTTCGTAAGACCTGGGTTCCTCACAGACTTTGGATGCTTTAGCTGGTATCCAAGTGTGTTATCTTGGATGTATAACTCTCACTGGCTGTCCTACATGCAGAGGTGGTAGATTAGAACTTGCATGTCGATAATGCACTTCCTTCACCTTGTCTTGCATATTCAAGAGAAAATCAGTGGTAGTAGAATCTCTCGAGAAATAGTGACTTGATAATGTGGTTCTGATGGGTCTACCAAATAACATTTCTGCTGGTGATCTCAAGTTACTTTCGACTGGTGTTGCTCTCAGGTTCATCATTGCTAGTTGACTGTCTTGGCCAGTCTGAGAACATTTTGTCAAATGATTCTTGACTGTACGAACCATCCTCTGAGCTAATCCGTTTGATCTTGGATAGTGTGGAGAAGAAGTAATGTGCTTGATATTCCACTTCTTTTCTTCTGCTGCCTTGCTTGATGTTTCTGGCATGTTTCACTCTGCTTTATCAACTGGTCGATGTCCTCGTTGATGTTTGACAAGAACTCTGTCTCACGAGCAAGTCGTCTGGTACTTTCGATTCCCATGTGTCCTAGGTGAAGCTGTCCAAGGATATCATTCCTCAGTGACTTCGGTACGATGACTTGACTTCCCGTGAAGAGTACTCCATTAGATAATCCGATATTATCTCTATACGACCAATACTGCCTAAGGGATTTCAATAACTCTTGGATTGTTTCAGGCCAACTCAGGCCAAATATGCCATACTGATCTGGAAATTGGATCACTAGCCGTTTCTCTCTGAAGTTCTGTCCTCTTGTGTTTTCCGAAGAGTAATAAGTCGATCGCATATGCGAATCTTTTTCCTCAGAGCAGATGGATTTAACTATGACACCTAACGGTACATCGCATGCTTCCTTGGGATTAGGAAGTCGACTCAACGAATCGGAAAGAATCATGTCGTTTCCAGGTCGGTAATTGATTTGACACATGTTTCCTTGGACTTTGATTATACGCGATCGCTGTAGATGTGGCGTTGCACTTGTAAGAGTTTTTTTTCCATATAATTTCCAGTGGTCTGTGATTGATTATGACTGTGAATTCTTTCGCGAACAGATATTATAGCAGCGTTTGATACCAAACATTAGGACTAAGCTTTCACTCTATGTTTGAGTAGTTGGAATGTGCAGTGGAAAGACTTTGGATGCAAACGCAACAGGTTACCTTCCTGAAGCAGGCATGCTCCTAGATCTTTCATTGATGTATCTATCTCGACAGTTCTCTCTCTCTCTATGGGTCATAGAACTGTAGACATGGACCTGATGATACTGCACATTTCAGGCTGTTCAAGGAATGTTCATGATCATCGTCCCAGATAAACGGTACTTCCTTGTGGAGAAGTTATCGAAGTGGTGCTGACTTTTCCCACAAATTAGGAACATATGCTGCTAGGTATTTGAACAATACTGGCCATTTCTGAACATCCTCTTTGTCGTTGGGTAATAGTACTTGGGTAATGTGTTGGCTTCTACCTTGCTAGGATCTGGGTAGATATCTGATCTAGTGCACTTGGAGCCAAAGAAGTTGATAGCTTCTTTCTTGATTGTGCACTTGGAGCTGTTGAACACTGAGTCTTCTTGCTTTGCCGTCTCCATGAACAAGTACATATTCTTGTTGTGTTCCTCCACGTTGATCTTGATCTTGTCCTTCAATTAGTGTGCTGCGCTTGCGTGGTGTGTCTATGGTAGGTTTAGCGATGTCCTTGACATGAAGCATCGCTTTTCCTTTGAAACTACCAATAGCATCGAAGTGCTCTGGAAATGCTTGTTCGAGATCCTTATCACTTGTGATAGGTGTTTGTTTAGGTTTAGGGTTAGGTGTAGGTGTGTCATAATTGTACATTGAGTGAATTGTGATAATTCCAAGGTCAGTGCAACCTAACAACCCAAGGATAGCTGAAACCTTGACATCTGGTACATAGAATGTCTGTGTTGACCATTTCGGACTGTAACATTTTATGTCAAGTGTACCTTTACATTTAATTGGAATCTCACCATAAGCTTCAAGTTTTACTGGTGTTTGTTTCACTAATGATTCCCACTTTGAACTTTATATTTCCTTGGCGTACGTACTATGACAGTCTTAGTACTTGCACGTGAGTCAACTCTTAGGTAGAGCTTATGTTGACCGACTCTGTGGGCATATGTAAATGTTAGCAAATGCTACTGTACCTTCTGAATTTACAACTGTGTGTGGCCCATTGGTGTGTATTGTGTCAAATTATGCAAAGTTGGATAGACTGTCTTTAGACTGATAATGATCATGATCTGTGATAGTATCGTGTGCTGTGTCCATTTCGCTGATTGGTTAGTTCTTTCGACATTTTGATTTTGATCGTGATTTCTTTTGTTTTGGTAAACGATCATCAGATATCATGTCAGATCTTCGGTCATCTGAACTAAGTTATGGTTTTCTAATTATGATCACTTTTTGACTGGCGACAGAATTACCCCCAATGACTTTTACTGACGTGGAGAGCCAATTCCATTAATATTGACCCCCTAACGGTTCATAGTTGTCTGAGAATGATAAATGAGGTTTTTTCCTTCATTATGAAAGCAAACGGAACAGAGTTGTAAACATAAGAGATATACAATAAACAGAATTTCGGCTCTTCATAAATTTAGAAAAGAGTTAGAACGTGTTGGAATATAAACCTGATTTTGGAATACAGGCCATAAATTCAAAATACAGATAAGGTGGAGGTAGCTTTGACATGTTCCTTTCAGTTGTGTATTGATGTGTCAGAACTTCATCTTTATTACCTGCAGTGCTAGTGTATCTTATAACTGTTTTCAAAAGACTTAATTAAATAAATTCTTTATGATGTAACAGAAACACCTTTTTTGCCTTTACATCCTTCTGAATCAGATACATTTCTATTACGATGCACATTACATACTGTACATTACGGTGTGTTAGTCATACCTACACAATCGATGCGAGAGGCTGATCCAAGCTATTGTATTATTTGAATGACATACCATTCATCACTTTGCAATCGTTTTCATGGGTGTGACTGCCACACTGAGGTTGCTTTTTGGCATCACTTTAGCGCAAAATCGCTTAATACATTCAGCATATTTTCCTTTTATCTGAAGCAAATGAAGATACTTATGGTGGCATGAAGCCTGCCAATATTCTCGTTGATACATCCTCTTTCATATCGAATGTTGAGATTGTGAATTTATTACTAACATTCATGATAACTCTGATCAATAACAGTGCATGTGCATTTTTTTTACCAAAAACATACAAATTTTGGCAAAAAGTCTTAATTCTTTCAAAAACTATATCAACCTACTTTAAATCGAAGAATAAAGGGATTGTAGTAAATTCTAACAACAAAATAATATATAATTTCGCATTTTATTAAGGACTATCTCCATTTTCTGGGTTGAAAATGTGACAATATACATTAGTGTATCCAAGTCTCCGATATGCAGTAAAAAGCTAAATTTCTGAAAATTGAATTTTCAAGTTTGAGACATTATAAGTTTGTGACTAAAAACGATATCAATTTGGAATTTCGTCCGCTTAATAGTTGTATATTAGGAAAGTTTTCTAGAAATTTTTGAGGCGATTCCTTTTTTTTCTTTAGCTTAATGGTAAATCATGTATTTCGCAAATTTTCAATTTTTTGGAAAACATTCTCAAAATTGCACTTTTCTTATCAAAATCTCAGCCGAATTAGCTTTTCATCACCCATGAATAGTATCAACTTGTAGAAAATTTATTTATCTTTCATATGACACTAATTTTGTGGCAAATGAATGTTTGTGTCGGAATCTATGTACGAAAAACCAAATCCCATGAATATGGCGGCCATTTTGGACGCCATCTTGAATTTGAACCCCATGGGACAATATTTCGTTTTGGGAACATCAAAATTCATTCACTACACATCTTACGGATTACAAAAATGTAGATTTAAAAAATATATCATTCGGGTGCATGGGAACCCTATCTCCCTACCAGACTATATGTACATCTCGTATTTTCGGTAAATTGTACAGAACACAGGAAGATGATCAGATATTTCAGAATAAAAACAATCCAGACTCAAAATGACATTGAGACGCCTTTCGAAAGATATTATCTATTAATGAAGATAAATGATTGCTAACCCTGGTTGGCTTGTCAATCATGATATTGAATGCATTTGAATCAACGATACTTTGCAAGCTAAGGAAGTGATTGGATTTGGATAATAGATCAATATTGAAATCACCCATCACACAGACAGATTTACCAGATGAGTTAAAGGTAAATGCTAGTTTTGGTAACGATATCAAAATGAGTTCGGACAGAATCCAATGAAATGACAACCAAAGTGTCTGTTTGTATAAATAAAACGCATGTGCCAAAGGATTTTGGAAGAAATTGTGTAATTGCTGAGAAATCAGCAAATAAGCACAGGATTCGGGTAGAGCGTCGGGCCCGACGCTCAAAGCAATAATTATACACTGTCCCACGTGCGCTTATCTGTGTTGGGGAAGTTCAGTCTGAACATTTTCAGCGTAGATTTCAAGATTTCACAAAGTTCAGTTTATGTAACTGTACCAGATCTAGATCCTCGATGATATACTGACAATTAAGCCTGGTTTAACAGACTTTCTCATGAAATCAGTGTTTACTGCAACTACTGGAATTTCTCTTTAACAGTTGACATGAGGCATTCAAGATCAGCAAGAAAGTTAGCAACATCTGTGGTTGGTGGTCTTTATATTAGACAAACTACACATTTCTTTCCATCAGGAAGATCAACCTCAATGCATAAACTTTCATCAGCTCCTCTCGTTAATGAGAGGTCGTTCCTAGTTTTGAAGGATAGAGATTCCTGAACGTAAAACATCACTCCACCACCCCTACCATTTGAGCGGTCTTTACGAACTTGATTGTAACCATCCAATGCAAAAAGTGGAGGTGATTTAGCATTTAACCAGGTTTCCGATATGCCAATTATTGAGCATTAAAAATTTAGTGAGGATAAAAGTATATCAAAATTTTCATGATTCTTTAAAATACTGCGAGCGTTGCAATGCAAAAAAACTTAAATATTGGGTTTGATTTGATTTATTGGTTAATTATCTTAGGATGAAATTCACTAGGTACATAATAATTACAGTTGTTGTTTTCTGGTAAATCATATTCTTCTTCATCCATATGAAGCTTTAGCAGACAATAACAGATCAAATATAATCATAACAGACAAATATGTGTTAACAGATTTAGGGCAGTAGAAAGATGAAGGAAGATATACAAGAGAGTAAAATAAAACTAAACTACTATATACAGTATATACATGTACTATAACTAGATTATGATGAACCATAGCTTGATAGTAACCACCCCATATCAAATTCTTTACTATCGATCTGCATTTAATCATGGTAAGGGGGAAGATGAATGAGGAGAATACGGAGAGAGAATACATTAGTGCATAGAGAAAAACAAAGAAGTTAGTGTTTCAGCCTCGTGACCACAAGGACTAAAGGGACATGAAATGTTAAAGTCACGCATCTATGCAAAATATGGTGCGCCTCCATCTCCTCTCCAGTGTCCGGCATAAAATCTAAGCTTTGGTCATTCTTTGTATAAGTCTTGTACTTCCTTGGAATGTTTATTTTTTTGCTCCAGGTCAGGAGTTGTCAAATCATCTGTTAGATAGTAGCATTCACCATGTAGAGCCTTCCGTGCACCTTTCATGATGTCGATCTTGTCACCAAATGTTTTTAGCTTGATAATGATGTGACGAGGCCGAGTGCCTTTCTTGTCATTTCGGTGAGCATTCTCAATACTCACATTGCTTTTAAACTTGTCTTTTAAGATGTTCTGAACCGGCTTGTTGCAATCCCCCACCTGGTCTTCGGCTGGTTCTGGTAAGCCTACCAGACGGTAGCCTCTTGTCGAGGCCCTGGCGGCTGCTTCCCGAGCGAAGCGAGGGATTTCCTAATTCGCGAAGCGAATTAGGCCTGGCTCGCGTCTTGACATCTGATCTGAATTATATATTCATGAGGAACGTCTTCCTAATGAATATACATGAGTTGTAATATCACCGGTCACCTAGTAAACCAATGAAATGTCAAAGCTGTTTCGTCCGGGGTTCGGAATACTATATAGTCCACTATTCTGGAGGGGATTCAATTAATTGCGGGACACTAAAGGGGATATATAACCAGCAAAATGCTACAAGCAGTGGTACTATTACTACTACTGCTAGTAATGGCCGTAAAAGACCCACCACCGCCCCAAAACTTCCCGGGAGATACTGGCCAGCCGCTGGTCAGACTCGAGTCAAGGGGAAACAACTCTACTCCAGCATTCCCTCACTGCACCGCGGAGAACGATAATCGACACACAGTGGAATCGCATGAAAGATAACATTTTCCATATCCTGTGGGTAGATTTACAAAAACATCTCGTCCTTTCAGTGCAGATTTAATTTGATCGACTTGCAAATCCTTAAATCGGTCAATATTCAGCATTTTAGAGGCATATTCAATGCTCTTTGATATTTCGTCGTCACTCTTCGCCAAGAATCCACGGGTCGTCATTCAAGATGAGCTCATGAATATTCAATATGACGTCATAGCAGCCCGCGCTCTCATTGGATGATTTTCACCGACCAGTTTTTGGTAGGTATATTGGTAAAAACAATAGAATAACAAAAGAAAGTCGGTGAAATTCGGCCCAGATGTCAAGAGGCCAACAGGCCCTGTCTCGCGGCGCTCTGCTTCGCTCTCTCCCTTGCTTCGCAGTGTTCGCTCGGAAAGCTTAAAGCAGCCGACAGGGCCTCGACAGGAGGCTAACCAGACGGCAGTTATTGCGCCTGGAGAACCTCTCAGCTTTATTACTCTCCGCCTCTTGACGATCAACCTTTTTCTGCAATTGAGTACAAAGTTTTTCCATTTTCTCCATTCTCTCTTCCAGATTCTTGTTTTTCTTTTGAAGGTCATCAATGCGCTGGCCTTCATATTCTAAAGCTTTCTCTACTTTTTGCACACTTTCCACTACTGATTTAACTGCGTCGTTCAAATTCGCTATTGCCTCTTTAAGGCTTTTGGTCACAGCAGCAATAGATGGGGGTGATTCCTTTACCTCATCATCCGGGACAGCTATGCCAGCAGCTCCGGCCTGATGTACCCCCCAAATAGGCTCATCCTCTGGTGTTGCACCAGTAGAGGGGATGTCACTCCTCACTGACAACTTTTTTGCCTTTTTTGGTGATTTCTTATGCTTTGCTGGCGACATGTTGCACTAAAACTATTCACAAGATAACAAAGTGGAGTACTGTATATATGTCCAGTTTATCAGAAGTAGAACATCTAGGCTATCAGAATATCTCGTGGAGTGGTTTAAAAGTGTGTACTGTTTAGCTGGCTGCCATCTTATATTTATAGTAGATTTATTATTGATTTTATCATAACATGTTTCATTACGCTGATTTATAAGTAGGTTTCATTTGATAAAAACCATTTCACCAATAATATTTTTGACAAGGACTTAAGTTTGTTTTTACAGGCCTATTTGACCCACTGAATCTACTCAAGCTTTCTGTTACTCTGTCCTTTCACGGCAAGAAATCAGGTAAGGAAATTCGACCAAAATGATAATGTTTAAATTACAATAGAACGGTTTTAAATCACTGTGTCTTGTCTCAGCAATTTTTTTGCTCTCTTTGCACTCTTTAAAGAGTGAAATTTGTGTAAAATGAAATAGGTTGTTATCAAGAGTGGATCATAGAGTGAATGTTGAGTTGAAACATTAATACTTTCATTGGAGCAATGTTGGGGAAAAATTACTTTTACTTCAAAAGAGAGTAATATAAATTTCTACTGTCGTCCCATCTAGGTTTTCAAACAGTTTCACCAAATTTGATGTTTTTCTTTTGTTGTGAATATACAAGGTTGCCTTGACTACAAAAACACGTAAGGATGAAATAAAGTTAATTCCGAATTCTGTGGCGCATGAAGGCTTCTTTGCATTATCATAATTGCTGTAAATTGGTGTTGCTTCCCTTTCATAGAAAATTTATACGCATGAAAAATTAGTATAAGTGATTATGCGCCAATGCCACATACACTGACAATAAAACATCCTCTTTCCTCCCATGCATGTCCAATAAGCCAGTTCGTAATTCCTTTCTGCGCATGATCAAAAGATTCTACGCATGATCAGAGGAAGGTCATTTGTACTAAAAGTGACATGGTGGTTTAAAATCTAATGAGATAAGCACCAACTTTGATGTCTTGATTATTCATATACTCTTTTAAATTGTGGTTTTCATTTACATCCACAAAAACAACTATGCATCCACGAACGGCTGGTATTTCACAGTTTGCCAAGTAATTGTGCATCATGCTACGATATGCATTCAGAGTAGAAATGCAACAAATACCTTCATAAAGTGTTTATTGGTGTGCTTTTCTAGTCACCTGGTCTATTCAATTTCTTCACCCTGCTATGTAAGGCAAGCTTACGTAATATCTTGCTTTGAAATCTGCCTATCATAATGAAAGAAATGAAAGGTCATTTGACCAAAATTGTCCATGAAGTAACTACGAACTGGTCTATTATACCTTGTATTTCGTTCAAAGGTCTCTAAAATTGGAAAACATAGCTCTTTAAAGGGATGCTCCGGGCTGAGGATATTTATATCTCACTAAATAGAGTAATATTCACAGAGCAAAATGCTGAAAATTAATTTTGATCAAAATCTGATGATAAATAACGAAGTTATTGAATTTCAAAAATTTGCATTATTCCGGTGAAACAGTTCTAGGCATGTTTTCATAATACTAATGTAGGACTGTTATTTTGACATTTGGTTTCCTTCAATAATTTAGTTATACTCCATGCTTTGGTATTTAGTTCAGCTTTGTTTACATTCTTGATGCTTCTGTTGTCATCCATTTACATTTGGCTTTCAACCTGCTTCTCCTGTCATTCCTTTCCTATTCAGATGTGTTCATTCATTACATTCCCACATCTGATTCTTTTGTTCAACATTCTTATTATGTAATCATCCCAACATCTTATTCATCTCCATCCTCTATCTCTTATTGGTTATTTTTATGAATTAGACTTTTCCACTTTCAGTTGGCTTCTCCATTCTCTTTATTTTTATTGGTTGATTTTGTGTAATTTTGTGCAATCAAGCACATTTGCCGTTTTTTCTCGTTTTTTGCCTTTTTGTGTGATTGTTCATGTGTTACTGTGTGTCCTGTTTTGTCTTGTTTTTTGTGTAACTGTTCTTCACATTCTATTCCACTTTTATTTCCTTAACTATGGCTGCTAACACCAATGCTCCATTTCACTACTTGGATAATGATGAATTATACGACGCTTTTCAATCTGATCTAGATACCAATTTCAATGAAAATTCAAATAAAGCTTTTCACAATTTAGTTGCCCAGTCCATGAACTCCCAAAACAATAATCTTGATTCTGTCTCCGATCCAAATGATAGTACCTATCAGCATGCACCTTCCTATTATTTTTCAGAAAGTCAAGTTGCAAGTAAACATTTAAACAACAGTAAAGATGATTTTTTAATGTTACATTGCAATATTCGCAGTGCCAATAAAAATGTTGATGCTTTGCATTCCCTTCTACTTAATTCGAAACTCAACTGTTCAGTTATAGGTTTGTCAGAAACCTGGTTTACTTCTGAAACTGATTTAACATTTTTTTCACTTCCTGGTTATAATTTGATTACGAATAATAGGACAGAAAAAAACAGGTGGCGGTATATGTTTGTATATTTCTGAACGGTACGAGTATAGGCTGAGGCCAGAATTGAACCGCATGAATAACTCTATAGAAAGTTTATTTATTGAAGTAGTTATTCCAAATGATAAAAACATTGTAATTGGGGTTATTTACAGACCTCCAAACTATCTTCGTGATGACTTTTTGAACAATTTCAATGAATTACTAAATCACCCCATCATGCTTCATAAAAATTGCTTTTTACTAGGGGATTTTAATGCAGACCTCTTAAAATATGATTCAGATGCATTCATACAAAAATTCATGGATTCATTTCTTACTGCGGGTTTTTTACCAGCAATTACTAAACCTACCAGAATTTCTACCAACTCGGCCAGTCTTATTGATAATGTCTTTACAAATGTACGACTTGCGCTGTCATCTGGCATAATTCTTTCCGATCTATCTGACCATTTTCCAATATTCCTCCATTTCCAACTCAATAATGGTTTCTCGGCAAACTCGGCTTCTTTTCACATACAACGTGATTTTTCTGAAAACAATATAGAACATTTTATGCAAGAGCTAGAAAACACAGACTGGTCTGGAATCTACACTATAGAAAATGCAAATGATGCCTTTGAATCATTCATGAACATAACATCTTCTAAGATGAATCACTGTTTTCCTTTAATCCGAAAAAAAATCTAACTACAAAAAGATTCCAAGGTCCCCATGGGTCTCCAAGGGTATTTTACGATCCATTAATAGAAAGAATAATCTTTATTTGAAATCAATTGTTAAACCATGTGATAAGAACAAGAAAAAGTACAAAGATTACAAGAACATTCTTACTGGTATACTTAGGAAAAGTAAGAAAAAGCATTTTTGTAATCAGTTTCAATTATTCAAAAATGATATACAAAATACCTGGAAAATAATTAAGAATGTTTTGCATGGTAATTTAAAAAAATCTATTGTTTCAAAAATAAATGTTGATGGCGAAATTATAGAAAATCCACTTACTTTGGCCAACACTTTCAATGATTATTTTTCCAGTATAGGCCCAAATCTTGCCAGACTCATTCCAGACTCTCCTAACCACTTTACTGATTTTCTTCATGACCCCAACCCAAATTCAATATATTTTTCTCCTACAGATGAGGCAGAAATTGCGGATATAATTCATGGCTTAAAAAATAAGCAAAGCTCGGGGCATGATGGCATCAATAACATTTTGTTAAAAAAAATTGTAATACCATTGCTAAACCCTTGGCATATATCTATAATTTATGTATGTCTACTGGGATTGTTCCTTCATCGCTGAAACTAGCTCGAGTTATACCTGTTTTTAAAAAAGGTGACAGTACTGCGTTAGGTAATTATCGACCCATATCACTGCTGACCTGTTTGTCTAAAGTACTTGAAAAATTGATATTTGTTCGTACGACGAAATTCTTTAATTTGCATGATTCATTTTATCCCTTGCAATTTGGTTTTCGTGAAAATCATAATACTACACATGCGTTATTAACAATAGTTGATAAGATTGCCAGCGGAATCGACAAGTTCCAACATACTGTTGGGGTGTTCCTGGACTTCTCCAAGGCTTTTGATACCATTAATCATGACATTTTATTACACAAACTTAATTACTATGGAGTCAGGGGAATAGCCTTGGAGTGGTTCAGGAAGTACCTAGACAATAGAAAACAATTTGTCTCTTTCGAAAACTTTAACTCCGAAACAAAACTTGTTACTTGTGGGGTTCCGCAAGGCTCTATTTTGGGTCCCCTACTTTTTCTTATATACATAAATGATTTTTGTAAGTCCTCCAATAATTTATCATTTATTCTGTTTGCTGACGATTCTAATATTTTTTTCTCCCATAAGGATCCACGCCATTTGCTTGCCACCATTAATCACGAACTAGTACATGTATCTGAATGGATCAAAGCTAATAAACTATCCCTTAATCTCCAAAAAACAAATTATATGCTCTTTAGTAATATCATAGATGAACTTCCAGGTAATATAATTTTCGAAAATACTAATTTACAAAGAGTTGGCAGTACTAAATTTCTTGGGGTAACCATTGATAATAATCTTTCCTGGAAAGAGCACGTTGATCACATTTGTAAAATTATTTCGAGAAATATTGGTATCATAAACAAAGTAAAATTTTTCTTTCCCACTCATATACTATTTAATTTGTATTCAACTTTGATCCTGCCTCATTTAAACTACGGTATAACAGCATGGGGGAATTGTGCTGACTGCCTCCTGAACATAATTTTACTTTTACAGAAAAAGGCTATTCGTATTATTTGTCATGCAGATTTTCGTTCACACACTGACGAACTTTTCTATAAATATAATATTTTGAAGATTGGTGACTTGTATCGATACAATCTCGGAAAACTCATGTATAGTTTAGATAAAAATGAACTTCCAAATATTTTTTATTCCATGTTTACAAAAAATGTCGATATTCATCATTATCCTACTAGGTCCGCCGGGCTCTTTCATCCACCAAGAGCTAGAACCATCCTTTTAAATAAAACATTTATTTTTACAGGTATCAAACTTTGGAACTCCCTTATAGAATCATTACGTAACAAGCCAACACATTTAAGTTTCAGTCGAGGGTTAAAGAAAATTCTTATCCTTGGGTATAAACCCCAGAACTTAAACATTTCTGTATAAGCAGCTACCACCTCTTGTTCTTCTTCCCTTCTTATTTTCTTCCTTCTTCTCTTTCCCCCTCCCTCTCACATTTCTTTTTTTCTCTCTCTCTCTTCCTATCACCTTAATGTCTAGTTCTATTGCTTTTCTTATTTTCCTGTTTGTCTATGTTTTGTAGTTTGTTTTGTTTTGTTTCTTTTCCTTTTTTTTCTGTCTTGTCTTGTCCTGTTTTGTTTTTGTTTGTGTGCCTTTTTTGTTTTTGTCTTTGTTTTGCTTTTAGTATCTGTCCTGTCTTGTCCAAGTGATTGTCTGTTCACACACTACTGAACTCATGTATTTTTTTTTATACAGCAGGGGTATATATGATATAATATTTTTTGTTAATTGTAACATAGTAGGCTTAAAAAGCTTGACCCCACTAGTATTCTTTTTCATTGTACAAACCTTTTTAATTTACGATTTGAATTTCATTGATCAAAGATATACTTTAATTAACTATTTATTGCAGGGAACCCATACTAACAAGCTTTGCTTTCCAGTGGGTTCCCTTTTTTCATTTCTGTATATTATACTTTTGTGTTTTGCTATACATTGTAACTTTTGTTAAATTTTGGAATGAAAAAGAATAAATGCAATCAATCAATCAATATATGCTAATTTTGTAATGCAATTATGAGTTTTACTGAGGCAAGGAAGCCCAGCAAATATAGCAGTGCACTACCAGACTTCATCGAGTTAAGTTCATTATTTTGTTCCTGTGTCTTCATAGTTAAGTTCCACCTTCTCCTCTCCGTTTGCTGTTCCATTTAATGTCTATGATTGAGCTTGTTTTATTCCCATCTTTACTTGAACATTTACTTTCCCCTTAAGACTTGTATTATTTTTAACCCCACGCTAACATACCAGTATAAAGCAACGAATTACCCATCGTCTTTAACAATATATTTCGAGCAAAATAACGAAATTCACCATTACCCAACCAGACAAATTAATTTGTATCACCTGCCAAGGACTCGTACAACACTTTCACGGAACACTGTTATATTCACTACACCACACTTTTGGAATTCCCTTCCGTTTGATATAAGAGAGAATTTAAGCTTAAATACATTTAAACTAAAATCTCGTTTTGCCTCCTACTCCCAACAAACCTCATCGAATATTTGATCATTACACATATCCCACCTACGACCCTCCCCCCTCTTTTTTTCTTTTTTCGTTTTTATCATTTTCCCCTTAATATTCTGTATTTGATTTGTCCTTTGTGGATCCCCCACCCCATTCATCTTGTTTAGTCATGTTTTTTTTGTTATCATCCATGACAATGCATTTTGTCATCACTAAAATCCAATCTCTGCTTACACTCCTTATAATCTCCTATTTACCATATTTACGTTTGTTTATTATTTGCGTTCTGTTAGAGAGATCAGCGTCCACATCGTCCAATTTCATTTCGTCCAACTACCATTTTGTCCAATTTAGCCAGTTGGTTTAATAACAATTTCGTCTATTATCATTTGGTCTAATTGCATTTTTTGGGGGGCCAATTTGTCCAATAGCTACTTTGTCCATTTAATTACGCCTATTACCATTTAGTAATATTTCATCATAATAGAGACATATCATTTACACATTCACGAACAAAATGAAACAACTATGATTTCATGAAATAACATACGAAAAGTGAATGTGGGGATGTGACATCATCAGCCAACCTTAACGATAACTAGTGTTCATGAAGACATGTCTAGAACTGTTTTTCCAGAAATCATGCAAATCTCAATAACTTCGTTATTTGTTATCCGATTTTGATGAGGTTTTCAGAATCTTGCTTTGTATATTTTGCTCTGTTTAATTAGATATTGGCCTATATTTTCTTCTTTTTAGCCCGAAGCATCCCTACAAAGTAGGAACTTTTCGCTCGTTTACTTGGATCACTCGTGTATAAATAAGCAAATGCCTGAAGAGAGTAAAAACACAAAGTTACCCCTTTCCTGATTTCCATTCTTGCCCCGCTTATCACGAAACGACGTAATCTGCCCATATCTACATTCTGTAACACCCACCATGGCTTGATGAGTGTTATAGATGTAGATGAAATGGTTATGAAAAATATTCTCAAGCATATGGAGAATGTTGCGTAATTTTTATCAGATATTTTTTTCTATTCCGAGGGAGGGACCCGGGGGGGGGGGGAACTAGCTGCTTGGCCAGCTGATCAACCTCGGGCAAAATCAAAATCATTTCAACAAGAGGGCAAATATTTATTTTCTCTACTCTGAATCCATACACTCCTAAAAAGTTAACTATTCAAATATGTTTATTAAAAGTTTTTAATTGTAAACATCAAGCTGCAATGACTTCAAAATACGTGCGGTTTAAAAAGAATTAATTATGAATTATGTAGGTCATGAAGGCTTCCACTCATTAGTATAATTGCTGAAAATTGATTCCCCTCGTGTATATTTAGATCCAAATATGATTAGGATAAGGACAATGGACCGATACCCAAAGCTGCAAACCATTTTACAGGTATTAATTATTCATAATTGCAATATCATTTATCCAGTTAAGGTGCTTGAGTGTGAAACAAGTTGCAACTGAAAATGACAGTTAGCAGTGGTGTAATGGTCCAAAAGATGAGGGGCACACACTGAACTATATGCGTGGTATAGTTCAGAGGGGGCACAGCGTGGTGTGTGTGGCAAAATTTCTATATTGAAAATCCCGATCAAGGGAGCAAAGCGAGCAAGTAGAAAAATTGACCTTTTACAAAATGAATAACGAATTTTGTGTTAGATTCCCACAGAATTCCTGAAAATAACATCATGATTCACCGTTTCTATTTTTGTTTTTGTTCCTTCTCTCTTTCTTTAAGAGGGGAAGCCTTCAAAAAGTTGACATGAGTAAAGAAATAAAATCAAACCAGCTTTGAACTATAAAAAAACCATTAATGAAGTAAAATGATGAAGTTATCACTAATACTTTCGATTATTTTCACAAGTTACACTGGACGTAATACTAGTGAAAGACCAGATGACGTCATCAACTCACTATTCCCAAGGAGTTGGGGGTAGATTTATTTTTAATTTTATTATAACAAGTGAAATTTAATACTAGTAAATATTCATTACGCTGATTTATAGGTTTCATTTGATAAAAACCATTTCACCAATAATATTTTTGACAAGGACTTAAGTTTGTTTTTACAGGCCCATTTGACCCACTGAAGCTAATCAAGCTTAATTATACTTTGCCCTTCCACGACCAGAAATCAGGTCAGGAAATTCGACCAAAATGATAATGTTAAATTACAATAGAAAGGTTTTAGATTACTGTGTCTTGTCTCTGCAATTCTTTGCAGAGTTTACTCTTTAAAGAGTGAAATTGTGTAAAATGAAAAAGGTTGATATCACGAGTGGATCATAGAGTGAATGTTGAGTAGAAACATTAATACTTTTGACCAATGTTGGGGGAAAATTACTGTTACTTCAAAGGAGACGAGAGTAATATAAATTTCAATTGTCGTCCCATCTAGGTTTTCAAACAGTTTCACCATATTTGATGTTTTTCTTTTGTTGTGAATATACTAGGTTGCCTTGACTACAAAAACACGTAAGGATGAAATAAAGTTAATTCCGAATTCTGTGGCGCATGAAGGCTTATTTGCATTATTATAATTGCTGAAAATTTGTGTTGCTTCCCTTTCATAGAAAATTTATACGCATGAAAAATTAGTATAAGTGATTATGCGCCAATGCCACATACACTGACAATAAAACATCCTCTTTCCTCCCATGCATGTCCAATAAGCCAGTTCGTAGTTCCTTTCTGCGCATGATCAAAAGATTCTACGCATGATCAGCGGAAGGTCATTTGTACTAAAAGTGACATGGTGGTTTAAAATCTAATGAGATAAGTACCAACTTTGATGTCTTGATTATTCATAATACTCTTTTGAATTGTGGTTTTCATTTACATCTACAAAAACAAAATGCGTCCACGAACGACTGGTATTTCACAGTTTGCCAAGTAATTGTGCATCATGCTACGATATGCATTCAGAGTAAAAATGCAACAAATACCTTCATAAAGTGTTCATTGGTGTGCTTTTCTAGTCACCTGGTCTATTCAATTTCTTCACCCTGCTATGTAAGGCAAGCTTACATATTATCTTGCTTTGAAATCTGCCTATCATAATGAAAGAAATGAAAGGTCATTTGACCAAAATTGTCCATGAAGTAACTACGAACTGGTCTATTATACCTTGTATTTCGTTCAAAGGTCTCTAAAATTGGAAAACATAGCTCTTTAAAGGGATGCTCCGGGCTGAGGATATTTATATCTCACTAAATAGAGTAATATTCACAGAGCAAAATGCTAAAAATTTATTTTGATCAAAATCTGATGATAAATAACGAAGTTATTGAATTTCAAAGATTTGCATTATTCCGGTGAAACAGTTCTAGGCATGTTTTCATAATACTAATGTAGGACTGTTATTTTGACATTTGGTTTCCTTCAATAATTTAGTTATACTCCATGCTTTGGTATTTAGTTCAGCTTTGTTTACATTCGTGATGCTTCTGTTGTCATCCATTCACATTTGGCTTTCAACCTGCTTCTCCTGTCATTCCTTTCCTATTCAGATGTGTTCATTCTTTACATTCCCACATCTGATTCTTTTGTTCAACATTCTTTTTATGTAATCATTCCAACATCTTATTCATCTCCATCCTCTATCTCTTATTGGTTATTTTTATGAATTAGACCTTTCCACTTTCAGTTGGCTTCTCCATTCTCTTTATTTTCATTGGTTGATTTTGTGTAATCTAAATATATGCTAATTTTGTAATGCAATTATGAGTTTTACTGAGGCAAGGAAGCCCAGCAAATATAGCAGTGCACTACCAGACTTCATCGAGTTAAGTTCATTATTTTGTTCCTGTGTCTTCATAGTTAAGTTCCACCTTCTCCTCTCCGTTTCCTGTTCCATTTAATGTCTATGATTGAGCTTGTTTTATTCCCATCTTTACTTGAACATTTACTTTCCCCTTAAGACTTGTATTATTTTTAACCCCACGCTAACATACCAGTATAAAGCAACGAATTACCCATCGTCTTTAACAATATATTTCGAGCAAAATAACGAAATTCACCATTACCCAACCAGACAAATTAATTTGTATCACCTGCCAAGGACTCGTACAACACTTTCACGGAACACTGTTATATTCACTACACCACACTTTTGGAATTCCCTTCCGTTTGATATAAGAGAGAATTTAAGCTTAAATACATTTAAACTAAAATCTCGTTTTGCCTCCTACTCCCAACAAACCTCCTCGAATATTTGATCATTACACATATCCCACCTACGACCCTCCCCCCTCTTTTTTTCTTTTTTCGTTTTTATCATTTTCCCCTTAATATTCTGTATTTGATTTGTCCTTTGTGGATCCCCTACCCCATTCATCTTGTTTAGTCATGTTTTTTTGTTATCATCCATGACAATGCATTTGTCATCACTAAAATCCAATCTCTGCTTACACTCCTTATAATCTCCTATTTACCATATTTACGTTTGTTTAATATTTGCGTTCTGTTAGAGAGATCAGCGTCCACATCGTCCAATTTCATTTCGTCCAACTACCGTTTTGTCCAATATCCAGTTGGTCTAATAACCATTTCGTCTATTATCATTTGGTCTAATTGCATTTTTTGGGGGGCCAATTTGTCCAATAGCTACTTTGTCCATTTAATTACGCCTATTACCATTTAGTAATATTTCATCATAATAGAGACATATCATTTACACATTCACGAACAAAATGAAACAATTATGATTTCATGAAATAACATACGAAAAGTGAATGTGGGGATGTGACATCATCAGCCAACCTTAACGATAACTAGTGTTCATGAAGACATGACTAGAACTGTTTTTCCAGAAATCATGCAAATCTCAATAACTTCGTTATTTGTTATCCGATTTTGATGAGGTTTGCAGAATCCTGCTCTGTATATTTTACTCTGTTTAATTAGATATTGGCCTATATTTTCTTCTTTTTAGCCCGAAGCATCCCTACAGAAGTAGGAACTCGTCGCTCGTTTACTTGGATCACTCGTGTATAAATAAGCAAATACCTGAAGAGACTAACAACACAAAGTTACCCCTTTCCTGATTTCCATTCTTGTCCCGCTTATCACGAAACGACGTCATCTGCCCATATCTACATTCTATAACACCCATCATGGCTTGATGAGTGTTATAGATGTAGATGAAATGGTTATGAAAAACATTATCAAGCATATGGAGAATGTTGCGTAATTTTTATCAGATATTTTTTTTCTATTCCGAAGGAGGGACCCGGGGGAAACTAGCTGCTTGGCCATCCTTCTTCTTTTTCTTCTTCATCTTCTCCTTCTTCATCCCCTTCTTCTTCTTCTTTCTTCTTATCCTTCTTCTTTTTCGCTAGCTGATCAACCTCGGGCAAAATCAATATCATTTCAACAAGAGGGCAAATATTTATTTTCTCTACTCTGAATCCATACACTCCTAAATAGTTAACTAGTCAAATATGTTTATTAAAAGTTTTTTATTGTAAACATCAAGCTGCAATGACTTCAAAATACGTGAGGTTTAAAAAGAATTAATTCTGAATTATGTGCGGCATGAAGGCTTCCACTCATTAGTATAATTGCTAAAAGTTTATTCCCCTCGTGTATATTTAGATCCAAAAATGATTAGGATAAGGGACAATGGACCGATACCCAAAGCTGCAAACCATTTTACAGGTATCAATTATTCATAATTGCAACATCATTTATCCAGTTTAGGTGCTTGAGTGTGAAACAAGTTGCGACTGAAAACGACAGTTAGGAGTGGTGTAATGGTCCAAAAGATGAGGGGCACACACTGAACTATACATGTAGTATAGTTCAGTGGGGGCACAGCGTGGTGTGTGTGGCAAAATTTCTATATTGAAAATCCCGATCAAGGGAGCAAAGCGAGCAAGTAAAAAATTGACCTTTTACAAAATGAATAACGAATTTTGTGTTAGATTCCCACACAATTTCTGAAAATAAACATCATGATTCACCGTTTCGATTTTTGTTTTTGTTCCTTCTCTCCTTCTTTAATTGGGAAAGCCTACAAAAAAGTTGACATGGGTAAAGAGATAAAATCAAGCAAGCTTTGAACTAGAAAAAACATAAAGTAAAATAATGAAGTTATCACTAATACTTTTGATTAATTTCACAAGTTACACTGGACGTAATACTAGCAAAAGACCAGATGAGGTCATCAACTCACTATTCCCAAAGAGTTGGGGGTAGATTTATTGTTAATTTTATTATAACATGTGAAATTTAATACTGGTAAATATTCATTACGCTGATTTATAGGTTTCATTTGCTAAAAACCATTTCACCAATAATATTTTTTGACAAGGACTTAAAATTGTTTTTACAGGCCCCATTCGACCCACTGAATCTACTCAAGGTTAATTTTACTTTGCTCTTTAACGGCAAGAAATCAGGTCAGGAAATTCGACCAAAATTATAATGTTAAATTACAATAGAAAGGTTTTAGATTACTGTGTCTTGTCTCAGCAATTCTTTGCAGAGTTTACTCTTTAAAGAGTGAAATTTGTGTAAAATGAAATAGGTTGATATCAAGAGTGGATCATAGAGTGAATGTTGAGTTGAAACATTAATACTTTTGACCAATGTTGGGGGAAAATTATTGTTACTTTAAATGAGACGAGCGTAATATAAATTTCAATTGTCGTCCCATCTAGGTTTTCAAACAGTTTCACTATATTTGATGCTTTTCTTTTGTTGTGAATATACTAGGTTGCGTTGACTACATAAATACGTTAGGATGAAATAAAGTTAATTTCGAATTCTGTGGCGCATGAAGGCTTCTTTGCATTATCATAATTGCTGAAAATTGATGTTGCTTCCTTCTCATAGAAAATTCATACGCATAAAAAATTAGTATAAGTGTTTATGTGCCGATGCCACATACACTGACAATAAAACATCCTCTTCCCTCCCATGTCCAATATATACCTTGTATTTCGTTCAAAGGTCTCTAAAATTGAAAAACATAGCTCTTTAAAGGGATGCTCCGGGCTGAGGATATTACTATCTCACTAAATAGAGTAATATTAACAGAGCAAAATGCTGAAAATTAATTTTGATCAAAATCTGATAATAAATAACAATGTTATTCAATATCAAAGATTTGAATTATTCTGGTGAAACAAAGGCATGTTCGAAATTTTCTACGCGTGCAAGCCCGCCCCCCCCCCCCACTCAGTGTTATTTAGGGTACGCCTATGCTCATTCCCTCCCCTTGAAAGCACCCCCTATCTCATATCTGCCAAAATTTCTGAACCCCCTTTCGCGGGCTTTTCCTACCTTGGAGACCCCCAAAATCGGAACACTGCTCAATGAGTCAATGTACCCCCCTATCTTGGGTGAGCTGTCATTCCAACCCCCTATCTATATCTCAGGACAGACAACCTCCCCCTCCCTGATGTCATGTTGGAGGACAAGCTTCCAAAACTAGCAGGAATTTCAGAAATTTGATCCCGGGATTTGATCAAGTTTTCTATGAACATTCAAGATATTTCAAATAATCCCTGTTTTAAATTTTTCAGGAGTCCAAAAATTAAGAGAATAAGAGAGAAAAAAACTTTTTCATTGTCCCGCGAAAAAGTACCCCTTTACCGGACATTTTGGGAACACGCATGCGGTCTCTCCGACCCCGGAGTGGGGGGGGGGGGGGGGGGGGGGGGTCGTTCGTGCAAGTCTACAAAAACTGTCGACCAAATTATTTTCAGCCTTGAAGGCGTAGTCGACGTTTTCCTTAAAGGAGGAGGTTCGCCCATGGCCATGGGACGCGGGGTGCTGCGTGTGTTATTTTCACTAGGCAGCACCTCTGGAAATTTAAGGAAAATTACGGAGATTTTGAAATGAAACCATTTCTTTTTTCGCTTGTCAAATTTGTCGAGACCAAATTACCTTCATTTTGTCGTGAAATCTAGTCAGCACCCTCTGTTAAAAAAATTGAAGAAAAAAAAATTAAAACCTTAAAAACATGGGGAGGGGATGGGGACAATCTAACACTTGATGTAAAGTAGTTTATAGCATTAAAAAAATTAGTTTGGTTTCTTAAAACGGTTATTTCCATATTATACAAACATTAGAACCGACGAGTGGTGATGACGTCACCCAATTTCTATTTATATTGTATTTATTTAAGAATATGAAATGTAGCATTGGTCATAACGGAAATATGTAATGAATACCTGATCTGATGATCACTTCGTTGTTTTTAAGCAAATCGTGGTCAATTCAGTACCATTCGAAAGAACTGAATCTATGGGAGAAAAAATATTTTGCGCTGCCCTTTCACGCATCACTGACGACTGTTTTTTTTTTAATCTAGATGGGCAAGAAAATGTCTTCTTGGTCTTTAGAACCCCCCCCCCCCCCCCGATCCGCGCTTCTTATTTTGTTTAATGTTTCGATATAAAAGTTATCACCAAGACGAGTGGACCAACACTATTGAAAAAACATACATACATATATATATATCTCTCTCTCCCTCTCTCTCACACACACACACATGAGAGGCCTACACAGGATACGGAAAACTGTCGGGGTTTGAAAGACAGAAAGGGATACATTTGCCAATAAATTCCACTCGGACAACATTTTGGTGTCTGATTAAAATGTATGTTGGAGTTTGAGATGGTCACGTGATCACCTGATTGTCATTTCGGTGGGAGTTGCGTGATGGGAACTGCTCACAGCAGAGGAAGCAGAAGATAATTAGAATACATCTGTTTGGAAAGAAGTAAGTTCCAACCAGACTTATATAAAGGTCGACAGTTGATCCGCAGAATAGATACGCGAAGGTGTGATAATTCGAGATGTTATCATCATATCTCGTTCCGATACATAAACCAATTTAAGCGATATTATTTCATTCTTCACGGAATCGCAATATATTTTATGCTGGACTATATTAGTAGTGAGTTGATCTGTACTTTACACTTATAAATTATTTAGAAAAAAATGATTTTTGAATAAAATTGAAAAGTGGGACCATATCTCTTGGAGCAGATCCTGATTCGCCTTGTAACCCGTAAGAAGACTTTCATTGTACCTATAACGAGCGACGTCATCCAACAGCCTAGCACAGACTTTTGTTCGATGAATTGGTCACATTTGATTTCGAATATATATATATATATATATATATAATCATTGCCTCCTATGAGCCAATTACATTTCTGAAGTAAAGACCACATAACACGAACAGTACCACCAATTATATTGTGTTTTTGTTGGTCGAATTTTAGTTGAGTTCTCTTCAGCACAGATAGAAATGGTGAGTCTTTATATATTTTATTTAATCTATTTTCAAACGATTATATTGGTTCGTACATCTTACTATAAGCAATAAACATTTAGCAAATTTCTTTATTAAATACATAATGAAGATAGTAATACAAACAGGTTTGAATAGAGGATGGGTCGTAATAACTATGTCCCAAGTTTCGTGAACTAGATCTATGAACTTTAAAGTTATGATGACAATTCCACAAATACCCCCAACATAGTCAAAGTTTGTTGACCCTAAGTGTCGTTTGACCTTGGTCGTGTGACTTGAAACTTAGGCAGGATCTTCCATTGTACACTATCACCATTTCACCTTGGTTAAGAATTCGACATTGATTCCCCAAACATGGTCTAAGTTCATTGACCCTAAATGACCTATTACCATGGTCATGTAACCTGAAACTCAAGGAAAATGTTTAGTAATACTTGATTACCCTTATGTTTAAGTCTCATGAACTAGGTCCATATACTTTTTAAATTATAATGACATTAAAAAAACTTAACCTTGGTTAAGATTTCAATGTTGACGACGCCGCCGTCGCCGTCGTCGGAAAAGCAGCGCCAATAGTCTTGCTCTGCTATGCAGGTGGGACAACAACAAATGAAATGTTTTTAATTGTTTTAAAGCGGTTTTTTTTCTCCAACGAATGATGCAATCTTTCATAAATCAATTAAGCCTTACTGTCTGATTTAAGCTATTGATGTCTTAAATACATTTTTGAAGTAAGTCTCTGGAGATGACTACAGCTTTTTTTTTAACAGAGTTTTTAACAGAAAAGTTCATATTTCCCCAAAAAATACTAAATCATGGAAATTGAACACTAAAGTGATTCCACATACATGTACATATACATGCAGTACTGGGGCATTTTGAGTCTTGTCAATATGCAAAATGGAAGAAACTGACATTATCTATGAAGTTTCAAAGCTTAATTTGATTAATCCAGGGGCTGCAGAAGCAGGGGGGCTTCAGCCCCCACTTTTTTTTTCCAAAACCGTGTACAAGAAAGTAAAAATGACCATATGATTGGGATTTTTTGCATGGTCAGCCCCCCCCCCCCCACTTTGAAAACCATTCCGCCGCCCCTGTAATCAATATGCTTCATTTCGTTAGAATCAATTGTGCCAATTTTAGTTAAATCTATGAGCAAAACCCTTGAACTGCCTATTATTTTTCATGGGGGAATTTTGATCAAAGCACATTAGAAAAAAAAAAAATTATCTGTTTTTTCGTCTATTTCTCATGTACATTTTAAAAAAATAATTTTTTAGTGTTTTTGAATAAAAAAATTATTGGCAATAATTTTACAATCATTAACAGAAAGTACAAATAAAGATACAGATATATAATATTGGCGAGAATTTACAATTGGCGCTATACATGAATCACATTTTTAGGAATTTAGGGGTCTGACATGCACTTGCTGTGTCATATCATAACCGTATACCCATGCATGCATCCCCAAAAAAGTCTTGAACACTATCATGAATATGGCGTGGCTCTATCATGTTTATGGATTTATCATATAATTTTTGAGGGGCAATTAGGGTCCCCTGGGAATGTTAGGGTTATGGTATGCTAGCTGATTATCTTATTCTGTTTAAGGTGCTTTTCTTCATCTTTACGAAGTGCAAAGTTTCACCTGCTTTCGTGTGTACCTCAAGAGTATCATTATGCTTGTGCAACAGTTCCATTACATTCAACATGTTTAACTATACATGTATGTATTTGAGCTTATTTTGAATAGTGTTTCTTTCCCTGTCCAAAACCGAGCGCAACACTCATATATGCTTGTTAAAGAGAGAATATTCTTTATATGGATTGATGTACATAATTGAACAGGTACAAATAAACATGACAAAGCAATGGAGAAGTGGGGAATAAAGGGGGAAAGAGAAAGGGGGAAAAATAGTGGTGTTGATAAAGAGTTGAATTATTAGAAAAAATATAATACACCACTTCAGAAAAAAAAATCATCTAAACTCACATCCATGCAAGCCTATACGGTGTTTTAAACACGTTTTATTTTGTAAAAAACGGGTGTTTTAAAATACGTTAACTTTAAGACATGTTTAAAACACACCGTTTAACACGTGCCAGACCTGAATGGAGGGCCTGCTAAAAACGGAGCCTTTAGAGTGCAGCTTCCTATTACAAACCATTCTTATAACAAATTGAAACCAAGAATAAAAAAACAAAATTGTATGATCATAAAAAAGGAAGAACATTCTCACCAAGAATTTCCTTCAAGCGTTTTTACATGGAATGCACGAACAAAATACAAAACCACAAGTGAAAACCCAACATACAAATTCAAACTGGCATTAAAATTTTACAGAAGTTAGAAGTTGATATCGTTTTAAAAATGTATCATTTTGATGTTGATAAGAACAGGGGTAATGTGGTTTAATGAACCATTTTGGTAAAATTAATAACTTTTGTTATTATGACTGTCGAGAATTTCCTGGAATGTCTAAAAACTTGGCTCTTGGTTTGCCCAGTATTCCGTTAACAAATCTATGCTCAATCAATATTATAGGATAAGGAGATAACATCACCCACTCAATATTTCTTTTATGAAATATGAATCCCACCCATGGCGTAATTTCCTTCGGCAAGAAATTCATCCACATTGTGCTGCACTCGACCCAGGTGAGGTGAATGGGTACCCGGTAGGGTTTATTCACACTAAGAAATTCGCGTTCCATTTTACACCCCTAGGGTGCAAAGGCTTGTCCCTATACGAGTACCCCGAGCAGTGCACACGTACACCCCGAACAGGGGTGAACAGTGTGCACCCATATTTGGGGTGACAATCTGCACCTTAGAGGGTGTACACGTCTATCCCTTAGGGTGCATACTGTATCCCCACCTAAAATAACAAAAATATTGTCTAGATTTCCGGTCCATTCACTTTCTGTATCGATTTTTTAGTAACCTTAGTTGGAATTCGCACTCACCTCGTTTTATCTGAAGTCAATATTTTCCCGCTAAGCCACCGAGAAGCGCTAAGACGAGGTCTATAGCGATATGATCAGATAATTTTTTGAATTGTGCTGGTAGTTGTGATTCAAGTAGCTCTGTTTACTGTTTCTCCAAAAGCATACGTAATTAAATGTGTTTTTGAAACAATTATGATCAAATGAATATTAAATATTTTAAAAATTATTTCACTTCGGTAAAGTGTGGCGTAAGTGCATTGTTATTTTGGGTAATCTTCGATCACAAATCAACTTCATCTATACCATACGTCTATCAGCAAGACTGGTGGGGTGCACAGGGGTGTACAACAGACACGGACTCTCGCAAAATAGCTAACTTGCACTTCGATGGTATTAAGGGGTGTACGAACGTATCGAACACCCCATTCCTTGAACACTTTAGCGCCTATTGATATGGCGGCTTAGCTACAGCCGCGGTAATAATATGATGCCAACTATCAAAGCGCAGTTTATGTAGTATATGCACATAGTAACTGCGCTATATAAATGGACATATTATTATTATTATTCATTATTTTATTTTCTCCACATTGTCACGTGAAAAAAGTGTATTCCTCTCTAAACATGTGGAATTACCAATGTTTTAACAGTTTATGGTTCAGTTAGGTTGGTCATTATTGTCTGTAAAGAATGGAATATTGTGTAATCCAAACTATGAAAAGGAAAATAAATAGTGAGGGACGTCATCGTCTCCCTAATTTGTATAGTTCTGAGTTGTGCGTATAAATGTTTTATGAAAACTATCAGCCCAGCTTTAAAATGTTATTTCTTTTACATTCGATTGATGATTTTTTTCAGCATTACGCTTGTTTTTTTTCTTCTAATGATTCAATCAACATTTTTTTCTGGGGTGGACTTGTCCTATAAGACTTTATTCCTATTGATTTTGAGGTTTTTAAAAGTTTGCGAATATCATAAGTTTACAAAAAAATATCCTTTGCAAGATCGAAAGTATATTTTATTTCTATCATTCTATTTTTACGGATAAACATTAACAATCAACATCGATGACAATAATGTATATTTTTTTACTAAGTATGTGACCTTGCGAATACACAAACGGGTCTAAGAGAGTGGAAAATATAAGAGATGATGACAAAGAGAAAAACAGACAGAGAAGGGGGAGAAGAGAAGAAAAAAGAGAGAGGGGGAAGAGGCGCGAAAGAATAGAAGAGAAAAGGAGAGAGGAAGAGGGGGAAGGAAAAAAAGTAAAAATGATAGAGGAAGAGGGGGAAGGAAGAGAAGAAGAGAAACAGATAAAAGAAGAGGGGGAAAGAAGAGAAGAAAAAAGAGAGAGGAGGAGAAGAGATAGAGGCAGGGGAGAGAAGAGGAGAATAACATTTCCAGGTAATGTTTTTTCGGGGGTGAGGAGGGGAGAGATATGATAATCTTATGTGTTAAAAACACGGTTCATTACCTTACTTAAACCATCTGATTTTAATTCTTTTCATTTTTTTGGGATACAGATTGAAAAGGCCAACTTTCTTCAACGAGGTTTCATCCTTGTTTTGTTGACATGTACATGCATGGGTAAGTTGAAATCTGGTAGAGTATAATATGCCTAGATGCATACAATGTTTTCCAATCAATTTAAAAGCCGAGGTCTTCCTTTTGCATGCACTCTTGCCACTGGAAAGCAGTATTGAAGAGTTGATTTTTGTTATGATTGTGGGTTGATATGAATGTATTTGCAGCAATGACGACTCTTCTATCTACATCGCTTATATTCCTATATTTTGACGTTATTTGATGCTAAGCAATGACAATGATATGTTTTTTAATGTTTAAATGGTTCATTCTCATTGACCAATGCTGTTGATGTACAGTGATTATATTTCTTTATTGCTTATCGAATAAAGAGTACCACGCGAAAGGGCTATAAAAAGATGGACTCCCAACTTTCAAATAATAATTCCATTAACAGAAAGTTACTTTAATGGTAGGAGATTCAAACATGGATACCACTAGAAATGAATTGAGCGCGATGTCGACAGAGCGGTAGCACTCTTGAGTGAGCTCCTGAAAACATACTATATTTTGGTGGCCGAAAATTACATGCCTACTTGGATCAAATATCGCCAAAATGGACGTTAGACAGAAAGAGTACAATCTACGGGGGCAACCAGGTAAAAAAGCCAACAATACTGGGTCTAAAAGGAGGAAAACTGGTCAGAAAACCTTGGGAATCGCAAGACACGATGCGCATGACGCCACGTTGCCTCAGGGTGACACGGCTGGCGCCAATTTCGCCGATACCTCCCGCACGTCCAGCACCAGCACGGTACACGATGTAAATGGACCGCCGACCCCCAACGCGGTACCTACGGAATTAATGGCATTCATGAGCGACATTAGAGACATGTTTACCAGCTTCACCTCTCAGGTAAATACCAAACTTGATAGGTTGTTCATGAGATAACGAATTTGAAAACTGAAATGGAAGCAACAAAAAAGGTCATTTCTGACATAGAATCTAGCCTAACAAGTACATCTGGTCGTCTACTCGCCATTGAAAAAGATGACCTGCCCCAGCTACGTAATAACATAGACAAGAAGATTGAGGAGCTTAATGAGAAACTAACCCTTGGTGAAATTCATGATCGGAAACTTAACTTGTTGGTGTATGGAATGGCCCCCCAAACTGACGAAAACATATATGACACAGATCATCAAACAATTTGCTTCTTCATGAACATTTCAAAGCAGGAAGCTATGCAGATACCTCTTGTAAATGCCCACCGTCTGCCCTCAACCCCCCGAGGAGATCGTAATTCTAACCGCCAACCCCCTGCGATTATCATCAGATTCGGCCGCATGATGGACAGAGACCGGCTTCTTCAGGCCTACGAACGACGACCGCGCCGGCAGCCGGACCCCCCTGGCAGCAGTGCATCGGACCCTCCGTCGCCTTTCAGTCGGGTTTCCATCCGTACGGATTTGCCTCCCAGCATGAAAAGAGAAAGAGGAAGATTGGCAGCAATTGCATACAACATTCGTAAGAACAATAACCTGGCAACCAGGATCAAAGTCAATGGAACCAAGATTTTGCTACAAACACGCAAACATGTAAGGAATGGAGGCACGCCAGATCGATGGGCTAATTGGTCCGAGTAATCTTCATCCAAGAGCACCCATGTAATGTATTTGATTTGTTTATACATCATAGTCATATTTTATTAACTTATTAATTTGGATGTGAGTAAATTACAAATTTTTCACATGATCGTTCGCTAAATTTTGACTTTTTATATGTAGTAAATTGCATACTACGGTTCAACTTATACATCTTGACATAATTATGCCCAGTGAAAAAAATTCGTCCGTATGAGAAACAGGTTTTACTTCTGGAGTTTACTCAACATTTCACATTTGTTGATACCAGATTTAAGTGAAGATTCCAGTAAATGTATACCAGGCACTTACCTGTATATGCTGATGGAAGTAGTAACCAGATAGCATTCTCATTTTCTTTTAAATATCAATCAAAACTTACATCTCCATTTAAAGCATAAGAATATTTTCTCTGGGGCCTATTAATTTACACACAAAAAAAAATTATAGTAAAACATATGTGCATTGAAAAAATGTGACTCTTTTCGCTAAAATTGACGGGATACTAAGTATTGAACATCCTTAAAGGAGAATGAAACTCTTGGAGCAAGTTAGCTTTTGTGAAAGCAGAAAAATCAAAGAATAAGATCAACAAAAGTTTGAGTAAAATAGGACTAGCAATAGAAGAGTTATGAGCATTTGAATGTCGAGATCACTAATGCTATGGAGATCCTCCCATTGGCAATGCGACCAAGATCTATGATGTCACAGATGAACAACTCTCCCCATTTGGACACTGAAAATATACCCCAAAACATCTCTTTTTGCTCATTCTAATCATATGACAAACGATTCATCAATGATATAATGTTGTGAAACCTCTGTACTTGTCCTCTCATAAAGAGAACACCTCACCTTGTGATAGATTCTATAAAAGTGAGAATATAAGTGAAATAAGTACTAAAGTAATGAGGGAGTTGTACGTGTGTGACATCACAGATCTTGGTCGCATTGCCAATGGGAAGATCTACATGGCATTAGTGATCTCAATATTCAAATGCTCATAACTTTCTTATTATTCATTCAATCTTCCTCAAACTTTCAACGATATGTTTCTTTGATTTTTCTCTTTGATATGGATTCAGCTGGTTTCAAGGGTTTCATTCTCCTTTAACTTGACTAACTCCTGGCGGTGCTTGTATTCATATAGCATTCTCATTTTCCTTTAAATTTAAGTAAATTTAAGTAAAAATAACCATTGTAAAGAGGTGAATGATTTTGTAAGATATAACTTAGAATTTTAACATAGGCCGTAGAGTAAACATTTCTTTATTTTGCTCTTCATGAAAGCATGTATGCGTAATATACAATGGGAGAGAAAGTATAGTACTATGACTGTATGAGCTTTTTTTTAAGATAGTAGAAGAAAATTTTCATCTAGATCTTTTTTATAAACCCCTCTGAATTAAGATTCAAAACTTCAACTGAGTAAAATGTGGACATGCTTAGTGCCGGTTGAAACTTGGAATTGTTTTTTCACCCTCGTGGTTTTAATTTTTCAAAATAATACTCTATGGGCATGATGGGTTCACAATCCAATAAACGGATGGTCATGTGCATTATAGACTTGCCTTCGATTTTGAATCTTGATTCATTTATATCATCATGTGCATAGAAATGTTTGACCTTTTGTATTACAATTGCTTACAGTTTTATTGACGTAGTCATTCACATAATTAACACAAGCTCTTTTGATAAAAATATAAATTATATTCATGTTAATCATGGTACATTTATTTTAGACCAATGGAGGAAAGAACCTGGTCATTTCAGATGATTTTTTATCTTTGCATTTTTAAATTTTCTGTTTACAAATACGAAGGATGTTAAAGTAATAACCATTCTTTTTGTTGCTAACAGTATTGGACAGAAGATGTAAGCTAGTTCAATGATGAATTGAGTTAGATTTATTTACTTATTCTACAGTATGAAAATGACCTGCAGCCAGTAGAGCATTCTTTTTGTCTAAATAATTTATTCGGTAATTGAAACATGATAAACGATGTGTTTTATAGGTGTCGGTCAAATTTTGAAATTGGTTCCTAAGTTCGTGTTATATATTTATAAATATATCTTTTTTTAGAGTTCAAACAGAAATATAGATTGTAACTCTGGATTAATTTTTTTTTTTAAATCTTTGAGGAGTTTTAATTGATCCAGCTTTGAAGAAGAAGAAAAAAATTTACTGATCATAATCATAAGTGTACATTGCTGTTTTAAGGTCAAAAGAGGAAAGAACTTTGTAATTGTCATGTAGGTTTACTCTGTTCACTGAGGACGTATATAGGACATAATTATTTGTAAAAGCAGTAACCATTCTACATAAGAAAAAGATAGCTTTAGTTAATTTATGTTTTTGACAAATCAACTATGATTAATGTACAGTGTAACATGATCTGGATCTCAGACGATCATTCTTTTTATTCATCAATTCAGCGGTATTTCGATCAAGCCAAACAAATTGTATACCAGGTGTAAGAGTACAAGTTTTATTTAAATGTTCGAAGACCATAACTACATTCGAATGCTTTTTCACCTTCTTTCAGTTTTCTGGGAAGCATGCCCTGAATAATTTGAATTTGTGTCATTCCTTATCCTATTCTATATCGGGGAGGCTTCCCAGCTTGTTTTATTCACGGGAGCTCACCCAACTCTTTTATGCTTATTTAGTACAAAAATTTTACGATGCAATTGACATCGTATATAATTGCCAATGTTTACCTGATGACTTTTCATGTGTTTGTGCTCCTTTTCTTCATAGGAATGTGTATAACCAGTTTTTTCTTTATCCAATTATTATTCTCTCCAGGTCCTTGCCTCGCTGACACTCAGAGCACGCGGTCTCGTCGGTCTCTTCAGGAAGCGACTCTTTTGCATTTCGTGTTTTTCTCTTTCAATTCCCAGTGATTGAAAATTTCCCCTTTTCAGTGTTGAATGATGATGAGCTTTACAATTTGTTTAGGCCGAACAACGAAACCCAAAATACTAACTACAATTCTTCTTTTGAAAATCTCGTATCGATGGAGATGAATTTAGCTGCAGATTTAAATGAAAATAACGACAATAATTATCCAAGTTCGAATTACTTTACAATAAATCAATTTAATTCTCTTGATAAATCTACAAATACACTTTCAATAATGCACATGAATATAAGGAGCTTGAGCTCTAATTTCGACAATTTACGTCTTTTATCCGATTCATCTTCACAAACCAAAATGTCCATAATCGCGCTAACTGAGACATGGTTATCACAGGAATCTGATGGTTTATACTCACTTCCTGGTTACACATTTGTAGAAAACCATAGGGGTAATAGTCGGGGAGGAGGGGTAGGTACCTATATCAATGAACAACTAGAATATTTTACTCACAATGATCTTAATTGTATGAATGAAATTGCTGAATCTCTTATCATTGAACTTCGGGTACCAAACTCTAAAAACATAATGATCGCAGTATTTTATAGACCTCCTAACTCCAACACAAAAATTTTTTTTGAATACTTGCAAGACTTTCTACAAAATCCGGTTTTTTATAATAAAGATTGTTATGTGGTAGGTGACTTTAATATAGACATGTCTAAATCTAATCACAATAGGTCACATGAATTTTTGGATATCATGCTGTCATCATCCTTTTTACCATTGATAACAAAACCCACTAGGGTTACTAACCAATCTGCAACCCTTATTGATAATATTTTTTGTAATGTTTCTCCTTTACCCGAGTCTGGAATAATTTTATCTGATATTTCTGACCATTTGCCGATATTTTCAAGAACTCCGTTTAGGTTAGCAAAAAAAGATACCCCGCAACATAAATTCCTACGACTAACACCAAATAATTTACAGTGCTTAAAAGATGGTCTTGAAGACGCGGATTGGTCTGAGGCATTCAGTTCTCAAGATACAAATACAGCATATAATATATTTATGAAAATTTTTACTTCAAATTTAGATAGACATGTACCATTGGTCAGTAAATGTAATAATTATAAAAAGAGTCCAAGACTTCCTTGGATATCGAAATCAATATTACGATCAATAAATCGCAAAAATAACTTATACTATGCCGATAAAATCAATCGCTCAGAAAAGTCACATCGTAAATATACTACATATAAAAATACCCTCACTAAATTATTGCGGAGTGAAAAACGAAAATATTTCACAAATCAATTAATTCGTCTCAAACACGACATCAATAAAACATGGAAAACAACAAACACTGCCATAAATAAACAAAGCACAAAAGCACGCATAAAAACAATAAAGCACAATAATGTTGAAATTCATGATTATTTTCGTATAGCTGATATATTTAATCAATACTTTACACAAATTGAAAAAAGTCTTGCAGACAATATACCATTAACACATAAAAAATTTACGGATTTCATTCACCAACCAAACCCTAATTCTTAATTTTTAGTACCAGTACATAGAAATGAAATAAAAGATATAGTGAACAACTTAAAAAAAAAAAAAAAAACTGTGGTTACGATGGTATTGACAATATTTTATTAAAGAATGTTATAGAATATATTGTTGATCCATTAGTATACATATTCAACCTTTCTTTAAGTAATGGCGTCGTGCCTGACAATATGAAAATATCAAAGATAATACCAGTGCACAAAAAAGGAGAAAAGATTAATGTATGTTACTTTAGACCGATAGCTTTATTACCTACTTTGTCTAAAGTTATGGAAAGGGTGATCTACACAAGATTATTAAATCTTTTGAATAAATATAATATAATCTCTGATTTTCAATTTGGATTTCGCCAAAAACATAGTACATCTCATGCCACTCTCTCATTTATTGACAAAATCACAAAAGCTATTGACAACTTTGAACATCAATATGTGTTTTTCTGGACCTCTCCAAGGCCTTTGACACTATAAATCATGAAATACTGCTCTACGAACTTGAAAATTACGGAGTTCGTGGGAAGGCCTTGGAGTGGTTTAGAAACTACCTCGTAAATCGTAAACAATTCGTAAGCATAAATGAACAAAATTCTTCTCTACAAAATGTTAACTGGGGTGTTCCCCAAGGCAGCCTCCTGGGCCCTCTTTTATTTATAATCTATATAAATGACATCCAGAACTCCTCTGAAATATTATATTATGTCCTTTTTGCAGATGATTCAAATGTACTATACTCTCATCCTAACCCCGATATTTTAATAAATGTACTGAACACTGAACTAGATAAATTGGTACAATGGATTAGGGCTAACAAATTGTCAATTAATGTACAAAAAACGAAATTCTTTAGAACAATTGCCATTTAATATCAAATTGGACAATAAAGACATTGAAGTTGTTACTACAACAACATTTTTAGGTCTCATAATAGACAACAAATTATCTTGGAAAACACACATTGACTTTATATGTCGTACAATTTCACGCAATATTGGTGTTATCAACAAAGTCAAGTTTTTTCTTCCAACTTCCTCCCTAAAAATGCTTTATTCAACATTAATTTTACCATACTTAAATTATGGAGCAATTGTTTGGGGGAAATACACACTCAACCTACCTTGATAGAATATTACTTTTACAAAAGAAGGCATTGCGTGTTATTTTCAACTTGTCCTGTAGATCTCACACAGATGAGTTGTTTTTAAACAATAACATTCTAAAAATAAAAACACTGTACCAATATAACTTGGGTCAATTCATGTATCAGTTAAACAATAATATGTTACCATTCATATTTAATTACTCATTTAACAAAAACAAAACTCTTCACAAATATCCCACACGTCAATCAGATGAATTCCATTTACCACTACCCCGGACCATCCTTGCATTTTTTTTTTACTTTTGAAGGCCCTAGACTCTGGGGAACTATTAATAAAAACATCAAAGAATCACCGAGCCTTAATTCTTTCAAATATAAGTTCAAAAAATTTCTCCAAGATAACCATTGAATTTAACTCTTCATCACTCAAACTCTTGTATTTTTTAAAAATCAAACATGATTATCATGTCACGTACGCTTTTCCATCTCTTTCGTTTTCCTGTTGATCAACGAGGTCCGTCTGTGAGTGCAGGGGCTGGATTCTGGAGACCTTTAATCTCTCTTTTTCTTATTTCCTTTTCTATTTTAATTTCCCCTATTTCCTTTTAATTTAACTGGTTCATGCTCAAGTTGTTATTTTGATTTTTATATGCTATGCAACTACAAGAATATTTATTAGGAGGCTGCACTCTACAAGCTCCGCTTTTTAGCAGCCTCCTCCTTTTCCAACCTGATATGTAATAATCTTGAATATAATTTTTGTACAGGAATACTTGAAATATGTTTTGTTATTTATATGTTAAAATGTACAAAATAAACTGTAATTGTTGAAAATGGAAATAAACGAAATGAAAAACGAAATGAAATACATTCAAGAATGTGAATCAAGAAAAGTTATACCATTTTAAAGTTTGATGAGTAGAGGTAGATACGATATAATTGGCACGAGTGTTTTTGATTAATTCATGAACAATGTAATACAACAATAAAGTAAGACAATCCTAGAATCCCATAATGGACATAGCCATGATTTGCCACTTGTAAAGCACTTTCATTTTATCCTTCTCACCTCTGAAAGTTCATTTTGAGAATATTTTTTAGGAAGATACCCCATGTTTTGTCTCCCGATAACAGAAGAACCATTCTGAACAAAACTAAACTTGTAGACAATATAATTGTCCAAACAGTGTTGTAAACTCAATACCATTTAGGACATGTTGTAACGTATCATCTAACAGTCTAAAAACTATCAAAAATAAACATAACTTTTTATTATCTATTTAACTTTTTTATAATGATATCAGTGCCCAACGTTCTTCAATCATTTTTTTTTCAATCTCATTTCTTAGTTTCTACTTAATTATATTGTTTCATACAAGTGTAAAGGGATATGATTAGCTATTTTTTATGTGTATTATGTGTATTATATACTATCTTTATGATTAATATTATTGTTTTATCATTATAATTATATTATAAGCATTATAAGTAAAATCATTTTAATTACTATTATTATCATTATTTATCATAATACCATTATTATTACTATTATTATTATTATTAGTAGTAGTAGTAATAGTAGTATCATCATCATCATCATCATTATCATTATTATCATTATCTTTATTATTGTCATTATCATTACTATTCTTCTTATTATTATTATTATTATCATCATTATCACTTTTTTATTAGTATTGTTGTTATCATTATCAGCAACTTATGTGCCTTGTTAGGTGGGCGTCATTTCACTCACATTAATTCAATTTTTCCTTGGCTGATAGCGTATAAAGTGGAAATGGAAAGTTCGAAATAAAAACATTGTAAAGGGTTGTCAATGCATCAATGTGTAACAACCTATGTGTTTCAATAAAATCCCATATAATCAATTGCAATGAAAATAACGTATTTATGAAAAATCATTTAAAGTTAAAAAAAATATGCGTACTCAATAACTAACTTAATGTGATGTTCATTTATTTGATTCCTTGCAGTTCTTGCGGACTATATAGATAATGACGTCTCTTGCCCTATGACGATCTCTTGTCCTTCAATTAAAGCACCAAGTTCTGATGACGTCATCCAACTAGTGCAGAAGAGGGTACCACGTGATCATCCTATGGCAATCCGTCCACAGATGAAAGGAATTGATCTGAATATTGTATGCTCCATACCAGGTACCACTAGCTCATGAATATATAGTTGTATTATGCAGTCGTATATACATTTTTTTTTCCTTTTTTTTCTTGCTTTTTTAGCCTTTATTCAGATACTATTACATTTTTCATACATAAAAGGGTAATAAATCAAATACATATATGCAAATTAAAGTGAAGTACACTTATACAGCAATATAACAAATGAAATAATATACATCTTGATATAAATTTTTCGAACAAATATAATCATAACCCATAATACCAATAACAAAAACCTCGTAATTTCACATGTATTTACTGTATAATAATACCGTATTGTATGATGAAAAATCAAAAGTACAGACTTTTTTAAGTGAAGAGGTTATCCCATAATAAAAAAAGTACTTATACATGTATATCCATTCCTCCAACTTTTGTAAGACAATACAGAAAAAAAAAGTCTCTATGTTTATTCTTAGAAAGTATACAATAATCTGAATATTAAAGATTTTATATATAAAGCACACACGAAAACAAAACAAACACAACATCAACAAAATAAAACAAACAAAACCTTTTCCACACCCCAAACAAAATATTCTTTCTTTTTGGATCTACTCAAACATATATTTTGCTAACCATGGAGATAGGAAGCCCCCCCCCCCCCCTCCCTGGCAGCAAGCACTCACATTCACACGCGGACATATACCATTGCACACTCGCATTCACACGCGGACATACCATTACATACTCACAGCACCAGCAGACGCTTCACACCTGTTTGCATTCACTGCCTCATTCACCTTCAGTTCTTCCCATTTCTTTACATGCAAACTCAATTTGCCCGATTTTATAGCTAAGCATTTTTCTTCCTCCCTACGTTCCGCAATATATTTTTGTATTTTATGGCAGGAAGGAACCTGACCATTAGTTCTGGATTGGAAAATGGCATATTTGATGAAAAAGATTATACAGTTTACACAATTATTTCTATTCGTACTTCCAGATAATCCCAAATGTATATCTCTCCATTCTAAATCTCTTAATTCAGACATACAGAAATATTTAATAAAAAATTCCCATTAAGGTTTTACCTTGGAACAATTTAGAAAAATATGAATGTATGATTCGGTTTCTCTGCCACAAAAAGAGCATAAACTGTCTTTAACATACCCAAATCTCAATAACTGTTCTTTGGTATAAATCGCCCCGTGTAAAAGTAAGAACTGGAATTCTCTTTGTTTCCTAATCAAAGTTATGCTCCTGGTTTGGGCAAGCCTATTACACATTTCATTATCTGTAAAATTCAAATTAATGTTTTTATCTTTCAATGTTAAATTATAAGTTTCCCGTAAATTTTCAACAAAACAACTATAAATCGTTTTTTGATTTAATCACCTCAAAAGTAGTTTCCAGCTTACTGATATTCAAATTAACTTTGAAGTTCTCATCGTCAATCTTTATAAATTTAATAGAGCTATAGGCATTTTTCCAAGTAGTTGGAATAGCATGTACTATATCAATAATGTGGAGCAGTTCATCTGCGGTTACCCCAAGATTTTGAAAATAAGCCACAGGTCTCACAACCCCGTTATCAAAAATATGATCTACAGTGTATATTCCCTTATTATAAAGATCAATATCAAAAATCATTTTACCTCTTACACATACATTCTTATTATTAAATATAATCGGGTTTACTTCCTCTTTTGTATATCTATATTTTCTCATATCTTGCCAAGCCTTCAGCATTTCAGAATAAAATTGTGGCATTGTCTGTGTTAATTTGCAAATATCAAAATCGCATAGAAATAACAGTCTCCAACCGAGTGATCTAAAACAGAAATCAAAATACAATTTCCACCCAGCATTGCGTTCCCCGTATAATAGACGTTTCAGCCACATTAGACGTTGGGCCTTTATGAACAACTTAAAATTCATCATTCTTAACCCACCGTGTGAGTAATCCTGATACATAATGTTTCTCTTTATACGGTCTTTACCTGACCACAAAAACTCAAAAGTGATCCGTTCCACCTCAACGAACAACCAGTTAGGAACAACTAAAAGTGACGAGACGTAATTTAATTTTGATAATGCATAACTTTTCAACAAATGTATTTAACCCATTAGGGTTAGATCCCTTTGTTTCCACCATCCCAAAAGTCTTTTTATTTTGCTAAGTATCTCTTTGAAGTTTAGATCTTCTTTTATTATTACATTTAGAGAGAAATAAACGCCAAAGATTTTAATTTGCTGAACCAAATTTTCAAATAGCGGAGTTTGAGGTCTGTCTTGATCTTTTCCCATCCAAAAAAAAGTTTATTTTCCCTTTGTTTATCTTCAGACCGCTCACTTTTTCGAATTCTTCCAAAAGATATTTAAGCCGTTTAACAGAATTGCTATTTTTAACAAACAGAGTGATATCATCGGCATACAATATTTGCTTAATTTCATGAGATCCAAACTGAATTCATTCAACTAGAGCGTCTCTTCTTATTGCCAAAGCTAGTGTTTCTATACACAGCAAAAACAGATAAGGAGAAAGGGGGTCCCCCTGTCTTACCCCTCGTTTTATATCAAAATAACCAGTGGAATAACCTCCATTCATAATACAACTTGTTATATCTGTATATAAAACACGAACCCAAGAACAGAAAGACTGGCCAAATCCAAATAATTTAAGAGTCTGAAAAAGAAAATCATGGGAAACAGAATCAAAAGCCTTTTCAAAGTCCACCGTGATCAAATATCCAATATTTCCAAAAGAGGACTGAAATAAAATATCATCGATTAATCTCACACCATCTCCAATGTTCCTATTTTCAACATACCCTATTTGATCAATATGAATTATCTCATTCAGAACCTTTTTCAATCTTTTTGCTAATACCTTTGATAAGATCTTGTAATCAACATTTAAAAGCGTGATTGGTCTATAGTTTTGAATGTATAAAGGGTTTTTGCCTTCCTTTTCTAATAGTGTAATCACTCCCTGCCTTTGTGAAGTTGCTAATAATCCCCTATTATACACTTCATTTAACACTTCCACCAAAAGTCCCCCCAATAAATTCCAAAAGGTGTAATAAAATTCAACAGTAAAACCGTCGTTTCCAGGGGTTTTATTAAATTTCATTTCTTTCAAAACACTTAAACAATCCTGAATAGTAATTTTACCTTCACAAATATCTCGACTTTCTTTGGATAATTTAGGAATATCCTTCAGGAAAAAAGAGTTTTCATTTACAATCACTTCATTCAATGAATATAATTTTTCGTAAAATGACTTTATCTTCTTCAATATTTCACTCCTATCTTTTATAGTCTGTTCACATTGATCATTTATTTCTTTTATTACACTTTTCCGTTTATTTGATTTTAATAACTGTTCAAAATATTGTGTTTTTTGTTCTCCTTCCTCAAACCAAAAAGCTCTTGATCGGATTTTTACACCTTGTCGGCTATAATCAAACAATCTGTTCAATTTAGACTTTTTCTCCTCCATTTCATCAAGTATTTTCCTCGAAGGCTGAGTCGATAGGTGGATTTCCAAACGTCTTATATCTTCCTCTAATTTTTCAATTTCATGTTTCCTAAGCTTTGCTTTTTTCTTTGTGTACTTATTAATAATCTCCCTCATTTTCATTTTTTAAAAAATCCCACAACAATAATTTATCTTCTATTTTCGGGAGCCATTCTTTTTTTAATTCAACTATTTTATCTTTGAATAAATTCACGAATTCCTGATCTGCGCACAGACTATTGTTGAACTTCCAATATGAATTGCCTAAGTGTGGCTTGTCTACACTGCTTGTTAATTGAAGCAGAACGCCTGAATGATCTGGCGTGATTGATGTTACAATATCACAACCATTAACTAAATGCTGAAAAGCAGAGGACCCGAACCAATAATCCAATCGACTTTGCATAATAGGACATTTTTGCCTGAATGTAAATTGTTTCTTTTCAGGATTCATCCTCCTCCATATATCTTCTAAACCGAATCTATCTAAAAATCCATCAAATTTCTTGTTAAATCTGTTTTTATAAAAGATTCTTGGACCTAAATAATCCAAATCTCCATTCATTATTGTATTAAAATCTCCCCCAATAATTATCATTTCTTCAGAGCTGTAAAGCTTTGAAATACATTTATCTAGTTCCTCTAAAAATTCAATTTGCATCTTCTCCTTATCTCTTGTGGGGAAATAACAATTAATTAAAATTATTTTAGATTGTTGAAATTCAAACTTCATAACGACGTATCTTCCATTTTCATCAAAAATAACATTATCCATTTTTATATTTAAATTTGGAGAAATGAGAACTGAAACACCTCTACTATGGTTCGTTCCATGACTAAACAATATAGGCCCATTCCACTCTAATTTCCACTTCTCTTCAACCTCTTCCGTACTATAGGTTTCCTGTAAAAACACAATATTACTCCCTTTATTTTTGCAAAATTCAAAAATGTTTTTTCTTTTAGCCTTGTCTCTTAGACCTCTGACATTTAAAGTGAGTAAAGTAAAATATAATCTTCTATCCATACACTTTTACCCAATCCGAAAAATACAACAGAACCTGAATGAATGAAAGACATGAAAGACTACCCATGAAATGCAAACAGGCAACACAAAACACGATACAACCACGCCCTCTCATAGTATCACACTCCAAACACCCCCATTCATTCAACATCCAACATATCCAACACAATAATTCGCCAGTCATCCAACCACACTTCCCCATGTCATTAACGTGGTGGTCATGCATATCTAATATGCCAACACCAAGTTAAGCCTAACCCAAACATATTATATCCAAAGAACTCCCGTCTATTTCCAACATTAAATTCTATAGGAACCAAATAATGCGTGAATAGGATGAATCCTTCTGCAATTCAAGGAATTGATTGTTTAACACTGCACCTGTCTGGTTTACCGTAGAAAAGAAAATACATTTTCCATTACTTTCTAAATTACCCCCCCCCCCCCATAAAACCAACTGCAATGAGACTTTTCCGATGTGCCTAAATTTGTTTCAGATTGAATATTCTCATCTTTACTTCATGTACTATAACAAGCATAAAAAAGTGGGGGTTTGGATTTTTTCAAAGAAATCTCTTCTTGGTTTTACTCAGATGCAAACGTGATATAAAAGAGAACGATCTACTAAATTATTCATCTTCATACTAAAATGAAAAGGCTATACATGTACACCCTCAAACACACACCCTCACCCTCACACACACACACACACACACATATATATATATATATATATATATATATATTGATACATATATGTGTGTGTGTAAGGGAGGGTGGGTGTGTGTGTGTGTGTATATACACATATATACACACACACACACACACACACACACATATATATATATATATATATGTGTATATACATATATATATATATATATATACATATATGTATATACACACACACACACACACACCACGATGTCCCAGGAAATCATTTGTACATTAAAGTGTATATTACACAAACTAACAACAAAAAAAGTCATTATTTGGCTATTGTATAATATAATGAATAATGTCCTAACGAAATGCATGTTTTAAAAGCTTTATGTTTATTGAAGCGTAGCGCACGACAGATTAAGAGATGATAAGTTTTCATCTGATATCCAATTCTGAGTATTTCAATCATATTACGCACTTCGCAAACGATTTTAGGCGAACTGATACCTGACTACTGTTGCCTCATTGTCCTTTGCAAAGGTCTATAATTAAATTATTTTTTCATATTTCATTTGCTGTTGAAATAAAAAAAAAATAAAAACGAGGTTTCGCCTTTGTTTTGCACATAATTCCATTTTCGTGATTAGTCATGCATAAATGATGATATTGTCAGACCTTGGTGTGATTATTATAGCTTAGCATGCAAGGCTTGAAATATGATCATGACTTATTTCATTTTCCCTCTACAGATGAGCTGTCATTTCATTTTCAATTCGTAGCATTTCAAAGTAGCGATAGTGTTGCCAGTCATAAAGAGGTTTCGAACATACATTTAGGTCATATATCATTGAGTGCGTGTTTCCTCAATCAACTAACTGAGCACAATAATAATAATAATAATAATAGTAGTAGTAGTAGCAGTGTAGTAGTAGTAGTAGTAGTAGAAGTAGTAGAAGATAGGCTTTCTAATGCTATGGTTATCTTACATGAGAAAAATATGATTTTTTTTATCAAAATCATTAATTTCATCTATATCATTCCTTATAGTTAAAATTCAAGTGAAGTTAAGTTGTTCTTTATTACACCCAAAAAAAGATGAGAGGTAACCGATAATGTTATTTTTTTCTTTATGTTTTCCTTATTTCTCCATTTCATCTTGGTGGTGGCAGGGTGGGGCGGTGGTTCCGTCTCTCTAACTCCCATAGTTATGCCACCAGGGTTGTGTGTTACACTGTTAGAAAATTTATCCTTAAAATAAAAGAAGTTCCTGCAGCAGAGTCTCGAGAACACCTGTAATCTTACCAGATTGCGTAATCTTACAGGAAATTGGTATTTGGTGTATTGAACCTTACAAATTTCCTTAAAGAAAGCACCAGTTCCCCCTTATTAAACAGACCTGTCCTGTTAAATTGCAGAAAAATTCCTGTTTTATGAATTTACAGAATGATTCTGTTCTTGCTTTCCGCAAAATCATTTTTTCTGTCAAATTAGTTTTTTTTAAACAGTGTATGCTAGAAATAGCGGAGCAGATATAATGATAATAATAATAACAATAACATTAAGCTCTTTTATAGCGCATAACACATAGCTACGCATGTCCCTATCCACTTGGAAAGTAAGTAAAGAGTGTTGGGCACTGAATTCATTACATGTTAAACATTTACTCTTTGAGGGAAGTCTTAAACTTATCTAAATCATGTATATTTCTCATATAATTAGGAAGTGCATTCCATAAGACGTTATTGCATTTAATCGACCAAAAACGTTAAATTTTTACAGAACCTCCCATACATTCTTGGTATACATTAATAGAGCAGTAACCTTTGATTATTCTTCACACAGCTTGTTTGTCTAACCCTTGTCTACACGGAGGTACCTGTAATGAGACCATTGATGGATATGAGTGTCACTGCCTCTTCAGTTTTACTGGCAAACGATGTCAAGGTAATAATGTCAACTAGTAGCATACAAGTAATTTCATCCTAAAAATAATTTCACCCTACATTGGATTTCCCTGAAATATCAATATGTCAAGATTTTTTTTTATGTTGGTAGATACTCCACGATTTGTTCTATAACACAAACACACCCTCCCCCACACAACCTACTACTGGTGGGGCTTGGGAGTGATGCCCCTCTCCTCCAAGTTTCTATTTTTGCTTTTTCGGTGAAAAATCTGGGTTTACTTGTCAAGTTAAAAAATGTATGGTGAAGAATACGTTGTACGTATTAAAGATCATATTGTACTTTAAAAAGAAGATTTAAGACCGAGAAGGCCTGCATGTCCGTGTGTCAGAATTAGATAGCCTACATACCCCCCTACACACACACATACTGTTACTATGCAGATTCAGCAAAGAAATGACGCATGTGATCACAATCCTTCATAAAATCCACTGCAAGTCATGACATGGTATTTTATGTTGACTTGAGGTTATTATTGTTTGTATTTCCATTACTGGAAGTTGACATGGCACACACATATATTTCCATGATTAGATAGCATATTGCCTTATCTCATTTGTTTCATTTATTCTTTATTTTGTTTTTAGACGAGGATAGTCAGTCATATAATCTACTAAAAGTAATGACATGGTTTCGAAAAATCTCTTGAAGTCTTTGTTGTTAATATAATGTTTACTAGAAGTTGTTATGGCCATGGATGTTATGGCTAACGTTTGGGATTTCCATGTGGCATGTGATTATATTCCTTCATAAAATTCACCTCAAGTCACTACATGTTCTCGTAGAGTAGCTTGAGGTCACTATTGTTAATTTCTTTACACTTAGTTGACATGGCTCACTTATTGATTTCCGTAATTAGATAACATATTTCATAATGTCATTCATTTCCAATTTTCCTTTGTTTTGTGTTTAAAGGGGGTTATTTGTACCGTATTTAATGTTGAAAATGAACACAAAAGGTTCCCAGCCGTGCGATGAGAATCATTGATATAATCAACTACAAGTCAGAACACAGCTGGAAGATGACTTGAAGTTATTGTTGCTGCTTTTGTATTTACTTGAAGTTGTGTTATACTTTTTGGGTTCAATACATAAAACCTACTTGTACCCTATTCCAAAGATCTCCACGATTTATATTTGTGGTTTCATGTTTGGGGGTAGGGTGCAAAAAGAAAAGAAGTTTAAACTTAAAAATAATGCTGTACAACTATTGTTTGAGATGACCGTCCGCGATGTATGGACACACGCGAAGTTTGGACTCACTGCCATACTTCGTTAGAATCACAGCAAATTACTAGTTTGAATTCAAAGCCTAACGTTATGGGTCTACCCAACTCGGCTCGGGTAGTCAGAGACTGGGATTCTATTCAAAATGTAGACTCACAACATTCAACATGGCAAGTTTATCGTGATTAACTCAACTTTTGTTTCAAAATTATTATTAATAATTCGATTTAAAAAGAAATAAGTTTGCTGGCATGGATCAACAAACTTGAACATATAAAGTAGAAATAGGGCTTGCAGCCCTGATCACGAAATGCGAATTTGATAGACCCATTTCATTTACACATAACATAAATAGCATCAAATTCTGTATATGGGACTACAATTAATTAGGGCACGCTCAAAGTTCAAGCAGGCAGAGGAGAAAGTGAAGTGACGCGATCGCTAGCGAAAAATCGAAAAATACTAAATTTGCGTAATTATCGTTAACTTTGGAGCAGTTTTTCACCATTTTCGTGATTTTTGAACCGGAATGAGATGGGTATCAACATTTTCGCCAGAATCTTAAGTTTCACATGGACTGCTTTTTAGCCTGCAGACACATGGCTGTTCTAATACGCGACCACCCTCCCCTACCGTAATCGCTTTGAACGGTAAGTTATAGTACACTCTCCGAGGTCGAAAAAAATTATAAGTTCACAAACTTGACTTCAGGTCAGGTGACTTGAGGTCAACTCTCAGGTGTGCATTTCCATTGCTGTATATATAATATATACACACACCTGTATATCAGTAGATTGGTAACATTTGCGTCGGAGTGACATGAAACAACTATTGTGTGTTTTTGAGGGTGTGTGTGTCAGTGTGTGAGGGTGTTTTTGTTGTTTGAGCGTGGTCTGGTGAGGTTGATAGGGAGTGGGATGTAGCGGTAGTGGGAATGGATTTTAATGAAGATTAAACGTATATCTCTTTTAATTCAATTATTACGAACTGTTAATTTGCAATGGCGTGAATCGAAAGAAGAAAGAGAAGGAAAAAATGTAAATTCGAGTTCATTATTTTCAGTGAATTTCATGAGATAAATTCATTAAGGTTGCAATAATTGGTTTCTTATTCTGAGTATTTGAATACTTTAATCACCCAAAAGTATGTATGTGAGGGTGCACACGTGCGTGTGTGGGCGGGGCAGGGGCGGGGGTATTAATGGCGGTGTATGTGTGAGGTGATATCTGGAGCTACACATGACTGATGACTACAATCTTAGATATGGAAGAATCGAATGGCTCAATTTAGTTAACGAAAGTACTTTACTTGTGCAAAAAGTATAGAAAACACCATTTGTTTCTGTAAAGAATCATTAGACTTGTTAGACATAGAGTTAATTATGTTACTTTATGTGGATATGAGTTAAGGTATTTTGGTTTTAGTTGTATCTACATCAAAATCAGTGTCAGACAAAGAGATCACTGCGGAGGGATCCACCAACCGCAATTTCCTCCTACTACTCTATAATTTATAACGTCATGAATGTAAATTAGAATTAGGATGAGTTATCGTAAACGGCTCGTGAAACCACCTCTCCTTTCTTTTTCACTCTCGATAGTTACCCTTTCTACTAACACTCCCCTCCCCCCATCTATCTCCCCCCCCCCCCCTCTCTTCCCCTCTCTATCCTATTCTCTCTACCCATCTTTTCCCATGAATTTCAATTTACATTGGGGCATTAACCTCCAAGAGATGCCGGACCGTTTTTCAATGTACCAAAACATAAACATCATCAAAGAGAACTTTACTGGTACCAAACTTTGGAATAATCTTTCAGAAGCAATATTAAATAGATCTACATGATTTTCGTTTCAATAGAGAAAAATAAATAAATAGAATATAATAATTTACCACTCCTGATAATTTAATGACCTAATAGCACTGGTACTCTCATTTGTTGCAAATTGACTGGAATGATTGTTCTTTTAATTATTTTATGTAAAACCATAAGGCAGAGTTCTTGAGCAGAGCTAGTTTAACTTCATAGACAAGAACAAATAACGAAGCACTAAAAATCATTACTATTTGATGGAAAGTACGAAAGCTACAGAACTAAGTTTATTCTTTTAAAGCAGTCATCAAGTGACTGATTGCGTGTATACATGTGGCCAGATAGGTGTTTCACAAAGATTTCAGTGTGACTTTAAGTTGACTCACACGAGGGGCTTAATTCCGAAGCTATCTAAACTTCAAAGTTGAATGAAAAACGTTACTTAAATTACAAGGTAACTTTAATTTTCGAAACCACAATATAAAACAACACGATTTTTTTTGTTATCCTGTTAATGAAAGACAACCCACCGGATTGTTAAACTATGCCAAACCCAGAATCTTAACCACGTCGGTCGCACTTTAAAGCTTCCTGTATTTATTGTGCGTGCGCACTGGTTGAATCATGAGCATAAAGCACGCGCATCAACTTAGAACATTCGATACAATCATTCGAATTGCGTATTTTTTATTTCACTATTTTGCATTCACGCGCTCAAACTGCATCATTGGAATGATCATTCAAGTGACACTCGAATAATCATTTTCCTTTTTCAGAATCAACCTCTGCTCAAGACAAAACGACGACGACAACAACAACAGGTTCAACTTCTATAGTCCAGTCATTTTAACTTTTCACTTGGAACAAATTGCAACAGAATCTATTCCAATGCAGAACATTTCTTTGAAATACAGAAGATCCACCGACACTTAACCATATTAACGAAAATATACAAGAAGATACACAAGAAGAGAGAAAACTAGCTGAACAGAGAGGTCTATTAACAAAACGTTTCAGAAAATGGGACAAGTTTATTTTCTAGGGATGCCGGGGCAAAGAAAGTTCAAGCATACAGTTATTAAACACTCGCGAGGGAGATGGTCCGGATATAGTCGCACTCCTCTTGGAGTGGTTCGGGGCAGTCATTTTGGGGTGGGCTATGTGTCTTTGCCCGGGGTACATTGTGGTTCCTTCTGGAGTGAAAATGTAAAAAATAATAATACGTATGAAAAAATAAACATACGCTGTTCGCTCCAAAGGGAGCTATGGTGCGCTCTCGGGGATATGGATCCCGCTTCTGGAGTGACTAGTCTCTTATCTCTCTCTGGGAGGGGTGTGATTGGGGGCCGGAAAGGCTCTTTTCCATTTGGAGTGAAGATTCAGGTGCGCAAGTTAGATCATGGTTGCGGTACAGAATGCAGATTGAAATGGAGGGTAGCTGGGGTTGGTGTCGGGTAAAAATGGCAAAGGTAAAAATGGCAGAGGTAAAAATGGCAGAGGTAATAATGGCAGAGTTAAAAATGGCAGGGGTAAAAATGGCAAAGGTAAATATGGCACAGGTAAAAATGGCAGAGGTAAAAATGGCACAGGTAATAATGGCAGGGCTAAAAATGGCAGAGGCAAAAATGGCAGAGGTAAAAAAATAGCAGAGGCAATAGTAACAGAGGTAAAAATGGCAGAGGTAAAGATCATGACATGCTACATCAACAAGGAAAAGACGAGCCTTTCCGGATCAGTCATAATTATTGACCTTGAATGGACTCCTAGGTCTATACTTTATCGTTGATATGATTAAACTCAAACATTTTCATGCCAAAATGATTTCAATTAGTGAGTGATGAAAGGATTAATGTTGGCCCGTTCGTAAAGTATAACAGCACTTCATCACATACATACCAACCGAATTTTAACACCAATGTGCGCTACAATTAACACGCTGAAATAGACAAGTTCGGGATTTCTTTGAGCCACTTGCAAATCTTGGATAACAGAAAAATAAAACGTTCTGTAATAAAAGTAATTGTTCATATTTCAACATCACAATGGATCCGAATGGATATTGATATGATACATATATAGTTTAATGAAAATTATATTAATAGCAACTAGCGTTCAGTTTTTCAGAGCAATACCTCATTGCATTGCAGCTAGTCCAAGTGGATGTCAGGTTCCTAAACTAGTTTCTATGGTAACGGTTACCGCATGAATTATGAAATGTGTAGCGAATCAGGGATTTAAATTTTTAGATGTTTCTTAGGTACCATTCTATCAACCTGTTTTGAAGGGGAAATTAACCCTGACAAATGGTTTACTGTTAGATTAGCAGAAAAATATATTCGTAAAGGTTTGCGGGAAACCCATCAAAGATTAAAAAAGTTATTAGAAGTTTGAGTTTTTGATTTGTGACGTCATCTTCTAGCAGCTGCGCCGTATTTTATGCACCAAAAATGTTTACTTTTCATTTTTTTTTTCAGTGGTTCATGATTGCTAAAAAATCTTTTCAGGAGCGGTTGTGAAATGATTTGTATGTTGATATACTTAAGATACAATGAAAACCATTTTCCTTTTTTTTTTAAAATGACATTTCATTCATATGTTTTATTACACCATATATGGGAAAAACTCCTCGCAAATGACCTCACCTTTAAAATGTAAAGTTCTAATAGTTTTTAAAATCTTTGATTGATTCCCTAAAACCCTCATCAATATCATTGTAATTATTTTCTGCTATTTCTACAATAAACTATAATATATGTCAGTGTGAATTCCCCCTTTAATGAATTAAGTATAATACTTGGGATCCAAAGTGTGCTTCAAAATTGAATATTAGAAGAGCGATTTGACATGAGAAGGCCGTGCATGTAAGTCCAGGGGAAAAAAGAAATACCAACTCAAGTGTTATCAATTTGGTACAGAAGATCTACAGTATGATTAAAAAATGTTACCCTTTCCATTAGTCCAACATTATAATTCCAATTTTCTTCTCAGACCCTTTCTTATTTAATCTACTGTACACGGAGAGGCTTTTGGATTTTTTGGCATGGGGGTTTAAGACTGGCCATTTATACCTCTGTCATTTTTACCTCAGCTATTTCTACCTCTGCCATTATTACCTCTGCCATTATTACCTCTGCCATTATTACCTTTGCCATTTTTACCTCTGCCATTTTTACCTTTGCCATTTTTATCTCTGCCATTTTTACCTCTGCCAATTTTACCTTTGCCTTTTTACCTCTGCTATTTTTACACCGAGCCGCTGGGGTTTAGGGGAGGGAAGCAGGCCGCGCTTCCTGGGCTTGGATGGAATATTGGGGGGGGGGGGGAATTGGGATGGGAGGGTGTTTTACTTCTAATACTCATTTAGTTCAATTGCGTCGCTATAAATTCTATTTTGTTATATCTGTATTTTTTTTCTGCAGACTATGTATTTACATTGTTCTAGATGATTTTAATGTTATATTCTGTATTTTTTGTGTACAATTTTTATATTATGAATAATTATTTGACTTTGTGAACAAAGTTGTTGTTGATATACTATTTCTTGTATGATTTTGAACTGAATGATTTTAATAAATACTATTGCCAAAAAATATCGTAAATAAATAAATAAATTTGTATGGTTAATAAGCATATTGCTACTGTGTATTGTGGCGTTTATTATACACTGGTACGTGACCGGGGAAATTATGAAACTCAACATTTTCCGTTCACATGCAATTATGTCATGTCCAGGCTGAAAAAAATACATTTCAATCTATCAGGACTGCAATTTATCATCAATTTTGGCAGGGTAATGTTTATAATATTGTTTCTTGTTCATGATTTAACAATAACAACAGAATATAAAATACATTTACACAACAAGCAATGCTCAAATTTGTGTGTGTTCACATGTCACACAGGCACTGTGCAAGCACAATGAGTTATGTAAAATGTAATGAAATAGAGCAATTACATTTTATTGAAAATGAATCTAAAACTCAATACTAACATTATAACACCGAATGTTTATAATAATTTGGAAAATAAAGCAAAATAAAGTTAAGCATATCAAAACATGTATACATTTGTGTTCACATTTGATTTGTCACATCCTGCCACTTCAAATCCAGTTATTTGCATATTTCACAAAAGTAATGAACAAGAAGTTGAAAGCACATATTCCATTCTTTTACCAATGTAGTAACTGCAAACATGCTATAATTACAACGATAGACTGATATTTTTGTAATCGATACAGGCATAAGTTGGAAAGGACGTAACAGATGTGGCAGGACGTGAGACGTGTGAACGGATACAAAATAGATCGCACAATGTAAATGCACGTAGACCGATTTCCTATAAAGTTACCTGACTGTGTAGCCTTATAAATTGTGCTAATCATGATAGTAATAGATGGATCCATTGTTGAGCGTTATGATTACAGGCTCCGAGCAAAAATGGCAGGACGTGACAAAATTGTGAACACAAAACTGTGAACACTGATAAAGTCCTGCACAGCTTCATCAGTGTTAAGGATCGGACAATGATTTATGTTCTATGTAACATTTTTGCATATGTTTGATGAAGCATTTTAAAAAAATCCTAAAACCTCAGAGACTTGATAACACTCAAATGTGAGCGGAAAATGTCACGTCCTGCCATTAGTTTTCAATGTCCTAAAATTCATAATTAAGATGTTTCTGATTATAGTAATATAATTCATATTTAAGGACAACTCATAATCTAAAAAAAAAAAACTAAAACTGATGCAAGGGCTAAACAGTGTTAATTTGACAGCTTTAAACATTACATTCCATTTTGAGGTTGCCATCATAAGTGCTCACTTCGGCCACGTTTGAATATGTTTCCACCAAAAGAAAACAGAGAATGAATCCGGTTAAGCTAGAGGAGGTAGGACCTATTGGTTTGAAACTAACAACACTGATAACTATTATCTAACTCATTTATTTTGGGGGCATGGGGCTTCTGAATGGAAAAGTAAAAAGTGGCTCCTATCCATGAACAGGGAAAGTCAATGGCAAGTATTAATTATGGGTGTGTAGTACATTTAATATATTTTGCGTGAAATGGAAGTACTAGCAATTATGTTTTTGCAAAATTCTAGATCTGGAAATAAAGAGACGGTCATAGATGCATACATACAACTTTGTGTGAAAATTAATGGAATGACACACAGACACTGTATAGCATCATTGTCTTCTTATCATGTTGTTTTGACAGAATCAACTTCCACCCGCAATGCCCGCATTGATACACCAACGACAGCTTCTACGACTTCCAATATATCTGGTACCCCTTAACAAGTATTGGCGTGTGAAACCCTACCCTTAACAAGTAAACAAAAAAGTAAACAAAACGATACTCTTGCCAAGTATTCCCTGAATTGACCCCCTATAAACAAGTTCATCGATATTTTATTGTTATGTCACGGACGTCGGTCGTCGGATTTACCTTCACCTACATCATTGGGTTAAGTACAGCCCCACCTCCTACATCTCGCGCAATTCGTCCCCTGAACACGTAATGTTGACTATTGGGCAAAAAGTCATCCTTTATAAAACATTTTTACACCCTCGCAAATTTATTTGACCCTAAACACGTAGCTCTCCTAGCGAAAATAGATACCCTTTTTTCATTATTTTAGTGTTTTTCACACCCTTATTACGTATACGTACGTAACGTGCCCTATCTTGAAATAGACATCCTTTTTACGTGTTTTTTGGGGTCGCGCATGGTATCCACTCGCCAATGTAAGTGGCCCCCGGGGTCTTCAAGAGAATGCTGGACCGTTTTTCATTCACCCAAGAAAGAACAATATCATCAAACAGAACTACACTGGCACCAATCTTGGAGGCATTTTTAGAAGCTCTACGAAATAAATCTACATTATTATTGTTATGATATAGTTTGAAGATGAATGCAGTTTGTGAAATTGATACTCCAAATGTTTAACGACCATGATAACTTATGTTATCAGTTGCATACCGACTGGATTATTTTGAGACATGAAAATGTCTTATTTAACACTCAAGCAAGGTTAATTTCATTGATTATGGTTTTGACATCAAGTTTATCAATTATCATATATTTATTCATTTTTTATATATTATATAGCAAGGATCTCTACCACAATGTTATAAACCAAATATTTCATACTATTTTACTCTGGTTTATGTCTCAACTGCATATCAGAGTTAAAATTTAGGCGCCGCTTTTCCGACGGCGGCGGCGTCAACATCAAATCTTAACCGAAGTTTAAGTTTTAGAAATGACGACATAACTTTGAAAGTATATGAACCTAGTTCATAACACTTAGCCATCAGGGTAATCAAATATTACTTAATATCCTGCATGAATTTCATAACCATGACTAAGGTCAAAGGTCATTTAGCGTCAATGAACTTTGGCCAAGTTGAGGGTATTTATTGAATTACCATTATAACTTTGAATGTTTATATAAATCTGATTAAAAAAAACTTGGACATAAGAGTAATCAAGGATCACTGAACATTCTGTAAGAGTTTCAGGTCACATGACCAATGTCAAAGTTTATTTAAAGGACAAGTCCACCCCAACAAATAGTTGATTTGAATAAAAAAAAGAAAAATCCACCAAACATAACACTGAAAATTTCATCAAACTCGGATGTGAAATGAAAAAGTTAAAGCAGCCATTCTCAATTACTTTTTTTGAAGCGCCACATTTCTTGTTGAGAATCTGTAATGCTCCACTATCCATTACGCAAACCAGCAATGTATCAGCGGAGGGGGTCCAGAGGCCCCTGGTGGGGGTCGAGGGGGCAGAGCCCCAGAAGTTTTGGAATATGAGGCCTTTTAAATTGCCAAGAGGGGCTCTAATTAATATCAACAGAAGAAATACAAATGCCAACAAACTACCCAATATTAAAAGATAAATTACCAGTGACTTTTTCACAACATAGCAATGATACCACTAGTTCAAACTGTTTTGCACCAGATCTATTGGCTGAAGCAAGTGGCGTAATGAGTAAAAAAATGAGGGGGCTAGATATGGCGGCTGAAGCAAAAATATTGAACTTTTCAATACAAAAATCTATATTTTGACGATATTAAGAAAATAATACAATGTTCCACTCTTTCCCTTTCCTTTTTTTTCCTTTTCTCCTTTTTTTTCTTGGCCGTGAAACACTTGGGGGGCCCCCAATCCCCACCCCCATCTGTAGACCTACGTCAGTGGCTGAAGTTACGTTCCCCGATTTTGCAAGGGCTGAAAATTAGGCGTTGCACTGCACTAACGCCCCAAACTGCCAATCTCTCTCTCTCTCTCTACAACTCGTGTAAGTAAGAGTGATGACGTGCATGCAGGCAATCACGGCAGGCAATACATCTGAGCATACATGTATTTCACTTTTACAACTTCGGATTTTAATCGGCTCCGGAAGCAAAGTTTCTGCTTGTTATGTCCCAAATTCATAATCTTTTATGATCAGGATGTACTTTGAATATCATATTATTTGATGTTTAATTCTTAACCAAAACGTATACTCTGGAAATGCATAATTTCTCGCCATTGAAAGAGAAATCCTACAAACGGGGTTTTCAAATCACTTGTGTGGCACATAAATTTTGTACAGCATAGAATAAATAAAAAGGAGAACACCATCGATCCTCCATATTTAACGAGTGCTAAATTGGACAAAATTTGAGGAAATAAATTAGCAATTAAGTGTCAAGTAAAGAGTTTTTGTTTTCTCTTTGTATTAATAATCACCAAATCCTTATTTTCAGGTTACTGGTAGATACATTTTTTCTCACCAATTTTTCCTTATTTTTACTCTTTTTTTTAATACCGGCTCCCAAGCGCCACTCCGCAAGGCTCGGTGCGCCACAAATGGCGCGCGCGCCACCATTTGAGAATCCCTGAGTTAAAGTTTTGCTTAATTTCACAAAAAAGTTATATGCACATCCTGGTCGGTATGCAAATGAGAAGACTGATGACATCATCCACTCACTATTTCTTTTGTATTGTATTACATGGAATACGAAATATTCTAATTTTCTCCTCATTGTCAAGTGAAACAACAATAATTTCTCCCTGAACATATGGAATTAGCATTTATTAATACTATATCAGTGACTATATGGTTCAGTCAAGTTGGTCCATATCCCTTTGCGTGCGACGGGCTTCCACAGAAGCACAGCGAGTCGTTCACTTAGCTAAGACGGGCTTCTACAGAAGCCGAGATTTGTTTGGTTTAATTCGATGAAGTTTTTCAGCTTTTTCGTAATTGTTATGTACTAAAACCTCTGCCACTATTTCCTTTGTAAACCTATTTCGATAACAGAATGAAAAAAAATACACAGCTACGTGGGAAAAAATCGCGAAAATAGGATATCATTTCAACTTTACCCGATTTTTTCGTTGGAGTCAGACGGGGACGAAAAATTCTGTGACGAGCACGTACGCGCGCGCTCAAGGCCTGATCACGTGATTTGTTCTGATCACGTGATTGGAACCATATCGTTGTTCTGATAGCTAACATTTTTCTGCAAGATCGTCATGTAATAAGCTACGCGTTTGTTCACCATTCTCGTCTTATTATTTGTTTCATCAAGGAGATATCACTCTAGAATGATATCTCCTTGGTTTCATCGATTGTATTTTCAGAAAAAAAAAGCTTTTAATTACAAAAGTAATGTCTTAGTACTTTGAGCTGATCTCGGTGCACTTTTGAACTTTTTCCGTCCCCTCTTCTTCTCATTATGTTTGTCTACTATTCTGAAAAAAGGAGAAAAGAAAGCAGTCTAGCACACCATTCATCTTACGCTCTTTTCAAAAGGGAAAAATCCATGTAGTTCATGATATCGGCACTACCCGAACAAAAGAATGTCAGGGCGGCCACTCAAACAAATTCCTTCCAAAAAGAGCAGGATACAGATGGTCAGTGCCCCGAACCAAAGGAAGATTAGTTTTTATCGGCAGGATGACCTATTCAATGCTTTTCGTACTTAGCAATACAAAAGCTTTGATGAATACTTTTTTTTCGACCAACATACCGTATCTAAAAAAAAATTTGTCTCATTTACCGACAACACAGGTGCTTATGACATTCGTCAGTGATTCATATTGCATAAAAGCCCTTCCCCTGGGTAATGATGCATATAAGGATGGAAGAAGAATCATTTAGGGAAATTATAAAAAAAATGTTCAGATGTCACGGAGAATGAGAGACAGCGATAAAAGGGGAATAGACAAGTGCGCTTTTGCTAAAATTCCATATATATCTACTTAAACGAATTTTGTAAGATTAATTAAAAAAAACTCCCACAACTTTTGTTCGGTCCTCTGACCCTTGTCAAACTGATGACTTTTTATTATTATTCTTGTTTGACTTAGCCTCCCCCCAGATGAAAATGTTCTGACCTACACTCAAATATTGCGTGCTTGTCTCCTCTTTCCGATTTTCTGTTTTTAATTGCGAGTAACGCGGTAGAAAAGTTTAGAATAAAGACTGTCCTGGCCACTTTTTTCCCGTTACGACAAAATAAAATAGAAATAGATTTATGTTATACAGGGACAGCAACGTTTTTCCATGGTGCAGGGGTTGAGCTGTGGGACGGGGGTGAATCGGCAAAAAAATCACAATTTTTTAATTCATGTCAATTTACATAATGAATTTATAATAGGTTAGGATTTAGAACCACTTCATCTTATTCTCCTTTTCTCTCCCAGATGAAAACGTTTGCATTGAAAAGTTGATGGAAACATAATCACTTCAAATGATAAAACCATTAATGAACTAAAAGTTTCGTCGCCCGAAATGGAGGAAATAGAATGATAAATTATAGGATGAGAAATTACGTTAAAGTACCCACTATAAAGAAAACACGTTTGTCTGGCGTGTCCCAAGCACAGAACCCTCTCAATCCTACAGACTTTTATTCATGTGTGACCTACACCCCCCCCCCCCCCAAAAAAAAAAGGTGTTGATACCGACTCAAATATTATTGATTTTTTTCTACTTTTTCGCCAATTTCTTTCTTCTTTTTTAACCGGCAAATGGCGTGGTAGAAAGATTCATCCAACCCATTTTTGTTTCCGTTACTGTAAACGAATATTTGGGGCGCTAACCCTGGTTAGCATCAAAACCAAAATATCTGATTTTTTAAATAAAAACATGGGCCACTGAGCCTTGTTGATAATGGAGGGATTGAGCTGAATGTGGGAGGAAGTGGACCGGCCCCCAAAAAATCACAAATTTATATAGACTTCGGATTTTTTGTACATGTTTGCTGAAAGGGGTGAGGAATTAAACTTCCTACCAACTCCGCCTCCTTTGTACTATTAGATTGAACGATTAAAACGATAGAGACAAACATGAATTCCAACTCTTATGACTGGTTTTTTTAATGATTTATTTATTACTTTGTTTTCGGTTGTGATATCAAGGATACAAATTAAAAATAGAACAAAACGAAAGAACAAATAAAAAAAAACACTTCTGATTGCGGATGCTATAATTTATTCAAGAAAAATACTTTCTCTTACTTTCAGTAATTTGTAGCATGGCTCTTTTTGAGGGAAAAGTAGGATAAAGAAAGAACGTAGAAAGTGACAAGGAGAGAGTTGGGGAGGTATGATTTCAGACTTACAATTTTATCTTATTGCTCTTATTTTTGTCTTCTATTTCAAAGGAAATAAACAGAAAATAAAGCAATTTAGAACACCGTTTATCCTCTGCTCTTTTGAAAATGAAAACGTCCATGTAGTTCTTGATCTCGGCACTCCCCAAACAAAAGAAGGTCATGGCGGACGCTCAAACAAATTCCTTATAAAAAGGGCAGGGGACAAATAGCCAACGCCTTGAATAAAAGGAAGATTAGTATATTTCGTCAGGATGACCTACTGAATGCTTTTCGTATTTAGCAATACAAAAAGCTTTTAGGAATACTGCTTTTCATATTACGACAGGAACATCAAAAAAGGAAATGTTTACTCATTTATTGACAAAACATGCAGGCGCTTTAGACATGGCGAGAACATTTTCTTCTTGAGCATGACAGTGCTTTCTTCATAAAACATACAATTCCCCCTGGGTGATGATACACATATAGCCCTTTGCGTGCGACGGGCTTCCACAGAAGCCCAGCGAGTCGTTCACTTAGCTACGACGGGCTTCTACAAAAGCCGAGAAATGTTTGGTTTAATTCAATTAAGTTTTTCAGCTTTTTCGTAATTGTTATGTACTAAAACCTCTGCCACTATTTCCTTCATAAACCTATTTCGATAACAGATTGAAAAAAATATACAGCTACGTGGGGAAAAATCCCGAAAATAGAAAATCATTTCAACTTTACCCGATTTTTTCGTTGGAGTCGGACGGGGAGGATAAATTTTGTGACGAGCACGTACGCGCGCGCATAAGGCCTGATCACGTGATTTGTTCTGATCACGTGATTTGATCCATATCGTTGTTCTGATAGATATACGCTAACATCTTTTCTGCAAGATCGTCACGTAATAAGCTACGCGTTTATTCACCATTTTCGTCTTATTTGTTTAATCAAGAAGATATCACTCTAGATAGAATGATATCTCATTGGTTTCATCGATCGATTAATGCATTTTCAGAAAAGCAAAAAGCTTGTAATGTCTTAGTACTTTGAGCTGATCTCGGTGCACTTTTGAACTTTTTCCCTCCCCATCATCCCTCTTCTTCTCTTTATTTTTGTCTACTATTCTGAAAAAGGGAGAAAAGAAAGCAGTTTAGCACACCATTCATCTTCTGCTCTTTTCAAAAGGGGAACGTCCATGTAGTTCATGATATCGGCACTACCCGAACAAAAGAATGTCTGGGCGGCCACTCAAACAAATTCCTTCCGAAAAGAGCAGGATACAGATGGTTGATCAACGCCCCGAACAAAAGGAAGATTACTGTTTATCGGCAGGATGACCCATTGAACGCTTTTCGTACTTAGCAATACAAAAAGCTTTTATGAATCCTTTTTTTCGTCCAACATACCGTATCTATAAACAAAAAATGTCTCATTACCGACAACACAGGTGCTTATGACATCCGTCAGTGATTCATATTGCAAAAAGGCGCTTCCCCTGGGTGATGATGCATATAAGGATGAACGAATAATTATTTAGGGAAATTATCGAAAAAAATATGTTCAAATGTCAGGGAGAACGAGAGAGAATGAGAGAGAGAGAGATAAAAGGAGGAACAGAAAAGTGCGCTTTTGCTAAAATTCCATGAATATCTACTTAAACGAATTACAACATGACTTTATTTTTTGGTTAGATTACTTTAACAAAAATCCCACAATGTTTGTTTGTTGCAACTCGGTCCTCAGACCCTTGCCAAACTGATGACTTTTTATCATTGTTCTTGTTTCCCCCCCCCCCCCCGATGGAAATGTTCTGACCTACACTCTAATATTGCTTGTTTGTCTCCTCTCTCCGATTTTCTGTTTTTAATTGCGAGTAACGCGGTAGAAAAGATAAGAATATAGACCGTCCTGGCCCCTTTCCCCCCCCCCCCCCCGTTACGACCAAAAAATAAAAATAAAAATAAAAATAAAAATCGCATTTTGGGCGCTTACCATGGTTAGCATCTAAACCAAAATGTTTGGAAAAAGATGTTATACAGGGACAGCAATGTTTTTTATGGTGCAGGTGTTGAGCTGTGGGACGGGGATGAAGCGGCTAAAAAAATACAATTCGTTAATTCATGTCATTTTACAGAATGAATTTATAATAGGTTAGGTTCTAGAAGCTCTTCATCTTATTTCCTTTTCTCACCCAGATGAACACTTTTGCATTGAAAAGTTGACGGAAATATATTTACTTCAAATGATAAAACCAATAATGAACTAAAAGTTTCCTCGCGCGAAATGGAGGAAATAGAATGATACAGGATGATAAATTATGCTAAGGCACCCCCTATAAAGAAAACACGTTTGTATAGCGTGTCACCCGATAGAATCCTCTCAATCCTACAAACTTTTATTCATGTGTAACCTACACCCCCCCCCCCAAAAAAAAAAAAAAAAAAAAAAATATGTTGATACCGACCCAAATTTCATTGATATTCCTACTTTTTTGCCAATTTCTTTCTAATTTTTTTAACTGGCGAATAGCGTGGTAGAAAAGATTCATAGAGGAAAAAAAAATTGTTTCCGTGACTGAATGTGGGAGGGAGTGGACCGGCCGAAAAAAAAATCAGAAATTTATATAGACTTCGGATTTTTTGTACATGTTTGCTGAAAGGGGTGAGGACGGTGAGGACTGAAACTTCCTACCAACTCCGCCACCTCTGTACTATTAGATTGAACGATTAAAACGATAGAGACAAAAATGAATTCTAAATATTGTGAATGTTTTTTTAATGATTTATTATCGGTTGTGAAATCAAGGAGACAATAGAACAAAACGAAAGAACAAATACAAAAAAAAAACACTAATGATTGCGGATGCTATAATTTATTCAAGAAAAAATACTTTCTTTTACTTTCCGTAATTGCTTTGCTCTTTTTGAGGGAATAGTAAGATAAAGAAACGTAGAAAGTGACAAGAAGAGAGTTGGGAGGTATGATTTCAGACTTACAATTTTAGTCACTTTTATTCGTTTAACTCTTTGAAATAATTTCAGGATATTACAAATCGAATACCGATGCGCAAACTTCAGGAACAAAATTATTAATATAATATCTGCGTGGGAAATCGAATTAAATGAAACATATAATTTATGAAAAAATCTAAAAAAGAAAATTACTTTTAGGGAAAGATTGAGGCCTTTATCTTGCCATAACCCTAAGCCCCAGGTTCACCAAAAAATAGTTTATTCGTGCATTTTTATAGAATGATGATGATGATCATCATCATCATATTGTCTTTTGCGAAAGATATCTACCCACGTTATCAATATAGAAAATGGAAGATGATATAGAATTTATTGTGAAATGACAGTTACAATAGTAATTTTAGGTTTTTCGGGACATTATTTGAGAAACAGGGGAAAAAAACCCCAAATTTTCGACATGATGACCACGATGCAATAGGACGAGAGGCCCACAAATGCAACCATCTCCGATCAATACCAGTTGGCAAAAAACGAGGCATTCTCTCGGAACCGTTACCGATGAAGAGAGAGGGGGGGGGGAGATGTTAGATGTAATGTAAAATGACAGGTACAGAGAAGAAAAAAATCAGAAAGAAAGGATTGAGGGGGGGCGGGGGCGGGTATATACATGTACCTCGTAATCCAAATCGGGAAGAAAGAAGACGATACAGATATAATTCAAATGAGAAGAACTCAGAGAAAAAGGGAAAAGGGAGATAGAAATATGAAACGTAGAACGAGACGAGGAGAGCGTTGGGAGGTATGATTTCAGATTTGAGTCACATTTACCCCCCCCCCCCTTCGCTCTTTGAAATTGCAACAGGAAAACAAATCAAACACTGGTATGCAATCTTCAGGAACAAAATTATTTTTTATTACAAACTGTAATTTATGAAAAGAAGAAACCAAAGGCGATTTTTAGTGAAACATTGAGGCCACTGTCTTGAAGCCCAGAAGCCAAAAATCACAAAATAGTTTCGGACTTTCGTTGCGCAGCATCATCATCGTACTTGCAAGGGAATATATTCACCCTTTTTCATTCATTCTGGAAAATAAAGGTATTTGGTATGCTGTGATTTCACCCAAAACGGATTATCGTCGTAATTATACACTTTGCAAATGATCTGAATACAAGGGGGTAAAGAGACCATTCATGAGTAGCGTTACAATAGGCAATGAAAAAAGCACTAGAGCAGACAACAAAGCGGATCAACAGATCGAACCCGACTTGTCCGCGCGTGCTGATTGCCCTTACGCATTTTTGTACACAGTGCCTATTTACTTGGGAAAAAGCGAAGATTTGACAAAATAACACGACCTTTTCCTCGTAAATTTCTTAACTCTTCTGATGATTTGAGAAGCGAGACCTTTAATTCTAGAAAGAAAAATGTCTGATCTTTCATCTTTACATTTACTAAAAATCCTTAAAATACTTCAGTTTGGCGCAATTAGCAATAGATTAGGAAAACACCGCCACAGATCCAAATACCAGCAATGTACAAAAACGGCTCCGCCGCAGGGAGAGGTATCCGGTTTCGCGGGCCCGCACGCCATTGAGCCTTGTTGATAATGGAGGGATTGAGCTGAATGTGGGAGGAAGTGGACCGGCCCCCAAAAAATCACAAATTTATATAGACTTCGGATTTTTTGTACATGTTTGCTGAAAGGGGTGAGGAATTAAACTTCCTACCAACTCCGCCTCCTTTGTACTATTAGATTGAACGATTAAAACGATAGAGACAAACATGAATTCCAACTCTTATGACTGGTTTTTTTAATGATTTATTTATTACTTTGTTTTCGGTTGTGATATCAAGGATACAAATTAAAAATAGAACAAAACGAAAGAACAAATAAAAAAAAACACTTCTGATTGCGGATGCTATAATTTATTCAAGAAAAATACTTTCTCTTACTTTCAGTAATTTGTAGCATGGCTCTTTTTGAGGGAAAAGTAGGATAAAGAAAGAACGTAGAAAGTGACAAGGAGAGAGTTGGGGAGGTATGATTTCAGACTTACAATTTTATCTTATTGCTCTTATTTTTGTCTTCTATTTCAAAGGAAATAAACAGAAAATAAAGCAATTTAGAACACCGTTTATCCTCTGCTCTTTTGAAAATGAAAACGTCCATGTAGTTCTTGATCTCGGCACTCCCCAAACAAAAGAAGGTCATGGCGGACGCTCAAACAAATTCCTTATAAAAAGGGCAGGGGACAAATAGCCAACGCCTTGAATAAAAGGAAGATTAGTATATTTCGTCAGGATGACCTACTGAATGCTTTTCGTATTTAGCAATACAAAAAGCTTTTAGGAATACTGCTTTTCATATTACGACAGGAACATCAAAAAAGGAAATGTTTACTCATTTATTGACAAAACATGCAGGCGCTTTAGACATGGCGAGAACATTTTCTTCTTGAGCATGACAGTGCTTTCTTCATAAAACATACAATTCCCCCTGGGTGATGATACACATATAGGGATGGCAGAAGATGCAAGTGAGATTCAGAAAAAAAATACAAATCGAGATACATGTATAGGAGAATGATAAAACAACAGAAAGGATGAGAGGGAAAAAGAGGAAATAGACCCAAAAGGTATAATGTCAACCATAATGTGCGTTTTTGTTATTGCATGAATATTTACTGATAAAGAATTATAGATTACTAGTCCCCCACCTCAGTTTGTAATTCACGTAATTTTATATAATGAATTTGTCATGTTAGGTTTTGGAAGCTCTTCATCTCATTCTCTCTTTCTCTCCCAGGTGAAAATGTTTGCACTCAAAATTCGACAAAAGCATAATCAGTTCAAATGCTAAAACTAATAATGAACTAAAAGTTTCCTCGCCGGAAATTGAGGAAATAGAATGAGAATTTACATTGAAAAATCCACCTAAAAAAAATGCGTTTGTTTGGCGGGTCCCGACAAACCCCTCTCAATCTTTCACCTACCCCCCCCTCCCTAAAAAATGTTATTAATTTTCTTTCTTTTTTCACCAGTTTCTTTTTTCTCTTTTGTTTTTCTGGCGAATAGCGTATAGATAAGGATCCATATAAAGAAAAAAAAGACAGGTTTACTTTATATTTTCTTTACGGCAAACGTACTTTTTGGGCGCTTACCCTGGTGAGCATTAACACCAACATATTTGAAAAAAGATGTATAAATAACAGGGGCCGCTGAGCGTTTTAGATAATAGAGGGGTTGAGCTGAATGTGGGAGGGGGTGATCCGGCTAGAAAAATCAACAAATTATGGATTTCGCGTTTTTGTATACGTTTGCTGAATGGGGGAGGGGTGGACTGACGCCTCCTACCGACTCCAACGCTTCTGTACTATTTAATTGAACGATTAAAAAGATAGAGACAAAATGGGATACAAATCTTTCATGATTTTCTTTATTACTTTTGTTTTCGGTTGTGAAAAAACACAGAACGGTTAGAAAATGAAAAACATGAACGAACAAAATAAACCGCTTTTAATTTAGATGCTACAATTTCATTAGATAAAAATAATTCATTTTCTCTCATTGTGACGAACAGTAATCGGTAGCATAATTATTTTGGAGGGAAAAGGGAGATAGAAAATGAAACGTAGAACGAGACTACGAGAGCGTTGGGAGGTATGATTTCAGATCCACTATTTGAGTCACATTTATCCCCTTCACTCTTTAAAATTGCAACAGGAAAACAAATCGAATACTGGTATGCAATCTTCAGGAACAAAATTATTTTTTATTACAAACTATAATTTATGAAAAGGAGATACCAAAGGCGATTTTTAGCGAAACATTGAGGCCACCGTCTTGAAGCCTAGAAGCCAAAAATCACAAAATAGTTTCGGACATTCGTTGCGCAGTGTTAAATCATCTTCATCGTACTTGCAAGGGAATATTTACCCTTTTTTATTCATTCTGGAAAATAAAGGTATTTGGTATGCTGTGATTTCACCCAAAACGGATTATCGTCGTACACTTTGCAAATGATTTCTATACAAGGAGGTATAGAGACCATTCACAAGTAGCGTGACAATAGGCAATGAAAAAAGCAGTAGAGCATACAACAAAGCGGTATCGATCGAACCCGACCTGTCCGCGCGTGCTGATTGCCCTTACGCACTTTTGTACACAGTGCCTATTGACTTGGGAAAAAGCGAAGATTTGACAAAATAACACGACCCTTTCCTCGTAAATTTCTTAACTATTCTGTCGATTTGAGAAACGAAACCTCTATTTCTAGAAAGAAAAATGTCTGATCTTTCATCTTTACATTTACTAAAAATCCTAAAAATACATCAGTTTTGCGCAATTAGCACTTGATTCGGAAAACACCGTCACAGAACCAAATACCAGCAAAAGCCAAAAACGGCTCCGCCGCAGGGAGAGGTATTCGGATTCGCGGGCCTGCACGCAAAGGGATATTGTCAAATTTGTAAAAAATGAAATATTGTATAATTCAAACAATAAAAAACGAAAGAAATAGTGAGTGAGGGACATCATCGACTGTCTCATTTGCATGTCACTGAGTTGTGCACATCACTGTTTTTTGAAAAATAAGCGAAACTTTAAAATGCCATAACTTTCTTATTTTACATTCGATTTTGATAAGTGGAGCATTAAAATGACTGTAATATAATAGTATAATACGGTATGTATTTAAGGACTATGATTACTATTGTAATCAGTTGCAAACCGACTGGATTCTTTTAAAGTGATTATAATTCCGAGTCTTATTTGACCGACTGGCCCAAGCAATGTTTATTTCATTGATCGGGTCTGGTGTTGATTGCGTGGGTGCGTCGTGGTCTAGTGGTTCTGACTCTCGCCTTTCAAACGGAGGGTCGTGGGTTCGAACCTTAGCCATGGCGTGTTTTCCTTCGACAATAAATTTAGCCACACTGTGCTGCACTCGACCCAGGTGAGGTAAATGGGTACCGGCAGGAAGTAATTCCTCAAAAAGCTGTGCGCACCAGAATCGGTAGACTAGCTTAGCCGGGGTAATATAGGAGCGCCTTGAGCACCTAGCAAGGTGGATACGTGCGCTATACAAATCCTATATTTTTCATTAATTATTATCAAGATGCAAGATGCGTACCGTCCGTCACGGCATCGGGTGGGCACCAGCAAATATTTTACTGTTATCAGTTGCAAACCAACTGGATTGCCAGGTATACTGACCTAATAGAGACATTTTAAGGACAGTGCCATTAAACAGATATGTATCTCATTGATCAAATAGTAATAGTCACATGCAAATGAGAGAATCGATGATGTCCCTCACTCACTACTTCTTTTGCTTTGTATTGTTAGAATTATACAATATTTCAATTCTTACAGATTTGACAACAAGGTCCAACTTGAATGGACCATAACATATTATGGTAATGGTAATTCCACATGTTTAGATAGAAAAAAAAAAGTTTCGCAGAACAATAAGGAAAAAATTAGAATATTTCATATATCATATAATAAAACACATAAGAAATAGTGAGTGAGTGATGTCATCAGCTCCCTCATTTGCATACTGACGGGGATGTGCATATAAGTGTTTTGTGAAATTAAGCAAAACTTAAAAATGGCATTACTTTGTTATTTTACATCCCATTTTGATGAAATGTTCAGTGTTATGCTTGTCGGACTTTTCTCTCTTTATTCAAATCCACTTTTTGTTGGAGTGGACTTCATATTACGTTCCACACTGAGAACACACCGTAGCACACACTGTGGGACATTGTGTTCTTTGCAATAAGGTCACACTACTTTTGCACAATTATTGCGTTGTTCTTTTCATATTATTTGATATCATATTGTCATTACTTGTCAGAATCAACTTCCACCCAGGACGACACGACAACAACTACTACTACACTCTCCACCAATGCCGCTGACTTTGGTAAGACAGCATTCCTCTCTCATTCTCTCTCATGCAATTTCCTTCCCTTTACTAATAACAGAACAAAAAATACATGATTTTGTATAATCCTCAAATCCTTATACTCAACGGCAAGTGATAATATAATAACGATCATGTAGTTTATTTGGTAACTTATGAGTGAAAATTTTGCAAAAACTGTAGATCTGGAAATCAAGTAATAACTTTGCGTTGAAAATAAGGGAATGACCCCTGCTGGAAAGAACACACCTTCACACAGTCCGATCCCATTGTGAATATTTCATATAGTGGACTATGAAATGAAATGGTCAAATTTAAAGGTCAAGTCCACCTCAGGAAAATGTGGATTTGAATCAATATGAAAAATCAGACAAGCATAAAGCTAAAAAATTATCAAAATCGGATGTAAAGTAAGAAAGTTATGACATTTTATAGTCATTTCACAAAATTTCATTTCACATTTCCCGAAATTTCATTTCGCATTTCACAAAATAGTTATATGCAGTAGCGTACCGTTACCCGGAGGAGACAAAGCATTGGGGGGGGGGCACTGCATTGTCCGTGAACAATGCTATGCCGCCCAATGCTTTGTCTCCTCCGGGTCACGGTCCGCCACTGGTTATATGTATAATTTAGTCACATGCAAATGAGAGAATTGATGATGTCCCTCACTCACTACTTCTTTTGCTTTGTATTGTTAGATTTATACAATATTTCAATTCTTACAGATTTGACAACAAGGTCCAACTTGAATGAACCATAACATATTATGGTAATGGTAATTCCACATGTTTAGGGAGAAAAAAAACTTCGTTTCGCAGGACAACAAGGAGAAAATTAGAATATTTCATATTTCATAATACAAAATAAATAGTGAGTGAGTGATATCATCACGTCCCTCATTTTCATACTGACTGGGATGTGCATATAAGTGTTTTGTGAAATTAAGCAAAACTTAAAAATGTCATTACTTTGTTATTTTACATCCCATTTTGATGAAATTTTCAGTGTTATGCTTGTTGGACTTTTCTCTTTTTATTCAAATCAACTTTTTGTTGGAGTGGACTTCATATTACGTTCCACACTGAGAACACACCGTGGCACACACTGTGGGACATTGTGCTCTTTGCAATAAGTCACACTACTCTTGCATCATTATTATTGTGTTGATCTTTTTATATTATTTGATATTATATCATTATTTGTCAGAATCAACTTCCACCCAAGACGACACGACAACAACAACTGATTCTACTACTACACTCTCTACCACTGCCGCCAACTCTGGTAAGACAGCATTCCTCTCTCATGCAATCTCATTCCCTTTACTAATAACAGAACAAAAATTACATGATTTTGTATAATCCTCAAATCCTTAAACTCAACGGCAAGTGATAATATAATTATGATTATGTAGTTTTTTTTGTAACATTTGCGTGAAAATTTTGCACAAACTGTAGATCTGGAAATCAAGTAATAACTTTGCGTGGAAAATAAGGGAATGACCCCTGCTGGAAAGAACACATACAGTGTCACACAGGGCGATCCCATTGTGAATATTTCATATAGTGGACTATGAAATGAAATGGTCAAATTTAAAGGTCATGTCCACCTCAGGAAAATGTGGATTTGAATCAATATGAAAAATCAGACAAGCATAAAGCTAAAATATTATCAAAATCGGATGTAAAGTAAGAAAGTTATGACATTGTAAAGTTCCGCTTATTTTTCACGAAATAGTTATAGTCACATGCAAATGAAAGAATCGATGATGACCCTCACTCACTACTTCTTTTGCTTTGTATTGTTAGAATTATACAATATTTCAATTCTTACAGATTTGACAACAAGGTCCAACTTGAATGAACCATAACATATTATGGTAATGGTAATTCCACATGTTTAGGGAGAAAAAAAACCGTTTCGCAGAACAATAAGGAAAAAATTAGAATATTTCATATTTCATAATACAAAATAAATAGTGAGTGAGTGATGATATCATCACTTCCCTCATTTTCATACTGACTGGGATGTGCATATAACTGTTTTATGAAATTAAGCAAAACTTAAAAATGTCATAACTTTTTTATTTTAAATCCGATTTTGATGAAATTTTCAGTGTTATGCTTGTTGGACTTTTTCTCTATTTATTCAAATCAACTTTTTTGTTGGGGTGGACTTCATATTACGTTCCACACTGAGAGCACACTGTGGCACACACTGTGGGACATTGTGTTCTTTGCAATAGGGTCACACTACTCTTGCACAATTATTGCGTTGTTCTTTTCATATTATTTGATATTATATCATTATTTTTCAGAATTAACTTCCACCCAACATGCCCAAGACGACACGACAACAACAACGGATTCTACTACTACACTCTCTACGACTGCCGCTAACTCTGGTAAGACAGCATTCCTCTCTCATTCTCTCTCATGCAATTCCTTCCCTTAACTTATAACGGAACAAAATTTACATGATTTGGTATAATCCTCAAATCCTTAAACTCAACGGCATGTGATATTATAATTACGATTATTTAGTTTATTTGGTAACTTATGCGTGAAAATTTTGCAAAAACTTTAGACCTGGAAATCAAGTAATAACTTTGCGTGGAAAATAAGGGAATGACCCCTGCTGGAAAGAACACATACAGTGTCACACAGGGCGATCCCATTGTGAATATTTCATATAGTGGACTATGAAATGAAATGGTCAAATTTAAAGGTCAAGTCCACCTCAGGAAAATGTGGATTTGAATCAATATGAAAAATCAGACAAGCATAAAGCTAAAATATTATCAAAATCGGATGTAAAGTAAGAAAGTTATGACATTGTAAAGTTCCGCTTATTTTACACGAAATAGTTATAGTCACATGCAAATGAGAGAATCGATGATGTCCCTCACTCACTACTTCTTTTGCTTTGTATTGTTAGAATTATACAATATACAAAATTTCAATTCTTATATATTTGACAACAAGGTCTAAATTGAATGAACCATAACATATTATGATAATGGTAATTCCACATGTTTAGGAAGAAAAAAAAACGTTTCGCAGAACAATAAGAAAACATTAGAATATTTCATATTTCATATAATAAAACACAAAAGAAATAGTGAGTGAGTGATGTCATCAGCTCCCTCATTTGCATACTGACGGGGATGTGCATATAAGTGTTTTGTGAAATTAAGCAAAACTTTAAAATGTCATTACTTTGTTATTTTACATCCCATTTTGATGAAATTTTCAGTGTTATTCTTGTTGGACTTTTCTCTTTTTATTCAAATCAACTTTTTTGTTGGGGTGGACTTCATATTACGTTCCACACTGAGAACACACCGTGGCACACACTGTGGGACATTGTGTCCTTTGCAATAGGGTCACACTACTCTTGCACAATTATTGCATTGTTCTTTTCATATTATTTGATATTATATCATTATTTTTCAGAATTAACTTCCACCCAACATGCCCAAGACGACACGACAACAACAACGGATTCTACTACTACACTCTCTACGACTGCCGCCAACTCTGGTAAGACAGCATTCCTCTCTCATTCTCTCTCATGCAATTTCCTTCCCTTTACTTATAACGGAACAAAAATTACATGATTTGGTATAATCCTCAAATTCTTAAACTCAACGGCATGTGATAATATAATTACGATTATTTAGTTTATTTGGTAACTTATGCGTGAAAATTTTGCAAAAACTTTAGATCTGGAAATCAAGTAATAACTTTGCGTGGAAAATAAGGGAATGACCCCTGCTGGAAAGAACACACCTTCACACAGTCCGATCCCATTGTGAATATTTCACATAGTGGACTATGAAATGATATTGTCAAATTCAAAGGTCAAGTCCACTTCGGGAAAATGTGGATTTGAATCAATATGAAAAATCAGACAAGCATAAAGCTAAAATATTATCAAAATCGGATGTAAAGTAAGAAAGTTATGACATTGTAAAGTTCCGCTTATTTTTCACGAAATAGTTATAGTCACATGCAAATGAGAGAATCGATGATGACCCTCACTCACTACTTCTTTTTCTTTGTATTGTTAGAATTAAATAATATTTCAATTCTTACAGATTTGACAACAAGGTCCAACTTGAACGAAACATAACGTATTATGGTAATGGTAATTCCACATTTTTAGGAAGAAAAAAAAAACTTTTTGCAGAACAATAAGGAGAAAATTAGAATATTTCATATTTCATATAATAAAACACAAAAGAAATAGTGAGTGAGTGATGTCATCAGTTTTCCTCATTTGCATACTGATCGGGATTTGCATATAAGTGTATTGTGAAATCAAGCAAAACTAAAAAATGTCATTTCTTTGTTATTTTACATCCCATTTTGATGAAATTTTCAGTGTTATGCTTGTCGGACTTTTCTCTCTTTATTCAAATCAACTTTTTGTTGGAGTGGACTTCATATTACGTTCCACACTGAGAACACACCGTAGCACACACTGTGGGACATTGTGTTCTTTGCAAGAGGGTCACACTACTCTTGCACAATTGTTGCGTTTTTCTTTTCATATTATTTGATATTATATTGTCATTATTTGTCAGAATCAACTTCCACCCAGGACGACACGACAACAACTACTACTACACTCTCTACCAATGCTGCTGACTCTGGTAAGACAGCATTCCTCTCTCATTCTCTGTCGTGTTCACTTCTCCCCTTTTGCCTAATGAAATAATACACTGCAAAAACTCTGGTATTGATTTAACACCAGCCCGGAATCTATATATGTCCACACCAGAGAAGTGTTAAACAACGCCAGTTTCGTTTTGGTCTAACACCAGATACAAACAAAAAGACTCTTGGTCTAGAAATCAAGTAATAGATATAGTTGCATACATATCCATATGTAAAAAATAATTAAATGGCCCTTGCTGGAAAGAACAGTGTCATTGTGATCACACTGCAGTGTTTTCACATTTTCGTCTATTTGAGAATATACACACTTTTAAAATACTCAAATTAAACAGTGTGAATATATTTTGCACTGAGGACACCTCGACAATGGGACTGTTCACAGCGTGCTTACATTGGGGACCCTAAGAAAATATACACACTGTAAAGTGCGCAAATTCAACGGTGTGAAGATATGTTCACACTTTATCTCTCTTTCCTCGCTCCTGTCCTCTCTCTCTCTCTCTCCGTCTCTCTATCTCATTTTCGCTCCTCCTAATTTCTACTTTCCCTCAGTGGATACCGGACCGTTTTTTTATTTACCCAAACAAAAACACCATTATCTCGTTCAGAATGCTTTTTCAGAGCACTACGATATAGATGTACATGCTTCTGTTTTAATAGAGCAGTAAAAATGAATATGATAAAAGAATACAACACTCCTAATAATATTATGTAATGACCAAGGTAATATTTGTTGCAAATCGACTGGCATGGTATAAAGATAAGTTTAATTTTAGAAACCACAACGTATAACAACATGATGTCTTGTGGTTATCTCGTGGATGAGGAAAAAACACCCACCGAATTGCCAATATTTGATAACTTTTGCGAGAAAATTTTGCAAAAAAATTTGATCTTGAAATCAAGTAATAACTTTGCGTGGAAAATAAGGGAATGACCCCTGCTGGAAAAAACGCATACAGTGTCACACTGTGCGATCACAGTCATGGCAGTGTGAATTTTTCACATAGTGGACTATGAAATGAAATGGTAAAATTCAACTGTGTGTATGTGATTTCACATTACGTTCCACACTGATAACACACCGTGGCACACACTGTGGGACATTGTGCTCTTTGCAATAAGTCACACTACTCTTGCATCATTATTATTGTGTTGATCTTTTCATATTATTCGATATTACATCATTATTTGTCAGAATCAACTTCCACCCAGGACGACACGACAACAACTACTACTACACTCTCTACCAATGCCGCTGACTCTGGTAAGACAGCATTCCTCTCTCATTCTCTCTCATGCAATCTCCTTCCCTTTAATTAATAATAACACACACAAAAAATAAGGTCACACTACTCTTGCATCATTATTGTGTTGTTCTTTTCATATTATTTAATATTATATAATTATTTGTCAGAATCAACATCCACCCAGGAAGACATGACAACAACAACAACTGCTACACTCTCTACCACTGCCGCTGACGCTGGTAAGACAGCATCCCTCTCTCGTGCGCACTCCTCTATTTTCCCTAATGAAATGATAAAAATAAGGCAATTCGGTATCACTCAAGGGCAAGCAATGATAATGATTGTTTCAGTAAGTTATGCTTGACAATGAAATGAAATTATTATTTTGCAAAAAAACCCTCTTGATCTAGAAATCAAGTAATGGATATATATGCATACATAACCATATGTGAAAAATAATTGAATGGCCCTTGCTTGAAAGAACACAGTGCCATTGTGATCACACTGCAGTGTTTTCACATTTTCGTCTATTTGAAAATATACGCACTTTTAAAATGCTCAAATTCAACAGTGTGAAGATAATTTATGTTCACACTTTATCTCTCTCTCTCTCTCTCTCTAATGCCTTTCGTCAATACCAATGAATGTAAAGGGAATTAAGATGATGTTTGGTATACGGCTCGCGGTCTAATGCCAATTTGTCCAATGACCAAATCGGCTACTATCGTTTGGTCTACCATCAGTTCGTCCACTATCCACAGGGTCTACTTACCATTTCGTCTACTCACAATTTCTTCTTATACCACTTAAAGTAGTCCAATAGCCATTTAGTCCATCATCGGACTAACATAAGTGTTAATTTGGCGAAATTAATGAAAGAAAATGGATACTAGACCAACTGGTTGTGAAACGAAATGGTCATAGAGGAACTGGTGATTAGGCGAAGCATGGACCTACTACTCTGAGTAGTAGGTCCATGGGCGAAGTGATCATAGGACAAAATAGCCGTTAGTGTTAAACAAACGTTGATGGACGGAATGGCATTGGACTTAAATGAAGATATACCATGTGAAAAGTGGACGAGTTGCCAATAGAGTACAATTTACCTACAAGTTACCCTTCCATTCCCACCCTCTCCCCCTCTCATCTCCTCTCCACTTCCTCTCTTTCTCTCTCTCCGTCTCTCTATCCCATTTTCGCTCCTCCTTATTTCCCCTTTCCCTCAAGGGATGCTGGACCGTTTTACCCAATAAAACATTATTATCTCTTTCAGTATGCTTTTCAGAGCAGTGCGAAAAAGATTTAAATGATCAATGTTTTAATAGAAAACGGGACAGTTTTGAAAAGTCTATACAAAATTTGTTTTAAATTATAATGTCTATATTTTGATGTTAATAGATGCTCTGAAATCTTATCTTTGAAATTCAATTACAAAAAAATTGTTCATGCTTGAGCGAACACGGGACGTTTTTGTCGGGGGTTCAAAAAGAGGCTTGCGCCAGAATGGCAGAATATGAGTAATATGATGATCAGACTTCTTGCTAATCAGCCGACTTCCTCTCAACTTATTCATTATCTGTGCCATAATTTCCGAATTATGCTGTCAAATTTTATTTACAAATGTATTTATTTATTTACTTGAATTATTTTTTTTCAATTAAATATCTTTTACCTTTGAATTTTCCCTCATAAGTAAGAAAAGAAGATTTTTTGTCAACCCAAGCAAGAAGATTTGCATTATTAATTGGGAAAAGTTGTAAATATTCAAATCCTTTTATTATGTAAAACAAATTATGTTATGGTATCTTTAAAAGACATGAATCCATTTTTCAACGGGTTATTGATTCCTTGACCAAGTTTAATTATATGCTTGACAGGACAAACAGGAAGGGATTCATGTCTTTCAATGGCAATGGTGTATTAAGTCAATTTTGAAGGAGCTAGATATGGCAGATCGGGAAAAATGGGATTAAAATGTTGTGAGCGAGCGAAGCGAGCACACAAAAATTTCCACTTTTTTAATACAATATCAAACTTTATGATAGATTTTGACATAATACTCAGAAAATAATATCATATTTTACTCCCTATCTTTCCTTTTTTTTCCTTTCCACTTTTTTTCTTGGTCATTATTTTTTTTAATTGAGGGGGGGGGGAGCATCCCATCTGTATGACACTGTTTAAAAGGCACCATAGACTTTGTAGCGCACAATGAAAGTATTAAAAAAAATACAAACTCTCCCATACTTCGGTTGAAAAAAAAAAGTTTTTGCTTGAAGAAGGAATATTCAAAGCTAAAAGAGAACATATTAAAAAGAAACAACAACATAACAATTCAAGCAAACAAATAGATTTGAAAATGAATTTTGACCGCATAATTTAATAATTATGGCAAAGATAATGAAAAGGTTAAGAGGAAGTCTGCTGATAAGCAAAAAGTTCGATCATCATATTTATCATTGTATGCCATTCTGGCGCAAGCCTAATTTTTAACCCTATACAATAACATTCCGTGTTCGCTCAAGCATGAACGAAACTATTTTAATGGCATTTGAAAGATAAGACTTCAGAGCACCTATTAACACCAAAATACAGACATCATAATTTAAAAACAAAAATTTTATAGACTTTTCAAATCTGTCCCGTTTTTTTTTTGATACGCACTGTATAATACAGGGGCCGCGGAAGCGGCGGGGGGGGGGGGGGCTGGGGGGGGCTTCAGCCCCCCATCCCACTTTTTTCCAAAACCGTGTACAAAAACGTAAAAATGGCCATATGATTGTGATTTTTGTGCATGCTCAGCCCCCCCACTTTGAAAACCGTTCCGCGGCCCCTGTAATAAAAGAATATGACACTCCTGTTAATATTTAATGACCGAGGTACTATTTGCTGCAAACCGACTGGAATGGTAAGATAAGTATGATTTGAAAAAAAAAAAAACACTGTATAACAATAGGATGTATTGTGGTTATCTCGTGGATAACGAAAAACCACCCACCGAATTGCCAAACTACGACTAGCCGTGGAACCTAATCACGACGGTTGACCCCTCACACAAAAGCTTCCAGTATTTTGTGCGCGCGCATTGAATGATAGAAAAGCGAAACGATAACGGCGACTCGTAACTTCAAAGTAAGAATCGTGTGTCCCCACACGTTAATTTAACTTCGAAATGTTAAAATCTTCAAAAGTATAATGTGAACAAGATTCAAGTCTTACTCAAACTCTTCGTGAAACACCCAAATAATTTGTTTTGCCTACTGCCATGACTTGTAAATCTACACACGAAATGATGCGCAAGCGGTCAAGTTTGATAATGACCGGTAATGATATCAAGATGATTTATTAAACAACAAGGATTTACAACCACTATCTTATAAGCCAAATTACAGGGGCGGCGGAACGTATTTTCTTTTCTTTTTTCTTGGGGGGGGGGGGGGCAAAGCAAAAAAAGGGCACTTATATGCCATGGTGCAAACGGATATTTTCACCATGAGATTATAATCTGTATGAAGGAGTTGCGTGTTATGTAGTAATTAAGTTGGACCATTTTTTTGGAAGTTATTTCTGATTGATGAAATATATATTTATGATTTTTTTTTGCGAGCGAGCGGTTTGGAAAAAATTTCAAATCTGAAGTTGTAAAACTCACTCTTTGGTCAATTCGGACCTAATTACTGTTGAAAGGGCATCCTTGCGAGATGTTGCGAGCGCGAATCAGGAGATCAAACTTTTGGAAATTTCATTCAATAAGACATAAAAAGTAAACATTCCGACCAGTTTTTTGTAATCATGAAAAAATTAATGTGAATCTAACTAAAGAATTAACTGAAATTTGTTATACACTGACCAGAAAATGAACCTTTTAAAGACTGCCCATTTAATGACTCATGAATAGGATACGGGCTACATATCTTAACAATCGAATACTAGTAAAGCGAGCGCGAAGCGAGAGCTGAAAATTTGTGATAATCCAACCAGAAAACTGGACATTCTAGGCATTTTATTATAATATAGGGTATTCATATTGCGCACATATCCACCTTGTTAGGTGCTCAAGGCGCTCCTATATTACCCGGCTAAGCTATAGGCGTTCATAGCGCACACAGCTTTTTAAGGAATTACTTCCTACCGGTACCCATTTACCGCACCTGGGTTGAGTGCAGCACATTGTGGATCAGTTTCTTGCTGACGGAAATTACGCCATGGCTGGGATTCGAACCCACGACCCTCTGTTTCAGAGTCCGAAGACTAATCCACTGGGCCAGGAACAGAATGATTACCTTAATAAACAATAATTGGTGCGAGCGCAAAACACGAGCCAAAAATGTGTGATATTCCAACCTGAAAACTGGACGTTCTATGCATTTGTGTAACCATGAACAGGACGAATACCAGTTAAAACAAACCAAATAATCTTTATCATTTTGCTTTGGTATGATACCTCTGTAACACTAGAAAAAAAAAACACTTGGCTATTCCTCGTGCATGTGTATCACTATCCCAAAAGGTCCCTTTTTGTTTTTAAATCTATTTATTGTATATCTTTATCCAGAGTAGCGTGTTCAGTTATACATACAAAAATGTGTCAAATTACACCGATATGTACATTTAAAATGTTCATAAATATTCACTGGTCTTCCACTGGGCCCTGCATTATTATCTCCACAGATAATCCTTAATCTTATCATATTCAATAATGTGTATTTGTATACATACGCATATTCATTTCTCTTGAAATAAAGAACAAAAAAGAAATTGGAAACGAAAAATATGTGGATAAACCATTTTAATTAACATAAATTGTATTTATACAGACTAAAAAAAGAAGAAACAATCGAATCAGCAAAGCTGTTTTTTTCATCGATGTGTTGTTAATAAGAGAACCATTAATATGCTTATTTATTTTCATGATTGCGATTTATTTATCTTTTCGATTGTGGCATTTAGCTCCAGGATGGAAGTGTACATCTTCGAAATGTTATAGACTGTATGATGAGCAGGAACGAGTCTGGGCAGATGCTAAGGCATTCTGTTCTGAAATAGACCCGGTTAACACTCCGTATGGATACAGATCGCCATCTCTACTCTTTCTTAACACTGAAAAGGAGGCTAATGATCTTCTGGCCCTTCAGCTCGGCTTGACTGATGAGATGTGGGTGTGGGTCAACTGTGACGACCAATCAACAGAGGGAGAATTCGTCTGTGATGTCGATGGTAATGGAACTCCATCAAGCTCATTTTGTAAGTACACATTAATCGACCTCTTGATGATAATAGAACATGTATGTACAAAAATAAATCAAAGACATGCGAAACCTTAACCCTTAAAATACCATTCAGTTTTACCGTCGTAGCCGTGGTCAATCCATTACAATCATGGTCGTATATCCATGAATACAGTGGATTTACAATAGGTCGACGATCGGTCATATGTAGATTTGAAATCATACGCCGTTAAAGGACAAGTCCACCCCAACAAAAGGTTGATTTGAATAAAAAAGAGAAAAATCCAACTTGCATAACACTCAAAATTTCATCAAACTTGGATTTAGAATAAGAAAGGCGATTGGGTGAATTTCATTTAACACTTTTAAGAACTTTGCGGGCTCAGAACACATTTATATATGATGGACCGAAGTTATGGAACTCACTTCATAATGATATAACAAATGCAAAATCTTTGAACTCTTTTAAGACTAAATTCAAATTATCTCTATTAAAACCTTATAATATACTCCCAAATTAAGTTTAATTCGTCATCTCTGTCAAGTCATCATTATTACTTTAAACTACAATTAAAACATAAAATAATTATTATCCTTTTTTTATTAAAAAAACAAAAAATCTGACACAAGTCCTTCTCAGATGTGCTCAATATTGTGTCTATCCTCTCCTCAATTTTCTCCTCTCCTGTCCGCTTATCCGCCTTCCTACCGGTTATTTGTTTAACGGCATCAATCACATTTTTCGTGCATTATATTCTTTCCAGGTTATTGTATATATTTTTTTCTCCTTTATACACATCATTGAATCCAGTTTGCTTGAGTCCACGACGGCATGTGTTCTAATTACGTACAGCAGCACCCATCCATCTTCTCAGGGCATTCTCCCCCTTTTTTTTCTTTTTTTTCTTCTCTTTTTCTGGGGGGGGGGGGGTGGGAAGGGTAAATATTTTTAGGACGGGTTGTTTTGTCCTTCACCAAACTATATATTTTTGATAACTTTGTATTTATTTTGTGAGTATTTCCCTCACATTTATTCATTCTTTTCTCATTTGATTATCTGTATTTATACTTTGTTATTTTGTTATTTGTTGTGTTATCTATTTCTTGAGGGGCCCACATTGTACAAGCATTGCTTTTTAGTGGGTCCCTCCATTTCCATCTTAATTTAATTTCTATTGAAAAATAGTATACATATTTAAAATCTACAATGTGTTGCCCAAATTGTCTAAGTGCTTTTTTTTTCACAACATATGTATTATTAATTTTGTTTGCAACGGATACAAATATTTATGTTCATATATGGTATACAATTTGTTTTTGTTTTGATGGAAGTGAATAAATAAATTTGAATTTGAATTTGAATTTGAAAAGTTGGGACATTTCAAAATATTCCGTAATTTCACAAAACAATTATATGCACATCCTGATCGGTATTCAAATGTTGAGACTGATAACATCATCCACTCACTATTTCTGTTGTATGAAATATGAAATATTCTATGAAATATGAAATATTCTACTTTTCTCCCAATTGTCAAGTGAAACAACGATTAATTCCTCCCTGAATATGTGGAATTAGCATTGTCTGATACTATATGGTTCAGACAAGTTGGTCCTATTGTCAAATCTGTAATAATCTGGTTGGACACATAATTACCCTCTTGGCGGTAAAAATTTTACCCAATATTTTGTTTTACAGTGTACATCATGTAATTATAATGAAGTTACTGAATAGCTTTGGATATATTTTTTGCAGTGAATGTTATACAGTTTTAAGAGTTTATATAATATCGACTTTGGGAAAATTATATCTTATTTTTTTATTTCTTTATGAGTTACAAATTGTTGAGTTTAACAATAAATTTCAGTACAAAATAAAGCAGAAAGTGCATACAATCATGATCAATATTTTGAATATACTAAGGGAGTGAGGGGGGGGGGGCAAAGCAGAGAAGAACCGCTGGTCAAAACACTGGCATTATTGCTATGTTGAACAATATCGAAAATGTTCTCGATTTACTAAACAAAATTATCTATTTTGTTTTATTTCATTTTATTTCTGCATTCACATCATTTGATTCCAAGAGGGATCAACGCTTTCCAAGCGTTGCTTTTTAGTGAACCCCCTCATTTCCATTTATGCTCAATATTATACTAGTGTTTGTTTTACGAAGTAAGAATGCTCGTCTGTAAATCGTAATTGAATTGTATTATCTTATATTACTTTGTATTATGTTTTGAATGGAAATGGAATAAAGAATTTAATTGAAATGAACTATGATTATACAACATGTCATACACAAAGGTATAACAAAACGGAAATACAATTGTAGTTTTATAAGCAGTGAAAATGAATATCAACAATATGCATTATTCAGTGAACAAAATGATGATTTAGAGGAATGCAGGAGAACACCATTGTTAGCGATTGGACTTGATAATTATTTTAGTCCCATTCTGTTTTCTAAATCTGATCTTAAACTGAAGTTATAAATATATGTTTCTTTCACCAGGGTGGGACCAAGGAGAGCCCAACAATTACGGAGGACAGGACTGTGTAGCATTCAACCGCCAGTGGTCTGAACTTCTCAAATGGAACGACATATCATGCTCATTGACAAGACACACAATTTGTCAGTTTATAGTCGGACAACCAGAACAGTAAGGACAACCTTGGCACAGACAATATCATGAAGCTTAGCAAATGATGGCGGGTCTGATTTCTACGATTGATTGCATTGATTATTGTGTACGCTCAATCGTTAAAAACAAATGAAAATGAAAACCAGCAAACAACGACAACAACGAACATGCAGCACAACAGCAGCGATCAATCGCTAAAGCTTTACGATGATTATGATGATGTGGCCCAGTCCACAGAGTCATTACATGGGGCCGTTTCCTGGAGGTTATCAACATTTTGGACATGGTTAAAGATTTCTTTATGTGGACAATTATTGAAGTTCAGAGTCAATGACCCATGCTTTAATCAGCCAAGCAATCGTATAGATTTTAGTAGTATGAATTTATCAAATTTTCACAAGTAAATATTCAATTTGTGTGTGTGTATGCGTGCGCCTGTAAATATGACACCCGGTCAGAATATACTCCCTTTAAATGAGAAATGTATTTAATGTAAAGAGAAAAACGTTAACATATCAGTGATTAAAGCTATCTGTGAAAACTGAAAGAGTAGAAATTACACGCATGGAAGTGGTAATGTGGTTCATGCCAGAACTTCAATTTCTGATCTCATACATAATCGCTAACCTCAAATTTGGCCAAGAAGCCTAGGTCGTGAACTTTGGGTATAAACTCTATGTTTTAGAAAAAAAACATTGTTAGTGTTGCATGGATCGAGGTGCAATAGGCATACGCCATGTATAGAATAACGGGTTATATTTTACACTTTAAAAAGGGGTTTGCTCAATATTGGGTTACAAGGGTATTGTTTGGATAAAATTACACGAGATGTCATGCAATTTTGTTTGAAAATTACAAATGCACTCCTTCATTTAAGGGGCTTTCACAATAATGATCGTGTGATCGTTTGCAATGATTTTTTTGTCAAAATATACATGATATAATTATGTTGCACAAAATTGTAACGGTCGTAAGCAGTCTCACCATATTTATTGTGAAAGGGGCTTTTAACAGACTATTCACAACACCTCTAGCCGCTCCTAATATCCTGTTTATATCACCATTCCATAAATGTATGTTTCCTATCATGCTTGTGGATTGTTATGAATGGGTAGATATTTTATAAAGTGTTTAGTGAAGCAAAAGTGAAACAGTTTGTCGGATGTTAGGCCTACATGTAGTGTATTTAGCAGTGAGAGAAAACGATACAAAAAATGTCTCAGCAAATTGCAATCTGTGTGCTATAGTACACAAAAAAATAGAATGAAATTAGCCTGTATGCAAGTCAGTGAAGCAATAAAGTGTGATCCCTGTAGATGCATTTTCTGTCAAAATATTTTTTTTTCTTATATCTTTTTCTTTTTATTATCCAATTCAACTGACAACCTCTCAACCCTTAGTAAGGCGGGATTTTCATGGCTTCGAGCTATACATTGGCTGCGGGCAGATACCCCGGCCCTCCCCTTTAGTCCTCGGCCGATGATCGAGGTCTCGCAACATAAATTAGGTTATGTATTTCAGTGTTTTAGAATGACCTTTTATATTAACATTATTATAATAAAAAAATAATATTAGGATGAGCGAAATAAGGAACAATTCACCCAATTGCTTATGGTATTTGTGTCGAACCTAGGGCGCAGCACCATGATAAGAAGACATTAAAGGAGAATGAAACCCTTGAAACCAGCTGAATCCATATCAAATAGGAAAATCAAAGAAACATATTGTTGAAAGTTTGAGGAAGATTGAATGAATGATAAGAAAGTTATGAGCATTTGAATGTCGAGATCACTAATGTCATGTAGATCCTCCTATTGGCAATGCGACCAAGATCTGTGATGTCACACACGTACAACTTCCTCATTACTTTAGTACTTATTTCACTTATATTCTCACTTTTATAGAGTCTATCACAAGGTGAGGTGTTCCCTTTATGAGAGTACAAGTACAGAGGTTTCACAACATTATATCATTGATGAATCGTTTGTCATATGATTAGAATGAGCAAAAAGAGATGTTTTGGGGTATATTTTCAGTGTCCAAAAGGGGAGAGTTGTTCATCTGTGACATCATAGATCTTGGTCGCATTGCCAATGGGAGGATCTCCATAGCATTAGTGATCTCGACATTCAAATGCTCATAACTCTTCTATTGCTAGCCCTATTTTACTCAAACTTTTGTTGATCTTATTCTTTGATTTTTCTGCTTTCACAAAAGCTAACTTGCTCCAAGAGTTTCATTCTCCTTTAACTATTTAAAGAAGCATTCGAATGCATTGAGCAGCACCCGCTCTGCTTTGACAGTTCTGGGGCTTGTTCCTGAAAATCTGCGTTTAATGAAACACAAATCAAAACTTTTTTTAAAATACTAAAAAGAATTCGTGTATATACGTCAAAGTGAAAATGTGTTCTTGTGAATAGTCGATGGTGTTTGCTTGCAACTCATTGTAAAAAAAAATGCTCCAAATTATTTCTATATATGTTAATGCCGTTTCATGCGTGGATTAATGTTTTTTGTGTGTGTTTGTGAATATGTAGGGCCTATATATTAAAAATTATAGAAGGAAGTTTACCTCTACGATAAGTCGGTTCAAATAAAAGCTGAAAATGAGAAGAAAAAAAATATATACGTGAGGGATTTTTGAAAATCCTCTAACGAGTAAAAAAAAGTTATGACTTTTTTTTAAAAGTTCTTGTTTTATATGCCTGCAGTTTGTAATACATGGACCTGGGAAGCGGGGTTGCTGGGGGTGCTACCACCCAATCATTTCTATTGGGGGATGCTGCGTGTATTATTCCCCAGAGGCTACACTCCCATGTATTCTGGGAGATGTGTAAAAAAATGTAATCAAAATGATGTTCATTTTGTGGTGAAAACTTTGTTTTATTTCTTTGCAAATTTGCCAGGACCAATTTGAACTCCATTTTGTAATGGATTGTTTGTTGCTTTTAAAATTTACATCAGCGCCCCCAGTAAAGAAAAATAAAACTTTCCCAGTTCCCTGTAGTGATATATCATTTAATTCTATTCTATTTCCATCAAACCTCCACCGGCCTTTTTTTCACATTTTCTGGTTTCATTAGACCCAGGTTATCATCAGGGCGAACTTCCTTTTAATTTAAACCTTGCTATCGAAATACGAAATTTTAACCTAAGTTTAAGTATGACCGTTTATTACCACATTTATACTAGGGTTAAAGGGAATTCAATCAAAACAAAAACTTGTTTTTAGAGGAAAAAGGAAAATCAGACAAGTTTATATCAGACAAGCAATAAGAAAGTTATAAATTTGAAAAAGTTATGAATATTGGTAATCTTTACACCTATGGAGTTTTCAAATTGGCCACAAATGTATTTTTCTACCATCTGTGATTGATTAAATTCAATAAATATCTAAATTATTCTATGACTGGCGTCTTGTCATTTCGTGGTAGCACTGTGACATAAAGATGTATTATATTGGGAATATATACATCTCTGTGGATATACGATTTCAAAAAATTCTAAAAAGTCGAGAGTGAACAATTTTTTAAATCTGTATAATTAAAACATTTTATATTTTATAATAATATTTAGAAAGTACTAATATTCAGAAAACAATATCCAATATTTGGCCCAGTTTGCTTTAGTTTCTAATTTGTTCCCTTGTCCTGTTTTTTGGTCGTGAAACTTTTGATGGGTACAAGCCTATGTACTGATCCATGCGGGGAGTCGAAAAAGGGAGAAGAAAAGGGGAAAAATGGGGAAGAGAGATAGAGAAAGAGAAGGAAAAGGGAAAAAGGAGGGAAATGGAGTGGTGGAAGAAAATGAAGAACAAGAGAAAGAAAAGGAAACAAAAAAATGAAAGAAAGAGGGGAATGGAAATGAGGGGAAAAACAGAAGGAAAAGAAATGAAATGGGGTGGGGAAAGAAAAGGAAGAAAAATTGATAGGTACGAAGTGGAAGGGGATAGGGAGAGAAAGAGAAAGTAAAAAGGGGTACGGAAAGGACGGAAAAAATTAAGAGCGTAGAGAGAGAGGGGGGTGGAGAGGGTGAGAGAGAGATGATTAAATAGGAACAGGAAAGATGAATAGAGAGAGGCAAAAGAAGGGTGAGAAAGAGAAGAAATAAACTGCTAAAATGACAGGGGGTTTGATAAGAATTTTCGATTGAGGAGTTTGACAAACTTAACTGGAGTAAAACTTTGTGCTGATCAAAAAATGTCTTATTGACCGTCCTCGCGACATGTTGGCAAATGTTGGCCAAAAGTCGAATAATCTAGTTTGACCACTTTTTGGAAAAAGGGTAATTCAACAGATTGCTTTTGTAACCACAGACCCGTATCGGTCTGACTCCAAACCATAGAGTTAGAACTCTCTGGAATTTAACAAGATGGAAAGGAAAACATCAACATCAACAAACTGAAGAGATCTCGCTTCGATCGGTTAGCTATGGTAGTGTGACTGAGGCTTCAAGGTGAAGAGGAGATTGGATTGACGACTTTTTAATGGCCCTAGACACTAGCGTACCTACGGGGGGGGGGGGGCAGAGGGGACAGTCTACCCCCCTGACGAGCCACAACTCATGCAAAGGACGTATCCCTGCCCCCCTGACGAGCTTGAAAGACTTTTTTTGCCCCCCCCCCTGACGAGCTTGAAGACCTTTATTGCCCCCCTGACGATCTTGAAGACCTTTTTTTGCTTGCCAATTTTATTTCTGGTACAAAATCCTATATTTGTGATTGAAGACCTTTTTTTTTTTTTTTTTTTTTCCTTGTCAATTTTTTTTCTGTTACGAAATCCTTTATTTGTGATTGAAGACCTTTTTTTTTTTTTTTTTTCTTGTCAATTTTTTTGGCGGACTGTTTTGCCACCCCCCCCTGTGGAAAATCTTAGGTAAGCCACTGCCCCTAGACCCCCATAAAATAATTATAAATGTTTCTTCTTCTCCTCCCCCTCCTCCTTCTTCATCCTCTTCTTGCTTCTCGTTGTTGTTGTTGTTCTTCTTCTTAGGTGGTCTGTCATGAATATGACAGATCACCTATTATATTCGTCAGAATTTACTTTATTTATTTTTATTGCCAAATTTTGTTCCCACTTTATCTCAAAATCGGGCTTGTCAAATTTCTTGATTTTCATGTCATGTATGGAAATTATTATGGAATCGCGAAACGAAACTTTTCAAGGTTATCAAATCATGATGACGTCATCTAGGCGCCATTTTGTAAAAATGAATTATTGATCATATTACCGCAACTAATCATAAAAAATCATCCATATTTGCATCATATCAAGTTCAGGTGACAGGTCATCAGGACATGTCATCAGAGGTCATGCAAAGGTCACGACGCGCACGTACGCGCGCGTCAAAATTCAAAAATTCCCCAAATCAACCGTGGTCAAGTTTGGGTACGTTTCGGGTCATTTTGAGCATGTCAAGAATTTGCGCGCGCACAGGTATGCGTGCGCGTTCTTGCACCTACCATCGGTATGCATCTTCGAGTCATCATTTATTTTATGTCTGTCCATTGTCCATTAGCTTCTGATTAATTTGATACCTCATTCAGCCTCTTACGACCAATAATACGGGAATGCGCGTCCATTCAAATTTGCATTACTCGCGCGTAAATGGGCAAAAATATGCCTATATAAAATTCACTGTAGCTCTTCAGGGAGTCCGTTGACCCCCAATTTTTTTTTCCTATTCGAATAGAGTATCAAAAGGAGATATGATTTCATGCCACATTTGACCCTTAAAAACATCGTGACGTCATCAAAATGGCGTCGGAACTAAAAATTAACGTTTTCTGTTTCATGATGTCACCGCACTCATGTAAATTGATTCTAATTCCGTAAATATTGGTTATTTCTCGCCAAATTTTCAATATCTTTTAGCTTAGAATGTACCCTTTAGACAATATGTCCATTGTATCATTTTAAAGCTTGTGCTATTCTCAAAACTAGAACTTGTAGAGGTTTGTCATCATGCCAATTTTCTACTTGCAAAAATTTACATTGACAATATGTTTCCTGTTTTGCATTTGCCGTCTGTCGGAAACATTGTGGTCGACTGGATAACGCACCTGACTAGTAAAGCTGGGGTCGGTGGTTCAAACCTTGCCTGCCTTTTTTTTTTTTTTTTTTTTTTCCTTTTTAGGTGGTCTGTCATGAATATGACAGATCACCTATTATATTCGTCAGAATTTACTTTATTTATTTTTATTGCCAAATTTTGTTCCCACTTTATCTCAAAATCGGGCTTGTCAAATTTCTTGATTTTCATGTCATGTATGGAAATTATTATGGAATCGCGAAACGAAACTTTTCAAGGTTATCAAATCATGATGACGTCATCTAGGCGCCATTTTGTAAAAATGAATTATTGATCATATTACCGCAACTAATCATAAAAAATCATCCATATTTGCATCATATCAAGTTCAGGTGACAGGTCATCAGGACATGTCATCAGAGGTCATGCAAAGGTCACGACGCGCACGTACGCGCGCGTCAAAATTCAAAAATTCCCCAAATCAACCGTGGTCAAGTTTGGGTACGTTTCGGGTCATTTTGAGCATGTCAAGAATTTGCGCGCGCACAGGTATGCGTGCACGTTCTTGCACCTACCATCGGTATGCATCTTCGAGTCATCATTTATTTTATGTCTGTCCATTGTCCATTAGCTTCTGATTAATTTGATACCTCATTCAGCCTCTTACGACCAATAATACGGGAATGCGCGTCCATTCAAATTTGCATTACTCGCGCGTAAATGGGCAAAAATATGCCTATATAAAATTCACTGTAGCTCTTCAGGGAGTCCGTTGACCCCAATTTTTTTCTCACTCTTTTATATAATCAATATCTCATTTGGAGATTTTGTAATTACGTCAATTTTAAGTTATTAGTGAAAATTACATATTTTCGCAACAAACGTCAACGTACTTGACTGTATCTTCGTTATTACTGGTCAGTTTTCTTCTAAATTTTGATATGATATAGTGAAGACAATTATCTACAAATAACATGTGACTAATTTTCACTTTTGACCCCAGCATCAGTGTGTTATAACTTGTTTAAGTTTTTGCTAATTTTTTCTGGACTTAATTTTTGAGAATTTTTTAAAGAAATTGCTTCATTAATCACTTGTACGGTCTTGCTGAAAATTTTAAGCCCACCTGCTTTGCGGTTACTTATGTAGGACATATTTTGTAATTTTGCCGGAACTTTTTAAGGGGCAATTTTAACATTGTAAAACATCATTTATGTATTTTTTTAGTAAACGCTGCAATATCTAAACGCTATTGGGTTGAAAATTTTCATTCCGGACATTTTGCGGAAATTCCTGGATTTTTTTTCTGTTTGTTCATTTTTACTTAATATAACGTATAACAAATTTTCAGGTACCTTCTGTGAAATGAAAAAATTGTGCAATTTAGTTAATTACACATGTTCCCGAAATTTTGCGGGAAAATTGCCAGTATTTGAATCTTTTACCTGACTTTTTTCAGTAAAAATCATCAAGAAAGAATTTTCAAGTAAATGTCAAAGTCATACACAATTAATAAATGGATATTGAAAATTTTTGACGGAAAATATTATTTGAAATGTTTAAAAATTTGCAGAAATTTGGCAAACATTTACAAAAAAAATCTACTTGGTTCTTTTATCAAATACATCACTGATGGGTTTTGATGTGAATGCTGTGAAATTATAGCATTGTGAAATGTAGCAGAAAATTTGAACAAAAATATTTAAGATATTTTAGCTTTTAAAAAGTATCACCTATGAATTTTCAAGTATTCTGTGAAATTAATACCCACTGACATTGTGAAATGTCAGTGGGTGAAATCTTTAAAAAAAATGCTCAAAGTACAAAGAATTTTTAACAAGATTTTGCATAAAAAACATCAAACTGTCGATTAAAAATTAGCTGCTGTGAAAATTAAGGCGCCTTTCATTGCGCAATTTTGGAAAGCCAATTTCGGTAAAATCGTCTGAGATTTTTGGAGAGTTTTTAAGGCATTTTACGTGCTCCTAACTTTATTTCGTATTTAACATATTGCATTATCACCACCATCATTATAATCATCACGATTGTCATCACTACATTTATAATCACATTTAGCAATGGTCAAAATTTATTCCTTTGATGTCTATGATCAAGATTATCAATCATATCTGAATGATTCATTCCCGGGATTCATTTTATACAACATTAGCCGACAATGAATGAAAAATCATGACAGACCACCTAATTCGTCCGCATGACGAATTAAAATCTAGTTATTCTTCTCCTTCTTCTCCTCCTCTTCTTCATTCTTCGTCTTCCTCTTCTACCTCTTCTTCTTCTCCATCCTTGTTTTTCTTCTTGTTTTTTTTTTCTTCTCTTCCTTCTTCATCCTCTTCTTCTCCTTCCTATTCTTTTTCGTATTCTTCTTCTTCTTCGCCAGATGATCAACCTCGGGAAAATCAAGGTCATTTAAAAAAGAGGGCAAATATTCATTTTCTCTACTCTGAATCCATACTCCTAAATAGTTAAAGGGGAATGAAACCCTTGGAATAATTGGGCTTGTGTGGAAAGAGAGAGAAAATAAAAGATCAAATAAACTTTGAGAAAAATCGGACAAATAATGAGAGAGTTATGAGCATTTGACTATTGCGATCACTAATGCTATGGAGATCCTCCTATTGGCAATGCGACAAATATGTGTGATGTCACATGTGAACAACTTTCCCTTTGATGGACTATAGAATACCCCCAAAATGTCTGTTTTGGCTCTTTCTTATGGTGATACAAACTCTTTATCCATAACTTATATTCTTTGGAAATCTGTATTAAATGCCCTCCTATAGAAAGAATTAGGGATTTACTGATAGATGTGATAAAAGAGGCATTTTAAGTGAAATATATACAAAAGCAATGGGGAAGTTTTTCACATGTGATATCACGCATCTTTGCCGCATTGCCAATGGGAGGATCTACATTACAACAATGATCTAAACTTCAAATGCTCAAAACTTTCTTAATATTCATTCATTTTTTTCTCAAACTTTCGTTGATCCGTTTCTTTGATTTTCTGTTTTCACACAAGCTATCTTGTTCTAAAGGTTTAATTTTCCTTTAACTATTCAAATATTTTTCTTAAAAGTTGCAATGACTTCAAAATACGTGAGGTTTAAAAAGAATTAATTCTAAATTATGCACGCCGGGCATGAAGGCTTCCACTAATTAGTATAATTGCTGAAAGTTGATTCCCCTCTTGTATATTTAGATCCATATATGATTAGGATAAGAGACAATGGACCAATACCCAAAGCTGCAAACCCTTATGCAGGTATCAATTATTAATAATTGCAATATCATTTATCCAGTGCATAGATATAAAATTGTCCTTTAGGTACTTGAGTGTGAAACAAGCTGCGACTGAAATGACAGTTAACAGTGGTGTAATGGTCCAAAAGATGAGGGGCACACACTTAACTCTACTGAACTATACGTAGTGGTATAGTTCAGTGGGGGCACAACGTAGTGTGTGTGGCAAAAATTCTATATTATTTAAATTACCGATCAAGGAAGCAAAGCGAGTGAGTCAAAATTTCGACCCTCTACAAAATAAATAACGAATTTTGTGTTTGATTCTCATATAATTTCAGAAAATAACATCACGATTCACCGTTTCTATTCCATGTTGTTCTCTCTCTCCTTCTTTTATTGGGGAAGCCTACAAAAAGTTGATATGAGTAAAGAGATAAAATTAAACAAGCTTTGAACTAGAAAAAAACATTAATGAACTAAAATAATGAAGTTATCACAAATAACTTCGATTAATTTCACATGTTACACTGGACGTAATTTTGTTTTTTTATCTTTTCAGTTTTCATTCGTCGCGAAAACAATCAAAGTATACAAAACATATGGTTGCACTTCGATCAAACAGAACATTGATACAAACTGTGTATAAGTACATACAACATATCCTTAAAAAAATGTGTACTCAGAATAATTTACAAGTAACTTGTACCCTATTCCTGCCGACAGGACGATCCATTAAACCGAAGAAGAAAAAGGGGTACGGTAATACCCGTCGGTTCACTCTCGTCCTGCGGCATCGCCGGGTTATAGCGCAACCCCAAAAATATGACATTTTAATGTATTAAGATGACCGAAAGTATGACATAAAAACACCACTACAACATGAACTGAAGATAAAACAAACTCACAAAGACGATTAACACAAAATACTAATCTACAGTGGTTACAATTTATGCAATGGAAAAAAAAATTGTTTATGTTTTGCCATTTTACATTGTGTTTATTGAGTTTTTTTTTTTTTTTTGGCAATAATTTCCTCAGTAACTTTATAAGATAAAAGATAATAATTAAATTGTTTCAAACTAGGGAGAGTCTCTTGGTACTAATGAGAGAACGGATGACGTCATCCACTCACTATTCTCAAGGAGTTGGGAGTAGATTCATTATTAATTTTATAATAAACTGTGAAATTTAACACTAGTCAATATGCAATACGCTGATTTATGAGTAGGTTCACCAATATTTTTTTTTTAGAAGGACTTAAGTTTGTTTTTACAGGCCCCATTCGACGCACTGAATCTACTCAAGCTAAATTTTAGGTTGCCCTTTCACGGCAAGAAATCAGATCAGGAAATTCGACCAAAATGATCATGTTTAAATAACAATAGAACGGTGTTAAATTACTGTGTCTTGTCTCAGCAATTCAATGCAGTGTTTACTCTTTAAAGAGTGAAATTTGTGTAAAATGGAATAGGTTGATATCGAGAGTGGATCGTAGAGTGCATGTGGAGTTAAAACATTAATACTTTGGAGCAATGTCGGGGAAAAATTACCGCTACTTCAAAAGGAGAGTAAATGTAAATTTTTACTGTCGTCTCCTCTAGGTTTTCAAACAGTTTCACCATATTTGATGCTCTTCTATTGTTGTGAATATATTAGGTTGCCTTGACTACAAAAACACGTTAGGATGAATTCCGAATTTTGTGGTGCATGAAGGCTTCTTTGCATTATTATAATTGCTGAAAATTGTTGTTGCTTCCCTCTCATATTAAGTTTGATCTTTTAACTTTCTTAACATGTTTCAATCAATCATTTTTTTTCTTTTCTTTTTTAATCAATGTTTAGAATTTATTTCATTATGTATGTGTATGTTACTCCTTGTATCTCTTTTATATATATTGTTATGTATTTTTTATGACGGAAATAAAACAAACAAACAAACAAACAAACAATATTATCAAATTCTTGGGTGTCCATGTAGATAACAAACTCTCCTGGAAATGTCACATTGACAATATTTGCAAAACCATCTCTCGTAATATAGGCATCATAAATAGGTTAAAACATTTATTCCTGTTACCTCTCTACTAACTCTATATTCTTCTCTTATATTACCATATCTCAACTATGGAATTCTGGTTTGGGGTAATACACACCAAACTTTACTAAACAGAATATTATTACTACAAAAGAAAGCTCTTCGTATTATTTCATTTTCACATCCCCGTTCTCACACTGATCCGCTATTCCTCGAATATAATTTGTTTAAAATCCAAGACTTGTACTTATTTCAACTTGGACAGTTTATGTACAACTATAAAAACGACATAGTTCCCTCCGTATTCCACGATATGTTTCTTCAAAACAATAGTTATCATACATATCCTACCAGACATGGCGATCACTTTCATCTGCCAATGCTAAGAATTATTTTTGCTCAAAGTACTTTCATTTTTACAGCCCCCAAATTTTGGAACTCTCTCCACAAAGATATTCAACAGGCCCCCTCCATCAACTCCTTCAAGAGAAAATTAAAAGTATTTTTGTTACTCTCTTACAAACGAAGCTGATTTGTTTGTAGGTCCTGAATATCTTGTATCTCACACTAAATTTTCCTTATCATGACCATGTATGTAGCGCTCTCGTTGATCCATGTTAGTACGAACTTTGTTATCTCTCTCCCTCTCTATCGGTCAGCCTAATTATTCTCTCTCTCCTCCATCCTGTAATATGTCACTGTATTTTTTTTCTTTGTTTCGTGTGTCTGTGTGTGTGTCTTTGATAATGCATGTCGTCCAGTACTTCTGTCACCTTATTTCAATTTTTTGCTATCATTTCCTTTTTTTTCTCTAAAATAGTTTTCCTATTATATTTATCACATTTTACTTTCCCATTTTATAATATTGTATATTTGTACAACCGAATGAATTTCCACATTTAGTTAATATTCATTACTGTGCCTTTTCTCAATTGCTTAATATAAATTATTTATTCAACTCGCTATAGGGGATCCACGCTCTACAAGCAATGCTTTTTAGTGGATCCCCTCATTTCCGTACACGTTTTTTTACTGTTTATACAAGCTTTTGTTATATAATTATGCTAAGGTAAAATTGATTTTGTACTCGTACTTTGATTTGTATCTGTATTTGATTTATATTTGTCATGGAAATTAAATAAACTTCTTGAATCTTGAAAAAAAAATTATATTTATACGCATAAATAATTAGTATATGTGATTATGTGTCGATACCTACTAAAGTTGGAAAATATTTCTCTTTAAAGGGTTGCTCCGGGCTGAGGATATTTATATCTCAATAAATAGAGTAATATTCACCAAACAAAATGCTGAAAATTTGATCAAAATCTGATAATGAATAAAGAAGTTAATGAATTTCAAAGATTTGCATTATTCTGGTGAAACAAAGGCAAGTCTTCTTGAATATTCAATTTTTTATTCGCGTGCATGTCTACAAAAAAGTGTCGACAAAATTATATTCAGCCCTTAAAGGCGAAGTCGACGTTTTCCTTAAAGGAAGAGGGTCACACATGGCCATGGGACGCGGGGCGCTGCGTGTGTTATTTTCCATAGGCAGCACCCCCTGGAACTCTGGGAAGTAAATTTAAGGAAAATTACGAAGATTTTGTAATAAAACCCTTTCTTTTATCGCTTGTCAAATTTGTCGAGACCAAATTACCTTCATTTTGTCGTGAAACCTTTTTTGCTTGTTAGATTTACGTCAGCACCCTCTGTTAAAAAAATAGAAGAAGAACAAAAATCATTTGCTTAAAAACATGGGGAGAGGTGGGCTTAATCTAACACTTAGAATTTCATCAAAAAGAAAAATTATTTTGCGCTGCCCTTTTACGCATCACGAGTGCTTTTTTTAATCTAGATGGGCAAGAAAATGTCTTCTTGGTCTCCAGAACCCCCCCCCCAGATCCGCGCTTGTTACTTTGTTTTAAGTTTTGTTATAAAAGTTATCACCAAGACGACTGGACCAAAACTATTGAAAAAAGTTACCTTAAACATACATACATACATACATACATGCATACATACACCCATACACACACCCTTACATACATACATACATACATACATACATACATACATACATACATACATACATACATGCATACATACATACATACATATATACAACCATACATACACACATATACAGTGCGTCCCAGAAAAAACGAAACCGAGATTTATCGATGATTTATCATAACTTAATCACAAATACAATAGACAAGTGACCTACCATTGTAAAGCTTAGAATCTCCTCTTTCATCTGAAATTACTCAAATAATTTTTCATTCACGCATGAGTGAGCAAAAACAATTTGAAGAAAGGATACCAAAAACTCATTTGGCGGGGGGTATCTGAATTTCAAAAAGAAAATCACATCCCTAAAAAGTCCAATATCTGCTCTTTTATTTGATACCTTAATCACAGAAAATGGTCAAGAGGTAAAAAAGTTCTGTCCCCTCGAAACAATGCTTGTATTTCCATAATTTCATTAAATAAACGTGTTTTCACCAGTTTCTCACAGGAGCTATCGCACGGTTAACAAAAGACTTAATGCATGGCTAATCGTCAACAAAACGGAGTGTCGAGTGATTCGGAACGCTAGCCTGTAAAACCTCATCATTTTATGAAATTATTGAAATTCAAGCCTTATTTCAAATAACCAAAACTTTATTATTTCTTGACCATTTTCTGTAATTGAGGTATCAAATTAAAGAGCAGATATTGAACTTTTTAAAAATGTGGTTTTCTTTTTGAAACCCAGATACAGCCCGCCAAGTGACTTTGTGGTATCCCCTCTTCAAATTGTTTTTGCTCACTCATGCGTGAGTGAGAAATAATGTAAGTAGTTTCAGATGAAAGAGGAGATTCTAAGCTTTACAATGGTAGGTCACTTGTCTATTGTATTTGTGATTAAGTTATGATAAATCGTCGCTTAATCTCGGTTTCGTTTTTTCTGGGACGCACTGTATACATACATACATACACATATCTATCTATCTATCTCCTACACAGGATAAGGAAAACTGTCGGGGTTTGAAAGACAGAAGGGGATAAATTTGCCAATAAATTCCAGTCGGACAAAATTTTGGTGTCTGATTAAAATTAATGTTGGAGTTTAAGATAGTCACATGATCACCATGCAAATTGTCATTTCGATGGGAGGTGCGCGATGGGAACTGCTCACATCAGAGGAAGCAGAAGATAATTAAAATACGTCTATAAGGATAGAAGTCAGTTCCATCCAGACTTCAGTAAAGGTCGACAGTTGATCCGCAGAATAGATGCGCGAAGGAGTGATAGTTCGAGATGTTATCATCATATCTCGTTCCACTACATAAACCAATTTGAGCGATATTATTACATTAATAACGGAATCGTAATATACATTATACTAGACTATTATGATATTGAGTAGATCCATACTTTATACATTGAAATCATAAACAAACTTATTTCTAAAAACGGAAAAAAAGAAAAGTGGGACTTTATCTCTTGGATCAGATCCTGAATCGCATTGTAACCCGTAAGAAGACTTTCATTTTACCTTTAACGAGCGACGTCTAGCAGAGACTTTTATTTGATGAATTGGTCACATTTGATTTCGAATATATTGCCTCCTGAAAGCCGATTCAATTCTGAAGTAAAGACAACATAACACCAAGAGTACCACCAATTATATTTTGCTGTATTTTGTCGAATCTTGCTGTGGAGTTCTCTCCAGCACTGATAGAAATGGTGAGTCTTTGTTATTTCCTTTTTTATTTATTTCAAACGCTTATTTTGATTCGTATATCTTGATATAAGCAATAAACCTTTAGCAAATAATATATAATCAAGATTGTCATACAAACAGGTTGGAATGGAGGGGCTGCTAAAAAAGGAGCTTTAGAGTGCAGCATCCTATTACAAAACATTCTTATAATAAATTGAAACCAAGAGCCCTCCAAGCCCCCTCTCCATCTGTATGCCCATGAATTACCAATGTTTTAACATTTTATGGTTCATTTAGGTTGGTCATTATTGTCTAATCTGTAAAAAAAATTAAATATTGTGAAATTAAGATAATAAAAAACAATAGAAATAGTGAGTGAGGGACTTAATCGTCTCTCTCATTTGCATATCGCTGAGTTGTTCATACAAATGTTTTGTAAAAAGTAAGCACAACTTTAAAATGTCTTTTTTATTTTATAAATTCGATTTTGATTTATATTTTAGCATTATTCTTGTTTGATTTTTTTCTCAGCTATTGATTCAATCAACACTGATTTTTTTCTGGGCCGGTTTTGACCTTCTAGACCATATTAATTTTTTTTTTTTTAGTTTTTCTGCGAATCTCTTTAGTTTAAAAAATTGTACTAAACATATCCTTTGCAAGATGGAAAGAATATTTTTTTCTCTCATTTTATTTTTATGGATAAACATTTATAATCAACATCGATAACAATATTATATATATATACTTTTTTGTTCATTATGTGATATTGCGAATACACAAAAATAGTATTTCCATCTCATATTCGGGGAATCAATGGGGGGTCTAAGAGAGTGGGAAATAGAAGAGATGAGAAGAGAGAGAGAAGGAGGGAAACAGATGATTTTTTTCGGGGTGAGGAGGGAAGATAATGTTTAATCTTACGTCTTACAAACACGGTTCATTACTGTACTATTTTAAACTATTGAATTTTCATTCTTTTGATTGTTTCAATACAGATCGGAAAGGCCTACTTTCTTCAACGAGGTGTCATCATTGTTTTGCTGACATTTACATGCATGGGTAAGTTGAGATCTAATCATTGTAATAGAGTATAATAGTCCAGTCAATTCTAGCCAGAATAGGAGGGTAACCCACCACTAATTGCAACACGGGATATTCCACTGAAATGCTTTTCAAAAAGGTCGCCTAAACAACATACTAACAGTTCCTAAAAAATCCAGCAGTGGAAATTCCTGAAATTTGCATATTATGCTAATTAGGCATAAAAAGTTAGAAAAATAAGGGACATAACACAAAAATCACAAATTAAGTGTCCAAAACAATTTAATTTGAAGGAGAGCTCATGATGAATGTTGCTAAAAAAAAAAAAACCTTCCTTTATATACACAACAAAAAAAGTAAGCCCCCCCCCCCCATTAAACAAACATCCATAATTTCCGAACCAATGTGAGTTGCTAATATATTTTTACATGAGCGTGTAGGTAATTTTATAAGCTACCCTCTGAGTAAATGTTATGGACGTATTGTCTGTCATGCTCAGTGAACACCACCAGAAGGCAAAATTGTGACTTTACAAAAGTCACAAGCCAAACATCATGATTTTGATTCCACTTTATTGGAACGAATTCTACATTCTCATCATGAAATATAGTCAGAAGGCTTGTAAAAGGTACTTTCTAAAAGACGATACAAGTGTTTTGGCTTAATTTCACGGTTGATTAAACACAAGTTAAAATATGATATAATTTATATTTTACACATTTCTATCGCTAAAAATGATCGAGTATGATGACAGTTATTTTTGGGAAGAGTATCTTCAACAATATTCATCGTTCCACGGATCAATGAACATTTAATGTAAACAAAAAATACGAACTTCAAATATCATAGGCAAGTATTGTTTCATTTTGGTCACTGAAATGATCTTGTCTCAACTTTTTTAACATGCTTCAATGATTCAAATGCGTTTGATTAAACATTCACGCTCGAATGAACATGTGTAATGGGATTAGCTCTTTTTTTTTAAGGTTAATGGAAAAAATGCAATCGCTAACTATGGATTTCTGTCACAAACCTCTTTGTATAGTTCATTTGATTTGATTTTTATGAAAATCCCGATGTCTAATGCTTCAGTGAGCACACAATATTCGAACATTATGCAAATGAGAAGAAAGTTTAAGGCCTTGGCCCCACTCTGTGCCGTATCGAATGATTATTTTGGTGTGCGCGCCTTTTGGATAGTGTTAATCCAAAGCCATGCGCGAAGTTTCATGAAAAAATTGTTGGCAGAAGTAACAAAAAACGTCCATGAAACAATTTTGACTTCCTCTCTCATAGACATTATGTACACTATGGGTGCATATGTTTAAGAATAAGTGACCCCTTATTCAATATGGTGGAACTTTTTTTCAAGGCTGTCTTTAGCAATGTCATTTAGCAGTTATGTTTATCAACCTATGGGCAGAATTCTGTGCAAAAATGAAATCGATATGTTTATTTATGGATGAGTGAGCATGCATCAAAGTGGGAGAAAGGGCATTTTTCATGTCACAGACTCATTTTGAGGGGTAATAAAGTGAATAATGGGGGCGAATTCGGTTTCAAATGTGACTTGATTGCTGTTGTTTTTATCATCCATCAGATTTATCACCACACACTTTACGAACTTTTTACATTTTCATGGTTGAGCGAGCAGATTCGAAAACCTGGGAATGAATACTCTTTATACTGCATAAATGCACTCTTTTCCTCATTCTTTTCCTAACATTTCTCAGGATCAGTTAAATTTATGGACAAATCAGTGGTGGATCCAGAATTTTTAAATGGGGAGGGGCCGAGTAATTGGGGGAGCCACCAACATATTCCAATTTTAACATGTTTTAACAAGTTGTAGGGGATACTGCCATACACCCCTATGATGATACGTCACAAAATATTGTGCTCACTCAACCATAAACATACGATATCAAAATTTTGTGTGAAGTGGCTAAATGATGGATAGTAAAACAGCATTAACGCCATCAAATTCACCTAAAACAACTTTTGCCAAATTTTACACAATCTGAACAACAACTTTTAATTCAATCTTTGATTACTCATGCATGACTCAACCGATCAATCTCATTTTTCTCCAGGTGTCGCTTAATGAGTGTAAAAAAAATCAACTACGAAATATCACATTTCAAAATTATTCCGTTCAAAAGTTACAGCAATTCGATTTAGGGGGGGGGGTTCCTTTTTTGTTGTGTATATATAAAAGACAGCTCTTCCCTTCCTGTTTTTAAAAGGAGACTAAAATAATACTTAATTGACAACTACAATACTTAATTCATTTTTTATTTTACAGGCTTTATCGTTACTTTTTAATGTTACGTATTAGGTTTTTTAGGCGTTGTATATTAAAAAGTTTTTTGTGGTTTTTTTTGGTATAATTTGAATTATGTTCTATCGGTGGCATCACCAATAAGGCTTCTCTGCCTTCTAAGCTGTCTCCCCGTTTCATAAATTATTTCTATTTCTTGTATATTCCATAATGCTTTGTAAATGTTATTTTTAATATACGAACGAAATCTAAAAAAATGCATATGAATTTAATGTTTTTAATCAAAAGTGCAAAAAATCTACGTTATTTGCATATTATGCAAATAAGCATCCTTATATGTAAAAAAATGTCCAGATATTGTGATTTATCTAACATAGACTGCTTAAAAACATCTGATTAATATTTACATTTATATGCTACTATCACAAAGCATGAGAATTCATCCTAATGCCTGAAAATCAATTTGCATATTATGCAAATTAGCCATTAAAAATGAGAAAATAAACCAAATTAACTAGTTGCCAGTTTCAGTTGTATACTTTTGATTTATATGTTTCGTTTTATATTCATATACTGACCTGGATGGAGGTAAAGGGGTGTGGAAAGGAAGACCTGTGGGTCATGGTAATTTAGTTACCCTTTTCTAAACCCAGGCAGCCCCTTCATCTCTATTCCAGGTCCTTTGTACTATGTCACGTATATGTCCTATTATTTATGCAATTTGTATTGTATTGTAATTTATGTATTTTGAAATGCCGAATAAATAATAAAAATAATAATAAAGTAAAATAATCCACAGATTACAAATAAGGGGTCCAAAGCAATGAAATTTGAACAAAAGTTCATGATGAATAAATAAGTTCAATGTTTTTGATAAAAAAAGCCAGCAAATCTGCCTCATTTGCATATAATGCAAACAAGTATCCTTATATGGAAAATGACAAGAAAATTTTCATTTTTCTCTCATTGACTGAAGTAAAAACATTTCACTTGTTCAACTTAATATGCTGCTATCACTAAGCATGCAAATTGATCCTAATATAATTCAAATCAAGGAAAAATACTGAAAATATGTTCCTTAAAATTGCATATACATAATCAATTTAAATTTTCATTTAGCAATTCCTAAGACATTCAAATACTTGAATTATTAATTTTATGCAAATTATCCTTGTCTGTGGGTGAAAACCGGGAATTTCTCAAACGCTTAAATATACAGTATATTATTTACGTTTTCAAGATCAGAGGCTGTGATTACGCATTTTAGAAAGTGCTATTCTGGATAGAATTGCCTAATTTGTATAAAATACAAATTTCTTTTTCTTATATTGTAAGTGCTTCTTTATGGTACAGAGGATGAACGCACTGGTTGTAAATATTTTCAAATTATTCTATAATCAAAGTTATGTTCTTGGTGGTGCATAAATATGTTGGTAAAACGTTTTGTTTTGTGGACATCATATCTGCATCCTACTCAAAGCATTGGAAGCATCAGCAGATGTAGTTAGCAATGGGCTGGACCATATGAGAAGCGTTCAGGCCACTGCAGATTACGGGCAGGCATATCATTGGGCCAAGTGCAGTACCTTAGGCCACCCAAATCCTAGTCCCATGGCTACATTAGATTGGCCATTAAAATCTTTTGATCCAATGAAGAGAATCGCGAAGTATTCTATTGTCACTATAGTGGTTAGCCCTGAGGTCTACCTCAGCGAGAAGAAGTTTTGACAAATGATTTTGCAAAGTCCTTTAGCGAGGTCTTTGATGGTTACGATGAACTGAGTTTCACATGATCTTCGCTTCCTAAAGCCGTGTTGTCAGTCTGACAATATGATGGGATTGGCAAGAACAAAGCACAGTATTTGAATTGGTGTGTATTTTGTTAGAGTTGACAACCCTTTCTTATATGGATGGGAACGACATAGAATTTCTTGAGTTTTACCGTATAAAGAAGGGAGTCCAGGAAAAGCAAAGTTATGGCAGTTGAGATCTGATGAGTAGTCTCATTAATGTATAGCAGAAATTCCATCTGGCCTTGTAGCTTCATGCAGGTTGTTTTCCTAACAAATTCTTCAGTAATTTGGCGACACCTGTTTGACTAAACAATATGTTATCTGGCCATGGCTAGGTCAGGACTAGGTCCCAGGACTTGCAGAGCAGCGTCATCATCATCATGATCAGTGGTGAATACTAAGGCTAAACATCTTTTCCCTTCTTTTAATAATGCTATTTCAATGTCATAGCGCATGATATTAAGGGCTCCCAACATGCTAAGTGTTACAGACTGGATCATTGTCGACCCAGTCATCAAATTATGTAATATAAGCTTCTCAACAAACCATTTTGTGATTCTCTTTAATACATTGTAGGAATTCTGAGCTTTACTTTACTGATGCCTTTGGAGCTCTAACATGCACAAGCCTTCCTGTTCTTTCGACATAATATGTGTCCATTATCTCATTAAGGCAACTTGTGTCGGAAGAAGACACGGGTGACGGGTTGGCTCATGTCAAAGTAATCTTGATTGGCATTCAATCTCCTATGCTCGACTTGTCGGATTTCAGTACAGAGAGTTGTATGACTGTCCAAGGCACATCAGCATGACAACATTAAAGTCAGTATTCCTCCAGAAGAACATCCTTAATCGTAGGCCTACGATCCTTCGTAAAAGGTTCTTTCTTCTGTATACCCTCACAGTACCTATATGAGTAACACATTGTGGAAAATAAATCCTGGAAAGGGTTCACGCTGTCTAATCAATGTTGGATGGTGGTGATGTTAAGGGTGTTCCATTAATCTGTGTCCTCTTGTTGGAAAGGCAAAAATCTGGCTTAGTCCTCCAAGATCTCTTAAAGTCTACTTGTTCGTTCATTGTCTCACTGAGGAATTTATGTTTGCCATAAAAAATTGATCTTATTATTTGCATACGATTATTGCTTAGAAACTATAGCTACAATGGTTTGAGATGGTTGCCATCCTTAGGAGATTTGTCAAAGAGGAAAGAGCAGAAAATGGATGCTTCATCCTGTAGCAGCAACTGGATTCAACATGAACGTCCAATCGCGATACCTGTATCTGAGAAAGATGTCTACACTTTAAGCCTTTATGGCTTTCATGTCGCTCGTATGGCCAAATGGTCCTTGGTACTCTTTTTAACTATACCATGACCATGCAGAGATCTCATGATCCAAGCAGGTACTCATATTCACCACCAAGACAAGGGGTGTGCTACAACGTGTACAATAACCAAAATGCTCGAAGCTAATGGGATTTTATTTGTACTGGATGTGACATCTTGTGCTGAACACTTGATAACCCAGGAGCTTGCTATCATGCACTATACTAGCAAGAAGCGCAAAGAATCTACAAAGTCAAGAAGAGAGCTCGACTTGGATGGAAATATGAAGCATTCAAGCAGTGGCATCCATGTAGAACTGACTCATCATTGCACAATATGAGTGGGCCGGGGTAACTGCCCGGGGTAACTGCTCATGAACAAATTTCAATATCTACCAAGCAAAAAGTGTAGGGAATGTCATCATGGTTACACATAATCTGCATGGAATTTCAGAGGACTGTGTCACGTATGTGTTTCCTAGAATATTTATAACATATCAGATGCTTATTTGCATAATATGTAAAGCCTTCGAACAAATGGGTTTGTGTGGATAGAGAAAAATCAAAGAAAGTTTGAGAAAGATCGGGCAAATAATGAGAAGTTATGAGCATTTGAATATTGCGATCACTAATGCTATGGAGATCCTCACATTGTCAATGCGACAGATATGTGTGATGTCACATGTGAACAACTTTCCCTTTGATGGACTATAAAATATCCCCAAAATGTCTCTTTTTGCTCTTTCTTATGGTGATACAATCTCTTTATCCATAATATATTCTTTGAAAAATCTATGTTGCAAGCCCTCCTATAGAAAGAATTAATGATCTACTGATAGATGTGATAAAAGAAGCATTTTAAGTGAAATATATACAAAAGCAATGGGAAGGTTGTTCACATGTGATATTACACATCTTTGTCGCATTGCCAATGGGAGGATCTACATTACAATAATGATCTAAACTTCAAATGCTTATAACTGTCTTATTATTCATTCATTTTCTCTCAAACTTTCGTTGATCTTTTTCTTTGATTTCTCTGTTTTCACCCAATCTATCTTGTTCCAAAGGTTCCATTTTCCTTTAAGCTGATTATTAATGTATTATGCATTCTTAATGATCACATCATATTGGTCTAAAATGAAATGTTTTCATAACTGTATGTGTGAGAAAAATCAACATTTCTGCACTCTTTTCCATATAAGGATGCTCATATATATGCAAATGAGGTAGATTTATCTTAGATTTTTTTATTTAGAAAATAAATGAAGTTGTAAAACTTATCATGAACTTCTGTCCAACTTACTGTATATTGTATTCTGCACTTGATTTCCAATATTTGGATTATTTTCCTTATTTGCAACTTATTTTGAACAATTTGCAAAAAATGCAAATTTTGTGAATGTCTATGCTTATACATTTAAAGACTTTTAGAATGGTGTTTAGGAAACATTCCTGTAAGGCATTGCCATAATCCAATTTTAATATTTCAATAGATAATCTACCAGTGTGTTTTCTTGAATATTTATAACATGTTAGATACTTATTTGCATAATATACACCAAGCTGAATATTAATGTATTCAACGTCCTTAGTGATAGAGGCATATAAATTTCAACATTAATGAAATGTTTTTAAGCAGTCAATTTGAGATAAATCACAATATCTTGACATTTTCCATAGAAGGGTGCTTATATTTTCATAATATGCAAATGACGTAGATTTCTTTGCACTTTTGATTAAAAACATTGAATACATTTTTTATCATGGGTTTTCGCTCAAATTAAATTATTTTGGACACTTAATTTGTAATCTTTGGACTAGTTTCTTTATTTTCTAACTTTTTATGTCTAATTTTCATGATATGCTCATTTCATAAATTTCCACTGCGTGGATTTTTTGTGACTTTTTGTATGTTGTTTAGGCAACCTTCCTGGAATGCATTGCAGTGGAATGTCCCGTGTTGCAATTAGTGGTGGGTCTAGCCCTGTATAGACTGTACTATATTCACTAGCGTACCTACGGGGGGGGGGGGGGGCAGGGGGGCACTCTGCCCCCCCCCCCTGACGAGCCACGACCCATACAAAAGACATATACCTGGCCCCCTGACGAGCTTGAAGACCTTTACTGCCCCCCCCCCCTGATGAGCTTGAAGACCTTTTTTTTTTTTTTTTTTTTGCTTGTCAAATTATTTGGCGGCCGATTTTGCCCCCCTAAAATCCTAGGTACGCCACTGACTATATTGTTACATCATTAAATTCAAAATCCTTGCAGACGAAAATAGGTGGACTTTAGAGGGACTATGGCAGCATGCAACAGCATGTACAATGGCAGCGAAGGTTGTGATAATCACAACGATTATACTAATATAGTGATGATGATAATGATACTGATAATAAAGAGTATGATAACGATTAAATGATAATAATAAAGACAGTGATAATATACTACTACTAAGAATGTACATGATAATGTTATGATGATGATAAAAATTATAACAGAAATGACGATAATAATGATAATGACCATGATAATGATAAAGTTAACTTTGATTATTATTATTATTGTTAAAATCATTGATATATTTTTGTTTATGTTTTTTTATCATATTGATACAATAAAACACATGAAAAAAAGTTAATGAAACTAAACATGAAATTAACCCGATCATGAGAATCAAATGAAGTAAATTAAAACAAAAACATTTGGAATAATCTCTTCCAAAAGAATGTTTTGCAGCATGAGATGAATTTGGGGAAATGAAAAATAGAACTTGTTTTGAAATGACAGGGGAAAGCGTAGTCATGTAACAAACAATATACAAATATAATGTATTCGATTGTAAGCCTTAATGAAAAAGTTCATTATCGGAATACGAAGGCGTCAGGAGTTTCACTGCGTCTCTTCTCATATACAAACATAATTTTAAAAAATAGATTAAAATGAAAATATTTAAAGATAATTTGGCTAACTCCTCCCTACCGCTGTTGTATCAACCGTAATAAACTAAATGATGTTTAGCTGTAGAAATACGAATCATCACTCTTGAAATATATCCTCTGAATAGAGATAATGGAAAGCAATTTAGAAAATTAAAATAGAATGCAAGAGTCGAGGGTATTCCAAAGTGATTGATTACATATTTTAGATTCTGCGGCCTGAAAGTCGTATAAACTTTAGTAATAATTGTGTTAAATTTTATGGCAAGAGAATATATCTGTGTCTTATACAGGATATCCATGTAGTTTTTATCATGATTAATGATTTTTCTTTTTTCTGCTTTATTTTCTGTATTTCACTCTCTTCTCCCTCGTTCCTCCCTCCCCCCCTCTCTCTCTCTCTTCCTCCCTGTTAATATCAAAGTCTTTCTATTACTTTTTGCTGTCATGAAATTACATTTTAAGTTGTTATACCAGCCAACCACTGTAATTATTATTTTTATCATTTGGATTGTTGTTATTCACTTAAGTGTAACCCCCCTATAGCTTGTGGCGCGGGTACACGAACACAGTGTTACACAGTGTGATCACAGTGTGTTCACATAGTGGACAAAGTGAAAATAGTATTAGAATTCACACTACTAAAATGCTCAGCTTCAACAGTGTAAATATATGTTCACATGTGGACACCTCGACGGTGTGACTTTTCAAAGCGTGTTCACATGGTTGACCATGTTAATGTTCAGTAAAGTTTATTTCACACTGTGAACACACTGTAGGGCACTGTATTCTTTTCAGTAAGTGTGCCAGTCAATATTCATTTTAATTTGTGCAAACCAATAAAATAATCAACGTAAACGTAAATTTAACAATGCCAACTAATCTTATTGAACTCTACAATCTGAACCGAATGTCCGCATTTCGATATACTACAGGGTCCGCGGAACGGAGAGTCCGGGGCCATACTGTTTTCATTATCCGATTAAAAGAGTGTAAATGAACATCAAATTATGATTTCATTTATTTTCATACCCACTTTCGAATTCGATCCATGGCCCCTGTATATAGTATTGATGAATTCAAATGATCAATGTTAACTGCAAACTACAATCTGACAATTGCGACCCCAAACCAACTTTTCTCTGTTACCATATTAAAAGATGAAATAATAATAATAATAAAAGATGAAATAAACTATCAAATTGTGATTTCATGCATGTTCATCCCCCAAATTTCAAATTTGTTCCGCGACCGCTGTATAATAGTCAATGATAACTGCTGGCTGGGGATGAATTTTCGATGGCCCTCAGAGCCTTTTCACACGTAAATGCCAAGGTTCACAGTCCAATACGAAATATTTATGCTCGGTCTCTGCTCTCCCTCGCATGAAAGTAACCGACATCCATATTTTGGAGGTCAATATTTCAGTGGCCCCTTCATTACTATACCAAATTGACAATTATATCATAAGTTTTAAATACCAAGTTCAAATTTGAATGTGGTACATTTTCTTGCTTGGTCGCTACGCTCCCTCGATATTTTGTTGGTTGTTTATATTTTTCCAAGCCTGTTTGGTCTGCTCGAATGAGATGGAGAAACCCGCCTCCTGTTGTTCAGACGGACTAGGACTCAACTACACCATACCGATGTTCCATGAATGTAAGAAAGAACTCCATCCCAATGGTAGCATGGTGCAGACCATTCCTAAGATCATCCCTTACACTGCTAAAGAAGCTGCCTGCCCAAGGAGGAAGAGCAAACTCGGGATCCCGCCGGGACACAGGGTGTGCAAATTCCCATGTAAGTTAAGATTTAAAAAAATATTTAATTATAATCATCATCATTATAATTTTTTTATTTTTTTTTTGGGGGGGGAGGTGGGCAAGCATATCGATTTGCCACCCCCCCCCAAAAAAAAAAGTCCGAAACGTGAATTCGACATCCCTGTTTATATAGGGTAGGGGTAACCTTTATCAAATTATGATTTTGAATAAAATCTAAAAACATTGTTTTCAGGTATGTCATTTGAAACTTACTGTAATTGAATTGCATACATGTAGATAGGCCCATGCTCCTCATATTTTCTGCTCACCCCACCTTACGACACGTCCTCGTGAATTTTCCTTTGCAATTTGTCTGTGACTAATGTGTAATGGTGAGTGGTAGGGGAAAGAAATCATTCGTGAATTTGTGGAGTGTACTGTAACAAAAATGTGTGTGTTTTGTCTCACCTGCATAGCAGAGTAAGACTATAGGCGCCGCTTTTCCGAGTTTCCGCGAGGTCAACGTCAAATCTTAACCGAGGGTTAAGTTTTTTAAATGACATCATATCTTGGTAAGGATACTGGGACATAAAGTTAGCAAAGTCTTACTGAACATCCTGCCTGAGTTTCGGGTCACATAACTAAGGTCAAAGGTCATTTAGGGCCAAGGACCATGTTGGGGGAATCAACATCAAAATCTTAACCTAAGGTTAAGTTTTTGAAATTTCGTCATAACTTAGAAAGTATATAAGCCTAGTTCAAGAAACTTCGCCATAAGGATTATCAAGTATCACAAAACATCCTGTGCGAGTTTCAGGTCACATGACCAAGGTCAAAGGTAGTTTAAGGTCAATGAACTTTGGCCATGTGGGGGGATTTGTTGAACAACCACCATAATTCTGAAATTGTATCGATCTAGTTCATAAACCTTGGACATACACTGTAAAAAATGATGTGCAAATTTAGGACTTACAGTGCTTGTATAGTGACTGCACTACGAGTGTTGATTTTGTAGTTAAAATTTTAACTAGAAAATCAGCACTCGTAGTGCAGTCACTATACAAGCACTGTAAGTGCTAAATTAGCACTTCATTTTTTACAGTGTAAGAGTAATCAAGTATCACTGAACATCTCGTGGGAGTTTCAGGTCACAATACCAAAGTCATAGGTCATTAAAGGTCAATGAACTTTGGCCATATTGGAGGTAATTGTTAAATTGCTGTCCTAACTTTCAAAGTTGATGGATATAGTTTATGAAATGTGGACATAGGGGTAATCAAGTATCACTGACAGGTCTTAGGTCACATGATCGAGGTCAAATATCATTTAGGGTCAATGAACGTAGTATTATATCATTATTTTTTGTGAATAATTATTTCATAGTAGTTTTCAAAGTCAGAACTGCTGTCATATATTGAACCGCGTAATGCAGGTGAGACTACCAGAGGCGCTCCACTTGTTTTTTTTTACTGTCATATGAAGATAATTCTAGTTAATATTTATATGCTTCTGCTCTCTCCACGTCCTGGTGATTTCCCCTCTGTTATTTGGTTCCCTAGCAACATGAAATGGCAATTTACAGAGAGTGAAAAACCAAGCGATATTCACAATCATATCATTGCTAAATGATTAATTAGCCAATTAGGTCTGAGTACTTTCACCATTACAACCCTGAGTATTATTATTAAAAAACCCATAAAATATCAACATCACGGCTTAGTTTCATAACTTTTTTAACCACTGAAGAGAACTTTAATGAAATCCTAGGTTTAGATTTACTGAGTTAGGGGCAGTGCAAGGGGGGGGGGGCGTGAATGGAGCGCCCTTAGATTTTTTTTCTTCAAATACTGAAGAAAGGTAGGAAAAGGTGTGGGAAAAAAAGAAAAGGTAAGAAAAGAGGAAGAAGAGTATAAAAGTAAGGGGGTTAAGTAGTGGGATTCAACTGAGAAAAATATGATCTCATAAATAGAACAGCACAAGAACTAACAATAAAGAACACGAAAAGGGAAACAAACACGAATGATATGAAAGAAAAAAGGGAAAATAAATAAAGAAGGATAACATAAGAGCAGGACTTCAACACTGCAAAAATGAAAATATGTTGAGAAGGCTTGAGATGGTAAATTTGATAAAGTATGATATAATTATAAAATTGATGAATCATTAAATATCACCCGAAATACTTTTTAATCCGTGAACCATCAGTTGGTCTATTACCACTTGGTCTAATCCTCAATTCGTCCGACTTCACATGGTTTAAACCCATTTCGTCTACAACCAATTCGTCTATAATCCATTTCGTCTAATTTCCACTTGGTCTAATATCCAATTTATCTAATAACCAGTTGGACTAAAACCTTTCAGTCTAATTCCCAGTTGGTCTAGCACCACTTCATCTAATTTTGCTTCATTCACTTCGTCTACATGTTACTTGCTCTAATATTAATTAGAGCTACATCCAATTTGGCTAACATCAATATACTGACAGGTCTAACTATGCACTTATTCTAATTGTCGGCAGAGCAATAATTGTCATGAAACCAAACACACATCAATTAGATTAAGCATGTAGAAGCAATTAAGGCTTGTGAGCAGGACCCTGAATAATTAATATGATATATACAGTGCGTATAAAAAAAAAGTTTACACTTTGAAAAAGCCCTGGGAATTAAGAAATATACAACATGTGGGTAATTTTTTCACATATAATCTTGGGTTTGGGTCTCATCTATCCAATGAAAGTAAAAGTTTTGACAGAATGTTACACGAGTGAGCACTGTCCATTTTTGTAAAGCTCGCAGAAATCTGTTTGCGCAGAAATGCTCGTTTATATGCTGTGTCAAGGGGAAGGGCGAAATCAAACTTACCCTGCGAAACATTTCTCATACATTTCCCTTGCACTTTTAGTCAATTGAAATAAAACGGATACATTCAAGCAATTTCTAACAATTTTGCAACCCAAATTAAAATTTCAACACTTAGTAAACACAACCTTTACCTTTTTGCGCTAGCTGGATCTGAGGACATAACTGAATCTGAACAAAAGTTTATATCAGACATCTTTAGCATTTTTTCACTAAGTTTTTATCACTTAAAGTGGGTTTACCTTTCATTTTTCATTTAATACTTGTTTCTCCACACTTTTCCCAAGCTTGACAATGATTAACAAAATGAAAATCAAGCCTAAGCCATTTTATGTAAATCACACCTCAGTGTAAAGCAAATATCGTCACGATGGCCTTGGTGTGTGGGGGAGTGGGGTTGGGCGCAATGCACTCCCCGAAGTGGTTTGGGCAAGGAAACAAGTTAAAAAAAGGTAAAGGATATTTTCAAATCAATTTTACTAGCTAAATTCCACATGCTATTCATGATTAAGGTCTACATTTATTCGCATAACTATTTCAAAGTTCTGCGCAAATCATTTTTCACTAACTTTACAAAAGTAAGTGGAGCTCACTCAAGCGGAAATATTTTTCGACAGTTATAACGTCATTTGCTTAAATGGATCTGTACCTATGTTAAAATGTGGAAAAATCTTCAGGATATTACAAATGTATAATTTTACAGGATTTTTTCTAAGTGTAAACTTTTTTTGATACGCACTGTTTAGTGCGTCCCACAAAAAAAACGAAACCGAGATTTAGCGATTATTTATCATAACTTAATCATAAATAAAATAGACAAATGACCTACCAATGTAAAACTTACAATTTCCTCTTTCATCTGAAATTACTTAGATTATTCCTCATTCACGCATGAGTGAGCAAAAACAATTTGAAGAAAGGATACCAAAAACTCATTTGGCGGGGGTATCTGAATTTCAGAAAGAAAATCACATGCCTAAAAAGTTCAGTATCTGTTCTGTTATTTGATACCTTAATCACAGAAAATGGTCAAGAAGTAAAAAATGTATGTTCCCTCGAAACAATACTTGTATTTCCATAATTTCATTAAATAAACGTGTTTTCACCGGTTTCCCACAGAAGCTATATCGTCAACAAAACGGAGTGTCGAGTGACTCGGATCGCTAGACTGTAAAACCTCTTCATTTTATGAAATTATTGAAATTCAAGTTTTATTTCAAATAAGCAGAACTTTCTTTCTTGACCATTTTCTATGATTAAGGTATCGAATTAAAGAGCAGATATTGAGCTTTTTTTAATGTGGGTTTCTCTTTGAAACCCAGATACAGCCCGCCAAGTGACTTTTTGATATCCCCTCTTCAAATTGTTTTTGCTCACGCATGCGTGAATGAGAAATAATCTACGTAATTTCAGATGAAAGAGGAAATTCTCAGCTTTACAATGGTAGGTCACTTGTTTATGATATATGTGATTAAGTTCAGTGGCGTAACAGGCGGGGGGGGGGCAGGGGGGGCAAGCTGCCCCCCCCCCCTGGTGGAGCTCACCGGGAAAATAAAAAAAAAACGGGAAAAATAAAAAAAAGGGGGGAAGAAATGGAAAGGAGGGGGAAAGAAAAAAGGGGAAAGGGAAAGGAAAAGGGAAAAGAAAACTGAGAAAAAACATGAAAAAGGGAAAACGGAAAGATGACGGGAAAAGGAAGGAAAAAAGAACAAGTGAGAAAGAACAATTCGCCCCGATATACAAATACATTAGCATGATTAGTAAGACAGGGAAATAAAATAAAGATGACAAAAAGGCAAACAAAAGCAGGAAATAAAGGCAGAATGGAATAAACCAAAATCTAAATTGGAAAATAAAGAATAGGGACAAGATAACGTACACTACCGGGCTGCCGAGGATTGAGATAACGAGCGGGAAGAAAAATGGATGGTATATAGCATAATGTCGTATGAAAGTCTATCATAAACTTGCTAAATCTCCAAAGGCTCTGTCCAAGAGTCAAGACCCCATGCAGTGGGGGCTCTTCATCTGTAACCTTTAATGGGTTCTATAACGGGCCCATATATGGACCCTTCCTGCATTAAGCTTTACATTGAAGCACTTGCGTACCGGGGTGGTTCCACAGCCAAGGGGAAATAAAAGAAAATAAAGGAGGCAGCGAAATGAGATGAATGAAAAAAATATATGACATGATATTTGCTATAATGATGTAAAAATCTATCACATAATTAGAATTTCATTTTAACAGGCCATTTTTTTCTGGCTCGCTTCGCTCGCTGGCAACTTTTTACAAATTTTCCCACATTTGCTATGGTGTGCCCCTAATATTTGGATGATTACGATACACAACTGTATTGAATGTATGTGTTGTGTTAAAGCTATATAAATATACACGCAATTTGATTAAAATAAGTGGCCATCTGTAAGGTTTAAAATGGCTTTGATATCAAGAGGTTCCGGGGCTCTGCCCTGGACCCCACCCATAAAGCACTGTTATATGGATGAGTTTGGACCATGGCCCCCAACAGTTCTACAACCAAACAAAAAAAAATGAGGAAAGAAAGGAAAGTGTATTATATTTTTCTGAATATCACGTTAAAATCTATCTTCATGTTAGCTCGCTCGGGACCTATATTAAGCTACTTCTTGCCAGAAGCGCCATACTCGGCCCCCTCGAGCATATAGAGCTTCGCCCTGATGCTCACAATCATAACAAAAATCCTGTTCACCGTGGCGTAAAAAAAGAGAGAAAAAAGGAGAGAGAGGAGGGTGAATATGATATCATCTTTTAACATTATGTCAAAATCTTTTAAAAATTGGATTTTTGCAATGAAAATATCAAAAAAATTTGCTCGCTCGCTTCGCTCGCTCGCTTATATATATATATATATATATATATATATATTTGCCCGATACGCCATATCGCCCCCTCAAAATTTTTGCCTTATGACGCCATTGCCTGTTCCATGATATGACCGGGAAATTTTTGGCTCTTGCCCCCCCCCCCCCCTGGCCACCGACCCCTGTTACGCCGCAGATTAAGTTATGATAAATCATCGTTAAATCTCGGTTTCGTTTTTTCTGGGACGCACTGTTTAGTAGGTACTAATCTATAGAATACAAAAAGATAAGAAAGGGTCTTTAAATAACCCAGGTAAAGATGTAAGATTGGAAACTTTTTACAAAGTTACAGAAATAGGCCTATACCCACACACACACACACACACACACACACAACATACACACACAACAATCATGCACATACTTCACATTCAGGAGTAGGACATAAACAGTTGAATATAAGGCAGAACTATAGGAAAATAATCATAACTTTCGAAGAAATAAGTAAGTTCAAGATAACTTTTTGAACATGGAAGGAGATGAAGTATTTATTTAAATATATATATTTTACAGGCAAAGTTGAACCACAAATAAATTAATGATAAAAACATAATTATACTCACTTTATTATACGTGTATGTAAATGAAGAGTATACAGGAAACTAGTTCTTTAATACGAATTGAATTCGAATTATTTTTGTGAGTAATAATGAGGTATAGACCTGATAGATGGAAGGGTTAGACCATGCCCCTAAACGATCCTCGACCAAGAAAAAAGGGAGAAACGAATAGAAAAAGGGTAAAAGGTGATTTAATTTTTATAAATTACTATTTTTACCACCTTGGATTTTTATTTTTAAAAGGTCACAAACTTTGCTCGCTCGATTCTCCCACGTTAGGTGACAAAGAATGTATGACTCAGCATAAAGTGGTCCCTTTACACTCACAACAGTTTCTCCATGAGTATCACCCGGTTAGGCAACCACGTTCAAGTAATAGAAAGATGTCCCCCCCCCCTACATGCAAATACAATCCAATATGGGCAAAGAGCATTTCAGTATTCAGTCCCTTAAATTTGGTATAAACTTCCAGATAATATTAAACAATGTCCTTCTATTGATCTTTTTAAGTCTATTGTTAAGGTATTACCTTTTCCAAAGATAAGCTCAAATTTTCTAATGATGTATTATGTAGTTCCAAATCGTCAAAATTCAGTCTCAATTATGTATAATGATGTTTTAAGGTTATGTTTAATGATGTATTTATGTTCAATGTGATTATTTTCCCTTTCTATCTCTCTCTCTCTCTCACTCTCTCTCTCTCTCTCTCTCTTTCTTTCTTTCTTTCCCATATTACCTTTTAGAGCGCTAATAGACTTAACTGTAGTTTTCGCTATATAAGAAATGACTGTTATTTGCATTGACGCCCAATGGCGACAATGCATTGTTCTTGTTCCGTATTCCTATTCCGTCGTCTTCTTCTTCTTCTTCTGCTTCTTCCACAAAATCCCATTTGTTTAACACATGGTTTTTGTTAGCTCTACCCTGGCTCCGTCCCTCATCCAAATTCATCCAAACTTGGTAGACATGTTGTCCAGCATCCCTAGTTGTGCACCTCGTCTTCCATTTTCCAAAATCACTCATGCATGACGATCAAGGCGCCATTTTGTAAATTTCAAGTCCATTTGCATACCATTACTAATCTCGTCCTAACTCCCGCATCCTGCATGCTACAAACTTCTAACAAATTGCTATAGATAGTCAAAGAGTTGCTCCATCATTTGCGACGTATAACCTGACCTTCAAAATGCCATCTTCATGCCCTAAATTCAAATCCGAAATAGCCTTCCTTCAAAAACTTCATATTTATTGAAACGTAAAGTCAAATAATCGTAAAATGGCCATAACTTTTTTCTTTTTATTTAATTCGAGTTGATATTTTTAGGAATTGATTTTGGCAACATATCATACATACGAATCAATTTTCATGCATCATCGACTTTCCGGCATTGAAATAGCGCCCTCTAAAGTTTCAAAAACGCTTATCTTTGAATGCTCCTCATTGCGTCATGCATGGCCAAACCCGTACCCTTTTTTAGATTTAGGGTGTTCAAGATATGCCCTTTCATGCCATTTAGAAAAATATATACCTTACAGCTGACGAAATATCTGAAAAATGCTCCCGAAAATCAGCAAAATACACAAAAATGCACTATAATGCCAGCATAACTTCAACTTGCTTTTATTTCCTTATTATTAAAGCTTATCCTTTCTAACTTGGCAAAAATGAGTATTGATATATACTTCAACCGTTCGTCAACCTTTTGTGACAGAAACTGACATAGAGCTGACGTCAGCTTAAAATTATTGTGCAAAACTGTCATTTTTAATGTCTTTCTTTATATGGCATTTACTTCCGGTCTATTGCTTGCGCACAAATAAAAGTGGTACCAATGTCACCGCATGGGAATGCTCTATCCAGTGATACCAAATACGACATAGGTTACAACAGAAAATGTCAAGATAAGCCAATCTGAACACATGGTATACTACTCACGATGCATACATTATCAATAACAGAATTGTACACAATGTCTATGGCATAACGTATTATGCATGCACATCGTTCTGAGTTACGTTAATGAACTGTCAGGGAAATTTATATGCTCATTCATATCACTCTCTCTGTGTCTTTCTCTCCCTTCTCTCTCTTCGTTGAGCGGCCATGTCGTCTAAAAATAGAACAAATCTGTTTGACTCGAGAATGTATTTTCCTATGGAGGGCAAAATGTACCAAAATCCACTTTGATTAACATGTAATTTTTGTTAGTCCTCCCCTGCCTCCGCTCCTTATCTAAATTCATTCCGATTTGGTAGACATGTTGTCCATGATGCATTATTGTGTACCTCTTATTTCATTTTGTAAAATCATTCATGCATGACAGCGCATGCGCCATTTTGAATGAGTGACATCATCATCTCTTTCATTTGGATGTAACTGGCTCGTTCATATAACTATTTTGTTAAAAATAAGCGAAACTTTGAAATGTCATACCTTTCTTATTTTACATCCGATTTTGATGAAATTTTCAGCATTGTGCTTGTCTGATTTTTCCCTATTGATTCTAGTCAAGATTTTTCTGAGGTAAACTTGACCTTTCAATCAGACGCGTCAATGCATGCACATCGTTCGGAAACGATTGCAGTTCTAGTATTATGATTATTGTTATTATTATAAAAGAAATTTTGTCACAGACGCCACGTTGTACCCCCTCATTTTCTTTCTTTTTTCTTTCATTTTTTCTCTTGTCAGATTGTATAAAAGATCGCTGTAAGAACGGCTGGTGTGAGGAGACTATGAAAGGCTACAAGTGTCACTGCTCTCCCGGGTTTAGTGGGAGTCACTGCACTAAACGTGAGAAATATATATGATCATTAATACCATTATAACAGGCGTATAGATGACTTATACTCTTTGAAAACGCATTATCCAAATTTCATCATCATTAATTTGATAATATTGAATTTAGATTAAAAATTATCCAGTGACAATTAAATATCTACTATCGTATATCCTATATCTGTACAGAGAATAAATCACAAAATTTCTCAATTTGATTATTTTAAAACCCTTCTTTAATATTCTATTGGGGATCCACGCTCTACTAGCTGTGCACCTCCTTATTTCAATACACATTTGACATTATTTTGTACAAGCTTATGCTATCATGAAATTGCGATAATGCAAAGGTCTTGATAACTGATCTGTAGTTGATTTGAAACTCTGATTACAACTTTGTTAATTGGCTGAAATAAAGCTATAATTTCACGTTTTCATTTCTTGTCCTGCGTATGGAAAGTGTATACATACAAAAACTAAAAACTCTTCTGCTCATCATTTCTCTAAACCTCCCTTTCAGCAATAACATTACTTTTTTTAAATATTGTCCCAATATTTCTCTTATGTTTTATTCAGATTCAACGTCTACTCCGGCCATCCGACCAATGCCTCCAGTGGAGCCATCTCCCCAATGCCAGACATCAAATAGGCCTACTGCTGGTAAGAGTCATGTGATAACCTTGCACTCATTAACAAAAGGACAAAATTATTGATTTAAAGCTCCCTCAAATCCTTGAGTTCAGCAGCAAGTAAAGATTGTGAATGTGGCCCTTTTTTTGTTAAATTTTGCCTGAAAATGAAATGAAATAAGTTCATTGGGTGTTTAAGGGTGTGTTGGGGCGTGAAGGTGAGTAAAGCCCCTTTCACAATTGTCGTACGACCTGTTTACGACCGCCTGCAACAGTTTTTTCTTGTTGTTGCACGATCGATCTCTTGGTGTCTTGCGAGCACTCGCAGTGGTTGTAGACGAATGCACGAATTTGAGGTGGTCGGAGGTGGTCGTGACTGGTCGCATCTGAATTTGAACATGTTCAAAATCCAAACGCGATCAAATACGATTGATTTACTCGCATCAGGTCGTACCATCGGTCGGGCGATCATCGTGTGAGTGTTGTTCAACGTTGTACGACTTGGTGCGAGAGGTGACACAACTACGTATAGTCGCATTTAGTCGACTAGAGGTCGTACAACACTTGCACATGCGCTAGATACCTACAGAGACCAGTCTTGCGACTGGTTGCGATAATATAAGACTGTTGCAAGACCGATCGAAATTACGGCTTCCAACATTCCACTACCGTTGCATTCGCATGTATGCGACCGTACAGCCCCTTTCACAATTGACATCCGACCAGTTTACGATCGCCTGCAACAGTTTTTTCCTGCTGTTGCACGATCGATCTCTTTGTGACTTGCGAGCACTCGCAGTTGTTGTAGACGGTCGCACGAACTCAAGGTGGTCGTGACTGGTCACATCTGAACTTTGAACATGTTCAAAATCCGAACGCGATCAAATACGACCGATTCACTCGCATCAGCTCGTATCCGGGGTCGTACCATCGGTCGGGCGATCATCGTGGGAGTGTTGTTCAACGTTGCACGACTTGGTGCGAGAGGTGGCACAACTAAGTAGTCGCATTTACTCGACTGGAGGTCGTACAACACTTGCACATGTGCTAGCGACCTACATGTACAGAGACCTGTCTTGCGACTGGGTGCGATAATATGATGGGCCATAAGACTGTTGCAAGACCGATCGCAACAGCTTACAACATTGCACTACCGTTGTGTGCGACCGTTCCCCTCGCAATCCCTCGTGCAACACTCGCATGTGATCGCACGAGCACAATAGGATCATAAGCGACTTACTCGTGCAACGGGTTTTACTGGTTGTTTTTGTTGTACGACAGCTGTTGCAACTGTGAAAGCCTCTGTGCGATATTATGAGATGACTGGCGATTGATGCCTGTTGCAGCCTGTCGCACGACCAAAAGGTCGCAAGTGGTCGTACGTCAATTGTGAAAGGGGCTTAACGAAACACCATTAATATAATGGAATAGGCTGAAAATTAAACTGGCATGTCACTTAAGCCCCTTTCACAATTGACGTACGACCTGTTTACGACCACCTGCAACAGTTTTTTCTTGTTGTTGCACGATCGATCCCTTGGTGTCTTACGAGCACTCGCAGTCGTTGTAGACAATCGCACAAACTCGAGGTGGTCGGAGGTGATCGTGACTGGTCGCATCTGAACTTTGAACATGTTCAAAATCCAAACGCGATCAAATACGATTGATTCACTCGCAACAGGTCGTACCATCAGTCGGGCGATCATCGTGTGAGTGTTGTTCAACGTTGTACGACTTGGTGCGAGAGGTGGCACAACTAAGTATAGTCGCATTTAGTCGACTGGAGGTCGTACAACACTTGCACATGTGCTGGAGACCTACAGAGACCAGTCTTGCGACTGGGTGCGATAATATAAGACTGTTACAAGACCGATCGAAATTACAGCTTATAACATTCCACTACCGTTGCATTCGAATGTATGCGACCGTTCAGCCCCTTTCACAATTGACGTCCGACCAGTTTACGACCGCCTGCAACAGTTTTTTCTTGTTGTTGCACGATCGATCTCTTGGTGTCTTGCGAGCACTCGCAGTCGTTGTAGACGGTCGCACGAACTCGAGGTGGTCGTGAATGGTCACATCTGAACTTTGAACATGTTCAAAATCCGAACGCGATCAAATACGATCGATTCACTCGCATCAGGCCGTACCCGGGGTCGTACCATCGGTCGGGCGATCATCGTGCGAGTGTTGTTCAACGTTGTACGACTTGGTGCGAGAGGTGGCACAACTAAGTAGTCGCATTTACTTGACTGGAGGTCGTACAACACTTGCACATGTGCAAGCAACCTAAATGTACAGAGACCTGTCTTGCGACTGGTTGCGATAATAATATGGGCCATAAGACTGTTGCAAGACCGATCGCAACGGCTTACAACATTGCACTACCGTTTCATTCGCATGTATGCGACCGTTCCACTCGCAATCCCTCGTGCAACACTCGCATGTGATCGCACGAGCACAATAAGAGCATATGCGACTTACTCGTGCAACGGGGTTTACTGGTTGTTCTTGTTGTACGACAGCTGTTGCAACTGTGAAAGCCTCTGTGCGATCTTATGAGATGACTAGCGATTGATGCCTGTTGCAGCCTGTCGCACGACCAAAAGGTCGCAAATGGTCGTACGTCAATTGTGAAAGGGGCTTTAGTAAGCTGGTATACAAAACTACATAACATTATTTTGTTTCCTCTCAAAATGTTTAATATCGCCATTATGGTAACTTTTTGATACCGACGGTATATTATCTATGCATTTCTCTGCACGATTAGAAATGTTATATTCTGAATATCAATATAGGAAAGGAACCGTGGGGGACGATTCGACTTATATAACTTCACTGCCGCACAATGATTTTTATATTTATTTCTGCTTTGATTGATACAAAATCACAGTAATTCATTATATATATAAAACAAAACATACAAATAATTGGTCAAAGTACAAATTGCGACATTTGCATAATATCAATAGATAAAAGACAAAACAGATATAAATATAAACAAGTACAAATAATCAAAATGCAATGGCCAGCTCAGCTATTGTAAGCATAATGCTAAAAAAATATATAGCATCCAGGGGAAAGGGGCTATATGACAACATTGAAACATTCACGAGTCTATTCTATAAAAGTGATAGAGAAATCGCCTGTTAGTGTGACTATTTCATTAAAGGTCCACCCCAACAAAAAAATGATTTAAATTTGAAAAAAGGAGAAACTTTACACAAGCATATTGCTTTATCAACATCGGATGTAAAACAAACAAAAAAAGTAAGTGCATTTTGAAGTTTCGCTTTATTTCTCAAAACTTTAATATGTACACCCAAGTAGGTATGCAAATGAGAGAACCGAGGACACCACCTGCCCACTATTTTTGTATTTAATTGTATGAAATATGAAATTATATTTAAATTTTGGCTTCATTATCACTTGATTCCTCCCTCACAAGTGGAATTACCAATGTTTTTGTGGTTTAATCAAGAAGGTTCTAATTGAAAAATCTGTACAAAAAAATGAAAATGTGGTATCATGTAGACAATTATGAACAAAATAAAAAGTCGGTGACATCATCGATTCTCTCATTTCAATATCAGTGAGTTGTGCATATTCACAACCGTTGAAGTAAAATGAGGGAAAATCTACAATGGCATATCTTTATTATTTTACATCCGAATTTTATGAGATTTTCAATACTATATTTACTTTCTTTACCGTATTTAGTACAGCAGTCTTTTTCTCGGTTGAACTTTGATGGAGGTTAAGCATATTCGTATTAAGAGATAACACATCGCGTGATTTCGTCCACTTAAATCCTATATTATTTTAATTACTTTATGGAAATATAAGTTACGTTAATGGTCTTTATTTTGCTCTTAATTTTAGATTCATCGGAATCAGTTTCAAGCGAAGAAATTACAACTACCTCTTCGGAGGAATTTACCGACCTCAATATACGTAAGTATACTTTATAACATCATGAGTGCATAAATAGCTATACAAGATAAGATTGGCATAAGGCTTGTGCAACCAATATGCTTCCTCAGCCTACCCTCCTCTCCCCTCTTTCTTTCTTCTTGTTTCTTGATTTCTTTATTGCTTTCTATCTCTCGTTTTCTCCTATCTTTGAAGGTGTGTGTTGGGGTGGCGGCGAAATTGTTCATTAGTCTGACCGAACATTTTTTTTACCACATCATAAACGTTATTTAACAAACAAAACTTAACTTTTATTTACAACTGCGCCAATTTTTTGAACGTTTAAACGCTCTTTATCACAAGATACTATACTCTTAAACTACACAGACAACCACCTATTCTACCACGATCATCTTTTTGTTCTTTACCCGTCTCTCCGTTTCGCCCTATCAAGATCTTACCATCTCTCTCCTTTACTATCAATCTTCCTGTTGTATAGCTATGTCTTGTATCTTTTTGTTATAGCTTATGTCTTATTCTTGTGTGCGTCCTGCTCTCGTTTCATGTTATTTCTTGTCTTATTGTCCTGTCATGTCTTATTTTCTTATCTCATTTTGTCTTTTCTTTATGCGTTTAAAACAAGTCGTGTCAAGTCATTTGATTTGAAAGATATTTATATTTCGTATTTGAGAACAAAAATGAAGATAACGATTGTTTAGACATTATGCGCTGGCCGGCGAAAAACATTATGTGCTGTAGGGGAAGGCGGGGTAAGTTGTGACACTTTTTTGCTTTTTGCATGTTAGAATTGATACAATTAATGATCTTGTAGAAATAAGTACCTTGCCTTAAAATCTAATTCTTCTGAGATATATTTCACCTATATATAACTTTCTACCCCCACACTGAAAGTCACTGTCATCTTTGAAAAAATAGATGTCAAATGGCTCAACTTGCCCCATCTGTGGGGTAAGTTGAGGCTGTTGAGCCACCTTCTGGGGTAAGTTGAGTCACAAAAACTATGTACAAAATGTATGGGGGAAGAACCAGCATGTCAACTTTTTATTTAATGTCTTTTCACTCGCTTATTCTCTAAATACCAACATCCTCTAAAAGGAAAAGAACAGTCGTGTAAATTTGTTCCTTTCTGCATGCATATCGATGGCTTTTCAAGGTTTGTTTGTTTTTTATTATGCATTACCATAAGAATTACCATGGCTCAACTTGCCCCATGTTGGTTTGCTCAACTTACCCCAGTCCTAACTTAATGCGATAATTTCGCATCCACACATTTCTTATTCATCCATCATGTGAAAAACTACGACAACAATGAAGATCCATACCTGGACTAACAATGTTGTTCTTATGTCTTTATTATATTTAAAGGCGTGTGTGTGTAAAAAGCACTAATCTATTTCACACCCTTTTTTACTTTTTTGGCAGAAATTTGTATTTTTCCCTCTAAACAAGTACTTTTTGTTTCAAAGTTAAAAAAATGTGGTGGGGTTAGGGGTTATGCAATGGGTCATCAATACATGGCACCACCACAATGTCCGACTCATTCATTATTGACCTGGGGTGGTGGCTCAACTTGCCCCTATGCTCAACTTACCCCGCCTTCCCCTACTGTGTTTAGAGCTTCATGAAAAAAGGAATTAATGACGTATCTCTTCATGTTGACATTCAACCTTTCATAGGTCGACTTGGCTAGATAAGTTATCTCGCATATATGGCGAGATAACTTAACTCGCATACAACTTTTCATAAGTTGATTTGACTGGATAACTTATCTCGCATACAATTTTTCATAAGTCGAATTGGCGAAATAACTTATCTCGCATACAACTTTTCATAAGTCGACTCGGCGAGATAACTTATCTCGAATACAACTTTTCATAAGTTGATTTGGCGAGATAACTTATCTCGCATACAACTTTTCATAAGTCGACTCGGCGAGATAACTTATCTCGAATACAACTTTTCATAAGTTGATTTGGCGAGATAACTTATCTCCCATACAACCCTTCATAAGTTGATTTGGCGAGATAACTTATCTCCAATACAACTTTTAATAAGTTGAGTTGGCGAGTTTACTTATCTCGAATACAACTTTTCATAAGTCAATTTGGCGAGATAACTTATCTCCCATACATCTTTTCATAAGTCGATTTGGCGACATAACTTATCTCGCATACACCTTTTCATAAGTTGATTTGGCGAGATAACATATCTTGCATAAAACTTTTCATAAGTCGATTTGGCGGGAAAACTTATCTCGCATACAACTTTTCATAAGTTGATTTGGCGAGATAACATATCTTGCATAAAACTTTTCATAAGTCGATTCGGCGGGATAACTTATCTCGCATACAACTTTTCATAAGTTGATTTGGCGAGATAACTTATCTCCAATACAACTTTTAATAAGTTGAGTTGGCGAGATTACTTATCTCGAATACAACTTTTCATAAGTCGATTTGGAGAGACAACTTATCTCGAATACAACTTTTCATTAGTCGATTTGGCGAGATAACTTATCTCGCATACAACTTTTCATAAGTCGATTTGGAGAGACAACTTATCTCGAATACAACTTTTCATTAGTTGATTTGGCGAGATAACTTATCTCGAATAAAACTTTTCATAAGTTGATTTGGCAAGATAACTTATCTCCCATAGATCTTTTCATAAGTCGATTTGGCGAGATAACATATCTTGCATAAAACTTTTCATAAGTCGATTTGGCGAGATAAAATATCTCGCATACATCTTTTCATAAGTCGATTTGGCGGGATAACTTATCTCCCATACATCTTTTCATAAGTCGATTTGGCGGGATAACTTATCTCCCATACATCTTTTCATAAGTCGATTTGGTGAGATAACATATCTCGCATAAAACTTTTCATAAGTCGATTTGGCGAGATAACTTATCTCCCATACATCTTTTCATAAGTCGATTTGGCGAGATAACATATCTTGCATAAAACTTTTCATAAGTCGATTTGGCGAGATAACATATCTCGCATACATCTTTTCATAAGTCGATTTGGCGAGATAACTTATCTCCCATACATCTTTTCATAAGTCGATTTGGCGACATAACATATCTTGCATAAAACTTTTCATAAGTCGATTTGGCGGGATAACTTATCTCGCATACAACTTTTCATAAGTTGATTTGGCGAGATAACATATCTTGCATACAACTTTTCATAAGTCGATTTGGCGGGATAACTTATCTCGCATACAACTTTTCATAAGTCGATATGGCGGGATAACTTATCTCGCATACAACTTTTCATAAGTCGATTTGGAGAGACAACTTATCTTGAATACAACTTTTCATAAGTTGATTTGGCGAGATAACATATCTCGCACACAGCTTTTCATAAGTCGAATTGGCGAAATAACTTATCTCGCATACAACTTTTCATAAGTCGACTCGGCGAGATAACTTATCTCGAATACAACTTTTCATAAGTTGATTTGGCGAGATAACTTATCTCGCATACAACTTTTCATAAGTCGACTCGGCGAGATAACTTATCTCGAATACAACTTTTCATAAGTTGATTTGGCGAGATAACTTATCTCCCATACAACCCTTCATAAGTTGATTTGGCGAGATAACTTATCTCCAATACAACTTTTAATAAGTTGAGTTGGCGAGATTACTTATCTCGAATACAACTTTTCATAAGTCGATTTGGCGAGATAACTTATCTCCCATACATCTTTTCATAAGTCGATTTGGCGACATAACTTATCTCGCATACACCTTTTCATAAGTTGATTTGGCGAGATAACATATCTTGCATAAAACTTTTCATAAGTCGATTTGGCGGGAAAACTTATCTCGCATACAACTTTTCATAAGTTGATTTGGCGAGATAACATATCTTGCATAAAACTTTTCATAAGTCGATTTGGCGGGATAACTTATCTCGCATACAACTTTTAATAAGTTGAGTTGGCGAGACTACTTATCTCGAATACAACTTTTCATAAGTCGATTTGGAGAGACAACTTATCTCGAATACAACTTTTCATTAGTTGATTTGGCGAGATAACTTATCTCGAATAAAACTTTTCATAAGTTGATTTGGCAAGATAACATATCTTGCATGAAACTTTTCATAAGTCGATTTGGCGAGATAAAATATCTCGCATACATCTTTTCATAAGTCGATTTGGCGGGATAACTTATCTCCCATACATCTTTTCATAAGTCGATTTGGTGAGATAACTACGGAAGCTTAGACGTGCCCCCAGAAGACAAGATGAGAAGACGAGAAATAGAGTCAAGATGACAAGAAGACGAGGAAAGAAGACAAGAAGACGAGATCCTCAATCTTGTCATGTCGATTTATTTAGGATGAGAAGGCGAGATGACAAGATCCATTATCTCGACATGTTGACTTATTTTGGATGAGAAGATGAGAAGACAAGATCATCAATCTCGTCAAGTCGACTTATTTAGGATGAGAAGGCGAGATGACAAGATCCATTATCTCGACATGTCGACTTATTTAGGATGAGAAGGCGAGATGACAAGATCCATTATCTCGACATGTCGACTTATTTAGGATGAGAAGGCGAGATGACAAGATTCATTATCTCGACATGTGGACTTATTTAGGATGAGAAGATGAGAAGACAAGATCATCAATCTCGTCAAGTCGACTTCGTCAGGACGAGAAGATAAGAAGACAAGATCCTCAATCTCGTCAAGTCGACTTATTTAGGATGAGAAGACAAGAAGACAAGATCCTCAATCTCGTCAAGTCGACATGTTTAGGACAAGAAGATAAGAAAACAAGATACAGAATCTCATCAAGTCGACTTATTTAGGATGTGAAGATGAGAAGACAAGATCCTCAATCTCGTCAAGTCAACTTATTAAGGATGCGAAGATGAGAAGACAAGATCATCGCGCTGGAGTTATCGACCAATAACGCCCGACCAATAAGGATTTTGAAGATAGCGGACTATAAATCATTATATTTTGCGTACAGTGTCTACAAAAGCACGAACTGAAATTGAAATTATATTAAAAGATATCAATTATCTATTGAAGTTAAAACTAAAAAACTTATAAACATCTATTAACCATTAGTAATAATATAAGAATAATAAAACTCTCAGTGCAGATTGGTGGTTGCGGGAGCGAGCCAGATTAGGGGCGCGCATGGATGACAACGTAACAAAAAAGGTGATTTTCCTTTTTTTAAATCTTTATATGCCCACAATGCAAAAACAAGGATAAAAATCACCTAGAACATGGCCCATCAGTTGGAATAAATAGTGTGTGTGTTTGGATGGGGGATGTGACAGACACAAATTTTGTTCTCTTCAGTGAATGAGGATTTTTTTTTTTGGGGGGGGGCTAGTTGTTGTTTTTTTGCAGGCGTAACCGTTAGTCAAAAATAATTATGGGTCACGGAGGGGGGGTGGCAAATATGGCATAAAAGACAAATTCTATTAATAAAAAATTGAAACTACGGGAACATCAGCCTCATCACCCACTTTAGTTTGTTGCACAAGGGCGTAAATACGGGGGGATTAATGATCCGCCCATGCCGTTCTGTTTGTTTCTGTTTGTTTGGCATATAAATACCCCCCTCACTTTTTAAGACAGGAACGATATTTTTTTATCATAAACTGATTAATATAGGCTACTGCCGTTAATTCGTGGATTCGTATTTTAATGCATTTGGGGTGCTTCGGTCGCTAGGCTCATTCGCTTAATCTATATAATATATTCTTATTGGATTTCGCGATGATGAATCCCAATGTTAAGCTCATGCACTGGCAGATCAAGGGGGGCACATCCCTATAGTTGGAATATTCTTTTAAAAATAGATATTGCCCTTTTCCCTGATAAATTTCACGTGCTGCAACACCGGGTTTAACTCTTATTGTTGCAATTAGAAAACTAAATATAAGACCCCCTTAATGGTGAAAATTAATTAGCGGAAATCTACGGCAAAATTCAATATTTTTCTTCAAAATAAAATATCGAGAGACATACCGCCATTTCGCCCAGTGAAGGTCCCATGCTGGAATCAGAGGTAAAAATGGCAATTAATGGCCATTATTACCTCTGCCATTTTTACCTTTGCCATCTTTACCTTTGCCCGTTTTTACCTCTGCCATTATTAGAAAAAGATTAACATTGTTAACACAAGGCGTAACGATCAATAACATTTTATGAACATTTATATTCTTTATCACCAGTTTTATTATGATCATCGTTTTGGATTATCATGATCATCATATTTATTTTTATTACCAGCAGAAGCTCTTATTAAAAATGACATCCCCTCCCAGTGGCGTACCGTGGGTTACGACATTGGGGGGGGGGCACCAGCAAAATTCTTGAGTCACTTAGTGAGCGCGCGAAGCGCGCTCAGTTGTCAGGTATACTGACCTAATAGAGACATTTTAAGGAAGCAATCGTTGTCATTGTAATCATGAATAATATTCGCATCTCAGCAATCAAATAATGCGAGCGCGAAGCGCGAGCTGAAATTTTTTGATATTCAGACCTAAAAAGGGACTTTATAATCGAATTTTTGTGATCATGATACGTACCTGTTTCGCTAAACAATGCGAGCGCGATGCGCGAGCCGAAAGTTTTTGTATACATTGATCCCAAACAGGGAGATCTTAAGGACTATATTTTAGGAATCTCTTAATAGTATACATATCTCACCAAAGTCATCTAATGCGAGTGCCAAGCGCTTGCTGATTTTGTTAAAATTACATCTGAACACATGAAGCACTTTTTGTAGTCAATGTAATCATGATTATCATACGCATCTCACTAATCAAATATTGCGAGCGCGAAGCGTGAAAATTTAGATAATTCAGACCTGAAGCGGGGCAGTCTAAGGCTTGTTTGTAAGAATTCACTAAGACCATTCGTATTTCACTAACCAAATGATGCGAGCGCGAAGCCCAGCATGGAACCTACGACAGGTGAAAGGGGAAAATCTGGGCTTTCAGAAAACGCCAATCACTATTCCCAATATATGTCATTCGATATGTTTTATTTCGATCAAAGAAAAAGATAAATTTTGGCGGGATTTTGCGATTTTCGCCTATTTCCTGGAATGGGTCGTAGATTCAATCGTAAACAATAAGAGTTAGATTGAGTGTTCCAGCATGGGACCTATATAAAATAGGATTTGTATTGGAGGGGACGGCGTAACTACAGGGGGGCATGGGGGGCACGTGCCCCCCCCCCCCCCCCCCCCCCCATCGGCTGACCCCCCAAAAAACGGGGAAAAGGAGAAAAAGAGGGAGAAAGGAAGAGGAACGTAGTGGGAAAGAAGAAATTATTATTCATTATAATTGTATATTGTATTATGATCATGTTATGTTATTTTACATAGGAAACATTTTTGTCATAACTTTATGAAACATAATTTGCTCAGGGTCCATATCTTCATTGTTCCTGGTGCTCGCATTGTCTGTTTAAAGAGATATATAAACCTGTTGTACGAAAACCTCCTGTTTTCAAGTCAATATACACCAAATATATTATTGTTTTATGTAGTGACATATGGTTCTTTTTCATGACTACTTAAAGTGATTGCCCCATGTTAAGGTCTTAATATAAAACATTTCCTGTCCGTGATTACGTTCGCTTCAGTGGATTGGTGAGATATGTCTGCTCTCCATGAATTCCTAAAATCAGTCCTTGAAATGTCCCTTTTTCTGATCTAAATATCCAAAAAAATTCAGCTAGCGCTTCGCGCTTGCATCATTTGGTTAGTGAAATACGAATGGTCTTAGTGAATTCTTACAAACAAGCCTTAGACTGCCCCGCTTCAGGTCTGAATTATCTAAATTTTCACGCTTCGCGCTCGCAATATTTGATTAGTGAGATGCGTATGATAATCATGATTACATTGACTACAAAAAGTGCTTCATGTGTTCAGATGTAATTTTAACAAAATCAGCAAGCGCTTGGCACTCGCATTAGATGACTTTGGTGAGATATGTATACTATTAAGAGATTCCTAAAATATAGTCCTTAAGATCTCCCTGTTTGGGATCAATGTATACAAAAACTTTCGGCTCGCGCATCGCGCTCGCATTGTTTAGCGAAACAGGTACGTATCATGATCACAAAAATTCGATTATAAAGTCCCTTTTTAGGTCTGAATATCAAAAAATTTCAGCTCGCGCTTCGCGCTCGCATTATTTGATTGCTGAGATGCGAATATTATTCATGATTACAATGACAACGATTGCTTCCTTAAAATGTCTCTATTAGGTCAGTATACCTGACAACTGAGCGCGCTTCGCGCGCTCACTAAGTGACTCAAAAATTTTGCTGGTGCCCCCCCCCCCAATGTCGTGACCCACGGTACGCCACTGGGAGGGGATGTCATTTTTAATAAGAGCTTCTGCTGGTAATAAAAATAAATATGATGATCATGATAATCCAAAACGATGATCATAATAAAACTGGTGATAAAGAATATAAATGTTCATAAAATGTTATTGATCGTTACGCCTTGTGTTAACAATGTTAATCTTTTTCTAATAATGGCAGAGGTAAAAACGGGCAAAGGTAAAGATGGCAAAGGTAAAAATGGCAGAGGTAATAATGGCCATTAATTGCCATTTTTACCTCTGATTCCAGCATGGGACCTTCACTGGGCGAAATGGCGGTATGTCTCTCGATATTTTATTTTGAAGAAAAATATTGAATTTTGCCGTAGATTTCCGCTAATTAATTTTCACCATTAAGGGGGTCTTATATTTAGTTTTCTAATTGCAACAATAAGAGTTAAACCCGGTGTTGCAGCACGTGAAATTTATCAGGGAAAAGGGCAATATCTATTTTTAAAAGAATATTCCAACTATAGGGATGTGCCCCCCTTGATCTGCCAGTGCATGAGCTTAACATTGGGATTCATCATCGCGAAATCCAATAAGAATATATTATATAGATTAAGCGAATGAGCCTAGCGACCGAAGCACCCCAAATGCATTAACATACGAATCCACGATTAACGGCAGTAGCCTATATTAATCAGTTTATGATTAAAAAATATCGTTCCTGTCTTAAAAAGTGAGGGGGGTATTTATATGCCAAACAAACAGAAACAAACAGAACGGCATGGGCGGATCATTAATCCCCCCGTATTTACGCCCTTGTGCAACAAACTAAAGTGGGTGATGAGGCTGATGTTCCCGTAGTTTCAATTTTTTATTAATAGAATTTGTCTTTTATGCCATATTTGCCACCCCCCCCTCCGTGACCCATAATTATTTTTGACTAACGGTTACGCCTGCAAAAAAACAACAACTAGCCCCCCCCCCCCCCCAAAAAAAAATCCTCATTCACTGAAGAGAACAAAATTTGTGTCTGTCACATCCCCCATCCAAACACACACACTATTTATTCCAACTGATGGGCCATGTTCTAGGTGTTTTTTATCCTTGTTTTTGCATTGTGGGCATATAAAGATTAAAAAAAAGGAAAATCACCTTTTTTGTTACGTTGTCATCCATGCGCGCCCCTAATCTGGCTCGCTCCCGCAACCACCAATCTGCACTGAGAGTTTTATTATTCTTATATTATTACTAATGGTTAATAGATGTTTATAAGTTTTTTAGTTTTAACTTCAATAGATAATTGATATCTTTTAATATAATTTCAATTTCAGTTCGTGCTTTTGTAGACACTGTACGCAAAATATAATGATTTATAGTCCGCTATCTTCAAAATCCTTATTGGTCGGGCGTTATTGGTCGATAACTCCAGCGCGATGATCTTGTCTTCTCATCTTCGCATCCTTAATAAGTTGACTTGACGAGATTGAGGATCTTGTCTTCTCATCTTCACATCCTAAATAAGTCGACTTGATGAGATTCTGTATCTTGTTTTCTTATCTTCTTGTCCTAAACATGTCGACTTGACGAGATTGAGGATCTTGTCTTCTTGTCTTCTCATCCTAAATAAGTCGACTTGACGAGATTGAGGATCTTGTCTTCTTATCTTCTCGTCCTGACGAAGTCGACTTGACGAGATTGATGATCTTGTCTTCTCATCTTCTCATCCTATAATAAGTCCACATGTCGAGATAATGAATCTTGTCATCTCGCCTTCTCATCCTAAATAAGTCGACATGTCGAGATAATGGATCTTGTCATCTCGCCTTCTCATCCTAAATAAGTCGACATGTCGAGATAATGGATCTTGTCATCTCGCCTTCTCATCCTAAATAAGTCGACTTGACGAGATTGATGATCTTGTCTTCTCATCTTCTCATCCAAAATAAGTCAACATGTCGAGATAATGGATCTTGTCATCTCGCCTTCTCATCCTAAATAAATCGACATGACAAGATTGAGGATCTCGTCTTCTTGTCTTCTTTCCTCGTCTTCTTGTCATCTTGACTCTATTTCTCGTCTTCTCATCTTGTCTTCTGGGGGCACGTCTAAGCTTCCGTAGATAACATATCTCGCATAAAACTTTTCATAAGTCGATTTGGCGAGATAACTTATCTCCCATACATCTTTTCATAAGTCAATTTGGCGAGATAACATATCTTGCATAAAACTTTTCATAAGTCGATTTGGCGAGATAACATATCTCGCATACATCTTTTCATAAGTCGATTTGGCGAGATAACTTATCTCCCATACATCTTTTCATAAGTCGATTTGGCGGGATAACTTATCTCGCATACAACTTTTCATAAGTTGATTTGGCGAGATAACATATCTTGCATACAACTTTTCATAAGTCGATTTGGCGGGATAACTTATCTCGCATACAACTTTTCATAAGTCGATATGGCGGGATAACTTATCTCGCATACAACTTTTCATAAGTCGATTCGGAGAGACAACTTATCTCGAATACAACTTTTCATAAGTTGATTTGGCGAGATAACATATCTCGCACACAACTTTTCATAAGTTGATTTGGCGAGATAACTTATCGCGAATACAACTTTTCATAAGTTGATTTGGCGAGATAACTTATCTCGAATACAACTTTTCATAAGTCGACTTGGCGAGATTACTTATCTCGAATACAACTTTTCATTAGTCGATTTGGCGAGATAACTTATCTCGCATACAACTTTTCATAAGTTGATTTGGCGAGATAACTTATCTCGAATAAAACTTTTCATAAGTTGATTTGGCGAGATAACTTATCTCGCATACAACTTTTCATAAGTCGATTTGGCGAGATAACTTATCTCGAATACAACTTTTCATAAGTTGATTTGGCGAGATAAAGTATCTCACCATCTCGACAAGTAGATGGCACTTTAAAGCTCTTGTACAAATTTTGCTGTATAATACAGTTACCTAAATTTATTTAATGATTGTGATTTATTTTACTCTTCTAAATGCGGGCATTCAGCTGAGGAATGGCAGTGTACATCCTCAAAATGTTATAGACTGTACAGGGTAAAACAAGTTTGGTCAGATGCTAAGGCTTTCTGTTCTGGATTAGAGGTTAACACATCTACTGGATACAGATCGCCATCTCTACTCTTTCTTAACACTAAAGAAGAGGCTCGTGAAATTATGGGCCTTCAGCTCGGCTTGGCTGCTTGGATCGGGGTGTGGATCAACTGCAACGACCAGTCAACAGAGGGAAAATTCGTCTGTGACGTAGATGGTGAAGGAACTAAACAATCCTCTGATTGTAAGTGCTCCTCCATCTATTCCATGATCAATCTATTTCAGAACATATTGTATGCCTACATGTATGTATCAGGGCGCTGTGGATGATAAAGCGGGATGCTGGTTTTGAAAAAAAAAGATGTAGAAAAATAGTTTTCATAAAAAAAAATGAAAATGATTTTAATCAGAAAAAAAATATCACAAGCCCTCCCCCAAAGAAAGGTTTTCACGCAAAAGAATGAAGGTGAATTTGGTCTTCTTTTTAGTACACCAATCTGATTTCCAAGGTGCTGCATGTTTAACATACGCTTTAGCATCCGGCTTCCCGGCGGGGGGGGGGGGGGCATGATATACATCAAATACAAGACCATGTTCATTTGCCTTTTGCATGACTAAAACTTTAAACACGGCAATTTTATCATGATCATTAACCATATTAAACTTTTTTTTTTACCTTGATTGATGGTTATTACACAATAGTTCAAACAGACGATTGATTGAGATTAATGTATTTATTCACGGAAAACTCACAAGCGTAAGCCCCTTTCACAATTGACGTACAACCATTTGCGACCTTTTGATCGCGCGACAGGCTGCAACAGGCATCAATCGCCATCTCATAAGATCGCACAGAGGCTTTCACAAATGCAACAGCTGTCGTACGACAAAAGCAACCAGTAAACCCCGTGCACGAGTAAGTCGCATATGCTCGTATTTTGCTCGTGCGAGTGGTCGTGCGATCACATGCGAGTGTTGCACGAGGGATTGCGAGTGGTTTCATATCAATCTCAATAGTTGCACGACTGATTGCATAGTCGTGAGAGTCGACGTGAGACAATGCAATTGCTCGTACGTTTGAATGAAACCAGTGCAAGTGTCTACTACTCTGTCAGAGTAGTATGTCCATGGTGTGATTGATGTGAGGTATAGACCAATTCGAACTCAGAGCAATGTAATATAGCAGCCATATTTTTTGGCTTCCATCATGTCCATTGGGCTGTCAGCCAATCTGCAATGAGCTAGGTGCGCGTATGTACATATCCTTTTGTTTGAATGAGCTAATAAATGAAAACTGCACCATTACAGATGTATGTGACAATTAACTATCCATAATTAAACAACAACCTTAGAAGAGTTCGATTTAAGCCCGAATTCAGTATACTGGCCTATTTGGTGAGGGAAGAATGCCCTTTACCCCATTTTCTCTAGCATGTCTAGGTTCTATTTCGGAAAAGTTTGATTTGTGTTTTAAAAGACATAACATATAAACTTATCTTGCCCTTTTAATTTCGTGCAGTTTATATTACAATTTTTTAAAAATATTTTCTGCCCTCTCTTTTGTTTATTCTTAACTCCTATTTTGTAACACCGAGGAACGGTCGCATACATGCGAATGCAACGGTAGTGCAATGTTGAAAGCCGTGTTGCGATCGGTCTTGCAACAGACGTATGGCCTATATATTATCGCACCCAGTCGCAAGACTGGTCTCTATAGGTTGCTAGCACATGTGCAAATGTTGTACAACCTCCAGTTGACTAAATGTGGCTACTTAGTTGTGCCACCTCTCGCATCAAGTCGTACAACGTTGAACAACACTCACACATTGATCGCCCGACCGATGGTACGATCTGATGCGAGTGAATCGATCGTATTTGATCGCGTTTGGATTTTGAACATGTTCAAAGTTCAGATGCGACCAGTCACGACCACCTCGAGTTCGGGCGATCGTCTACAACGACTGCGAGTGGTCGCAGGACAACAAGAGATCGATCGTGCAACAACAAGAAAAAACTGTTGCAGGCGGTCGTAAACTGGTCGTATACTGTCTACGTCAATTGTGAAAGGGGCTTAAAAGAAACGCTTGTAAAAAAAACTCTGGAATTACGGTTGATGTCGAAAAAATGTAGAAAAGATTTCTCGATTTACTAAATGGAATGAGTATTCTTTATCCGAAATTTATCTGAAATGTTTGATTGAAATGATATTCAAATCAATAGATACTTCTTTCACCAGGGTGGAATGACGGACAGCCTGAAAATGAATGGAGAAGACAGGACTGTGTAGTAGTCAAAAGCAAGTGGTCTGAACTTCTCAAATGGCACGACAAAGCATGCTTATCGCTAAGATACACCATTTGTCAGTATATGGTCGGACAGCCAGAACAGTAAGAGCAACTGGGGTCCAGGCAGTAACATACACTCTTAAAGTGTTGGGCAACATACTGTTCACACAGCAAATTGTTAAAAAAAATTATCCATATACATGATCTATGGGTAGTTTTCAACTAGTTTTCACCCAAATTACAAATTATTGGTTAAAAACTACCCAGAATTGGATAAAGTTTTAACCAGTTGTTGTGTAGATAGTATGTTGCCCAACATTTTTAAGAGTGTAACGCTTCGTTGGGCCGATTTCTACGACTGATTGCATTGAATATTGTGTTTGATCAAACGTTAAAAAAAATAAATATATATAAGCATTATGTTATGTTGCCCAGTCCTACAGATTCATTAAAGTACATTGGTTATTATTCCTGTGTGGATGTTCCGTGCTTAACAGCCAATCAAAAGTAAATATTTTATTGGTATTGTAAAAGATGACAACAATAAATCCTGAATTTCAAATGTTCATTCATGTCAATCGTAATTCTCAAACAATTTTGTTTAGGTAAATATTTTATTAGTATGTGCGTTTGTGCGCGCCTGTAAAATGGAGCCCGATCAGAATGCTCGCGTGGCTATCATTAAAAATAATAAGGCGCTCCCTGAAAGTTGGAAATTTATATGTTATACTGTGACTTCTCATAGAGAAAGAAGATTAAAGAGTAAAAATTAATGCTATCGTACATGACAAAACTGCTTCAATTTCTCTAAATCTCATAAATGTTGGCAGACCTTAGGCCTTAGCCTTGAGGACTCCATGATGATATTTTTTATTATTTTGACATATACTTCTTCATCATGGAGCCTTGAACCGCCTTCCATATAAATATGTATAAGAAACACATCAAAACAAAAATGGATTTCCCCAAGAAATCCATCTTTGTAGATAGAAATCATGTAAATGTTTGTGATTTTATTTGTTAAAAAAAAATTGGTTAATAAAAAGGTGAAAACTTAAATGTTTCTTACCAGACCGATCTCGTGTAGATCCGCCGATCCGTTCGTCAACAAAGCAAATATAATAGGCCTGACCCTTGAACCGCTTCGTTCTGACGTACCTTTGATTAGCGATGTTACAAAATGCCGTTTTGAAGAACAATTTATAGATAAAAATTATTATCTAACAAATATTAAAATCAAATACGTGATTATGAATAAGTGCTATAATAATAATACTTATTCATAATCACGTATTAAAAAATGCCGTTTTGAAGAACAATGTATAGATAAAAAATATTATTTAACAAATACTAAAATATAATACGTGATTATGAATAAGAATTCCTCTCTCAAAATAACTGCAAACAGTTCGTTGATGGTGTGCATATTATAGTTCCGCAAAAGTTACTGTTGCATTCCAGGTGGAAATAAACTACTCTCGGCCGTGAAGTCTCGCCTCTGAATTTCTGAGTTCTAATCTGATCTTCTTGAAGAAACTGCCAGCGTATGGAAGCTTCTAGTACTGTCTTTAAAGAGAACATTCTGCCCCTTTCTTAAATAGTCCAATTCTAGGAGACTCTTGAATGACCTCAGTGAAATTAACAATATAAATTACATAGTTAGTCCTATTGTCCCTTTTCACTGCTGGCAGTAACTATTGTCCATTACAAAAAATACCAGACATTACTCTGCCTCATTAATTATGTGTGTACGTAGCAAAGCTTAACTGAGACATTATTGAATATTCTTAGTATGCAATGAAAAAAGAATGACTAAAGGACTGAATATAGCCTACACATAATTTCTCTTACAACTCTTCTTATATATATATATATTAATATTTATATATAACAGTATGTTTGTTGGATAAAATTACACTAGATTTTTTTTTTATTACCAGTGAAACGAACTTTTTGTTACCAGCAGACAAGCATGTTACTTAAATATTGGGTAACTAATACCATGGACCTATTCGTAATAGGTCCATGCTAATACTCATTGTTTAGAAGCTCTGTTACAAGAAAAATATTTGAGGTGCATTCTGCTCACCTAATATGTCCAAATACCCCCCCCCCCCCACCCTTAGCAGTTTTTCACCTTGAATGACCCTTTTTTTTTTAATTAATGTGCGCTTCATGAATAATCTAAATGACTTTTTACACATGGGGAGTTAACCCTTGACCTGAAGTTTATGTGCTGTAAAAAATTGTTAATTTTCGGATTATTTGTGTTGATTAATTAATTTGGATCAAATTCAAGAAATCATAAAATGGCGACTAGATGACGTCATCAAGGCCTGAGGACTTTGAAAAGTTTACTATGGCATCTCTAAGATATACCTTAAAGATAACATTATATTCAGTAAAATTGATATGGCCCATTCGGAGAAAACCTGGCGACAATCAGTGGCCTTAGAAATTATCATTACAAAAAAAAATTCTCACGAAATTAATAAGTGATTTATCATAGACAGACCACCAAATCAAATCTTTTCAAAAAAATACTAAATTGTACCGTAAATGTGCCCATTTTGAATTGTTATGGCGTTTGATTGCAACTCCTTGTGCAAAGTGCTCCAAAGTTCTGTCTTAATATTTTTTTTTCTTTTTTAGTAATTATCGTTGATATATATATTTATATATATTGTCATTGTGTTATAATTTGTATTTTCCCCTTTTATGTTCAATGTTTATATCTGGTATTCAGTATTTATTACATCATGTATTTTACAATATCATATATATATATATTCAGATTCCAGATTTTGTAAAGGTGGCAGCGCTAATAAGGCTTTCCCTTTCTAGTTGCCTCCTCATTCATTTATAAATCATGTACACTCTTTTCTTTTTATTCAACTTTTTCCCAGATTTTATAATTGTAATATTTGCAATTTTCCCATGTAATTTATGTAAACTTTGTATGTGCCTTGTATTTGTTTTTATGATGAATGGAATAAATGCTATCAAATAAAAAAAAAAATCAAATAAAAAAATATCTTATTGACCTTTAATATGTGGATTTCTCACTGTAATGCACACGACCCAGGTGAGGTGAATGGGTACCCAGCAGAATTAATTATTTGAATGCATAGGCGCTGAAAGGCAGCTCGAGATAATACCGGGGTAATAATAATAACAACAACAATGCACCTCGGAATAGATTGTTTCTAGATAGAAGGCGCTATACAAATGCCTATTATTATTATCATTATTATTGTTTTTGTGTGTGTTTTTTAATACGCAGACCTATATAGTACAACTTAAAGAGGAAGTTCGCCTTAACGGTAAAAATAAATGGTAAATAAAAGGTATATATATATATATTCCTTTCAAATGGATCATGGTGAATAAAAATAAATATTGTGTAGAAGGAAATATGAAATGATGTCTCTGGTGATTTATCGTAATAGAGCAGCTGCTCGTCTGTGAAGTCGTTTAATAAAAACTTTAGAATGTCATATCAAAACTTCAATGATATATTTTTCTAATCCTCTGCTTTCATACGACCCAGGTTTTTTATGTCGAACTTCCTCTCAAAAGGTTGTAATTTTCAAAGCCACGACTCTGATGGTGTCGTAATGTATGGCTTCGAGCGCCACCTTGTGTCGCATATTGACTTGCAGAAATTCCATATTATTGTTGCTGCTTTGTACATGCACTGGCATTGGCGGCGGAAGCCAAAAAAAATAGGGGGGTCCACCTGAAATTTTGGGATGGACGCAGGAAACAAAATTGACAAGCCAAGAAAAAAAGGGTTATCAACAAACATTTTAGGGGGGGGTTCGTCCCCCCCCCCACCTCAAATTTAGGGGGGGCAGGACCCCCCCCCCGCTTCCACCGCCTTTGTGCACTGGTAAAATTGTTATCAACCAACATTTTAGGGGGACCACGAAAATTTCATGGGGTCCACCTGAATTTAGGGGGGAGGACGCAGGAAACAAAATTGACAAGCCAAAAAAAAAAGTGTTATCAACAAAAATGTAAAATTTTAGGGGGGGGGGTTCGTCCCCCCACCTTTTATTTGGGAGGGGCAGGACACCCCTCCCCCCGCTTCCGCCGCCTATGTGCACTGTTATTTTTCTAACATCTTTGATTGAATGTATTCAATAAATATCTAAAAAGTATTCTATGACTGACGTCTTATCATTTCTTGGTAGCACTGTGATAGATAAGATGTGATTTTACCATGGACCTACCATAGGTCCATACTTAGGCCTACACCTTATACCTAGTTCCCACCGTCGCGCGATCATTTACGAAAGCAACGATTGGACTTTCGTTACTGATCGCGAAAATTTTTGAACCATTCAAAATTTTCCTACGATCAATTCGACTGCCACGACTGCTCTGATATGATCTGATACGATCTGACAAGATCACTACGATAACCCTACGTTTAAATTCACCTTTTAAATCGTGGCGCAAATCGTGACAGTGGGGACTAGGTATAAGAGGCATTGATTTACCACCCCCCTCTGACGTACCATGACAGTATTGGTATGTGTATCCCTTTTAGTAAGACCCCTTTTCACCCTTCATTGACCAACCCGTTCTTCCCGGCCCCTCATTTCGAGCATCAGTTCTTGAAGACCCCCATTCCAGTTCGCAAGCACCCCCATTTCGTTCTTGAGCTTCTCAATTCAAAGATTCTTCGGTTCTTAAGGGTGTGGTTTCAGATTTTTGGGCCCACACCGCGCACTACCTTTTCAAAAACCGAATGCCCTCCACGCTTCTACACATACCGAGGCAGGGTCGCAAGAATAATCCATTGAACAATACAGGCCCTATGGCGAGAATCTATTCGGAATTACTCCTCATTCAGATACCCAGAGTTGTGATGAATTTCAGGAGGTAAAATAACAAATTACTTTAAATCTTGGGTATTAATGCTTAAGTAAACTTAGAGAAGTGTCCCGTATTCGTTTCCAAAACGCAGCCTCTCGATCCCTCTCTTCTACTTCGTCTTCTTTTTCTTCTTCTTCTTCTTCTCCTATATGTTCCTATATTCTTCTTCTTATCATTTTGCAGTGTGATAGGTCATCTATTTCAAGTTTCAGTTTACACATGAACGGAAAATACTTCGGAATCGCGGGTTTCCTGTTAATATACTTTCATATCTTATATTAAGTTGTCTCTTCTCCTCATTTGCAAACAGAATTAATCAATGAAAGCGATAATGTAGCGCTATAAACGATCGATTTTATTTTTTGTTTTTTCTAGTTCATTAGATACAGCGCTTACTATTTACGAGCAAAAAGCGCTATATTTAAATTTATTATTATCATTATTGTTATTAATACTAAATAGGTTCATTATTGCGGATTGAATTTCCTTGTTGACCATAGTAGATTGCGAGACAAATGAATACCCTCTAGCGATTATTATTGTTATTATTACTATTTTTATTATCATGATCATCATTATTCTATTATAGTTGTTATTATAATTATTATTATTATCACTATTATCATTATTATTATTATTATTACTACTACTATTATTATTATCATTATCATGGAATTGATGGATAGAAAATATGTATCAATGCTGGAGAACAAAATTAGTGAACCATATTAAAGGATAACCTATAGTTTTGACGTTTTTATATATATTTTGTATTTCATAAAAGCAATACAGCATGTACATAGTCTATATCAATATTGACCCGGTCATGACTGTGATAGACTCCCTTGATTTGTTATGGGTTTCAATGCGTTTACAAGGCAATGACATGCAAAGTACGAAAGTAGATGATTGTTGTTTAGTTACTTAATCGATAATGTGAATCATGGATCATGGTTATTAACCGTGAATCAGATAAAATAACTTCATATTGACAATATTAGAAATCATCGTAATAAACAAAATAAAAACGAAAACATTTTAAAATAATCTAGCAAACGAAGTCTCGACATAATTATGATTGATGAAGAAAGATGAAAGTGGTGCGGTCTCCACTTCCGAAGATTAAGACTGGGAGAGAGGATAATCTTAAAGGAGAATGAAACTCTTGGAGCAAATAAGCTTTTGTGAAAGCAGAAAAATCAAAGAATAAGATCAACAAAACTTTGAGAAAAATAGGACTAGCAATAAAAGAGTTATGAGCATTTGAATGTCGAGATCACTAATGCTATGAAGATCCTCCTATTGGCAATGCGACCAAGATCTATGATGTCACAGATGAACAACTCTCCCCTTTTGGACACTGAAAATATACCCCAAAACATCTCTTTTTGCTCATTCTAATGATATGACAAACGATTCATCAATGACATAATGTTGTGAAACCTCTGTACTTGTCCTCTCATAAAGAGAACACCTCACCTTGTGATAGACTCTATAAAAGTGAAAATATAAGTGAAATAAGTACTAAAGTAATGAGGGAGTTGTACGTGTGTGACATCACATATCTTGGTCGCATTGCCAATGGGAGGAACTACATGGCATTAGTGATCTCAATATTCAAATGCTCATAACTTTCTTATTATTCATTCAATCTTCCTCAAACTTTCAACAATATGTTTCTTTGATTTTTCTCTTTGATATGGATTCATTCTCCTTTAAAGAACGAAGGCCCACAGAAAGCAACGAAGATTAATTCATCCCCCATCCCTTCCAAATCCAAACCTACCTGACTATCTCTGCTCTGCACTCTTAAAATAGTTGGGCAAAAAATCCCAACTTCCCAACAAACCCTGGGCAACATACTGTCCACACAACTATTGGTTAAAATCTGCCCAAATTGGGTGATAAAAACTAATAATTGGGTAATAAATTTGCTCGATTGGATAATAATTGCCCAGTTATATATATGTTTTTTACCAACATGCATTACCCAACACAGTGGACAGTATGTTGCCCAACATTTCAAGTGAGTGTACTTTTGAAAACGATAAAACAAAGTAATGTTGGTGAACTATTCGTAGTCTGACCAGAAAAAATGATAATCAACCATGCAGAATTTCGGCGGAATTTCGACTAATGATTTAATTGGTTTTACTATTTTTCTTGGTCTGACACCTAATTATCAAATTTGGTCATTGACATGATATATGAATTGTGATTCACCTATTATGCCGTGTTAAAGGGGAATCCAACCCAAATAAAAACTAGCTTTTAAAGGAAAATGAAAATCAGACAAGTTGATAGGTGAAAGTTTGAACAATATCGGGCAAACAATAAGAAAGTTATGAATTTTTAAAAGCTGTGAACATTGGAAATCACTATACATGCTATACCTATGGAGATTTCAAAGTGGCAACAAATGTGATGTCAAAGTGATGTAAGACAAGGACTTGTCCATTAACCCAGAATTCTGTGTCACAATAGACCTTCATCCATATAATCGAGGTAAGTGCATGATTTATTTTTCCCCTTTTATTTGAGGTGCTATTGCGACCCCATTCTTCCCCATTTTGGAGAGTACCCGCTGCCTAATATTACACGGATGAGTCATGGGCTCCCTTGGTTACCCTTCCATGTACTCCAATAATAAAATGACTAAAAGTACATTTTTTAAAATGCTTTACTTCAATTTACATTTTTTTTTCATGAGGACATAAAACAATATACTACCTAGGCTGTACAGCCCCAGGGAAATGGGTACTTGGGAGAAAACCACAAATCACTGATAATAAAGTACATTGCCTATGGGAAAGTTTCCCTTACCTCTTGTCATAATTTACCTACCCTACTGCCAATTTCAATTTTAAAACAGCCATAACTTTCTCAGTGCTTGTCCGATTTCTTTCAAACTTTCACCATTCTGTTGTATTGATTTTCCTCCTTTCAAACATAACAAATCATGACCAAGGCTGGATTCCCCTTTAAATTAAATATAGTTGAGTGTACTGAGTTCTTGACAACATATAATTATAATTAATGGTGCTTATACAGTGCGTATAAAAAAACGGGACATTTTTGAAAAGTTTGTTTCAAATCATTATATCAATATTTTTATGTTAATAGATGCTCTGAGGTCTTATATTTGAAATGCCATTTAAAAAAAAAAAGTTTTGTCCATGCTTGAGCGAACAACGGACGTTTTTGTCGGGGGTTCAAAAAGAGGCTTGCGCCAAAATGGCACAAATGAGAAATTTTATGATTAGACTTTTGGCTAATCAGCAGACTTCCTCTTAATCTTTCCATTATCTTTGCCATAATTTTCGAATTATGTTGTCAAATTTCATTTACAAATTTATTTATTTACCTGAATTATTTTGTTTTTCATTTAAACTTCTTTTTCCTTTGATTTTTTTTTTCATAAGTAAGAAAAGAAGACTTTTTGTCAACCCAAGTAAGAAGATTTGCATTATTAATTGGGATAATTTGTAATTATTCAATCCTTTTATCATGTGAAACAAATTATGTTATGGTACCTATAAAAAACATGAATCCTATTTTCAAGGGATTATTAAATCCTTCACCAATCTTTCACCAAGTTTAATTATGTGCTTGACAGGACAAACAGGACAGGATTCATGTCTTTCAATGGCAATAGTGTATTGAGTCAATTTTGAAGGAGCAAGATTTGGCAGATCGGGTAAAATGGATAAAAAAGTTGTGAAGCGAGCAAGCAAACGTTTCCACTTTTTAATTAAAATATCAAATTTTGTGATTTTGACATATTATTTAGAAAATGATATCATATTTCATTTTCTATGTTTTCTTTTATATTCCTTTCCACTTTTTTTTCTTAGTTATGATTTTATTTATTTTTTTGTTGGTGGGAGCACCCCGAGCCCCCACCCATCAGTATGCCACTGTTCAAAGGCACCATAACCTTTGTAGCACGCAATGAAAGGATTTGAAAAAAACACGCTCTCACATACTTCAGTTTAAAAAAAATTTCTTGCCTAAAGAATGAATGTTCAAAGCTAAAAGAGAACATATTAAAAAGGAACAACAGCAGAAATATTCAAGCAAATAAGTATATTTGGAAATAAATTTTGACCGAAATTCGAAAATTATGGCAAAGATAATGAAAAGGTTAAGAGGAAGTCTGCTGATTAGCAATAAATCCGATCATCATATTCATCATTTTATGCCATTCTGGCGCAAGCCTCCTTTTAACCCCAGACAGAAACATTCTGTGTTCGCTCAAACATAAACAAACTAAATTATTTTAATGGCATTTGAAGGACAAGACCTCAGAGCACCTATTGACACCAAAATATAGAGATCATAATTTGAAACAAACATTTTATAGACTTCAAATCTGTCCCGTTTTTTTTATACGCACTGTATAGCGCATAATCGATCAAATTTGCTCTTTGCGCTTTACATACAGCTCTCAAATATTACAATATTACACTACGACACATATGGCAATGTTTTAGATGTCTTTTAAATGATTCTACAGATATACAAGACCGGAGATGGATTGGTAAACTATCCACAAATTGAGACCGCAATCAAAGCATTCCCCCCCCTTTTTTTTTCGTTTTTTTAAATTTGCGAGTTTGTTCATTAAAAAAAAAAAATGTTCTTTTATCATTGTAACTCGTTGTGTGATGTTTTGTATATATGCATTATATATATACATATATGTATATACATATATGTATATATATATATATTTTAATGAGGCAAAGTGGTAATGCATTGTACTTAGTTCCAACTGAGTTTATTTTGAAGTCCAAATTTTCGACGTTAAACACACGTCTTCTTCAGGGATACAATAAAGGTCATATATATATATACAATGTCTGTGCTATCTGTCACATGGCTTGCCAAAAAAATTGCTTCCTTTACTATTCTGTATCTAAGTGCATGTAGCAAGCGCAGCAAGAGAGGGAAAATAACCACCCTTGTTTCTACCAACTAAATTAAACGAGCGACCGCTACTGTCTAATATCTACATTCTGTAGACTTACATGAGTTTGCTTGCTAATTTGCTAAGGGGGAGGTACACTTCATCTAGTGACGCTGAGATATGGACTGTCTGAATACCAAATCAGGAGTCACACGTTTCAAGATTATTTTATTTATTCCATACCCACACAAAAAGGATTACATCAAAGAATATATATATATATATATATATATATATATATATATATATATATATATATACAGTGCGTATCAAAAAAAGTTTACACTTTGAAAAAGCCCTGGGATTTAAAAAATATACAACATGTGGGTATTTTTTTCACATATAATCTTGGGTTTGGGTCTCATCTATCCAATGAAAGTAAAGGTTTTGACAGAATGTTACACTTGAGTGAGCACTGTCCATTTTTGTAAAGCTCGCAGAAATCTGTTTGCGCAGAAATGCTCGTTTTCACGTTGTGTCAAGGGGAAAGGGCGAAATCAACTTTACCCTGTGAAACATTTCTCATACATTTCCCTTGCACATTCAGTCAATTGAAATAAAACGGATACATTTAAGCATTTTGTAACAATTTTGCCATCCAAATTGAAATTTCAACAATTAGTAAACAAAACTTTTACCCTTTTTGTGCCAGCTGGATCTGAGGACATAACTGAATCTGAACGAAAGTTTTTATCAGACATCTCCAGCATTTTTTCACTAAGTTTATATCATTTAAAGTGGGTTTACATTTCATTTTTCATTTAATACTTGTTTCTCCACACTTTTCCCAAGCTTGACAATGATTAGCAAAATTAAAATCAAGCCTAAGCCATTTAATGTAAATCACAGCTCAGTGTAAAGCAAATATCGTCACGATAGCCTCCGTGTGTTGGGGAGTGGGGTGGGGCGCAATGCACTCTTCAAATTGTTTTGGGCAAGGAAACAACTTAAAAAGGGTAAAAGATATCTTCAAATCAATTCTAGCTAAATTCCACGTGTTCTTCATGATTAAGGTCAACTTTTATTCGCATAACTATTTCAAAGTTCTGCGCAAATCATTTTTCACTAACTTTTCAAAAGTAAGTGGTGCTCACTCAAGCGGAAATATTTTTCGACAGTTATATCGCCATTTGCTTAAATTGATCTGTACCAATGTTAAAATGTGGAAAAATCTTCAGGATATTACAAATGTATAATTTTACAGGATTTTTTCAAAGTGTAAACTTTTTTTGATACGCACTCTATATATATATATATATACAGTATATATATATATACACACACACATATATATATATATATATATATATATATATATATATATATATATATATATATATAGTATTTGGAAAAAGTCGGATATTTCCTTTAAGATTTACTTACAAGAGTTGGACGAAGAGGGTGTAAAGTGTTTGTCTTATCACAACATTGAAATGTACATCTCATAACAAATAGTTCCATTTTGGTATAGTTATAATATTGAATATGGACTGTTATTAGAAATGAAAATTATATATAAATATGTAAATTGCTTGGGATAAAGTATACTTCCTTTTTTATGAAATTATATTACGGAATGGTGTTATAACTTAGTAAAGAGGAAGGATCTTGTGAAAGTGATTATGTTACGCGGGAAGAAAACCCGCTTGGTCAGTAGAGATCGATTGTTTTGAGGTCATTGGTCAAGCTACTCAGTGAGGAGAGCGATCAGTCAGAGAGTCCTGTAGGATCCAGATAATTTAGATCTCAATCCTGTCGAGGTATGTTGATTGATATGTGCTATTTTATAAGAGAAGAATATCTATGTTTTGGAATATATCATCTCTAAATCATGAACTAGAATTAGAGCATTGAATCGTAAGTTTTCTGTTAGGTCAAGGATACCTACTACGTGGCATGTTACGTAACAATGAATGTGTGTATATATGTATCGGGTACCTATCGATTCAAGATGGTAGCACTCTTTCCTTTTACTGATAGAATTGCCAAATTGGAGGAATATATTTATGTAAATGTATTTCTTTAACGCTCGATAAATTATTTACCTGGTGTATTTAAATAGACGATGAGTAGAATTTATCAATGTGAATAATTCGTAAACCGGGAGATTTGGTAAATGGTAGCCTCAAGGTCAGGCAAGGTCAAATCATTTCGTACTGATGGTTTCGATTAATTATCGATTTAACTTTAATCGATTAATACTTTTGCCAGTTCGGTTATATATTTTAGATTTTAAAATGATACGTGATCAATTGATATTATACAATCATATATATTAAGGATTGGTGTATCGTTTATTTATTTAGGAGTTCGAATGTTCATTTGTTGATGGAACTAGCTGGATTGTGATGATTTCTGGGTTTTCTACGAAGGTACGAAAAGTTATGAATTTTCCTTGTAATTTAATGACTGTGTTGTTCAAAGTGATATCTTATAATATTAGGATAAGAATGATTGGTGAATTTGATTTTTTTCCTTCGAGCATTGAAGGCTTAATTGATAACTTTTTCATTAGATCACGGTGTTTGAATTAATAATTCTAATTTTTTGTCAATGTGATGTTAAGACATTTACAGTTAATCGATTGTAATTTCCCTGTAAGATGTATAGAAACCTAAAAGGTATTATGATATAGTTGAGTAGTTACTCATGCAAATGTATGTTATTATTTATTTTAGATTGCAGTGTTGGGTACCGGAATCTGACCCTAGAAAGTGATTGTTTTGGTCCTTGGTATGGTTTTTAACCTGTATCTGCCCTAGTCGGGTGAGTCAAGATGGCCGTACTTAAAATATTGATATGTGAAGTATTTTTACAAAAATTAACGTTGTTTTGTGATCGATTACAAAAGTTTGAATTTGTTGACATATATAAAAGATTGATATAATTGGAAGAATGTTTCCAATGGTTGCTATATAAATTGTGAATTCATTTATTTTACATTGGAAGAAAATGATTGCAAAAGAGATCAATTTAAGTTTTAGAAACATGTAATAATCTATGATACTTGTGACTATTTAATTGTCGATAACTGAGTTAATAACTTGTTATAAACATTGTTACTTTTCGCTTATTATCGAGCGCAAACTTTTACAATCTAAATGATTGCAAATCAGTATAAAAATACACATGTAGCAGTGACCTGCTCAGTGATCGACAGGTGTACTCGTAATATTAAGAGTTTATATTCTGTCTTGACATGTAAATGCCTTATTCATGCTGTAATGATATTTTGAACATTATACTCATGTTCTTTATTGTTTCTCTCTTTTCTGCTTGCAGAGGTTTTTTTTTCCAATTTGTTATATACTGAACAACTGTTGTGCTCAAGTGGGAAATTAAATTCCGCTCACAACCTACAACTCTCGTCGTATCGTGTCTTGTGTTCTGGAGTGTCCTGACAACTTCCCCCAAAAAATCCAGAATACTACAAGTGGTGTCAGAAGTGGGATAGAACTTGAGCATCGATAGACGGCAACTAAGAAGCAAGAAAAGAAGAACATCATTAGACGGAAACCAAGAAGCAAGAAAGAAAACCTCCGACTTTGGTTGTATGGTAAACGTAGTGTAATTTTACTGTGGAAGAAAATACTACTTTTGAAACAAATGCCATAGTTTTTTTTCCTAATTGTAGACAGCAGGTTCCAATTGTTTGAATCATACTTACTGAGTGAGGATGCCAAGGAACACTAACTCAGAGGATGATGCTCCAAGGGGAGCTACGGCCCAGCCCTTAGCTCCAGGTCTAGCTGAAATGATGGCAGCATTGACGGGGGCTTTCCAAAGTCTGCAATCACCGAGGGGTTTACCAGCGGTAAAGCTGAGTAAGTTTGGTGGGTTCCCCCGGAAACATGGAGACCCGACAATCAATGAATGGCTCCAAGAATTTGATGAATATTGTAGCTATTATCAACTGAAGAGGAAAGAAGAGGCTCAGGTACTATTGACTCATCTGACAGATTCGGCCAAAGACGAAGCGAGGCTGTATGACTCTACGGTCAGGGAGGACAGTACGGCATTGAAGCAGGCTTTGAAGTCTCGTTATGGCCTAAAGGAGACTGTACAACCATTGACCACGGAATTACATGCCAGAGTACAAAGGCCAGGTGAAACGTTGGCAGATTTCAGTAGTGCACTTATTCGCTTGCACGATCGAATGGAAGCTGCAGCGACAGGTGATGAGCGATCAGCATTGATCATGCTGAGGAACAATACATTGAAAGAACGGTTTGTAACTGGTGTGAGAGACAAACAGATTCAGAGGGAGATTCGACGTATCATGTTTAGCACTGAGGATAAATCCTTTATTGATATGCGAAGAGAAGTTCTGCGAATGTTCCAGGATGAGGACACAGTTTCTCCTAAAGCTAGTATTAGGGAATGTGAAGTAGAGGCGGCGAGAGCATCGGTAAATACTGAGGATCAGACAATTCAAAACATGAAAAGTGAGATCACCGAGTTAAAGGAGACTTTGAAAGAGGTTGTTCAAGTGATGAAAGGCATGAAAAGCAATCCTAAACAAAATTCGCCACCTTTTTGCTACAACTGTAATAAGAAAGGACACTTGAAAAGAGAATGTCGCTCACCTCCTCTATGCTATGGATGTAAGCAAGTAGGTCACATGAGAAAGGACTGCCCCAATGGGTCAGGTACACGACAAAATCAAAGAAGTCCTCAAGGATCAGACATGATGCCTCAAGAAGAACAAGTTCAAGGAAATGTCAGAAGCTTGTCAGCTGGTGGGAATGAGAAAACACTCAGCTTGGTATCATCGTGTCCAAAGTCAGTAGTTGGAATAGCAGGGATACCCACAGGCTGTATTCTAGACACAGGAGCAGAAGCTAGTCTTATTCCGGTATCCTACTATGAAGGGAAACTGAGGGAAGTTATTGGTCCTCTTGATGGTAGTGGCGATGGTATTAGAGTTGTTGGGATCCATGATAGCGTAGTACCGGTGGTAGGATACATCCATACCACCATGACCCTGAATGGCGAATCCTTTGAAGTAGGCTTTCTGGTCGTCAATGACGAGTTGCAAACCAAGAAGAAGACAGACTATCCTGTTCTCCTCGGCTGCAATGCACTTTGGCCAGTAGTCAAGAAGAAAGTCTACAAAGATGATGATGAGAACTGGAAACTTGTTGAGGTGGCTCTCAAGTTGTCACGTGAGAACCGAGAGGTTGCTACCCCAAACACACTCTTGACCTCCAAAGAAAGGAGAATCCTCCCGCCGTTGACAGTTCATCGAGTAGAATGCCTGATGAATGATGCACCTTCCTTTGAGTATACTGAGAAGAGTATTCTGATAGGCACAGACTGTCAGGTCAACAATATCAATCCTCTAGTAGGGAAAGGACTGGATGTCTATGACACTTGTTTGGAAGCTGACGGACAAGACCTTCAAGTAACTGTTGCAAATAGGTCCACTCAACAATTAGAGATCACTCAGGGCATGGTTCTTGCATCGGCTACTCAAGTGAAGGAGCGTGATGAAATAATTATGCAGGAGAAAAACGGACTTATCGAAGTTGACATCATGAAGGTGATGGTTGAGTCAGGAGCCAATGTAGCTGTGATTGAGAGAGAAACTCAAATCCAATCTCATCAGGAAGGTGTTGATCACCTTTGCATGGATGGGAAGAGTGTGAAATTACCAGTTGGAGTGAAGATTGAACATCTCTCAGGTGAAGAAGCTGATACTATTGCTAACCTCCTGTCGAATCATAAGTCAACTTTTGCCGAGAGTGATATGGATCTGGGAAACTGTACCGCAATACCACATCAGATCCGGACATCAGAAGGACCACCATTCCGACTGCCCTATCGTCGAATCCCCCCAAACCATATCCCAGAGTTAAAGGCACTCCTTCAAGAAATGTTGGATAAAGGAATTATCCAACAATCGACCAGCCCTTATGCGAGCCCGGTGGTGCCAGTCCGCAAGAAAGATGGGACGATGAGAGTTTGCATTGACTATCGTCAGCTGAACGCCAGGACGGTTCGGGACTCATTCCCCTTGCCAAGAATAGATGAAACACTGGAAGCCCTCGGAGGAGCTAAGTTCTTTAGCTCTCTTGACCTTGCTAACGGCTATTTTCAGATAGCAATGGATGAACGTTCGATCGAGAAGACAGCTTTTAGAGTCCCCTGGGGCTTGTTCGAATTTCTACGTATGCCCCAAGGCTTGGTGAATAGCCCAAGTACGTTCCAGAGAGTCATGGAGCTGGTGTTAGGCGATCTAAATTTAGCACAGTTAGTGATTTACCTTGATGACATACTTGTTTTCTCAAGTACCCTGGAGGAACATTTAACCAGATTGGAAGCAGTCTTCAGACGTCTAACAGAGTATGGCCTGAAATTAAAGGGAAAGAAATGTCAGTTCCTTCAACGAAAGGTCCACCATCTTGGACATGTTGTCACTGCTTCAGGAATATCAGTTGACCCAAAGAAGATTGACACAATCAAAACCTGGCCTGTACCGAAGACTGCCACTGAGTTGAGGTCCTTCCTTGGACTGGCCTCATATTATCGCCGGTTTGTTCAGGGATTCGCAAGCATTGCTGCTCCCTTGCATGCTTTGCTTGGTAATTGTCTTCCACCTTCTAAGAAATCAAAGAAGAGACATGGCAACATGGCTGGTAGACTGAAAGAATTCGTCTGGTCAGAGAAGGCAGACGAGGCATTCCGTAAGCTTAAAGACGCCTTGACGTCTACACCTGTTCTTGGATATCCACAGTTTGGGAAGAAATTTGTAGTTGAGATTGATGCCTCGCTAAAAGGACTGGGTGCTTGTCTTTCTCAACATGGAGATGATGGAAAACTTCACCCTGTGATGTACGCAAGTCGGGGACTACGCAATGCCGAAAGAAGTTATCCCGATTACTCTAGCTTCAAGTTAGAGCTCCTGGGCTTGAAGTGGGCGATTGCTGACAAATTCCGGGAATACCTCATAGGAAGCCAAGTTGAAGTTCTCACAGATCACAACCCACTGGCTCATCTGGAAACAGCAAAACTAGGGGCAACCGAACAGAGATGGGTCGCTCAACTCGCCCCGTTCGATCTTCAGATTAAGTATAGACCAGGAAAAACCAATAAGTGTGCGGACGCTCTCAGTCGTCTACCTATGGTTTGTGATGTCATGGACACCTTACAGCCCGTTGTTGAACAAGTACTTCAGTGTTCAGTAATGCCAATAGAAGTAGAGCAAGAAATAAACGTCAATCGATTGGACATGGATGTAATGGCACCTGGTGTGTTCCCTTCCTACGATCTTAAACAGTTATCAGATCTGCAACAGAATGACAAAGGGTTGAGTGTCATCTTCAAGATGCGGAAAGCTGGATGGAAACCAGGAGAACCAACACCAGATGACAGTCCTGAAGTAAAGAGTTGGCTTCGAGAGTGGAAACAACTCGTAGAGAAGGATCAAGTGCTATTTCGCCGAATCGAGGTGCAGGGGGATGTTGTTGACCAACTTCTCATTCCAGCTAGCATCAGGCATACTATCCTACAGGCTACACATGAAGGATGGGGCCATCAAGGTGTGACTCGGACACTCGGATTGTTACGCACAAGATGCTTTTGGCCTGGTCTTCAAGAGGACGTTCGACGACATATAAAGAAATGCTTCAACTGCACAGTGGTAAAGGCGCCTACTCCTACAGTGAAGACGCCGATGAGACACCTTCTTGCCTTCAGACCTTTAGAAGTCCTTGCAATTGATTTCCTTAAGATGGATCGTGGAAAAGGAGGCTACGAGGACATACTCGTCATGTCAGATGTGTACACCAAGTATGCTCAAGCGATCCCATGCAAAGACCAAACTGCCCAGACGGTAGCAAGAGCCCTCAGAGACAACTGGTTTGTCCACCATGGAATACCCCACAGACTCCATTCGGACCAAGGAAGAGATTTCGAAGGAAACCTTGTCCAAGAACTATGTCGGTTGTATGGTGTCAAGAAGTCAAGGACCACCCCATACCACCCAGAGGGGAATGGACAGGTTGAACGTTTTAATAGAACGTTGTGTAGCATGATTCGATCGATGGATCCCTCAGAGAGAAGAAAATGACCAGAGACAATATCCCATCTAGTGTTCATTTATAACACTACTCCCCATCGATCGACTGGATTCTCACCATACAGGTTGATGTATGGAAGAGAACCATCTCTACCCCTCGATCAGCTGTTGTCTCGTACCCGACGGTCATGGGATGAGGATTTCGTAGAGACGCAAGCTGCTGCTCTAAGCAAGATGAACGATCTCGTTGAGAAGAATCTCAAGGCCCAAGCAGAGGAGAATAAAGCCAAGCATGATAGACGGGTACAGTCCTCTCCCCTTGTAATTGGGCAGAGCGTATTGTTGAAGAGGATGGCATTCTCAACAAGACATAAGTTGAAAGACAAATACTTTAGGGAACCTTATGTCGTTGTTGACATCAACAAGGAAGGCGACGTCTACAGTATCCGTCCACTCCATGGAGGAACACTCAAGACTGTTAACCGAAAACTACTGATAGCTGATCCACGGACCCAGGAGCTCTGTGACTTGGCAGATAGCCATCCTCATCACATTCGTCAGTCAAGTGATGAAACTGGAAGTCTTTCCTCGGAGAGTGAAACTGGTGAATTCAATAGTGATGATGACGGGGACGATTGGTTCCAATACCATCCTCCATCTTTCAATACTGAAGAGAATGCACGACCAGAAAATTATCAGAATCTACGTCGGTCAAGTAGAGTTACTAAGGGCGTACATAGAAATCCTTATCACCTACCGAGATCAACACTCTCGAATTGAAGAAAAAAAAAAGATATAAATACACATGCATATATCAGATGAATCGTTGTCATTTTTCTTTTTCTTCCTTGTATATGAAGCCTTCTCAGCATTTTGCTATTCGCCTCCTAATTGACATTTTATTCAAACTTAGTGGAAGCTATTGAATATTTATAACTTATGTGTCAAAGTATCATAATTCAATTGCTGATATCATTGAGGACAATATGGTTTTGTCAGGATGGATTATAGTATTTGGAAAAAGTCGGATATTTCCTTTAAGATTTACTTACAAGAGTTGGACGAAGAGGGTGTAAAGTGTTTGTCTTATCACAACATTGAAATGTACATCTCATAACAAATAGTTCCATTTTGGTATAGTTATAATATTGAATATGGACTGTTATTAGAAATGAAAATTATATATAAATATGTAAATTGCTTGGGATAAAGTATACTTCCTTTTTTATGAAATTATATTACGGAATGGTGTTATAACTTAGTAAAGAGGAAGGATCTTGTGAAAGTGATTATGTTACGCGGGAAGAAAACCCGCTTGGTCAGTAGAGATCGATTGTTTTGAGGTCATTGGTCAAGCTACTCAGTGAGGAGAGCGATCAGTCAGAGAGTCCTGTAGGATCCAGATAATTTAGATCTCAATCCTGTCGAGGTATGTTGATTGATATGTGCTATTTTATAAGAGAAGAATATCTATGTTTTGGAATATATCATCTCTAAATCATGAACTAGAATTAGAGCATTGAATCGTAAGTTTTCTGTTAGGTCAAGGATACCTACTACGTGGCATGTTACGTAACAATGAATGTGTGTATATATGTATCGGGTACCTATCGATTCAAGATGGTAGCACTCTTTCCTTTTACTGATAGAATTGCCAAATTGGAGGAATATATTTATGTAAATGTATTTCTTTAACGCTCGATAAATTATTTACCTGGTGTATTTAAATAGACGATGAGTAGAATTTATCAATGTGAATAATTCGTAAACCGGGAGATTTGGTAAATGGTAGCCTCAAGGTCAGGCAAGGTCAAATCATTTCGTACTGATGGTTTCGATTAATTATCGATTTAACTTTAATCGATTAATACTTTTGCCAGTTCGGTTATATATTTTAGATTTTAAAATGATACGTGATCAATTGATATTATACAATCATATATATTAAGGATTGGTGTATCGTTTATTTATTTAGGAGTTCGAATGTTCATTTGTTGATGGAACTAGCTGGATTGTGATGATTTCTGGGTTTTCTACGAAGGTACGAAAAGTTATGAATTTTCCTTGTAATTTAATGACTGTGTTGTTCAAAGTGATATCTTATAATATTAGGATAAGAATGATTGGTGAATTTGATTTTTTTCCTTCGAGCATTGAAGGCTTAATTGATAACTTTTTCATTAGATCACGGTGTTTGAATTAATAATTCTAATTTTTTGTCAATGTGATGTTAAGACATTTACAGTTAATCGATTGTAATTTCCCTGTAAGATGTATAGAAACCTAAAAGGTATTATGATATAGTTGAGTAGTTACTCATGCAAATGTATGTTATTATTTATTTTAGATTGCAGTGTTGGGTACCGGAATCTGACCCTAGAAAGTGATTGTTTTGGTCCTTGGTATGGTTTTTAACCTGTATCTGCCCTAGTCGGGTGAGTCAAGATGGCCGTACTTAAAATATTGATATGTGAAGTATTTTTACAAAAATTAACGTTGTTTTGTGATCGATTACAAAAGTTTGAATTTGTTGACATATATAAAAGATTGATATAATTGGAAGAATGTTTCCAATGGTTGCTATATAAATTGTGAATTCATTTATTTTACATTGGAAGAAAATGATTGCAAAAGAGATCAATTTAAGTTTTAGAAACATGTAATAATCTATGATACTTGTGACTATTTAATTGTCGATAACTGAGTTAATAACTTGTTATAAACATTGTTACTTTTCGCTTATTATCGAGCGCAAACTTTTACAATCTAAATGATTGCAAATCAGTATAAAAATACACATGTAGCAGTGACCTGCTCAGTGATCGACAGGTGTACTCGTAATATTAAGAGTTTATATTCTGTCTTGACATGTAAATGCCTTATTCATGCTGTAATGATATTTTGAACATTATACTCATGTTCTTTATTGTTTCTCTCTTTTCTGCTTGCAGAGGTTTTTTTTTCCAATTTGTTATATACTGAACAACTGTTGTGCTCAAGTGGGAAATTAAATTCCGCTCACAACCTACAACTCTCGTCGTATCGTGTCTTGTGTTCTGGAGTGTCCTGACAACTTCCCCCAAAAAATCCAGAATACTACATATATATATATATATGTATATATATATTAGAAATTAACATTCTATCACTAAAGAGAGCATTATTTTCTCCCACACCCTCCATTCGCACATGTCTTTAAATACAACAAAGACAAAGGGATGCAGCGAGCGATGAAAAATAAAAGTGCAATTAGTACAGCATGATTTGTAGGCACCCACAAAAAAATAATGATTAAGTCACATGGTTAAATTATTCTATCCTGTCTGAAGTGAATGAGGCAAAGCAATTAATATTTAGGAAAAACGTTTCCTCACTCACTTGTAAAATTAAATACAAAGTAAGTGTCAGGAAATAAATTTAATTATAGAATGTTTCAGTTTAAACATGTGTTAAACATATTTACTTCGTCCAGGTTGGGGTAGGCCTATAGACAAACATGTACATATGTTTTGAATATTTCAAAAGCAAGCGTTGGAAACGTTTGATCCCCCCCCCCCTTTAAGTACAAGTGTACCAGGTGGATGTCATATTTTGTACAGGTGTTAGAAATATTGTTATTAGGTGAAGCATTTTCAGACAGGTGTCATAAATAGCCAATACAGTGATCTAGCATTGATGAGTGTAGATGTACAGATACACAGGAAGTGTCTTTTATTAATAAGAATGTGTTGCTTTATGCACTCATCTGCTATTGAAATTCTATAGAAATTTTACAGTTAGTCCTAGTAACGGTTGGGTATATTAGGAGGTTAATTTCAGTAATTCAGGGAGAACCACCCAAGCTAAAATAGACCACAGATGATAATATAGGCAGTCGAAGTTAAAACTGGGGACTACGTCGATGACGAGATAACGACCCCAGCTGCCGCCGGTTCTCCACCGACATGATTGGTCAAAATTCATGTCATCATTGGGGGCTCGATCTCGTCCACTAATTCGTTGAAGCCACATCTCTTATCTGGGGGCTACTCATCAGGGGGCAACTGTCTGCGGAGGCCGAGGCCGAGTGGAAGAGACATCGCAAGCTGCGGAGGCCAGGAACTGGACCGACCACCAGGGCCGAGTGGGGCATGTCAAGCCAGAAGAGATGATGGGGGCTCTATTCAACTATTGATTAAGTGAAGTTATATTTTGTTATATCCATGTATATTTCATGTACAATCAATGTAAAAGAAATCAAAAGGAAACCACAGAATGACATAAGAGATTTGATTAAATCTTTTTAATAACTGTATTTATCAGTTTTACGTATTCTTTATTTGGTGTCATGCAGCAGTAGGTAAATAATTAAAAAAGTCACTCCCACGTGACAGTAAGACCTCTTTGATACCGTGATGTAATGTAAATGATTTTTGAAAATTAACTTCAATAAAAGCAAGAGGCCCTAAACATTCTAAGATTTAAATCACCAAGACTTACTTTGAATGCAAATTCTTGTACTTTGTGCAAGGAGGAGGGAGAGGGGTGCGAAGCGGTATGCAATATAGCATGCAGCACACCGTCTTCAGGAAAATTGGGGTCTTACAACCCCCGCCCCCCCCCCCATCAACATGAATTAGCAACTCATAGAAGTATACCAATTACTACACATTAACAACGCAAAATTTAATTCAATTCAATCCTATTCACATCTTTTTAAAACACATCAAAAATATTTTAATGATCAAGTTTACAAATCAATACAAATAACATAATACATCATTTATGATACATAACAATAGAAAAGAAATAGTAAAGATGAAGTGTGGAGGATGAGGGCCGGGGCTAAACAGAAGGCCATTTGACCTGTCAAGGTTAATCCCCGAATTTACCCCCACTTCAAAAACAAATGCAAAATAACATATTTACAAACGTAAAGTTAATATAATACAAAAACATACAGTAACATATCTAAACACATAAAAGGCAATCAATTAAAAAAATATATTATGACTTAGGCAGAAATAATTTGTTTTTCTCCTAAAAGAACGAGTATTTGAGCTTTTTTGAGTTAATCTGGCAAGAGATTTCAAGGCAGGGCCTTTAAAACTGACAGTTGTTTTTGAAAAATTATAATGATTAAAAGTTATCATACATTTTATTCGCGTTTATTGCGCTATATTTATTTAAGCTGATGTTATATTCAAAGTTTCCATCAAAATAATTTAGAAACAATTGCATAGAGTACGAAAGCATAAAAGATGGTACTTGCAATTCATTTATATCATAAATATTAAATATTTTCAATATCTTAAATAAAGGCCTTTAATTAGAATTTGAAGTGTTTGTTTGACTTCCCTCTCTTGACTTCACTCAAGTAATTCTTTCATAGATTTAGCATGTTTAACGATTGTATTCCAGGAAATGAATGGGATAACGGCCGTTGAAAGTGAAACTTTGATAAATTTTCTTTATTCTCACTTCATGACTGCTTCGACTTCTGTGCAGTGATTTCTATTCAAATAAAAGACAAACAACTTATAAAAGAATGACATCAAGTACCTATCATGCCCATAAACCCGCTTTTCACAAATGACGACAGTATACATGCTGTTTAAACGATGGATTATCCACTTTCAAATTTGAATGCCATACACATATTAATTCATGGGAGTAAATACCGGGGGCAATGTCGTAAACCGAGCAATGGGGGGGGGGGGGGTTGGCAATAAATTGAGCCGGAAATTCACCATTCTGGGGACACCTCCCAGGGGCTATGTATACTGGGGTAAAACCATATGCATATTACTACCATCTATCACTTTTTGGTGATGACAGTTATGCATGACTACTATGCACAACGCTTTTAAGAACATGCAAAATGCTGTCAAAATAAAGGGCAACCAAGAAGTCTTTGACGAAAATTGGTAAATCAAAACAGCAGCTTAGTCCTGGGCTCTGGACAAACGACATATTTGCAAGTTTCCGTCAGCTCTGGAACTGCTCTTCCGGTTCACCAATTTTCGGCAAAGTCCTACCAACTATTCATTGTGATTTGATTTGCATAATACATTTACTGTGTTCTTAAATTCGTTCTGCGTTGCTGTGCGAAAACTCTCTATTGGTATGAATATCAGAGATATTGTTCTTTTATGGACGTTCGAAAACATAAAAGAATTCTCCATTGCATGTGACCAATTTTCCTGATTCGGTCACGACACAAGGAAGAACAACATCTTTTTTGTTCTTAGACACTGGATACTCCACAACCTTGGTTGCCTCAAGTTCGCCATCACATCCAACCACATCTACGGTATACACCTTCCGGTTCTGGTCTCTGTACACGACGTAGATGGAACCATCGGAGAGGTCCACATCGCAGAGACATCCATCCCATCGGTCATGATTGATGCAGAGACGATGCGACCCAGAGGGATCCATGATGGTGAACTCACGGTTGCCCGTCTTTGCGACGAAGTTACCGGACGGCAAAGAACAAAGCCATTGGATTTTCCCAGCCCCGGTTTTCACTGATTGGGTGACGATGCCATCCCCTGGGTTAATGATGTGAATGTCAGATTGGCAAGCCACCGCGGCTAGAATTCTTCCACCGTTCTCAACGTGTACTGATGCGAAAGTCTTCTCTGTTTCAGGGTTCTTTGGCAGTTCTACATCCCTGATGAACTCCCATTGTCGGCTGTACAGGCTTGCTCCTTTGAAACAACTCCCAGTTGCATCCTTGCAGAAGTTACCACAGAGGATATTTCCCTTGCCCATGGACGTACAAGAAACTACTTTCCTGTAATCCCCAGAACGTTCTAGGACTTTCTTTGTGGTCTTGTCTTTTAGGTTGGTCACGTAGAGCGTCCGGCATGAAATATCAGACACTACCATCTCATCGTCATCAATCGCTCCAATGAAATATGGTTTGGTGAGATTCGTTCCAATGGAAACACTGTCAACCAGTTCCCAGCGCTGTGTAGCACCCAGAACTTTACTTTCATGGACATCGCCACCAAGTTTGAAGTAAACTTGCTGTCCTCTTTTCAGGTTGTATTCCAACGTGTCGACATTGATATCAGCATCTAGGATACTTGTTAATGATGATTCGAACGTGTCTGCTTGTCCAACCAAGTCTCTGTCATCCTTAACAAGTCTTTCGAGACGACATTGAGCATTTTCCACAGATGCCTTTATTCCATCGACTTGCAACTTCATCCTTTGCACTCTACAAAGTGTTCGTTCTTTCATTTTTATCAAATTGTCAGTTAATCTCTGCTTTGTATGGCAAATATTCTCACGTTTAACGTCTGCTCCTTCTTTTCTATCTAGCACTCGCTTCCTCAATTCCTCTTCTACTTTTCTAATTTGCTCTTCCGCATTCTTTGTTAAAGTCTCAATCTCATTTCTCTCACAAGAATCGATGTTCTTTGACTCTTTGCCCAAGGCCTCTGATATTTCATCTTCCAAATTCTTGAAGTGCTGATCTATATCGCTACCATACTTCACTATCCTCTTCTCTTTTTCCTGTAGTTCGTGGCACTTCTCAGTCACTCTGGGTAACAGTGTCTCCAATCTCAACCTCTTTTCCCGAACTGCTTCCTCAAGGTCGTGCACCATGCATGGTTTCTGGTGCGATAGGAAAGCACAAGACTGGCAGAGAGGAATGTCGTGTGACCGACAGACGAATTCAATAGGTTTCCTATGCTTGTCGCAGGACCAGTCTGAGAGTACCTGGCCCTGTTCATCCTGTGCCTTCCTTGAGACGCAGTCCTCGCACAGTTCCTGATGTTCTCTGATGCTGTACGTGGCAACAGCATCGCCACTCCTGCAGTCGATACCTTGGCATTTGGATGAGGATCCAGACTGGAAAGCCGATGCCATGGTCAGAATCGATGAGATTCGGAACTGCCAATCTTGTCGATCAAACCATATGGATTGCCAAACTGGACCTCTGACATTCGATCCCGAATTTAAATCTGAAGAAATAAAAATACAAAGAATACTTAGGAGGCTTACAGCTCTGCATAATGTACTATACAGTGCGTATCCTAAAAAAGTGTACACTTTGAAAAAGCCCTGGGAATTAAAAAATATACCACATGCGGGTAATTTTTTCACATATAATCTTGGGTTTGGGTCGCATCTATCCAATGAAAGTAAAGTTTTGACAGAATGTTACACTAGAGTGAGCACTGTCCACTTTTGTAAAGCTCGCAGAAATCTGTTTGCACAGAAATGCTCGTTTTCACGCTGTGTAAAGGGGAAAAGGCGTAATAAAACTTACCCTGCGAAACATTTCTCATCCATTTGCCTTGCACTATTAGTCAATTGAAATAAAACGGATACATTCAAGCATTTTGTAACAATTTTTCCCCCCAAATTGAAATTTCAACACTTAGTAAGCACAACCTTTACCCTTTTTTGTGCCAGCTGGATCTGAGGATAAATGAATCTGAAAAAAAAGTTTTATATCGACATCTCCAGCATTTTTTCACTAAGTTTGTATCATTTAAAGTGGGTTTACATTTCATTTTTCATTTAATACTTGTTTCTCCACACTTTTCCCAAGCTTGACAACGATTAACAAAATGAAAATGAAGCTTAAGCCATTTCATGTAAATCAGAGCTCAGTGAAAAGCAAATATCGTCACGATGGCCTCGGTGTGTGGGGGAGTGGGATGGGGCGCAATGCACTCTTCGAAGTGTTTTGGGCAAGGAAAAAATTTAAAACAGGTACAAGATATCGTCAAATCAATTTTGCTAGCTAAATTCCACGTGTTCTTCATGAATAACGTCTACTTTTATTCGCATAACTATTTCAAAGTCCTGCGCAAATTAGTTTTCACTAACTTTTCAAAAGTAAGTGGTGCTCACTCAAGCGGAAATATTTTTCGACAGTTATATCGTCATCTGTACCAATGTTAAAATGTGAAAAAAAAACTTCAGGATGTTACAAATATATAATTTTACAGGATTTTTTCTAAGTGTAAACTTTTTTTTGATACGCACTGTATAAACAACTTTTAATAGTAAGATTATGAACATGACACGAATCCAGTATTTCATAAGGCGACACACAATCATGTAGGGTCTATCTCTGACATATTCTTTCTGGTATGCCACTAACAAGCGGGTCGATTTATTTAGATACTATGTAGGGATATTTTTCAATCCATATAAAAAGTTTTTAAGATACCCTATGAACTGCTGAACCCCCCCCCCACCAAAAAAAAAATGAATAAAAAATAATAAATAGATTAAAAAAAAGTCAATTGACAAAGGAGGCGCACGCTTATTATGGCCCCCAAATTACTTGAACTTGAAAAAAAAAACAAGCAAATCAAAAGATTATAACTGCAACAAGGGTAAGCACGTTTATAAGCACAATGCTAATTTGGGAGCAAAGGGTAAGGGGTATATCTGCAACAATCAGGTATGTCGGGAGGAGAGACCTGCAGGTCACAGTAATTCAGTTCGCTTTTCGCCTCCCAGGCACAGGTGACGCCAAACAAATAATACTAGTAACCAGTAAAAAGTAAACGGATGGAATAAAAAGCCTTTTTTTTTTGCTGTTGTCCTATATAAAAATAGATGTCAGTGCATATTGATCTCAATTGGAACCCCGGCCTTGATAATGTCAACCTGAAGTCGCGCTACCACGTGCCTGTCAAGGACGTTAAGATGCCTATTTTACATATTTTCATTTCAATAACTCTTAAGGCCTCAGGCAAGTAGAAGATACAGAAGAAGCAAGACATGGGCGGCATCTTACAGGCGCAATGGCTGGCAGGGCTCTGTCGCTTGCAAGTGATGGCGAATGAGAGAGAAATTTTCTAACAAATGAATGATGCAAGTACCTACGGTAGAAAATATCCTTTATAATTCTTTATTTCAAAAGAAAAAAAACACAAAATTTATCTTATGATCATCTTGCCCCCCCCCCCCCCCCGTTCCATGAAGAGAACGCAATGGATTAGATGAAGGGTAACTTTCAGCAACTTATTATCAAGGGCAATAATTACATTATCAATTTGAACATTGTACCAAATGTCTATTTTCAAATCAAACCTTGCTTATGATTTGAGGTTTATATCATTGTTGGTTTGTATCATTGTCGATCCAGACTGCACATGCATACAATTGGGGGGAGGGGGAGGGGGGTTGGGGGCATGAACTACCCCAAAATGTCACGATCATGAAAAAAATGTAAAAAACATAGAAAATTAAAGGAAATGGGAAAAGATGATAGGCCTATTACTTTCTGAATAATATGTCAATTTTATCACAAAACTTGACTCTTGTATTGAAAATGTTGCTATGTTATCAGTAGCGTACGCAGGGGTGTGGTTACAGGGGATCAACCCACCCCCCCTCTTAAATCCCCCCGCCCAGTGCGAAACGACATAAAATTGGTGCTTAGGATATTTTTTTGAGGGGGGCTTGTCAACATTTCATTCAGCTTGAACCCCCCCCCCCCCCTGCGTACGCTACTATATGCTATGAACCTTTTCAGGATGAAAAAATGAAATTATGAATGAAACGAATAAATCTAGATCTGATTCCAAGCATTTCTAGAGATAGGGATATGGATAGGCCTATATATCAACGTTATGATTTTCCAATCAACAGTTTGTCATCAGAATCCACATATACCATAATGACCATTAAAAATGGCTCCAATTAGAGAAGCTAACTGGCGGATCTATAACGAAATTTCTATTTACAATTTGAATACATGGTGAAACATATATATCTATGTTTTTTTTTAATTACTTCATGGCCCTATATTTTGATTTTGCATTCTCGGTTAAGGGTGAACGTAATTCGACTGTTTTTACTATTAACTGATATAGGTGTAAATAAGAATGGCTCTCACATTATGAACAGCGTATATTTGAAGAATATATAAAAATCATATCGCACTGTGTATTTTGTGGAAAATAAAAACATAATACAGTTTATTTAAAGAGGGAATTAAAAGGAAGAGCTTGCAGGAAACAAGAGGAAATAGACTTTTAACAGACTTTCAGCATGTTCGGGGAGGTCGTAAAGAGTATATCAATTCATACGGTTGGCATAAACGGCAAACAATGCATTGGGCTTGCACACATGATTGTTAACGATATCATTTATGAAATTGATCGAATGATTCGTTTCATTATCCGATCATGAACCCTCCAACATATCCGAGTAATTACACAAAAATGCACTATTCTGATGATCGAGTGACACAAAGCTTACATTCATGATACACTCCAATTACCCTTTTGTTTTTTTAACCACAATTTGGGGATCTTAACTCGCGTCCTGCTTATTTTGGCATGACTCATGCAGACAGACCGACAGACAGTCATTAACATCAAGTTTTAAGGCATGGCACAATCATAATCGCGGACATGACAAAATTTCATTGTGAAAACAACAGTATGCTCATAGGCCAACAGCCTGGTATAATAGTCCCATATAATATATTATTTCACAGCAAAAAAGAAGAAGATATATTGGTTAAAAGACTTACCACTCAATGTTTTCCAGCGTTAACTAATTTTCATCTACGAAATTAATGAACCAGTAAGATATTGATCCAATCATGAAGATATGATCAGAATAGGCTACTAACTACGTCTGTTATGGTGAGTGAAGTTCATCATGTTGGTTGTGGTTTTGTACTACGTTGAGTATGATGTCATTGTGTCGACGTCATACTTATACTCTGCACTGATTCATGGTGAGTGATTGTACAAAACGAAGTCAGTGAGGCGATATTTACTAAGGATTTCTCACACAGGCAGTACAATGGGGAACGTGGCAAAAGGGGGAAATTTGGGGCGCCACTGAAATGGGTGAATCCAAGGAATATAGCAAGGCGGGGAGGAGCTATAGGGGTGTGGAAAGAGCAAGAGATAGAGGGAGGGGGAGAGGAAGCGAGTGGAAGAGAGATGGTAAATGGCAGTGATTTATTACCTGATTGCTAAGAAAGCATGAATACTTGTAAGCAAGCAACCAGAGGACCGACGTCTTAAGGTCCTCTCCGAGGTACCTGGTAATGAGGATTTATGTGTTACCAATTAAAGGGAACTAGCGCACCAAGTGGGAATCGAACCCGGACCACCGGAATCCGAAAGCCCGCTCTACCACCTGAGCTTATCCTGGAGAGAGGCCTGGCCGAGAGGGAAGTGAGTGGGAGCGGGGTACATTGATGTGGTTTCTAAAGAGTCGGTTTAGATCAGTAGATAAAGCGGAGTAACATTTTAGCAGCCATAATGATTCTTTCGATATTTTCCCTAGATACTTATAGATATATGGAAGGTTACGATGCGTCTTGTGATAATATACGTCAATATACATATGTTATTTCATTATGTTAATATTCATGTTTTGTGACTTCGAGTAAAATAGTAAGCGGTAGTTCAAACTGCATTTTTCTGATTGTCGTAGAAATGACAAAGTACAGGTGACCGACTCTTTCCTAATTGTATGTCCCGTTCTTCCATTCAGGACAAAGTCCGAATAATGATCCAATCTTATCGGCACAAGTGTTTCGCAATCAAAGGATACAACAATATATTGTCGTGGATACTCGAAAAATAATTGGCAACGTTTAAGTTATTTGACAAAGCACATATTTACACAATAGTCCATAATTGTGTAGGCCTCGATGGAATGTATGAATGACACTTGGGTAAATCGGCTGGTGTTTCTAAAGGCCCCCTCACACCTAACCGAATTGCCTGAAATATGCCTTGCGATGGCTGGCGAAAGGCATTTTTTTGAAAATCTTTTTCAATGGTAACTGATAGTAGATCATAATATTTACCCTTCGTGTTTGGGTTCGTACACCTTCTGAACTAACAGCTGCGATTATTCAAATTCGCGCGGAAATTTTGAACATGTTTAAATTTCCCGACGAATTGAAAAATCGTTGGTCGTCTGTTTGAATTCGCATCTCTAATTTAGTCTGCTGTAATCGTCCGTTTATCGTTCGTGTGTTATTGTCGCGCATAGTCCCTCATCGCGCTTTTGCCAGATTGGACCGATCTCGAAAGAACCCTTAACGAAGCAACACGATGACACAAACGTACAAGAACGCCCGATCTATTCCCTCGTCTTCGTTTCTAATCACACGCCATATCAAAACATTGCTTACTGTTCGTTCATCTTATTGGGTTATATCAACCCGCCTTCGCTCGTCTTATGCAGCAATTTACTCAAAGAGGTGAACCGAAAAATCGATATCCTTCGCATGTCATATTTATCCTTCGCTTACCATTTGTTGATAAAATTTGACAATAGTTCCTGATCGCATGATCTGACGGAAATTTTATTTGAATTCGTTGAATTCGCGCGCATTTCGTGCATTTTCCCATTCGTCGGCTACATTCGGTCAGGTGTGAGCTAGGGGGCTTTAACTTTTCAAGTCAATAATTTACATATCCCTAGTCATATTTATCATTTTTTCTGCTCATTTAACACAAGACCATCGGCAAACAATGATTTGTAATTTTGTACTTTTTGGTTTTGGGGTGGGGTGTATTTTTTCCCCCATTTTTTTTTTTTGGGGGGGGGGGAAGAGACATTTTGACGCACGTTAAGTGGGATTTGAATGCCGAGCCCACCCATAAAAATTTTGATTTTAATTAATAGAGAACGATCAAACAAGCATAACGCTCAAAATCCGATGTAAAATAAGAAAGTTATGACGTTTTCAAAGTTCGCTTGTTTTTCACAAAAAAGGAATTATAGTGATAAGCACATGTGAAATGCAAATGGAGTCAATGATTGTCCCTCATTAACTATTTCTCTGTTTTTATTGTTTGATACAATATCTTGAGTTTTACAGATTTTACATTAACCTGTTGGAGGCGGACTCTGGCGGAGCCCGCATATATGCGTGCTGGAGTCTATGGAAAACATGTGTTATAGCAAAATCACTCAATCTCCAACGGGTTAAAGTGATGGTCCGGGCTGAAAGTATTTATAGCTTAATAAATAGAGTAGAATTCACTAAGCAAAATGCCGAAAATTTCATTAAAATCGGATAACAAATAACAAAGTTATTGAATTTTAAAGTTTAGCAATATTTTGTGAAAACAGTCGTCATGAATATTCATTAGGTGGGCTGATAATGTCACATCCCCACTTGTTCTTTTGTATTTTATTATATGAAATTAGGTTTATTCAAATTTTTTCCTCCAAGATCTAGAAATAATGGATTGACAACTGATTTAGTGCATCAGATATTTATTGCTGCAACTTATTTCATTATAAGGGAGATAAATTATTCACACAAGTATATAAAATAATGAAAAAAATATGATTTTTTTGTACTAACATAAGAAAACGGAAAGTGGGGATGTGACATCATTAGCCCACCTAATGAATATTCATGACAACTGTTTTCACAAAATATTGCTAAACCTTCAACTTCAACAACTTTATTATTTGTTATCCGATTTTGATGAAATTTTTGGCATTTTGCTCAGTGAATTCTACTCTATTTATTAAGCTATAAATATTTTCAGCCCGGACCACCCCTTTAAGGACCAACTTAACAATACCACATGATCAGGGAGGAATAAATCTTTGTTTCACAGAACAACGAGGAGAAAATTAGAATGTTTCGGTTAATAAAAAAAAGAAGAAAAGAAATAGTGAATTGATGACGTTTCATTTAGATACCGACAGCAGTGGCGGATCCAGGTTGGGCACAGCCAGCCCGTGTCCCTTTGTGAAGCAAAATTAAAATATATAATGTAAAAATGCCATTTTAAAAAAGTGTGCCCCACCCCCTTTTGAAACTGATGACTTTTTTTTGTTGCTTGTCAAATTCCTCGGAAAAAAATGTGCCCCCTTTAAATCCTGGATCCGCCCCTGACCGACAAAATGTGCATCCTGTTTTGTCAAATTAAGCGAAACTTAAATATAATCATAACTTTCTTATTACAACCGATTTTGATGAAATTTTCAGTGTTACTTATTGGATTTTTCTCTTTTTATTCCGATCATCTATTTGTTGGGATGGGCTTGTCCTTTAAACAAAGCATTACATGCAAGATAAACATATTAACGAACATTTGGTGAAAATCCATAGAACAATAAAAGATACAAATTGCGAATGATCTAATAGTTCTCCAAAAAACACATTGGCCTTTATTCTGAAGTTTGATTTGATTTAAATTCTGGTCTAAAATTGAAGAGCTCACTTGCAAAAGGGGTTAGGTCTATTTTTCATCAAATTTGATTTTTTTTTGTATCAATGTATATATTTTTAGTAGCTCTATATAATATGATTCCAAAGAAAAGTTGAAATTCCCATAAAAAAATGATCTAAAATGGCAAAGAAAAGTCACTTTTTTTTCAAAAGGGGTTAGTTCCATTTCACTTTGGTTGCAAAATGGGTTAGGTCCACACAGATTTTTTTTTTGGAAAAGAATATTTTTTAAAATATGAAGACAGGTAGATTTATTTTATACCCAATATCATGTTCTCATGGTAGGGTATCGTGAAAATTTAGTTTCGCATAAGAATATTGCAATATGGGAGAATAAAAAAAATATATTTTCTTGGATTGGACCCAACCCCTTTTGCAAACAAACTTTTCTAAAGAGCTCATTTGTCAAAAGGGGTTAGGTCCATTGTTCATAAATTTTGTTGTTTTCTGTCTCAAAACCTCTATATGTAAACGTAAATAAAAGTGGCAAAGAAAAATAACTTTTTTTAATCAAAATAGATTGGATTCATTTGAGTTTGCTTGCAAAAGGGGTTGGGTCCACAGCGATAGTTTTTAAAAGAATAGTAAAAAAATTTAGACAGGTAGATTCTTTTATACCAAATGTTATGTTCACATGATAGGGTAGTACATCATGACAATTAAGTTTCTCACAATAAGTGAGAATAAAAACATGTTTTTTCTCGGAATTGTCCAAAGTGGACCTAACCCCTTTTGCAACCAAACTCTTAAATTCTTGTTAACTATAGATAGCCAATCATGACACTAATATTATAGAGGTTTCATGTATCAGCTCTTTTGACTCTCAAATCATTCTAAATTATGACTATCTGAGAATGATAAATGGGATAGTTGTATTCAGAGAATTGCGGAAGAGCTCATGAGAAACATACATTAATCTATAGCAATTCTTTGTATATTATGACAGGGCCAAGATTTATTTTTCATTGAAACATGTATGAGACAATAAAGTCTAAAGAATATTAAAGGCACGGGAAAGTCCCTTATGCGAAAAAACATAATTAATGACGTCATGAATGACGAATGTAGGAGTTGCTTGCTTGTGACGTCACAACATTAAAACTTCAAAATGGATTCTTGTTAGACCTTTGTTTTTTATATGATAGTATAGTATAGAAACCATAAAACCAAGTTGACGTCATGCTAAACTTTGACAAATACATATTTCAGGGGGATGTACCCACCCGTCCCACCGGCAGGGGGGGGGGGGGGTGATATCCACTGGTAACGATAGATCTGGCGGATTTGACAAATGCTTTGGAGGGATCAACCTTTGAGAAAATAATTAGTTGCTACAGAAAAGGTGTTACCCAACTCGATTTACCGCTGCCCGCTTTGACGAGGGAATGGATAAAAAAAAATACAACATAATAATCCCTTCAAGTTTGTAATCTTAAATGAATGTATCAATCATTCATTTCAAAAGCATGATAGAAATAAAAATATGGCATCAAATACACTTCTTGAAAGAGATGCTGAAGAAAGAAAAAATTGTTTGGTTCTGTAACAATTAATCTTCTACTTGCTATTCATCCTTATCGTCAGCCGTATCGTTATCATCTTTCTCCTCATGTTCATTAACATCATCGTCGTCGTCATCACCACCCCTCTCCTCCCCATCATCATATTCATCACCACCAGCATCATAACCATCTCCATCATCATCACCATCATCATCATCATCATCATATAAATATCCATCATCATCATCATCTTTATCATCCTCTTTATCATCATCATCATCATCATCTCCATCATCCTCATCATCACCATCATCATCATCTCCATCATAATCACCATCATCATCATCTCGGTGATTCATCACTTTATGTCATCCCCAGAGAATTCATCAATTACCCTTTGGCAGTCATAGACACTGAAATTATTTGCAATTACATCAATGATTCCAGCCAGCAATTCATACAATTTTCGAAAATGATCAGATAAGAAATTTAAAATTCAATAAAACAGTCAGATTATGGGAAGTCAGAAAATAACACAACAATGACTAGATATCCTCTCATTAATTCTTTATTGAACAACTTCAATAATTTACTATTTTTCATAACTGAAATAGACAAAAGAATAAATTCACAGCATTCACAAAGTTACATAGCTTATACATTTTTTTTCTTTCGACTCTTTGTTATAATCATATAGTATATGACAGTAATATACATTTCTCTCTTTTCTTTCACTTCTGTACAAAACTAAGTTTTTAACCATGCTAATTTCTGCACCCATTTTCTAGAATTATCCCCATTTTTTATGTCAAAATACTCTTGAAAGCAAAATACCACGACACAATAAGAAAAATAGCTTTGTATTGAAATATTCCCTTAGAGATCTAATTAGAAAAGCAATATATAATGAATACCATTGCCTGATTATATTTGAAGTTAACATTGACACATCATATTCCTATAAATTGAAAATAAAAGCCATCTAATGCCCATTTACATTTACTCAACGTGGCATTCCATAATCACTATCCAATATCTATCAACTTTCAAACATTTCAACTTTCCATTTAAGATCAATATTTGCATTCTACAATCAACTTGAAAGCATTCCAGCATATTCTTTTTGACAAATATCAGACTACATTCTGCTACAAGAAGCATTGTCTGATTAGCATCACCTGTACATTTCTATCACTGAGTTATTCTAATTGTAGCTAAATTGATTCTTCTCTTGATTTCCGTACAGTCAAAACACTGGTTTGTGGTGAGATAAATAATATCTTCAGTATTTGAGAGCTGAAAGGTCATTATCATCCATAGTTTGACAGCCCACTATCTCTCAAAATGTGTCATGAAATGGCAATATGGACCCTATCAAATGATTGGCGGAAATACATCACATGCTCCAGTCGTTTATTTTTAGCTATCAGGCAAATGACGGGTTCCTTTGAAAACAGTCCAAACACCCTTAGCAATCCAACAACTGTTCCACGCTACCCCGTGCGTATAATTCTTACTAGTGCCTTTAATGAATAAATTCTGTATTGAACTATGGGAGCCAGCAACCTTTTAGCTCTCTTAAAGTTATTGGATACATTGTCTGTGGGGTAAGAAAACTTTTCAGAATAGCGAACATACAAAGCCAACAAGCTCAGTAAGTTGTAATCTCCTACCGTAACTCCTTTCTGAAATTATAGTGGGTAAGTTCAAGTAAAGTGTTAAGTGTGGCGTTGGTGCTAGTGTTAAGGTTGTGAATCAGGGTGTTTGAAGAGAAACACCAGCAAAGGCTGTCTGTTTAGATACCAATCTGGTTCAGTTTGATACCAAGTATATCATTGCCTTATTGATAGCTAATACCTTGGTCACATTTGCTCTACGGCGGCCGTACGGCAAGTTGAAAACAGCCGTTTAAACATTTTTTCCAACTACATATAGGTGGTTTGAATTAAAATTAATAAAACGGCTGTTTTCGACTCGCCGTACGGCTGCCGTAGAGCAAATGTGACCAAGGTATTAGCAACGAGTGATGCTGAAACAAACACCAGCTTTATTTAAGTTTGGTGTCATTGTTGGTGTTTATATTGTCACGACACTAATTTTCAACACTACTAGTAAAGACATTATCCAGACAATATGAAACTTGCTCTAAAAGAAATTTGAGTTCAAAGGATTTTTTAACCTCAATGGCTGATTTCAAATTCAGTATTCGTGTTGGTGTTGAGTTTTGGGAAACAGCTGTAAACTTTAATAGCTCTAACACCAAATATGAGTTTACAAATACAGAAACAACATTCATATTATCCATGGATCTATAACAATTCACACCAGTCCAAACACCAACCTATTTCAGGGTTTGATTTGGGGCTGGTGTAAACATTTGGCCAACACTCAACACCAGATATTAACACTTTACTTGAAATCACCAAATGATATATCCAAACATTATATCATGGGTACATGTACATCTAACTACACCGGTTTTTCTATGCTGCTATTACAATGTAACACTATACAGAAAGAGAATAACAGGTGGGTGTTTCATTAAGCTGTTCATAAGAGTGACTTAAAGAACGACTGGTGATCCCTTCTTTTGGTAAATGGTATACACCATAAGCGATGATTAAGTGCGTAAGATAGGATCACCAGTCGTTCTTAAAGTCGCTCTTAACTTTATGAAATGGCCCCCTGAGCACAGAAGCTGAACACCATTCATTTTACTCATGTATACATAGAAGCTTATAATCAAGGTTCTGATTGGTACATGTAATTTGATCACAATTCCAATACAAACATCCACTAATATTTACGTCAATAATTCTGTTTAAAATGTGCACATCAAATTTAAATTCAAATGACAAAATATTTGATTCATTATGGCAGTAGTTGAGATTTATGACAAGGTAGAATGTTGATAATACTATGAAGTAAATTCATTTTAACAGATATGGAGAATATTGATTCCCCTCTGAAATTTGATAAAAGTACATGAAGGTAAATGCATAACAATTGTTTAAAGGGAATCTGAAAAAAAATCTGAATTACTAGATCAGTTTGACAACACAACCACAACTGAATATATTCATATAAAAGCTGCGCTATACAAATTAATTTTTTTTATTAGTATTATTATTAGATGAAACCCAACTGATCAAATGAAAATCCTGTCCTCCAATAATTCACCAATGATTTTAAAAACCTGATTCAGTACAATAACCTAGTTGGCGCATTCATTATGTAAATACATACATGTAGCAAAACATCAACATGAAGAATTACTGTCATCCATATAAACAAGCCTTAAGCAAATGGGAGTAACTAAAACACCCAATGGCATTAAGCAATATGTATTACAAAATATAAAATGAAGAACACAAGAGAAAATTGTAAAAATGGGAAAGAGACATGGAATTACTTGCAGGAGTTGATGAGTGAAATTTTTTATTACAGTCCCCAAAAATGCAGCATATCTGGTAAAGTGGTAAAATGTATTAAACTGTAAACAAATTTGGAGTAAAATGTGGAGACAAACAGATAATGTATATGTATATGATCATTCGTTCAGAATAGTTAACATACAGGATAGTTTTTCAACTATTGCAGTGACTGTAATGTAGCAATTGTCATGTATGTACAATATGTACTTTACAATGGTTGCAGAATGTATAAAAACACACGACTGATAATATCAGGCATAATGAGGATTAAATGATTGTGTTTGTCATCATACATTTGTGCTAGTGGGGCAGCAACACGGATTCAGGAAAGAATCGATCAATGATATCATTCACCAGAAATATCAAATGTTGGAAGGGGTTTGAGTAGCATTTCACATCACCTTTTATTCGATTCTAAAGCACCATGATCATCTTAAAGTATATTTCTCTCACCTACATTTTATAACCAAAAAATATATTGGCAAAACCTAGTTGATAGCTGTGTGCATCAAATAATCTATACACGTGTACTTCTCCAATGAGATTTCAATATACATCAGGGATTCATACGTTACAACTTACTTGTCAAAGTGCTATTGTATTATATACATCAAATTAAACTTTGTTTCATATTGTTACATAATACTGATAAGGGTGCTGAAAATCAGGTTCACAAAGTAACCTCTATTCTCTTTACATATATAAACATGTATTTCATGGTTAAGACTACATGTATATTGGTGTTGATTCAGCAGACTCGGTACCATAGGAACGTTTTCTGAAGTCGGGTTTAACTTGCACCATCATAATTCTGTGCTAAAATTATGAGAAGCCAAACGTTTCAAAATTCTGTTTATAGTGAATGCTTTTCATGTTTACCGTGCTGTTCACTAATTCTTTAATGGTGAAGACAACTGTCGTACTTATCCTTCCCAGGCAGTTACAAAAAATGTAATGTTTTGGAAGTCAAATGAGCTGATACATTGAACCTCTACTGTTAAAGATTTATGTAATAACTGGCTTTCTATAGTTAAACAACAACTTAAAACCAGAGTTTAGATTAAACCCGACTTCAGAATACGGGCCATAAGGTTTATTTAGTCAAACTATGCCTCATGAATATAGCGTAATTTCCAACGCATCAATCAACTTGACTGAGGTGGCGCGATTAGTAGAACAATGCGCTATTGAGAGTTTACTCCAGTTGAGATCATTGATGCAGGTTCAAGTCTTGACGTAAACAATTTTTCAAAGCTCTCTGCTTTTATTAAATATTGAGGCAAGACTCTGAAAAAAAATACAAGTCCAAGATTTGAAGGCTTATTCAAATCTTCCTTAACAAAGTTAGGCCCTTATTGTATGGTTACGAATCTGCCAAATCGACACCGTATTTCATGGACATGTATGAACAAGAAGCAGAGAAGTGCTTTAGAAGAAAAAATGAAAATGACTTCCCATAACAATATAAACCACAGATTAAGAAATAAATAGAATGGTGCGCAATTACAAATCGAGGAGATATTCTTGGACTCGATATAACACTCTACAAGCAGATTCAGTGAACCAGTCCACTATTCTGTGATTGAGTGAAAATATGCCAGGAAACAATCATTTTATGTTGCATGCATGAATGTTCTAGTGTAGACATGACTTAGTCTAATGGTAATACTGAGTTTATCATGCAGCATCATTACAATGAGCTGATGCTAGTCTTGTATCAGTTCACATTTAAACACATTATCGTCTCTTATTTGACTTTTAAAAATGTATTTAAAAAACTGCAAAATTTATAAGTTACAAAAACAAAGAAGGAACTTCTGAAAAAATGAGGGGACTGTTCAGAGAAAGTTAGACGCTCAGTCATATGAAAAATCATTGTGCATTATACATAGCACATCATTGAGATAAGTTTGACCCCGTAACAAGAAGCTTAGTAATTAATAATGTGACTGATTACTATGATAGATTGCATCGATTATTGTTTATGATCAATTGTCAATCAGCACCAGGATCAATCACTAAGTTTTATTTCATGGAGGGCAAGGGGGGGTGTTTCACAAAGATTTAAGTGTGACTTAGAGTCGCACTTAAAATCCCAGAAGACATCACCACCTTGGTCAGATCATGCGCACAGGACGCGCACTACCTCGTATCCATCAATCAGATTGCGCGTTACATATCATGTGCGCATCTGCGTTTAAGTGCGACTCAAGTCACACTATAATCTTTGTGAAACGCCACCCCTTATCTGTCAAACTTGCTATTGGGTAACTTGCATATGAAGTTCAGTCAAATATAACTGTTTGTGAAACACACCCCTAAGTTTTATCATGACTCCACCACTTGCAGCACTGATAGATTCACACACAAGATCTTGGTAATGTAGGACTACAATAAAGCTCCACATGTAATCCATAAAAGCCATGCTGTCTGGTAGCACTATGTACAAAGGTATATATATATATATTGCACAGTGCCAACCTTTGGTCAACTTGTGCACAGTGTTTAACTCATTACCCAATTCTCGCATCACCATAGAATTTGCAAAGATTTATCTTGATATCAACTGCAAATATCATTTTAAAACAAGTAATTGTTGATACGTTTTCACCCAAAGCAGATCAACAGTAAATACAGGTACACTAGCATAAGTTGTCATTTCATATTGTAATATGGTTTTTAGACCAGATTATGCAAAACATGTGTTACATATACCTCTACTTAGTTGAATTTATGTGGTCCCAAAAAATGATACTTCAGCAGAGTCACCTCTATGACCAATTGTACAACTCTTCACAGACCTTATGCACATGACATAATCTCATAGCGCCCTCCTTCAGAGGATATAGGAATACATGTAAACTAAGTTGTCAGAGAAGGGCCAGCCGCAGATCACCGATGCATGCAAGGCAATGGCTTCAGCCTCTAAAGATGGTAGCGCGATGACGTCAATGCCAAAGGTCAACTGACATTGTTCCTAAAATTGATTCGGTATGAGTTCCCAATTCTTGAAAATGCCCCATACCCAGGTAACTGACTTAGATAAGTATCACACTGCAGCAAAGGGAGGCAGCCAGTTACAGAGGTGACACAACAAATTTCGCTCCAGCGACATTTGCTCCGGTCTTACCATCTCAAAGGGCATTGGTTTAGAGTTAGGATTGTAACAGAGTTTTTGGTTCAGAATAATGTAAAGACAAGGATTAAGGTTCATTCAGTTTGGAGGTTAGGCTTCATGTTTATCTGAACGAGCAATTGCCGCCAGAAAAAAATGTCATGGAACCGTTTTAGAATCACACATACTGAACATACATTACAGCTGATCTGTGATGACATTATGCTATTAAGTATTTCAAGTCACTATGGAAAGAATGCCTATTACATGTAAATCTTGTTTACATCAAACTATCGATACCTGATATTTCCCAGAAACTATTCAAACACACAACATCAAAAGGACATGGGGGGGGGGGGAATCAAATTCATTAAATTCAAGATGGGGAAAAGAAGTTGGCCAATCTACAAAAAAAAATCAATACCTATTACATTACCCAAATCAAAATATTTCCATGTTTCTACTTAACAAAATAAGCACAATCGATGCTTATGATATCAGATATGCATACATTTTGAAAAACAATCTGTAATAAACAAAAAGACAAAAAGAAAACATACAAATTTCAATAGTTACTCATAGCACCATTACAATATCCAATTAAACAAAACAAAACCTTGGTCCAAACTGTCTACCTGGGAAGAATCAATACTTTCAGCAAACTGAATTTAGTAAAATGAAATAGATAACAAAACATAGACAAACAGCTCAAAAGCAATGTTTTATAAAACTTGAACTTGCAAAGACAATGTCTCATATTAGAACTATTACAGTGATGAAATACTGTTAGGTTTTTGTTTGTTTGCTGGTATTCCCCATATTGTAAATTTGTTTTGTACTACTTTTTTTTGTTTCAAACAAAATATTGGCAGATGCCAGTGATAATAATAATAACGCAGTTCTTGTATAGTGCATATCACATTACGTCATAACGTCCCTATGCGCTTCCAAAGGCCTTGGATATTATTACCCTGGATTTAGACCCGCAGCCTTATACAGCGCGGTGGCATTTCAAGGAATAAATTCCTGCCAGGTACCCAGTCATCTCACCTGGGTCGAGTGCAGCACAACGTGGATGAATTTACGCCATGGCTGGGATTCAAACCCACGACCCTCTGTTTCAAAGTCAGAAGACTAATCCACTGGGCCACAACGCTCCACAGTGATGTTCTACTATATTCCATTCAACTCGATTTAGACTAGGTTTGAGGAAATAGGACCCTGATATGACAAAAATAGGAAAGGTCAGAGGGCTGTGAAAACGCTGTACCTTTAAAGTTTTTAAGAATGAGGATAGCTAGAGAAGGTTGTACTTCAAAATTATAACAATGGTAGCAACCAAATAGGCCCGAATTCACAAAGGTTTTGAAAAAAAATATATATTTCTTTTATATTGCTGGCAAATTGGCAGTGAACAGCAATTATACTAAACAGAGAGGCATTCTAGTATATTACATAGCTTATGTAGATTCGAATCAGTAATAGGTCAATACGCAATCACGTGATCAAAGCTGCGAGGATCGCATTTGTTATATTCTAGGTTTTGACGTCACCTCAGTGAATATAACTGCGTTATATTGTCAATTGCGGCGTTATATCCACTAAGGTGACGTCACTCGCTGCTTACAAGTTGCGTAATCAGGTACTTTATTTGATGTACGCGCTAGTGTTAACGCGTCGATTGCATGAAGAACGCGCTTGATGTATTTTCCTTTTTTTTTTATTATGACGTAGACGGATCAGAGCTGTAGCAAGAATTTCGGGTTGGAGCCAGATGATGAAGGCAATCTCTGATGGCGAATCCACTAAGACTATTCAATATAACAGATATTGCCTGGTCTATCTTTTAAATAAATAACATTTCAACTCCCCTCCAAAGCTATATTTTTCCCTCGGGATAATATTTTCCCTCAGCGCTGCGCGCTTCGGGCAAAATATAATCCCTTGGGAAAAATATAACTCCGTCGGGGAGAGGAAATGTTATATTCAAACTCTAGGTAGGCAACATCTGTATAATATTATCAACAGACCACCTAATACAACTAGCAAATATTCAGCAGTCATACATGTATATCATCAGATATACAAGTTCATGTTTAAGACCAGGGCCCCATCTAACAAAGAGATACGATTGATTCGATCAACCTTAACTCTATGGAAATCCACCACCGTCATGTTTCCTACAGGAAATTTGCACAATGTCCTTTGTGAACAAAGAGAAGCACACTGAATTTTCAAGAAAACTATCAATGTATGATATCTAGAAAATATTGTGAACAAGCATGTGTTTTAGATGTTGATATTGCTGGCTTTTCATAGTTGTGGTTGATTGGATCAATTGTAACTCTGTGTAAGACAGGACCCAGGGGTGTATAACATTAAGAGATATTCTCAATATTTACAAGTAATTGTATCTGCCATAGACTTACAGATGCGCTTGATAGAATAGTTGATTTGATTCTCTTATGTTACAAGACACTTGTCTCACTGCAATTTGCGAGGACTTTGACATGTCAAATATACACGTAACAATGTTCACAGACATTGACCACGAGTATCAGCTGGCCATGCCAAGGTATTTTCAAAATGCATGTTTCAGTCGTACACATATAAATGTACTGAAAACAGCAAAGAGCATAATATCTTATGTCAAGTCACCGACAACTAGTTAAACGATCAAGTTTGTCGCAAGCAGTGCATGGCCAAACGGTACAGTGTGCGGTGGGCTTTTACATGTAAGTATTCAAATTAATTAATGATCATTCCATTTACTACGGTAATCCTCAATTAATTTACCAATCATTGCAATGAGCTAATCTGCAGCATATTGATGTGAACAGGTACCTGAGAGAAATTCCCTTCATCGACACTTATATTCTACAGAATGTTCAGAAAATAGTTGTGTTTTTTTTTAATCCCATGATATTCTGGCATAGTTGATCTGCAAAAATTTGACAAATTGTCAAGGACTTTACAAAATATGACAACAGTGTTGACAGAATCGAAATATTCAACCTCGCTTTCAAAATGTCTACTGGTCATGTATCAACAATAAATGTACAGTAGGCCAGAGTGTGGTTCAATTTATCATTCCTGAAATTGTATAATGAGAGCAATTTTAATGGTTGTCTGCAATTTCAACACATAAATGAAAAGATATACGGCAAAAAGTAACATTTATGGGAAGCAATATCAAGGTTATCCAAAAATACAAAAACTTAAACACATTCTGCATCAAGAACCCTGACAATGTACTTACATTTATTTGTTTATTTATGGAGGTTGTCATGGTGATATATATCATGTTTCTGGTGAGAGACAGGACTCAGAGAACTCGAAACATTGGAGTAATGTATGACAATTCTGCATTCTCAACTCATAGCCTACATGTATTATCTTCTGCATTCTCAACTCATAACCTACATGTATTATCAATCCAAAGTAAACCCTACCAGTCCTTTCAAAACTGAGCCCATACACACCTGCAAATCATCAATGCACACCAAACCAAAGCAGCTACAAAATACATCAGAAATAATTCTCAGAACATATAATAATGCATAATGGAAGACTAAAAAATATCTCTCAAGCAGCTGGAAATGAATTACATGTACCTGCAGCCACAAAGACGCAAAGAGATAACAATAGAGAGGAAACAAAACTATAATCAAAAGAATATTGAAACAAAATTGTACAAGAGTCATTTTGAAACGAGGGCCTGCTTGCGATATATTGGAAATTGAAACGATGAATGATGATATAAATGGGCCACATCCTTTATCATAAAATTGTATGAATTGACATCTAAGCAACTGAGTCCAAAAAGATATAATGGTTTGCTGTAACAGAGTGGAAAATGAGGGTCAGTTTTTCTTTTTTTCTTCTCTCTCTCTCCTTAAAAGATATGGGATGAAAGCTTGTAGTACATGTATATCTATTTTACGAATATATGGGGATTGGTCAGACACAAATATTTTCTCATATTCGGGGGGGGGGGGGGTACAAAAATCTATTCTCAACTTTTTTTTTATAACTCAAATCATGTGACCTGCTCTGGATTTACAGGGGGAAAAAAAGGCAAATCTTCTGTTTCCTTCACAACGTATTGCTATCAAGGACAGTGGATATGACAAACTATGGCAAACTTCAAAGATAATATATGCACATTCATGTTCTCCCTGCTTGGCTACGTGTATTCAGATTTTTTGCCATTTTGCACCACTTTCCGATGGTACACTTATATTTCATCTTTTCACTATCTAAGTATGAACATTGACAAAGCTTTAAAATACAAAAAAATTGTTAATCTTTAGTTAGCCTGTCAATGCAGTTTGTTAACTGAGATAATTCAAAATCACAGATAATATAGAAATATTCACCAAATAGTCACTTCCCTATACATGTACATGAGCAATTTACTCAAGGTTTGTGTTTTAATGAAAAAAAAAAAATGGGCCAACCTGGAAGGGGCATAGAAAAGGCTTACATACATGTACATCAGTTCTCAGTATCTTATATTTAGATAAATCCATTACTGCTTGAGATCCAGTATAACGGCGGTAAAGTAAAATAACAAGAACTGCTTAAAAACAGAAAAGTATCTGTTTTCTTGATCAATCTACATTACTCAGAGCACTTCATGCAAGTCTCTTTTGATTTAGCCTATTACCCTCAGCTATTTGCACTTTGTCTCCCCTACCAATGCAGTGGTAGAGTCCATCACTCATGAAGTGCTTTTATGTCACACAAGTGGCAAGGTTGAGAATTGCTGTAATAGTACTGATGATTCCATTTCAATTTGAGGGGTCCTGCAGGAAAAAAAAATGTAGAAATATATGAATTAATATCAGTATAAGTGGCAATCAGTCAGGAGGATCCCATTTTAGAGCCTGTCTAAAGCTTTGGTAAATGGTCAATCATATAATTTTTTTAATAACCTTTATTTCTTGGTGAAAAAAAAAATTTTTTCAAATATCTTACATCCTCTCACGGTAAAGTTTTGATATTTCATCAAGAAGGGTATTTTAACCCTCTGCATCCGAAAAGCCAACTTTGCCATGAAAGCACATATACCCTAATAAGCCTGAATACTGGCTTCAAGTCATGTGACTTGAAAAGCAAGGGTTTTGAATGTTGGGTGACCTTTTAAAAATGACATAATCTTGGAGATATTCAGTCAATAAATCCAGTTTATGATTTTGCTGATAAATGAATTTCATATGTGAAGTTTTAGCATCAAAATACTACCCTACCAAGGAGGCTCGTGTGATTATAGACGGCAAGTCATTTATACAGACTTTGCGTAAGCTTGTGATGAATTTTACTTCCGTCAAAGCAGTGATTTTGAGACAAAATCTGAGATTATCATCAGTAAGGGAAGCTACACAACATCAGCCGGGCCAGGCCGGGTACCAGCGGAGTAAGGTGCCGCTGGCATGGCTGGGTCTCAAATCATGAGAATATGAGGTCATTATTTCAAATGGCACATATTTCCTTATTTTGCCGATAAGCTCGATATCTGCAAATAATTCAGGGTGAGGATCACGACCATCCCAAAGAATTTAGAGTTCAAAGGGTTAAGCATGTATCATATAAATTTAGAGATATTGTAGGATAACAGGGGAGTGTTTCATCAACATTTTCATCCGACAAGTTGTCAGATCTGACATCTTTCTCTGATGTTGATTGGCTGAGAGGTACTGTTACTATGGTAACTGTCGGATAAAATGGGACTTGTCGGATAAAACGTCCGACAAGTCCTTTCATGAAACGCTCCCCTGAAAGCTACATGTACAGGCAAAGATTATATCCTGACATTTCCAACCTAATGAATGCTTAAGAAGTGTTTTGAATGAAAAAAATAAAGTGCAGATAATTTATTTTGATTGGGCACAATTAGAACAAATTGGTATTCATTATCCTTCACATCAGAACTGAATGAAGGGCATACACACATATTATCTATTGATGGATTGGAATGGTGACAAGCACCGTTCGAAGATTTACAAACACTAAAAAAGGGCTTTAACATTTTCTAATAGCCTTTTTAAAAATCGTCCCTCAATTGATTTCATAGGAACGGCTAAACTTTAATCAAGTGTTCAGTGATCATTTCCTATTAATTAGTGAGCAATAACAACTTAAAGATAAATGAGTTCGAACAGAATTCAATAAAATTACCACCCAAGTGTTTGCATGTATGAATTAAAAATATGTGCCAAATGACTCTGAAAGAAAATGCGTAATTGCTGAGGAATGAGCAAAATAAGCATGGAATTCCATCAATGTTGGTTATTTTTCTGAGCAACATTAATACACTGTCCCACATATGCTTTCCTGTGTTAGTGATCATCAGAATTACCAGTTTTCACCCAAAATTTCATGATTTCACTAAGAAAAGTTTATTTCAATGTACCAGATCTAGATCGATGATAATATTGTGGCAATTAACCAAACTGTCCCTACCAAGCTTGTACATAAACATGTTGGAAATATGGGGTGCTACGAAAGAAATATTGCTTAAAAAGGAAAGGTCCAAAAGAAATGAGATATTCAATAATAAGTTTATACGAGTGGACGGACATATGTTATTTGAAGAAAGTTTATTTCTTAGAAATATTTATAAATTACATCATTTAGTTGATGACAGGGGTAATTTAAAATCATCTAGAGCCTTCCTGAGGATTGGGTTAAAAGAAGATGAGATAGAATATCTCCACACAGTATATGAAAATATTCCAGCAACGTGGAAATGTCTCTTGAAGAAAACAGATACATGCAGGGACACAGCTTTAAATTTTGAATTTATGATTCATGGAAATGTGAACACACTAGCTAATATTACATCAAAGAAAATCTATAAATCTTAGTTAAACATGAAATCTGAGAGGTCATGCGCTGTTAAAAACATTGAAAGAATATATGACTTTTCCGAAAAAGATACTGATACAATATTTTTAAGACCCAGGATAGCTACCTTAAATAGCAAGTTAAGGGAGTTTCAGTTTAAATTGTTATATATGAACTTGTATATACTAAAAAATATTTGTTTCGATTTAAATTATCGACACACAATCTATGTTTGTTCTGTGGTAAATTTGAAGAGACATATGAGCACATATTCTTCACCTGTGAATACATAAAAACTTTGTGGAGAGACTGTGGTTATTTAAATTACGTCGATTTGAAAATGTTAATTGGAAGGATATTCATATTGGAGTTAAGGTTTTTAATATAGGGAAGGAACAATGACTAAATCATATTATTTTTCTAATCAAATTTATGATCTTTGAGCATAGTAAAGCTAAAAGAAGACCCCCAACCCCTCAAGAGATTAGGAAAAAAATATTGGAAAATGAAAAGGAGGTAAAAAGAATAGCAGAGGCAAGTGGAAAATTATCTGGGCACGAGGAAGTGGGAAAATTTTTACACTTCATGACGAGGCATTCCGAAACCATTTGTTTCGTTGACTTAACTTAGCACTTATGCGGACAGATGAAATGCATTTGATTTGGTGGATGTATGTATGTGTGTGTGTGTGGGGGGGGGGGGTGTTTGTACGTGAATCTGTGTTGAGTGTGGTGGGGGTGGGATGTGAGGTTGTCCGAGGATTATGAATATTAAATCTTCTCTCATAAATCTTATTAGTGTATTTTAATAATTTACAGGATTCAAGATTTTTTTTGTGTGTGTGATACAACCATCAAGAAATGGTGAATAATTTGTTTGATTTTAGGTTGTACTGTTTTTTAATTAGACATATATATTATGTATGTGTAATGTAAAGAGAAAAGAATATAGAAAAAAATGTATATCAGATATTCTGAGAACAAATTGAATTGATTTAGAATTTATTCATGACATTGTTTTACTTCATTTTCGTTAAGAATTGTCAAATGTATGGATGTGTTGATCACAATAATTGTACGTTCAAACCAAGTTTTGTAATTATGGTGTAATTTGATTTGATATCGTTTTTTAATTTATGATCATGAATGTAATGTTTTACTATGTTCAATTTTGTTTGATGAGAGAAGAGAATAAAAGATTATTAAAAAAAAAGAAAAAATTATTTTACAGAGTTCCTCAAGAAATAATTGTTTGCTGCATCTACCGTCTTTTACCTTTACTATACATTGGTGATGTATTCTTACCATAAATCTATCTTGGTGTTCCATACTGCATGAGGTAGCTTGATCCATGACTTGAGTGGGTCGCTGGCATGTAACTCCCAGTGTTTGGGATATAAGTGGGCATGCCTAGATCACCGGGCTGCTGGTTCACTCCATACGGTGGCATCACACCATTCATGGCATATCCTCCTTGGATGGGTACTGAGCTGGGTAGGGGTGACATGGTAGGGGGGAGGGATCTTCCCCCATGCGATGGGGGCGTGGCGCGCATTGATCCATGACTTTCGGAGTGGGTGGAGTCACTCGATGATGGGGTCCCTCTTGAGCTAGGGGGAGGAGGAGGTGTGGAGAAGGGAGACCGGTAGCTTTCAGTGGATGATTGCAGGCTGGAGTGGGACTGGCTACCACTACCTCGATTCTGGGAACGGTCCAGGTGATCTGCTCCTGGATGGATGCCAGAAGATGCCAAAGCGCTCGTGTAGTACGTGCCCCCGGTGAAGCGCTGAGTGCCAGTGGACGTCGTCAGTAGGGTCTGTTGGGTCGTGATGGGTGCACCACTGGGTGGCGGGTTGGGAACCTGCTTCAGGCCTGCGGACCTCAGCTCGATAAATGGTCCAAGGTTAGGGTCATGCTTGCTATGGCCGCTACTGCTGCTGTACTTGGGTCCTTGCTGACTTGACATGGCAGATGAGACAGGCGTTGATGAGCCTTTAGAATGGTAATGACTGGAATGTTGTTGCTTTATGGCTATTTTAGGAGGATCATGAGTAGGAGGTCTCTGCAGAACAACAGTAGGTACCGAGGACTGTGTCTTGCTCTTTGGACCTTCAGTCTTCTGTCCTTCACCCTCTTTCTTCTGTGCTGATAATCCCACTGCACTATGTTTCTTACTTTGCACTTCTTGTCCAGCGACATTGTGAGATGAGGGTTTGCAGTTCCATCTGTTGCCTTTGCGAGAGAATTTCTTGTGGAACTGAACGTCCGAGTAACTGGTATCCTCCTCTGGCAGAACTGTATTACGCTTGGCTACAACTGTTGTTGCCTCTGTCTTAGTGTTTATTGATGAACTACTACTAGCATTACTGACAGTGCTACTCTGTTTGGTACTAGACGAACTAAAAATATTTTCCTCTTCAAAATCCTTTCCAGGAGTCTTTGGAGGAACTAGATCATCGCCAGAGGGGTCTGGTTCCAGAGGTTTGGGAGATAGTTTCACAGGGATAGGCTTTTTGCCTTTTGGTGTGTAATGTCCACTCATGAACATTTTAGGCTCATTAACACTCTTCACTTCTGGTTTCTTCTCCTTGGGGCCACTTTTTCCACCATTAGCTCCTCCTTCCTCAGAGCTTTGTATCTTGTTCATAAAGGCCATCTGCCAGGCGTTTGGTGCCGCGGGCAAAGCTGTAGCACAAGCCAGTCCAGCATTGCTCAGTTGCGCAGAAAGTAGATCATGTGGCCCTCCCGTAGCCGCTGGTCTGATGCCAGCCTGTGACTCGTGCAGCGTGGGCATGTACCGGCCACCAACAGCAACCTGACTAGGATTGTGGTTGTCCCAAGAACCGTGGATATCTCCTGGACTGTTGCCCGTACTCTGACGGCGGATCTGCTTGCTGCGGTCCAGCTGACATGAAGCGAAAGCTGCAAGGGCATCTATCTTGCTGCTAATGTTTGCCTGTAGTTTCTTGGTGTTGGGGGACTCTCTGACATTGGAGGTCTCAGGATCAGAATTTGTATTTGACTTCTCACCTGGATTTAATTCAGAGAGATGGGCAAAGAAAGAAAAATAAATAATTATTTCATGAATACAGGGAATAATCTTACTTCTCAAATTTGATTAGCATTTCTGACTTTAAAGGAGAATGAAACCCTTGAAACCAGCTGAATCCATATCAAAGACAAAAATCAAAGAAACATATTGTTGAAAGTTTGAGGAAGATTGAATGAATAATAAGAAAGTTATGAGCATTTGAATATTGAGATCACTAATGCCATGTAGATCCTCCCATTGGCAATGCGACCAAGATCAGTGATGTCACGCACGTACAACTCTCTCATTACTTTAGTACTTATTTCACTTATATTCTCACTTTTATAGAGTCTATCACAAGGTGAGGTGTTCTCTTTATGAGATGACAAGTACAGAGGTTTCACAACATTATATCATTGATGAATCGTTTGTCATATGATTAGAATGAGCAAAAAGAGATGTTTTGGGATATATTTTCAGTGTCCAAAAGGGGAGAGTTGTTCATCTGTGACATCATAGATCTTGGTCGCATTGCCAATGGGAGGATCTCCATAGCATTAGTGATCTCGACATTCAAATGCTCATAACTCTTCTATTGCTAGTCCTATTTTACTCAAACTTTTGTTGATCTTATTCTTTGATTTTTCTGCTTTCACAAAAGCTAACTTGCTCCAAGAGTTTCATTCTCCTTTAAGATAAAAGCTTACAACTAGAATACTCTCTTGACTGTCAGTCGGATGCAAAAATTGCTACACCAATGAAATTTCTGTAGGAGTTGTTAAACAATGTGGAGCAATTGCAATGAGATACCAGGAAAATCAGTCCCTGAATACACATTAATTTACAATGGAAAGAAAGTAAATATGCATATAAAAATATCACAGGAAATTTAAAACACGTATTTCATAATTCATCATAGCAGACAAGATGATCATTTGTTGTACGTTTGATACTTCTTGTAGCCGTTATTGTGACCGAGTAGGGATGCACAAAAATGTACCATATGACTTTTTAAAGAGTTACAGTTTCTTTGTCACTGTTTATAAAACAAAAGCAAAAAGAAACATTTCCTCTTTCATGTGTAAACGTAAGTGAAAGTTCGTTTTCTTCAGTTGGTGCACACTGGATACTCAACTAATCAGCTTTGCACACTTATGGTACCTATCTAAACAAACTCTGCAAGGACTGCCTTCCCACCATCATACTTGGTTTTTGTGTGTTATTTGTATATACTATGATATGGTAACTGCCATCCAATCGTAACTTTCAAGAAATCTTGAACTTTGATTGGCTGGTAATATGCATTGTTACCACGGTAGCCACTTTATGGAACAGGGCCTTGAACTTTAATGGAAGTGCTGGAGGATTTCTGTTATTTTGATGAAAAAAAAACAGTTGTCATCCCTCTAAATTTGATCAGCTGTCATTCAATCTGTGTAGACATTTCAATTGTGAGACTCGTTTTTCATCTGATAAGTGTCTATTTCCAAGAACTTAACACACCTATAAAATAATTCTCTTCAGCTGTAGAGGTGTCAAGATCAAGTTGATGAATGTCATTGGACTATGCATGTCGATCACAACATTCAGGTTCTGAATCCCACTGCAACACCAACATCCTTTGGCAAGGTATTGATCTACATTTGTCACACTCCTACATGTACGTGTCAAGTTTGTTGTATGTGGTCTCTTTTTCTTTCTCCCTTCTCTCCTTTCTGCTTTTGCTTCCTCATTTTCTCTCCTTTTTTTTCCACCTTCTATAGCTTCTGCCTTGCACCTACATGTATATGACTCCTATTTTCTTTCTTCCTTCTCACGAACTTACTACCACTTTCTTATTTTCCCTATTGACATTTCCAATGACCACATTATTTGCTTGTTAGGTTTTTGTATAATTTTGAAATGTCATGATATTTTGTCTGAAAACTTTATATGTAACACCATGGTCACATTTGTTCTACGGCGGCCGTACGGCGAGTCGAAAACAGCCGTTTTAACATTTTTTGTCAAACTACATATAGGTGGTTTGAATCAAAATTAATAAAACGGCTGTATTCGACTCGCCGTACGGCCGCCGTAGAACAAATGTGACCATGGTATAACTTACATGTCTATACAATTGATCACAATTCGGCCATTGGCTGCAATGATCTTTTAATAAACCATTTTACCTATCTATATGAAATCTTCGATAGTATTTGTGCTTAACCTTGAGCTAAATCCTAATTTGTTTTTAAATAAAATATCAGTTTTGACTATAGCCAGTTGCTTTTAATTTGGATAACTATCACTTTTTGATCAATTAATGGAAACTTGATTTGGTTTGCTAAAGAACAATGTCACCATCATAGTTACCAATGATGGAAGCCATTCACTTAAAGGGATGGTCCAGGCTGGAGGTAATTATATCTCAATGAATAGAGTAAAATTCACGAAGCAAAATGATGAAAATCTTATCAAAATCGGATAACAAATAACGAAGTTATTGAATTTTAAGATTTGCATTATTCCGGTGAAGCAGTTCTAGGCATATCTTTATGAATATTCATTAAGTGGGCAGATGATGTCATATCCCCACTTGTTTTTTTGTATTTTATTATATGAAATCAGGATTATTCAACATATTTCTACCAAGAACTAAAACAATTGGTTTTACAACTAATTAAGTGCATTAGTTATTTATTGCTGCAACTTATTTCATCATAATGGAGACACATCATTTACACATGTATGTAAAAATGAAACATTTGTTATTTCATTGTAATAACATAAGAAAAAGGAAAGTGGGGATGTGACATCATTAGCCCACCTAATGAATATTCATAACGATGTGCATTTAACTTTTTTCACAAAATATTGATAAACTTTAAAATTATCAAATTTTGATGAAATTTTCAGCTTTTTGCTCTATGAATTTTATTTTATTTATTTAGATATAAATATTTCCAACCTGGACCATCCCTTTAACCCTTAATAGACTGGGCGACTTCGACGCCTAAGAAGACGGGGGAGGGGGGCATGATTCAGCCCCCCGCTTATGATCTCGGCTGTCGATCGCAGCAAAAATCTCACTGGTAATTAATTATGCTAATTTGTGCGTAAAATCAGAACTTTGCTCTACATGTAATTAACTTAATAATGCCCCTAAAATGCTAGTTTTTGCCCCACTGATTCTTTATAGGAATCTGATCAAATAGATTTAAAAAAAATTTCAACATCAAATTTATGTTCTTACGTATATTCATTGTTTTCGAAATTTCGTATGTATTCCTACATGTATGTTTTTCGACTTCTTTTTTTTCTTCAATGGAAATTGTTAGAGACTTTATTTTGACCATAATCAAGATGAAATTAATTGATTTTAATCAGTAAAAGGAAAAATAATGACACATGTATGAATTTTGGCTAATAACACTTTTTGCATTGGATTTGTACACGAATTCAATTTTGGGTCTGCATGCACTTACAAAATGTTGTGTAATTTCGGAACCGCATACCCGGGGTTGCAATTTTCATCTTGAAAGTTGTGCAAGACTTGAAAGTAAAAAGTCAGAGCGACGCGGTTAAAAACTTTTTCACGGCGGATTTATTGCGCAAAATGTAGGGGAGGGGGGAGGTGAAGTAGAATTTTTTAGTTCGTAAAAAGTTTTGGGGGCTGAATCAGCCCCCCCCCCCTCGTCTTTTTAGGGTTTAAGCACTGAACTAAAAAATTCTACTTCTTGTTCAGTGATATGTAACCCAACAACTTCAGGTCTACTCATACTGCAGCTAGCGCTAGTCTAGTTGCACCTGCTTTTGCAATGCGATCTCAATCTCTTCTTACATTTTGAGGAGGTATCATTGTAAAACTTGCCACTTGTGTTATCCCTCTTGCTGTATACTATTCTTACCTTCAAGCTACTGGAAGTTATTGGGTCACACGAGTAAATGTTAAAGGTCAAGTCCACCCCAGGAGAATGCTGACTTAAATAAATAGAGAAAAATCAAACTAGCATAGTGCTGAAAATTTCATCAAAATCGGATGTACATGTAAAATAAGAAAGTTATGACATTTTAAAGTTTCGCTTATTTTTTACAAAACAGTGATATGCACAACTAGGTGACTCAGTCGATGATGTCCATCACTCACTATTTCTTTTGTCTTTCATTGTTTGAATTATACAATATTTCAGTTTTTATAGATTTGAAAATAAGGACCAACTTGACTGAACCATATAGTATCAAACAATGCTAATTCCACATGTTCAGGGAGGAATCAATCGTTATATCACTTGACAATGAGGAGAAAATTGGAATATTTCATATAATAAAATACAAAAGAAATAGTGAGTGGATGGCGTCGTAGTCTCTTCATTTGCATACATGCCAGGATGTGCACATAACTGTTTTGTGAAATTAAACGAAACTTTAAAATGTCATAACTTTCTTATTTTACATCCGATTTTGATGAAATTTTCAGTGTTATGCTTGTTGAAATTTTCATTTTTTTATTCAAATCAACTTTTTGTTGAGGTGGACTTGTCCTTTAAGAGCTAAATCCAGGAAACTTCTGGTTATTGCTGACAACAAGAATCAAGTTTTGTGCAATAAGCAATTTTGTTGAATGGGGAAAAATGTTAATGTTGTCCATACAATTTTTTTTATCTCACCTGAATTCTCTGTTTGAGTCATAGGGACACTCTCTCTACCCGTCTGCCCAGCCATGGCTCCTTCAGGGGATGGGATTGCACTAATCTTTAGAGGTTGGTTAACATTAGTAACCATGGTAATAATGTCCTGTGTCTCAGTAAGGGCTCCACCCACTTGTCCTGCCTGATTGGGTTTGTCCGTTGCTGCTGTCACCTTTGAAGGGATAGTTTGCTCTGCGGTAGAGGTGGGGACAGGGCGCTTTCGATTCTTCTTAGTCTTACTAGTATCCGTTTTCTTGGAGGATGTTGAGGTGGGGGTACTTGCTGCCTCAATGGCAGAGGATATCTTGGTGAGTTCTTCTTTAGAGGAGGATGCATCAGAACTTCTTCCACTGTCAACATCAGCGGCATTTCTGTTAAGAGCAGCGTGACTCATGGCAAGGGATGATAGGGTAGTGGTATCTACCTTACTACTTGCCGTCAGATCCTGTCTAGGATCTGGTGGATGTCCTGATGCAGGAGGATATAGTGTCACATTCTGAGGACTAAGGGGAGGTTCACCTGTGTCTAAGGAACTGTTGATGACCTTACTGACTTGGGCTGCAGGCAAGAAGCCATAGAGTCCTGAATGCTTCATATCTAGTGGACTCATCATGCAAGATTGTAACAGGTGGTGCACTCCAGCACTTGATGTAGCTGTGGGAACTCCATCCCTGTTTCCTAGAGACGCCATAGATGTGTGCTGCAGCATCTGACCTTCCTGGAGACCCGCTACTGTGCTTGTCACAACATGCAGTGCAGAGGAATGCACCGGTTCAACTTTGCCAGGGTAACCCTTCTGTGTCTGCTGCATCTGCTTGTGGGCAGTCAGCATCAATTGTCCAACATCACTTGCAAACTCCTTCCCTCTGTCTTCCTTCATTGCCATTGGACTGCTTTCTATGGTATTCGATAATTTCCTTTGTAATGCCACTTTGCCAGGAGACATGTGGGGATGTTCACCTTCCACTGTCCCACCTTGGACAGCTCTAGGTGATTTGTAAGTTCCTGTTGTACCCTCACAGGGCCAGGATTTTGACAATCCTAGACTGCTTGAGTAACTCCCAGATAGTCTCTCATGTTTTAGAGCATCCTCCTTTATTGCTGGAGGTGAAACAGGTGGTCCGACAATGTCCTTGATCTTGCGACTCTTCTCAGAGGCTTTATTGCGACGCTTTTTCTTGGTTGCTTTTTCTGGTTTCTTTGTAGTTTCACTGATCTTCTCCAGTGCTGTCACTTCAAATTCCAACTTTTGAACCTAATCATGAGATAGAAAAATTGCAATTCCATTGAACAATTATTTTTCTACATCCACCATCCCTAATAACTTGAGAATATCAATCCTTTTTAAGCAAATTATAAAACAGTGACAAATAAATTGAGGAAGGACATACATACAAGGGGCTGGATGTAAATATTTTATGGATATTTTCTTTCTTCAAATTAAAAACATAAGATGATGTTGTTGGCTTCATACAGGTCTCCATTGCATTTGGAACCATTATTACCCCAGCAAAAGCCGGGGTAAAAGAGTGCTTTTTAAATCCAGCTAATAACAATATCATAACTATTAATTATGGTAACTTCGTCGTTTTGGCAACTACCATGGTAGCATGGCTCTTTAGCCAATCATAAACAAACATTCCACAGTAAAATAATGTCAAATTTACTCTAGTTATATCTCTTGACGGAACATGCTCCCAGGGCCCTGTATCACAAAGACTTTGTTATATTAACAAATACAAAATTTATATCAGCCAATCAGATTGAAGGATTTCAGTACCTTTTAACTGTTAATTTGTTATAATGAAAAGATTTATGAAACAGGCCCCTGGTCTAATCTTTCTGTGATCTTACCTGTCTTTTGAGTTCTTGTTGATTACTGAACTCCTGAATGATCTGCTCTGTGATGAGGGATGCAGCCTTGGCATTACTAGCACTGTCACTGTTATCCCACTTTCCACTATGACCAAGAAGCTGGGTAACAACCTCTTGATTACGAGTCTCCACCTGAAATGGATTCCGACATCGTTAATTTATTTTCTTTCTAAAAAAGTCTAAATATTCTTGGATAGAGTTTTATTACACTGCATAATAGGAGAATGAGGGATCAGGAAAAGAAGAGAAAGTAGCCTTAACGCTAAAAGGACTGGGCTATTTGAGAGGTATTGAGAACTGAGGAAGCGGGGGCATCATACCCCCCCCCCCTAGTCCTTTTAAGGTTAAAGAATGTGGACTCTCCAATTTAGGAGCATAAAGAATATCAACTCCATACAAAAATGTATACAGGTTCTACAACTCGATAAATGAGAAAGTAAGGATCACTACTGCCACCTTTACTAAGATTGCTGCATGATGATTCCTTTGATATCATAATCATTTGTGAAAGGAAATATAGGAAGCTGACTTATATTATGGTGAGTAATGTTTTTGTTTGATTCAGAATCAATTAATTGATCCGGTGAATGTCTGTACCAAGCCATTAAGTGAAGTGCTGTTGCAGATTTTCTAATGCAACGCTAACCTTTTCTCTGAATTCTCGATCAAAACAAGGTATCAAGTAGAAATACCACAAACTAGCAGGTAAATCAGATGATCCTATAGACGGACAGTCAACCTGCACAAAATGTAGAGTCTTCTCTCCTACTCCTACTTTTCCAGCTCAAGCCAGCCTTCTCTCATCCTTCCAACTACTCAAGCCCCTCAAATTTTCTGGTTTGTAAGTCCTTTTAAGGACTAGTCTTTTTCAGAAAAGAATACTGTACTTTCCAACCTTCCACTTTCTCGCCTCTCCATGTCACTCCTACCTCCATCCACTTTTCTTGTCAATAGCATATCCAGCACCAACTATGACAAAGGTCTCTATGGGCCCATGAACGAGCATAATAACGTCACTAGTGTCCCCAGACAATGTGGCCAGACCTGCCAACCTCTGGGAATGAAAAACTGTATTCTGTGATTTAAAAAAAATGTATTTTCCCCCAAAAAAGTGTATTTCATAATAAAATGCTTGGCGCACTCGCTCATCGCGGCGCTCAAGCTGCATGCAAGCTAAAATGCGCACTGCTCTTGCAGATGAAAAAAAAACATTAACATGTGTATATCTTCACCCTGGTTTTAACAAAATGATTGAAAAAAAAAAAAAAAGTTACCTGAAATTACATTGATCTAATAACCATATTTGTGTACGTTTTATGAAATAGAGACATATAGAGATTATTATTATTATTATTATTTTTTTTTTACAAAAAACGTATTTTTCAAAGAAAAATAGTACTCCCGTATTTTGGTTGCAAAAACGTACTAAATACTGCTAAAACGTACTGGTTGGCAGGTCTGTGTGGCCCATGAAATGATTTGTAGGATCTGATGCTGGATACGTGCCGGTCTGTGATTAGCAGGCAAAAATTGGTAAGATGCCAAGCTCTCAACACTCTCAATCACTTGATAAACTAGAAGACAATTGCCACTCACCAGTTTCCTATTATCTGCTTCAAGGACCTGCATGTTGGCTGTCAGGGATTGGTACTTCTCCTGGAGCTCCCGATGCTTGCCTACGATCTCCCTAGACTTGGCTACCAGCTCTGACGGTGACTTGGCTTGTATGCCGAGCTTGTCAAGCTGTAGGTTTAGTAGTCTTACACCTTCCTTGGACAGCACTGATATCTGATCCTCCAGGAGGCCACGCTTAAGGTTCAGCTCTTCATGGTATAACTAAAGAGGTGTTGCGAGAAAATATTTGCAATTAATTGCAAATTTCTGATGCAAGTTTACAAGTGACGTACCAATTTTAGCTAGAACGAATGGACCTTTACTACTCTTTGTAAGAAGCAGACTGGCAATCGAGCACACATTAGCAATTAATTGCTAGACTTATGATTGGTATTGAAACCAAATTTGACGTGCGATTGATTGGAAGTTACTTCCAATGCTCAATTAGAAGGAAAAGAAAAATATATACAGTGAAACTGGGTGTAGCTACCACATGTTTATATATCACAGGTTTGGGTTCCATCAACTATTAAAAATATATACACTATGGCCCATATTCTGAACTCAGGTTAAAATTGAACCAAGGTGGGTGTTTCATAAAGCTGTAAGTTAAGAGCGACTGGTGAACTTTTCTTATGCGCTAAATAATCACCAATTAACATTAAATGGTAAATACCATTTACCACAAGAAAGGATCACCGGTCGTTCTTAAAGTCACTCTTAACTTATGAACATCTTTATGAAATGGCCCCCTGGTTTAAAGTTGTGGTTTAACTATGGAGAGTCAATTGGGGCACAAATCCCTTACAGTACACATCCAGTTTATTAAATCATTTGACACTAAAATAGTTCATACTTCTCTGGGAATGTATAAAGAATATTTAGAATATATAATACAATGAAATTCAATCATTGTTACTGACCCTTTCTTCTTCCAGCTGTTTCCTCACGAGGTCGGTGTATTGAGGTGTTTTCATGTAAGATAGAAATTGCAGCAATTGCATCTTATAGTCGTCTAGGGAAAAAAGAGGAATTTAAGAATTTCGAATAAAACATTAGCAATAAATGAAAATAATAACTGAATGAAGTGAAGAGACAAGGGGGTGTAACATAAAGAGATATCTACGAATGATTGTAACTTTTTGTCATAGATTTCCAGTTATGCTTAATTTTACAATTAATTGCATCTTTAACGTTACAAGACCAAGGTTCTGTGTAATCCCTCAAATTGTCCAGAATGCTGGAATGTAATACTTATTACGACAATTTATCAGCAATAAGATATTTTATACCAGAATCTTTCGGCACATAATATTTCTTGTTTTCATTTATGCATACAAACACTTAAGTGGTCCTTTTATTGGGTTCTTTTTCAAACCAATTTCTGGACTGTTATCACACCTTGGCCCCATTGCATAAAAGGTAGCAACTATGGTAGCAACGCTCATCAGCCAATCAAAAATTCCATTAAATTAACCATTGGATGGCAAAGTTACCATAATGGTAACTTTTATGCAACAGGCCCTTTGTATTTGTTTTAACCCTCAATCTCCCGGGGTATTTTGATTCTTGTCATTCCCGGGGGGGGGGGGGGCATTATGGCCCCCCCTTAAGATCTCAGCCGTGGATTGCGCGATCACAACGAAAATTTGCATGATGGTAGAGAATGACGTAATCTACGCAGTTACATTGGTAAATTTCACCGAATTCATATATTTTTATTTTATATGAATTAATTATGCTAATTTATTCATGAAATCATACTTTTTGCTCTGATTCACTAAATAAAGCTCCTAGAATGCTATTTTTTGGTGAAAATATTCTTTATAGCATTCCTAACAATTGTGAATGAAAAAAATTCTGGTACCAAGACCGATTTCTTATGTATTTTATTGCTTTTTAAATTTCTTATGTATTTCTTAGTTTTTTTACTTTTTGTTTTTTATTGTTTTTTCGATGGAAATCGTTCCAGACTTAATTCTGATTATAAACAAGGCAAAATTAATTAAGTTTAATCATTAAAAGTAGAAATAATGATACATTTATGAATTTTGGCCAAATACACTATTTACATTGGATTTGTACATGAAATCACGTTTATGAGCAATTTTGGGTCTGACATGCACTTACATAATGTTGCGTAATGTCGTAACCGCGTACCCGGGCGTCACAAATTTGGTCTCAAAATTTGCGCGAGACTTGAAAGTAAAAAGTCAGTGAGCGGCGAGGTCAAAAAATTGCGCAGCAGATATATCGCAAAAATTGTCGAGGGGGGGCCATAATGGCCCCCCCCCCCGGGAGAATCAGGGTTAACCCTAAGAAGACAGGGGGGGGGGTTCTGATTCAGCCCCCCCCCCTCAACATTTTTGGCGATAATTCTGCTGTGCAAATCTTTCGCTCGCTGACTTTTTACTTTCAAGTCTCGCGCAACTTTAGAGACCAAGAGTGGTATTCTGGAACACAGTCATAACTTTTGTCATAAATTTTGTCATTTCTCTCCAAGATGTGACACCGCTATGATTGTCACAAATCGGTATTCTGAACATTGTCTTTTCCCTGTCATATCTCTCAAAGTTCCCGCCCATATTTTCGGAAGCAATCCAATCAAAATCATCGTAAGTTCCCATTGGGAACCCTTCTAGCCAATAGGAAGGCCCCATGACAGGTAGGGCGTATCACCAATACAGTTGCTGGCATCGCGCAACTACGCGAATATTGATGCGCTTTAATAATTACAAAGAGAGACAGGGAGCTGTGAAGGATTTTAGAGAAGTAGAAAAAGAAGGAAAACAGAGAAAAAAAGGAGGAATTAATATGTAGGGCCTAACTAGTTTTAGCATGAAAAAAATTATTTTGAAAATTGTCATGGATGATGAGTGAAACTAATACCACGATCTAATCTAAATAATAGCATTATATGCTTGACATTCAGTCGGCAGGATATCGGGATATTTAGTACTAAAGATATGACAAAATTTATGACTGCTACCCCCTGTCATAACTTTTGTCATATCTTTTGCTTGTATAAAAGGATTACGCGCATTTAAAGCCACGTATTTTTGGTGCGCGCTAAAGAGAAGACACAAAATTTATGACAATTTTTGTGACAAAAGTTATGACATCCACCAGAATACCGATTTTGTCATATCTCTGAGAAAAGATAAAATATGGAGAAAAGACAATGTTCAGAATACCGCCCCAAAATTGCGACCCCCAGGTACGCGATTCCGATATTACGCAACATTTCGTGAGTGCATGCAGGCCCAAAATGTGAATTTGTGTAAAAATCAAATTTTTATAATTAATAAATGTATCATTATTTTTCCTTTTACTGATTAAAATCAATTACTTCCATCTCATTTATGGTCAAAATAAAGTCCATGACAATTTCCATTAAAAAACAATAAAATACATAAGTAAATAAATTTGATATTGTAATTGTTTCAAAGTACATTTGATCCGAGTTTTATGAAGAGTCTGTGTACCAAAAATTAGCATTCAAGGGGCATTATTTAGTTAATTAGAGCAAAGGTTTTATTTTACGCATAAATTAGCATAATTAATTAGCAATAAGATTTTTCGCAGAATTTGCCATGGGTAACGTGCCTCCCAATTTTCGTCGCGATCGACGGCCAAGATCATAAGGGGGGGGGGGTCCCCCTCAGTATTCTTAGGTGTCAAAATAAGCCCAGTCTATTTAGGGTCTAATAATCACTCTTTTTTTCTATGTTCGACCGTTATTTTCTCCATTCTCACTTCAGTTTGTGAAATGCTTGAGCCATGATCAAACGACAGCATCATAATATTTTATATAAACTAAAAAGAAGAGACCAATCCGGAAAGTCCCCTACATGGGAGGACAGAATCGCATAGTGTACGAAATTGTATAAATGTTTGGAAATCCATCAATGACTCAAAAAAACTTTTACGATTTACTGGATTGAAAAGAAGCCTCAAGAAATCTCTCCTTATGCCCACTTGCCGTACAGTAGTTACTTCCATTTTGAAATATATTCCTATCATACATTTTATTATCCTTTTTTTTCAGTTTGAAAGGCATTTTGTTTACTTAATACATATTATACAGAATCAATGCATCCATTTCGCTGATTGTACGCCGTGTACCTTATCTTTTTCAGTATTATAACTGTCTCATGTGTCCACGTTCGAAGTAATTTACTCATTTTTGTTGTTTTCTGTAAGGGAGCACCAAGCAAACATTTTGAGGTGCAGCCCGTTTCTAATCTTTGTACATTTTATATTGCAACATCTGATAAAAAAATGAATTAAATTCAATTGTCTTTGGGCATGTTTCACAAAGAGTTCCAACTATTATAACTGTACCATCATGGCCAAGTTACAGTAATTTCAACTTATCATGAAACGGGCCCCAGGACTCACCAACAAGCCACTGAATGGATGCTTCAAGGTCTTTCTTCTGACGATGACTGGGTTTTCTTTCTCTTGATTTAGGCCTGGATTTCTCCTTGACGGGCGTCACCATACTAGCTAGGTTGAAGGACATGCCAAGGTTATTCAACATACCTGCAACAAAACGTGCAAATAAAAGCTTTACGTCATGAAATACGGGGAACGAAATGAATTGTAGATAAGTTACTAACATACATTTAAGACTGAATTTATACCGTGATATGAAGTAAAGTCTGGGAAAGGCTAAGGTCTACATCTTCAGGCATATCAATCAACCTTGCTATTACATGTATGCTGCAATATGACACACAGTATAGTATCAGCAGTAATAATGATTATAAACCAAATGTACACAGAGTACATTTGATCAAATGACTTACCATTACTCTTATCAGGGGGTGACTGACTGAGTGAGACTGTATGTTGATGCAGCAGATCCATTCCTATTAGAGCCGATTTCTTGAGTTCATCCCTAGCCCTACGACTCATTACATTCTCTGACTTCTTTGGTCTGCCCCTTCCTCTTAATGAAGAGTCCTACATGTACATAACAGAATGGAACATAATAATAAATATACATTTGTATAGCGCCATCTATCTGGATATGACCTACAGAGGAAGCTGTTGTGGTGTAGTTCTTCTGACCCTTGCCTTACAATCAGGAGTCATGTGTCCGTGTTCATAGAGTGTTTTCCTCTGTAATATGGCCTGAATCGATTGAACAGAGGGGACACGTTTGTACATAAAACGCAGGCTTCAGTCATCCACCCCGGGACTTGAACCCACAGCCTCTCATTCGACAGGCAGACACTTTACCAACTGAGCCAATTCGCTATCTGGGATTATCTATTTTGACCACACTATTATTATCACCCAAGATTTAACTCGAAAGGCTGTTTCCAGCACTTAGTGCATTCATGGAATTAATTCTGCCAGGTTACCATTAATCCCCCTGGGTAGAATGCAGCACAATGCGGGTACATTTCTTGCAGAAGGTAAACACTCCATTACTAGGAATCGAACCCATGACCCTACAATAGACCTTAGGCATTGACGTCATCTCAGAGGCTGAAGCCATTGCCTTGCGTGCAGTGGTGATCTGCTGCTGGCGCATCTCTGACAACTCTGTTTACACATATTCCTATATCCTCTGAGGGAGGGCGCTATGAGATTATGATGTCATATGCATAAGGTCTATTGAAAGATGAGAGTCAGAACCACTAGACCACATAGATAAACCTACATGAACCAACAATATTTCGAAGAATGACTTGCTAAGGATGGTCTATGAAGTCTTTCTAATGCAGAACAAAGTGGAAATTATGGAATGAGAACATGCAAAACAAAATTTTGCAAAATGCAAAATGCAATTTGAATAGAAAAAAAAATTATCAGTGGGCTGTTAAACACCTTGTGTCTCAAAATATAGGATTTGGAGGATAGCTCAGAAATTGATTTATTATTAGACCAATGACATAAGTGAAAAATTTCTTTTCATGAAAAGTGTTTTCTAGAGCAATTCCAAGACCGTTTTTAGGCGATTGAGGTTGTCCTCACTTTGTCATAATTCTAAACCAGCTCTTTCTGAGCTGTCCTAAAAAAAAAATCAATTTAGAGATTCAAGGTTTTAGCAGCAAACCAAAGGTAAGGAAGGAAATAAATATACATTTTGGATTGCGCAAAATTTATTTCAAACAATTTAAAACTATGAACTCTGTCCAAAATTTCCTCAAGATTAGTGGACAGATGACACAATCTGACATCTGATGTTGTATTAGTTGAATTGACATTGTGGCATGCAAGGTTAAGTCCAAAACATATCAAATTAGAACACAACGCCCATATTCATAGAAGAGTACATCATTTCATCAGCTGTTGAATACTGACTTCATTGAATACTGGTATACAATTTTACACATGAAAAATTGAAAACACAAACCACATTCACGAAAGTGTACCATAGTATGCTGGGCTTTCATGTCGAATTTGCCACTATCTGGATCAACAAATAGGTTCTAGGTTTAGTGAGGGCGATATATGTCCTTTCGCCCCCAGGCCAGTAAATATTGCTACTATTAACCAAATCAGACATCTAGAGCAAAAATCGTTAAAATTTAGATATTTCAAATTTTTAGAGTGAGAATCTAGTTTCTCATGTTGAGCAGACTGGGCCTCTGAACTTTACCATTGTGACGTAATTGAAATGACGTGACCCTGGCCTAGGGACGCAGTATCCAGCGTTGTCTCAACTTGATTACCATTATGACGTATAGCACTGCGCGGTTCAAGGACGCGTACAAAAACGTGTAGAATACCCGGATCTTAGCTCTGCTTTATTGCCCGCTACATTTCCACGCATTTTCTCATTGACTTTCCTGAGCGGGCAATAAATTGGGCCCGTGGATAAACATTTGGAAATTTATTGACCGGCCATTTGATCCCAGGCAACAATGTATCAAAGTTGCCCTGCTCAGTTGTCTGATACGGTTAATAATAAAGCAATATTGACTGGCCTCGGGGCGATACGACATATATCGCCCAAACTAGATTTATATCGCCCGAGTCGTAGACGAGGGTGATATCAATGTAGTGAGGGCGATATATGTCCTTTCGCCCCAAGGCCAGTCAATATTGCTATTATTAACCAAATCAGACATCTAGAGCAAAAATCGTTAAAATTTAGATATTTCAAATTTTTAGAGTGAGAATCTAGTTTCTCATGTTGAGCAGACTGGGCCTCTGAACTTTACCATTGTGACGTAATTGAAATGACGCGTCCCTGGCCTAGGGACGCAGTATCCAGCGTTGTCTCAACTTGATTACCATTATGACGTATAGCACTGCGCGGTTCAAGGACGCGTACAAAACGCGTACAATACCCGGATGACAGCGATGCCTTTTATTGCCCGCTACATTTCCACGCATTTTCTCATTGACTTTCCTGAGCGGGCAATAAATTGGGCCCGTGGATAAACAATTGGAATTTTATTGACCGGCCATTTGATCCCAGTCTTAAGCAGGCAACAATGTTTCAAAGTTGCCCTGCTCAGATGTCTAATACGGTTAATAATATCAAATTCTGTGAAAAAATCTCATTGCTCATTAATTATGCTAATTCATGCGTAAAATCATAAGTTTGCTCTAATTAATAAAATAATGCCCCTAAAATGCTAATTTTTGTTTCACATACTCTAGATAGGCATCTGATCAAATTTATTTTTCAAAAATTTCAAAAAAACATTTATTTTCTTATGTATTCTATTGTTTTCTAAATTTCTTATGTATTTCTCTGTTTTTCGACTTTTTTTGTTTTTTATTGTTTTTTCAATGGAAATTGTTGGGGACTTTATTTTGACCATTAACACGATAAAATTAATTGATTTTAAGCAGTAAAAGGAAAAATAATGAACCATTTATGAAATTTGGCTAAAAACACTATTTGCATTGGATTTGTACACAAATTCGCGTTTTTGAGTAATTTTGGGTCTGCATGCACTTACGAAATGTTGCGTAATTTCGGAACCGTGTACCCAGGGGTCACAATTTTGGTCTCAAAAGTTGCGCGAGACTTGAAAGTAACAAGTCAGCGAGCGACGCGGTAAAAAAATTTCGAGCGGTAGATTAATCGCGAAAAATGTAGAGGGGAGGGGGGCTGAATCAGCCCCCCCCCCAGTCTTCTTAGGGTTAAACCTATCTTAACTGGGCTATTTCAGACCAACATATACTGGGGAGGGGAGTCAATTTGTACCCCCCCCCCCAGATCTCTCCCGATGATTGCGCGATCACCGTGAAAATTTGCACGCTCGTAGAGCCGGATGTAAACCACAAGACTGTATAGAAAAATTAACAAAAAATTAATTGCTTATATTTTTTTTTATTAATTATGCAAATAAGCATAAGAAATTTGCCCTAATTTAGCTTTTTGGTGCATGTTTTTGCCTTTAACTCACTTTCTATAGCTAGTAGAATGTTAATTTTTTTTGGTGAAAATATCCTTTTTTACATTTCTAACAAAAATTTCCAAAACAATTGCTGAAAAATAATTAATTTCCTATGTATCTTACTGTTTTTTTTTAATACTTCTGTATTTCTTTTTTAAACCTTTTTTTTTATATTGTTTTTTACGACGATCTTCGTCGGGGACCCTTTTGCGATCATAAATAAAATAAATTAATTTAAGCCAACAAAAGTAAAAATAATCATACATTTATGATATTTGATAGAAAAAAACACAAATTGCCTTGACTTAGTACACAGAATCATGTTTTTGAACAATTTTGGGTCTGAAATGCATTTACAAAATGTTGAGTAATTTCGGAACCGCGTACCCGGGCGGCGTAAATTTGGTCTCAAAAGATGCACAAGACTTGAAAATAAAAGTCAGCAAATGGCACAGTAAAAAAAACGCAATGGCGTAGTGACAAAATTTGTCCCGTTTAAGAAGTGTTAAAGAATACTTTTTCCCTTTCCTAGTGTTACCCCAAACAGTCAGTTAACAATGTTTGTCTTTTCATATCATCAGCTCTTTTATCATGTTTATTCAATGAATATAAGCAATAATTCATTCTAAACAAAATTGAATAAAGGTAAAAATAATCCCTTTTCATTTCATCTTAATCATATTATTTCATAATGATAGAATATATTGCTGGTATTCAAGCACAAAACATGTGCAAAGATATAATAATTATAGCGTAGACTTTATATTATTAAACAGTGAAATCATCAAAAATTGTTAGGAACAATGGCATTCAAGAAAAAAAAGATTAGTTGCAAAAAGATGATAAAGGTTCAGGAAACAGTAATTTCAATATTAATCATCAATCAAACAAATGAAATTGAAACACACACACGAAAAAAAAATAATAATACGATAAAAAATAAATGGATGGAAAAATTACTTGAAATTCAGACCCATTGTCAACATTTAGAATTTAAGTGCTTCAGGACTACCAACACAAGATACTTTTTTTTTAAAAACTTTAATCCGTCTCATAAAGACATTTGAATATTAAGTACAGAATGAATGGCAAAGTGTCAATAAAAATTTAAATTTAAGAATTAGGTTTCCAAACTCACACGCCAGTATGGAGGTAATAGTAATGAAATTTGGTGTTAGACAAAAAACGAAATGGAAAATCCAGTTAAAATGAAAGTTGAAAGAATGAAACACACATAATCGAATCTCTCTGACCTTCTTTTCTTCTTTCTTAGGTATTTTGATAGTCTTTTGTTTAGCTGGTTTATGCGGTGGGGGCTTTGGAGTTTCCTAGTTTAAGGGAAAGAAAATAAAATGGATCTCTGGAGTTCATGAAATCAACAAGTTCTCAAAACACAAACAATGCAATGCTTACAAATATTTCAATAAGGATGAATACATTTCAAACAAAATGTCACCACTCCAACATTTTCCAACCTTTCGTTTTCAAACTTCGGAAGCAATGTTCATGCAGTCTAAAATGAAGGGACCACATTCAATGGAAATGAAATAAATTAAAAGCAAATCAAAATAAAGCCACTTCTTTCAGTTGATAAAAAAAAACATATTCAAAGGACTATTTTCAAACTGCCAGTTGACAAACCCTCATTACCCTTTTTGATTACATGTTTGCTTTGAAAAAAGGTTATAATTCTCTGCTTTAGCATCAATAACAGTGGCATACGTAATGGAGATGATTAATGAGTAATATCACCTATCTACATGGAGGCCTCTTAAAATAAGCAGTTCGAATAATCTCACATCAATGTTCAACCAATACAATAACTTGTAACTCTTTCAATAATAAGGCCTTTTCGTGACATTCTGAATAAATGAAAATTACCGTTCCAGAGCTGTCTTTATTCCTACGTCTTTTTCTTCTCGAAGCTTGGGATGAAACGTCTGAATCCTGAATGATAAGCAAATTTAAGACACACAAAGAAAATATTACTTTTTTAGATTTGACTTATCACCACAAGCAGTCAATAAAAACGGATGGTGCGACTGAATTGGTACTGGTACGACTGGACAAAATAAAAGGAGTTGAGAAAGACTTTAAGGAGAATGAAACCTTTCAAACAAGATAGCTTGTGTGAAAACAGAAAAATTAAAGAAACAGATCAACGAAAGTTTGAGAAAAATCGGACAAATAATGAGAAAGTTATGAGCATTTGAATATTGCGATCACTAATGCTATGGAGATCATCATATTGGCAATGCGAAAAAGATGTGTGATGTCACTTGTGAACAACTCTCCCCATTACTTTAGTGTATATTTCACATAAACTGCCTCTTTTATCATATCTATCAGTAGATCATGTGTTCTTTCTATAGGAGGGCATGTAATACAGATTTTAAATGAATACATCATGGATAAACAGCTTGTATCACCATAAGAAAAGCAAAAAGAGAGACATTTTGAGGGTATTTTATAGTCCATCAAAGGGAAAGTTGTTCACAAGTGACATCACTCATCCCTGTTGCATTGCCAATGGGAGGATCTCCATGGCAGGATCTCCATGGCATTAGTGATTGCAATATTCAAATGCTCATAACTTTCTTTTTATTTGTCCAATTTTTCTCAAACTTTCTTTGTTCTTATTCTTTGATTTTTCTGTTTCGACACAAGCCTACTTTTTCCAAAGGTTTCATTCCCCTTTAAATAAAAAAATATCAAATTCTATTTTTTTACAAAATTGAAAGAAAATAATGCAAGACAGTAGTTTTTTAATCAGAAATTGAGATGTTTTATCAACCATGAATAAAATCTTGTTCTACCTTGAAATAAAATGAACTACAAATAGGCGAAAGAAACGGTATTATCGTATTGACTTAAAAACGTTTCTTACCATATCCATTTTCTCACTATCATCCATCAGGTCATCGTAGTTCTCCTTCATTCCATCTCGATTAGCAATCCATTCTGACCACTGACGACGGGTGGTTGGTCCATAGACCGCCGAGTCGCTGTCGCTCGACGTCTTACCGAGATCGAGGGATCTCGAAGCGAGGTAGTCAACGTTACTGCGCCTAGGGCGCTTTGCTCTAACGCAGCTTTTGTAGTATTCTTCCTGTAATTGGATTTTCACAAGAGGCAATAGTAATATTAGGTCCTGATATTAGCATTGATGATTGGAATCCATCAAGATGGCTAATCCTTGATGAATATTCCTAGATTGATAATCGAGGAAGCAGATTCATCTTTGGAATACAACAGCAAAGTTTCAACAGAAATCTTGTCAACTAATATCGAGCTGATTCTCTTCAAGTAATGAATTTCTTCAAGATTTCTGTAATAAAATACAGACAGAAGACATTCATTTAATTCCTGATTTTAAAGTATTCCCTTATGAATTCATAAACAGAGAATGATAATATTCCCTACTGTAAATGAATTTCAAAAAGGATAAATACATGTACAATTTCCATCATAACAAAGAGAATTTCAATATCTGCTTCTCAAGATATTATATTAGTTTTTAATAAAGAGAAATGGCAGTTGTGGTAACGATCTCAAATGAGTTTGAACAGAATCCAATAAAGTGTTTAGGTGAAAATGAAAAATATGAGCCAAAAGGCTCTGAAAGAAAAAGTGTAATTGCTGGGATATGAAAAAGAAAACAGAGAATTTATTCAAATGTCAGGTATTTTTCCAACCAATATTAATACAATGTCCCAAGAAATTATTTTTGCTGCAACTACACCCTTTTCCCTTTAAATGGTAAGATGACAAATAAGCTTGTATAAGCAGTTCTGCTGCAGCTGACCCCACATGCACATTAGTGTACATTTATGCTATCGCTTTCTGGTTTAAAAGTTAAATGCCCTCATTTGACGCACAAGATTGATCTGTGATTTTCTTTCATGGTACATGTACATGATGATGGCTGATGATTTTGCCAAGCAGATGAGAGTGTATGAGGTCATTCATCGATGAGAAATAATCAACAAAATGATAGCTGAAACGAATGTGGTATTCATGTATCTGACAAATGAATAATGTATAAATGTTGCCATGCATCGCAACAAAAACAATCACCATGTTGCTTGGGAAGAAAATTAAAGAGTAAAAAAAAAATCATGCATAAATGGTACTAAAATCATTTAAACTGTATTGCTTTTCAAAATATATACCAGGTGAGAATTATTCTTTACTTGCCAAAATTAGTACAAGACCAATAAAGTAACAGGTTTATTCATTGTTCTGAATACTAAAACCAAATAAATAAAATGACAATTATTGAAATTGATCTTTGTTTACTAACTGAACTTTAATGTCAGCAATAATATTTTGTCCTATGAGGAACTTCATCAATAAATCAAAGTCAAGCCCCAAATCACCAATTTCATGTTACCTATCATTTATTGATTTTCTAAATTTAATTTTAAGTAATTAATTTTCCTATTTTAAAGTCTACTCAATGCATATTTCTATATTTAACCTTAATAATAATCAGAAAGTAAAAAAGGGGCCTAAGCTTTCGATCCTAGCAGAATCTTCGTCGGAGGCAAACTTTAATGTCAGCAATAATATTTTGTCCTATGAGGAACTTCATCAATAAATCAAAGTCAAGCCCCAAATCACCAATTTAATGTTACCTATCATTTATTGATAGGTGATTATTAATAATAATCAAAAATATTCCCAAAGTTATTCATTAAAGCAAATACGAACCAGCAGACTTGAACAGCATCACAGGAAGTCCTCAACTACGCAACTCTGATCAATTTCCTAACCCACAATGCAACATTCTGAGCAGAGTAGTCTTGTAATATAGGCCCACTTATATGATAACTCACTAATTCTCTACTCAGTACATTTGTACTGAAATAATCACATTACTATTAAAGTAGAAAAAACAAGTAATTTATCTCTCACAACATTTTAGCTTTGATATACAAATAAGATTAGAGGCTTATTTATTCTCTGTATCATTAAGAGTGATCTCAAAAAGATATTAAAGACTAGTTATTTATAACACACGGTACATGAAAGACCACGACCACCGTTAGTCAGTTCGCTCCCCGTTAAGGTTAAGATTTATTATAAGAATAATTACCCTGAGTTTTGGATCCTTGAGAGTCTGAAAGTATTTTTCCAGCTGTATAACACATAAAAAAAAGAAAAACAATCAATAAATCCCTTTGCAAAGGATAAATGAACCATTTTATAAAATCAATAGTAAGGTGATGTTGATAACTTTCTACAAACAAAAAAGTGTTAGTTATGTTATCTAGAATGTTAGAAGAGTTTTAAGCAAGACAGTGATTTAATAACTGAAAACGAAAAATAATGGGATGTAAGTATGTAATATCTTTATTAAATATCTGAATATTATACTAACTTTTTAGCCATGACATAACTCCTAAATTATTACAGAGACAACGTAAATGAACCTATTTAATTATACAATTGGTATGCTACATGATTATTGAAAGAATAAAAAAATTACATAGAGAAAGAATATTGATGACAAAGTAAATCAAGGGGAAAATAAAAGGCCATGCGACGTTAGCAGAATTGGTATATTCCACACAGACTTGAGCTGAGCTATAGAAAATCAGAAAGTCATTCACTTCAGTCGAAGACAATGAGCACATCTATTTCAACAGTGTCCAGAGATGAATCACTTTCAACCTCCAATACTCTGCAAAATGTTAAACTCATGTTATCAATGTCCTTCAGATAGCAACATTAACCCCCATCAAGACTGTTCCCTTTGAGCCAATGCCATTCTGCCGTACCACATGTTGTCAAAAGAGTTACCTTAAAATTCCGATGGTGAATTTAAGCATTTCAAAAGCAACTTCAGCTCAAATTTTGGGCATAATATGCTGTATCTTCATTCATTGCATTCAACTCGACTGTCTTACCCAAGTTCATATCTTTCTCATGAAATAAGGCGAGGTGAAGGCCCCCCAAAAAAACTCTCCTGTCATGAAATGATCTATTGCTGCCTCAGGGATATGTGTACAAACGCAGTGTTAGTGAAATATTACTACTCTCATACTACTCAATCATGTATAACGGAGAAAACAATCCTTTATGCCATATACGCAGTGAACGGATGTCCGGCAAAACTTTTGGATGGCACCAAAGATGTGTCAAAGGGGTGTCTGGTTTATGAGATAACATCAGTTTTGGGAGGGACTGTTGTTTGTCACAATAATGCAATATCGGAAACAGCATGAAGTTAGTGGTCCATTGCCATTGGGTATCTTATGACAGCTGCCAGTTACAATCACTTACGTATTGCCTGACGAAATGCTCTCCATACCCCGAGGTTCCTTTCACAATTTGCATGATTCTACTGTCTTACATTGGTGCATCTGTCAGGAGTCGCCTCATCAAACTGAAGCATGAATGAAACTTTATTAGCTACTATTTTTAGTACGCTTCTTCTGATTTGAAAACTAGCTGTGTTCCAGTGGTCATTTTCATTCTTCTGGGTTGATTTCTATTTCATTCAGTTTAATATTCTATTTACTAATTCATCTCTCATTTCAAGTATAATTTTGTCTCCTATTTTGCTATTTTTTCCCATGTTTTTTTATGGGGGGGGGGGGGGCAGGGGTTGGTCAGTATGCGAATGTTCTCTTCTGAATTTGGCCAACGAAGAGTTCTCATCTTATTTGTTCAATTTGTTGGATCTGGTTAAACATAGATAGAATGACGCCAAGAATAGCTGCACAACCAATTTTCTCAATGTCTCCCAACATGGCATAAAACCAAACTTGAAACCAAAACTATTAATAGACAAAACGGTGCCCAACGAAGTTGCTTCACATTATTTATTAAAGATATTTTTTAACAAATTTCTAAAGTCCTTGGCAAACCTGATTCATTCCTAATAAAGTACAATGTACAATATCTGAAAGTACAGTTCTGTGAACATTAATTCATTTCTGATAACGTGAGTTTTTCTGATGAACTGGATTATCTGAAGAGAACTTATTTGTGGAAATCTGATCAAGGGACTTTAAAGATAGGAAACAATGGAAGGACCATAGGAACACAGCTGAAGGCACGTTGGATATGTGCAGCATGCAGACTAATGATAGACTTACCAGAGTTCTGTCTATTGTATGTAGAAAGTAAGACACTGGCTTCCCTGTCCAAGAGACAGAGCCACGGAGGGGGGATAGTTCAACAACATCCATGATACTACCGATATCTGAAAGTATGAAGGATAATGTAAAGAATTGATAATCAGATGCTCTCAAAGATTCAATAGAGTAGTATATGTCCATAAAAACATATCCTGATGGAAAGGGCACATTATCCCATTGTATTATAATGTACTACAGAGATATCATCTTCACAATGTCAAAAAGCTCAAATTTAACACTGTGAACCTTATATTTCGAAGTTGACTCTGTGCACACGCAGAGAATTGTGGAATTTTGTGCATCTCAACAGTGCGAATCACGTATGTTCACATTTTTTTCCAAGAACTTCTGTGTGTATTGCCCCCCCCCCAAAAAAAAAAAAATGGCATACAGCCATATGCATGACTGGGCAATGGCACATTTGGGATGGAATGACTGATACCCATTTTGAAATGGAGATTTGTTGGTCAGAGTGATGGTCAAATATGTACAAGCCTGTTCATCTTTCCATTATGAGGCAGGAGGCCTTTACCGCTGGCAATGTGAAGCAGCCCTCGTGTGTGAAGTCTTCTGCATCAAACACTATACAAGTACAGCAAAATACCTTGACGAAAGAAGTGGTCTCAATATTTGAGCACAGTCTTTAACATATTTGTAGGCACTGTGGCCCGTATTCTCAAGTCCGGTTTAACTTAGACCATATTCTTTGTTGATTATATTCCTAAATATCTTTTACTATTTGTACTTTTATCCTTTTCTTTTCTTAGCACTTTGAAACAAATTGCTTAATTTTTATCATTCTTATTATACTTATTATTGTGAATGAAATGTGATTTCAGTTGAAGTTGGCAGTACATTGTATGTTGCTCTATTCGAACAAAGCAGGCCAAGAGTTAACATCTCCAAGCACTTACAAATGGACTTGGGTATTATTATCCTGGCTTGAGCCCCTGCTTTTCACCCAAGTTGAGTGCACTACAAGTTGTATCGATTCCTGGCTGAAGGATATTACACCTGTATATATGCACGGGCACTACAAGAACAAAACTTACTATGAAATAACAGTACATCATATCTGTCAATACTGACAGCCAAGAAAAAGGAACAAATTACTTAGAAATTTGGAGCATACGAACATAAATTAAATTTCCCGTTCAATACTGCAGAAAAATTTTCACAGAAATGAGTACACAGGACAAGATGGCAATTTTATTGGGCCTCAAAATGGAATGTTCCTATTCAATATGTGAAAAGTTCCACACATACACGCACACAACAAGTGCATTTATCTTCAATTTGCCTTGAAGCAGCACTCACACTGGCTGGGATTCGAACCCATGACACTCTGTTTCAAAGTCCGGAGACTAATCCACTGGTATTCTTTTCAGCCATTATTTAAGTGGAAATGATATTGAAGTACTCACCACTGAGATTCCGGTCCGTTATACGAAAGTTGAGAGGGCAGAAAGCTTTAGAGGACACGATCTTAGCACCTTCCTTCATATTGGCAAACCTCTCTTTTAGCTACAACAGTAAAAATCAAATACATACATGTACGTGTACATTCATTATGATTTGGGCTGCATAAACTGAATAAATTAAACTTATGGTCAATGGTATCATATAATAAGGCATGCTGTACATACACACATTAAAACGATTATTTATTTATTGTACAGAGTGATCAAACATGCGATAAATCTTATTACTAAAGTTAATCATGCATTCTTAATTACCAAGCTATATTTACTGAATGACTTTTAAATAAAACTATTTAATGAAGGTTGTAATCATTATTGCTTATAGTTCATGAATGCTTTATCGAGCGAGATTAGATTATTTCGAAATTCTAAAGAAGGGTGAAATAAAAACCTCCCTTATCTCTGCAATGCATTTCTCATGGTTCTGCGGGGTATACATCAATAAACAGCAATGGAAGGCCAATGCCGTGGATGCCCTTCTGATTGATCTTAACCCTATCTGGGCCGGGGTATTTTGGGAGCTCATATGGCCGGGGGGAGGGGGTTGATTGGATCAATCGCAACTGTTTGTAAGACGGGGCCCAGATATATCAGTTGTAACTACAAGCAATGTCTTAATAATAATAATAATAATAGGCATTCATATAGCGCCATCTATCTAGAAATATTCTATTCCGAGGCGCGATGTTATTATTATTATTACCCCGGCTTTAGCTCGGGGTTATAATTATTATTACTTCTTGGAGCAAGGAGCAGATCTGCAATCAAGTGCGAATTTCCAATGAACTGCCAGACATGTGATTGATTTATAGGGACCTTATGTTGACCTGCAGTTGATTGCAAATTCTTGCAATGCCCCATATTAACGCTTTGATTATGTTTCTCCTAAGATTTCACTCACCTGGTGATCAACACGAGGGCCAAAAGCAAAGTTGTTCACAAAGATGACACTGTGTAAAAATAAAACAAAGACATTGCATGTGTTGTTACCATGTGCATGTATCTTTATCGTTATCCAGATCTGTAAGATGAAAGAACCCTGATACGATTATCCGACCCAAAGGTCAAAACAGTGTGTAAGCGCCAGTAAAGGAAGCATATATTGCAGAGACATTGAAGAGCTAAATATGGTGACTCTCCCCTGGTACATAGGAATCTTGTTTGGTCAACTTGATAAAATATAACCACGTTATGAAAAACAACAATTGCAGCTTAAAAAACATTACCGCCAAAACCATGGTACACAAGAAGTTTCAAGGCAGAAATGTTTTTAAATGCATTTGATAACAAGGTAATGGATCTGTAGCATCACATACATGTAATCATCCCCATCATCATCATTATAATCATCCCAATCGTCATCGTCATCATCACCACCATCATCGTCATCATCACCACCATCATCATCATCATCACCATCACAATCTCCATCATCATTACCATCATCATCAGGGGTGTGAGTGGTCACAAATAAAAAGATCTGAAAAAGCTGAAACTTGTAGAAAAAGTCTGAAATAGAAAGAGCTCCCATACTTTTTGTACATAGGAAAGCCAAAAAAAAGCTGAAATTAAGCTGAAAATCAAAACGAAAAAAATCTGAAATCAGATAAAAATCTGAACACCCCTGCATCATCATCATCATCACCACCACCATCATCGTCATCAAAATCACCACCAACACGATCATTATTATCCCATCATCATCTTCTTCATCATCATCATCATAATCACCATCATCATCACCACCACCACCATTATCATCATCAGCATCATCATCATTATCACCACCACCATCATCATCCTCACCACCATCATCGTCATCACCACTACCATCATCCTAATCATCGTCATCACCACTAGGGACAGTGATTTTCGCGATCGCGGAAAACGGACGGAATTCACGGAAAGGGCCTTTTGAAACGGAAAGTGGCATTTCAAACGGAAAATCACGGAAAACGTATTTTCCCTCAAAATACACAGAATAGCAACAGAAATTACTCCAAATCACAACAAAATGAGAATATTAAATGGCCACAAAACCCCAGAAAACACGATCCCACTTCGCTACTTTCATGACAATTCACACATCGTGACTGCACTCGACATCAGCACACTCGATTGTACCCCGCACCGTACCCGTACCCGGCAGGCCGGGTTGGGCTTCACATGCACACATATCGTTCACTACACGGTCGTGTGTTGCTGCCCTCTACGTTTGAAGATGTAACAGCACGATATCGTGGTCTTAAAATCCAAGATGGCGGATTGGCAAAGGCCGTTGACTGATGATAACGATGTCCTAAAAACACCAAAATTATTGATGAAATATCATTTCACCGTGAAATAATGCTAATAATGTGAAAGGTGAGGATGTATGCATGCTAATTGGAGTTGGAAAAATATTTTATGCACCCGCATAGATCCGATTAGAACGGATTCTTTTGTGTTGTTGGTACAGTAGCAGATACAAATTTTGACCAGTGCGAGTGTACGGTACGTGTTGTGATTTTGCTATTCAATGTGTAAACGGAATTGTCACTTTTCCGTGTGTACAAAGTCTATGGGGAAACGGAATTTCCGTTTTCTGACATGCTGAAACGGAATTTGAGATTTTCTGAAACGGAAAAGGCAATTTTTTGAAACGGAAAATCACTGTCCCTACACCACCACCACCACCATTATCATCATCAGCATCATCATTATCACCACCACCATCATCATCATCATCCTCACCACCATCATCGTAATCACCAATACCATCATCCTAATCATCGTCATCACCACCACCACCATCATGCCCATCATCATTCCCACCACCACCACCATCATCATCACTATCATCAATTACCCTCATGCACACTCCTAATAGAATCTGAAGGAAGTATCATATCTGGTTCAACTAGTGCTTTATTACATGAAGGATTACAATCTTAGAGCAAGAAGGGATTATGAGTGACTCACTTTGAACTGGCTATCTTCTCCTTCATGATATCCGAGAGGAAATCACCATGCTCTAATAGAAACTTGCTGTGTTCTTTCCCATACCATTTCATCCAACGCTTGTACTCCGATTGCATCTCCTAGATGAAAATAAGCATTTAAAAAACAATAAATAAGGAACTCACACGGACATATTGCCATGTGCACGATTGATATGAAATAAATTGCAATTGATGTAAAAATCCCATCCCTTTACTACACAATTCCAGTTGGATTTGAATCTATTGCAACATTTTGTAAGACGAGTACATGCTAAACTGACTTGTGTTTAATTTGTTAAAATATTCATAACACTGTTCATGATAAAGCACAGCAATGCATTTGGGTAGAAGTGTACAGATATGCATTCTTCCTGATACTAGTTTCAATCATTTCCTCATCTCATGTCAAAACTTATTATTTTCTACAACTGAAATTATATTTACTGTTATAAAATAGGTGTATTATTTCAAGCATCGCGATTGGCCAATACGCGTCACATGACATCCAACTTTTTTGGTGCACTGCACGGCAGTGCAAAAGGTGCGCACCGAAAATTGACATTGCACGCTCCAGCAAACCAATGCGGTAGAAGTCCCGGGAGAAGTCCAACAAAACTGTACTGTAACTTTTTAAGAATTTGTTTGTGTTGCTATTTTATAAAACTAATAATGCACTTGCTCTGTCGTGCGTAAAAGTATATGCAGAGAAAGCTTGGTTTCTTCAGATGGTGCACATTGGCACTCGCCGCCAGCGGCTCGTGCACAGTGCGGCACCTATCTAAAGAAACCTCCCGTGCTCTGCATTTCCACTAACGCACTCGGCTGCATGCATTATTTGTATAATAATGAAAATCAATGATACTCACCACTGAATATTGAGCTGGAACATCTGCCTTCTCGATTCCATAGGCAAGTTTACATGGGGTTGCAGCAGCCACTTGTAGTACTACATTTCCAACACCTGGCAAGAAATAATTACAAATGAATAAAAACTCCATGTACAGAGGGAATGCTTTTAAAGGGAATTTCCCCTTTATATCTATTATCATAAGATCCCAGGTCCTTTCAAACAAAGGTTTGCAAAAATACAATGTATAAACAATCTTACTGGATCATTGTCAGTACATGACAAATTGGAACACCAACTTGGCAATGCCATTCATAACAATCATTTTGTCTTACAAAGCCCAGGTAGATGCAAATATTATGTACACTACACTTCCTTCCACATCTTTAGTATGAATTCCAATAAGAAAAATAATATAAAAAAAAACAGGATGAGATAACAATGAGAATGGTGTGTAAGCAGCTATGTATGTATGGTCATAACATTTTCAAGATTTCTTTGATATATCTTGAACAATTTGTTATCTTGAATGATGCATATATTAAAACTTGGTAGTTTTTTTTCCTGTTTTCACCTTGAAGCATGCAAATAAACTTTAGAAAAAACATCTACTATATACTATTCTAAATATGTCTCCCAGCAAGCCAAGGACTGGGGAGCGTTTCATGAAAGGACTTGTCGGACGTTTTATCCGACAAGTCCCATTTTATCCGACAGTTACCATAGTAACAGTACCTCTCAGCCAATCAACATCAGAGAAAGATGTCAGATCTGACAACTTGTCGGATGAAAATGTTGATGAAACTCCCCAGGTCTGCACTTGCCTTGCCTTTTCTCCACTACAGGAAATAGACAATAGCGTTTTGTTGTGATATCATACTTTAATAAAAATTAAAAAGAGAGACAATTCTGAAGCAATGCGTGGAGCTGTATCTGCTTACAAATACAAAGATGCAGTCTCCTCCATTAAAAACAAATCAAAATATTGTCGTTCTGTATATAATGAAATATATCTTTTGGAATGTTCCCAAGTGGAAATTCCCTAGAGAGGAAATGGAGTTTGAACCTATCAAAACAATCATTTTCTTCCTGATCCACTTCTTCTACAAAGATGACAAGGAATCAATGTTGCCCTTATTTTCAAGTACAGAGGAGTAACCTGATTGGCCTGCATTGGGGCTGAGCCCAAACAACAGTTGAAAGCATATCATAAACATTTTCCTATTCTGACAACCATTTGACTATACAGGGATGGGCGAATCTTCCTAAAAAAGGATGAAATTTCACATTTCTCATCATGACATCATCTATTTTCCTTATTTCCTTGATTTTTTTTATTTAGTTGGTAACTATCACTAATATTCCATTCTTTCTTGACTCGGAAGATTGTTTTCAGATGTCACACTTGAACTAAACAATATATAAAACATTGTAATTTGTAGTCCCACATGTAGGATTATATGTAGTACAGTAGATCAAGTGTGACATCAACTGAACATGATCTTTCAGAGTCAAGAAAGAAGGAAACATTCTTCATTTTCTCTATATTTTCACTAAGCAGAATGGTAAGCAATTGCATGCAATGAGGTAGAGGTTTACAAATGTACATTGTTCTTGTCCATTTCATACTTAACTTGTTTATAATGCAAATTTATTTTCCTGAAAAAGGACATCTTATTTCATCTATTGAAGAGGTATCATATTGAAATTAAATTAACATATTATCTTCTCTCACAATGTAGATTAGAAGTGTTCAAGGACACTGTACCAATCTATCAAAAATGTATTTCACTTAATAATAATAATAATAATAGCTGGATTTATAAAGTGCTTTTTGCTAGAGGATACAAAGCCCTGCTATTATTACCACGGCTTTAGCTCGAGCTACCATCATCGGCGCTCAGTGCATGCAAGGAATTAATCCTGCCGAGTACCCATTCACCTCACTTGGGTCAAGTGAAGCAGTTTGGATAAATTTCTTGCTGAAGGAAAACACGCCATGGCTAGGATTCGAACCCACGACCCTCTGTTTGAAAGGCGAGAGTCAGAACCACTAGACCACAACGCGCCCACTTACACTGTATAGTAACATAAAAACAACATAAACGTAGCAAGTATCTGATAGTCTGTTGTGCAGACCCTTCACTAATGGTCTGAATGCGAAGCCTCCAATGACTTGTGTACAGAAGGCCAATTGAAACAGCAAGTTTAACTTAAATGATCAACTAGTAATACTAGTTGATCAAAGTTTCAATCAGGGTCTGTGCCTGCAGACAAATTATCTGCAGGAATATCAGATCAAATTTTAATGAAAACAATCACCAAATAATGGAATGCATTTTCAAAATCTGAAGTTACTATTGTTTTGGGTTGTTTTTTTGTCTTCCTGGATACAAGCCAAACAAAACAGAGGGATGCAATTCTATTTATTACTGTTATGGAATCTCCTGTAGTCATTTGTGGAGGTGGGTCTTCAAAAGAGAGTGAGGACTAATTAGAGATGCTACAAGGAGAGGGATGCAAAGAGGGTATTTGTTTCCTTCTCTCCTCTGGAGACTGGATGGCAGTTGCTCTATTTGTTCCTAAGTCCCTATTCATTACAGATTAAATATCATTCAGGAATTAAATTTTTTTCGAAGAATGGAAAAAAGGAAGATAAATCCTTACCACTTCCAAGATCTACGAATACATCATCCTCATTGATCTTCACGTGTTCCAACATCTGAGCCACAAGATCATAGGACGTCTCTCCATACACCTACAAAATACAAGATATAAACAAAGAGTGTTACATGGAATACACTGGAAACCTTAACCCTAACTAGGCCGGGCTTTTTTGGCTGTTCTGTGGCCGGGGGGGGGGGGGGGGGTGATTCAACCCCCCCTGAGATCTCGGCTGCCGATCATGCGAGCGCCGCAAAAATTTGCACGCTGGTAGTGTGCGATGTAATCTACAAGGCTGTATGGTAAAATGTTCCAAAATATTGAGATTTTATTTTATATGAATTAATTATGCTAATTTATGCATAAATCATACTTTTTGCTCTAATTCACTAAATAAAGCTCCTAGAATGCTAATTTTTGGTAAAAATATTCTTTGTAGCATTCTTAACAATGGCAATTGAAAAAACCTTCGGTTTGGAAATCAATTTCTTATGCATTTTATTGTTTTATGAATTTCTTATGTATTTCTGTGTTTTTCAATCTTTTGTTTTTCTTTGTTTTTTTCACCAGATTTACTGCACAACCTTTTTTAAGCATAATTATGCTAAAATCAATTGCTTTCAGCTGTTTACATTAAAAATAATCATAACTTTATGAATAAGATGAGAAAACTCAATTTGCATTGACTTTGTACACAAAATCACGTTTTGGAACAATTTTTGGTCTGACATGCACTTACAAAATGTTGCGTAATTTCGGAACCGCGTAACCGGGCGTCGTAAATTTGGTCTCAAAAGATGCGCGAGACTTAAAAGTATAAACTCTGCGAGTGGCGCGGTCAAAAAATTTTGCGCGGCGGAATGATCACAGAAAATGTTGAGGGGGGGTTGATTCAACCCCCCCCCCCCCGGCCATTTTAGGGTTAAACCTAAGGGGAATGGATGAGCTGTATTTTGAATAGTGTATCTCAATATACCACTGCTCCCATATCTACCATACTGTAGCCTTATCAAGATGAATACTACAATGGAATGCAATTTACACTTGAGAGAAAAAAGTCTGATCTTAAATTTGTTATCCCTGAATGCTCGATCAGGACAAAATTGAGATCTACTTTTGTGGTTGCGGAACTACATGTATGAGTGCTGGCTAGCTCTTCTTCGTTGTTCAGCCACTGCGATCAGTGAAATTTGATATTAGTGTCTGCACTGTCGTATCACAAGGGTTGCCCAATACTAGAGACATCTCGCTGTTTGGAGTGTCCGAGAGATTACATGATCTGCAACGTTAGTGTTGGCATAGCAAACTATTCCATCATTGTTGTATCAGCGTATAGCAAATACTCTTCATGTCGATTTTGTTTCTCAACATCACTCATATCATATCCATAGTATAATTGGTCATATGACACTATCCGAACGATTCACTAAACAGGATTGAATTACACATCATACCTCTGGTGAGAATGGTTCGTAGCAGTTGAGTTTATCAGGGTCATCTATAGCATGGGCATATACCTGCTGCATGATATGTTTTAGAAGACCAGGTGTTGCTCTCTTGGATATGGTTGAGGTACATGACGATCCTTTCCACTGCAAATAAATGGATAAAATGGTAGTGATTTTTTACCTGATTGCTAATACCTCGGTCACATTTGCTCTACCGCGGCCGTACGGCGAGTTGAAAACAGCCGTTTTTATTTATTTTTATTCAAACCACCTACATGCATATGTAGCTTGTACAAAAAATGTTAAAACGGTTGTTTTCGACTTGCTGTACGGCCGCCCTACACCAAATGTGACCGAGGTATAAGAAAGCATGAATGCTTGTAAGCAAGCAACCAGAGTATCGACAGCTTAATGCATTACCAAAGGACACTAGGGCACCAATTGGGAAACGAACCCGGAATAGATAACACCGGCTCTACTGACTGAGCTATCACGCTTTCAAATATGATTCCATTAAAATGCCTTAAAAGAAAAACAGATATCGATGCGTTTGGTACATGTAGAAGGACGCAAAAATAAAGAATAAAGATGTCATGACAGCGAAACTACAGCTGTGCTCAAAATATTATAGCTCTTCATATAAGATAGGCACATATACTGATACGTTCCAAATATTTCAATGACGGTTGTGAATAAAACAATAGTAAATAAGTATAATACTTAGTTTTATATAGCGCAAAGAACAATTACTTCTCTTTAATAGCATTATATGACAAATATATTCTAGTTTATCACCTGAAGCACACTGACACAGGAGATAATCACAAGGGCTTTTGAAACACATTTCTTCAGTTTGTCAATCATAATTTGTAATCCCTCTCTTTCTTTTCCCTCATGCCTGATGTTTTTATTCTTCTTTCCTTTTTTTCAGTTGTGGTAACGATTTAAAAATGAGTTTGGACAGAATCCAATAAAATGACCACAAACTATCTGCAAGTATAATTATTTTTTTTATCTGTGCCAAAGGATTCTGGAAGATTTTGTGTAAATCCTGAGAAATTAGCAAAATGAGTGTTGAATCCCATCAAATTGTCAGGTCATTTTTGAAAACAATAATAATGAAGACATAGTGACAGTCAACCTTGGTTTTAAAGGGATGGTCCGGGCTGAAAATATATCTAAATAAATAGAGTAAAATTCACAGAGCAAAATGCTGAAAATTTCATCAAAATCGGATAACAAATAACCAAGTTTAAATTTTAAAGATTTGCATTATTCCGCGTAAATGGGTATTTAAATGATGCGTCTCCGTTATGATGAAATAAGTTGAGGTAATAACTATAAATGCACTTAATCAGATGTCAGTCCAAATTTTTTTAGTTCTTGGTAGAAAATTTTGAATAAACCTAATTTCATATAATAATATATAAAAGAACAAGTGGGGATATGACATCATCAGCCCACCAAAATATTCATAAAGATATCCCTAGAACTGTTTCACCAGAATAGTGCAAATCTTTAAAATTCAATAACTTTGTTATTTGTTATCCAATTTTGATCAAATTTTCAGCATTTTGCTCTGTAAAATTTACTCCATTTTTTGAGACAGAAATATCTCCAGCCTGGACCACCCCTTTAAAGTTTCTCATGAAATCAGTGTTAACTGCAACTTTCATCTGTAAATTATATAATTGTGTTATTGAACAAGCATTGTTTACTATCTTTGATACCAGATGACATCTTTACAGCTCAACCCATTTACTTTAACATTTCCTAACAATACATCTTTTTCCACAGATCCTTAACTGAATTACAGTATTTCATATATTAAAATGGCGCAATGGGTTAAAAATGTCATGGATGTACTTACCAACTGCCTTATTGCTTCAATTGCCCTATTGTATTTCTCACAGAGCGTTACCATACTCTCGTAACTGCAGAAAAAAGAGAGAGAAAAAAGATTAACCCTTAACAGAACACAGCTTTCATACACATATCAAAATCTGTCTCCTGTTTGTCCTCAAATTGGCACCACTGATTTCTATTAATTTTCATATTTGGAAAAAGTAAGACATGGATTTAACGTGAGTCATTGAATTTAACTGAAACGCTTCCAATTTGCATCGGAACCCCTATCGAGGCAGGGATATTTTGGGAGATCATGTGGCCGGGGGAAGGGGGGGGGGGCGTTGATGGATTAAAATGTGATTTTGTTGTTTTCATTGCAATGCCAATTTAGAGTGTATAATAATTAGCTCAAGTTAAATGACTTTTTTACAAGTATAGGGGAGTGGCATCATTTTTTTATTCCATACCCTATTTGTAATTGCTAACATTAAGGAGGATAATAAGAAACTCTGGGTTAAAATTCTGTGTGTTTCTCTTCACATAGGTGCATGTATCAACATTATGTCCATTGATAGTGACAATCAATTGACGATATTTAAACTTTGAATCTGTTAACATCCATCACAATTTGTGTGACAGCAGGCTACATGCAGATTACCCAGCAATCATCACAAGTATTTGACAGCACTCGTCTTTTCCACCTAAGCTTTCATTAAATTCAAATGTATCTTTTTACTGTAAACTGCTAGTACGCTACATTGTAATTCACAAATATTCAGTTATCATCACCTTCATGAATTTCTGCAGATATACAAGAAAATAATGTATAGCATTTCGCAATTAGCCCCTTTTCCTAAACAAGGAAAATGAAATGCAGGAAAGACAATGAAAACAAGAAGGTAGATGAACCACCGGATCAAAGCAGCAAATGCTTTTAGATATTATTATTAAGTGCTATGAAAGCATGATAGGCTTTAATGTATACGCAATATTCATGAAATGAAATGAAAAAATGAAATGTTACTCATATACATGTATCTGCGCATAATACTTAAAATAGGTTTATACGGCCCCCCTCTTCCTTATATTAAAACCAATTCAAAGTTCTTACCTGGATGTGTCATAATCGTTGAGGACATTATTCTCCATAGCAAGCATCAACTGTGGAATATCCTCACATACCCATCTGAAAAAGAAAAATAAGAAAATAAAAATAAATCATGAGATAATTAATGCTGCATACATTTCAAATCATACACTTGTGTTTTACAAGTTCCTGTTCCCAAGAAATCATGGGGGAATGGGCATTTGTTGACGTGGGGCCAAAACCCGGGGAATGCTTAAAGAGTTTAAAATCCTAGACATCAGCAACCACCTTCACAAGCAACCTTAAGAAAAGTACTTTTTGACAGACTGTGTGAAATCTTGAAATCTACGCTGAAAAATGTTCAGACTGAACTTCCCCAACACAGATAAGCGCACGTGGGACAGTGTATAATTATTGCTTTGAGCGTCGGGCCCGACGCTCTACCCGAATCCTGTGCTTATTTGCTGATTTCTCAGCAATTACACAATTTCTTCCAGAATCCTTTGGCACATGCGTTTTATTTATACAAACAGACACTTTGGTGGTCATTTCATTGGATTCTGTACGAACTCATTTTAATATTGTTACCAAAACTAGCATTTACCTTTAAAGAGTTTAAAATCCTAGACATCAGCAACCACCTTCACAAGCAACCTTAAGAAAAGTACTTTTTGACAGACTGGACTGTTATTTAAAATTAAATCTGTAATGCATTTTTGTTGTTGTTGGGAAGCACCTTCAGCATGTCATTAGGATGGAAAGTGCATTATTATTACGCCTACAGGTTACTACATGTAGTTTTATTACTATAGATCTGAAGAGTATTCATTTACAAGGTATTGTCACAGTCAAATGAAATAAATATTATGTGAAAGAGCAGTCACAAGCAAAATTTAAAATTTACCATTAAAGGGTATTGCATGATCATACGGGTTGGGATATTTGGGACCCTGATAATTATCATTTTTCCAAGTCACTCAATGCACCTCTCATTATTTATCATTTCTACTTGAAACAATAAAGCAAAGGTACTCATGTATATTACGAGTAAGAAATAAAAATTACCTGATTGTATCAACAATCTCAACTGCTCCATCTGTCTTGTCCTGAAAAATGAAGAGCAAAACAAATGAGATAATCCATTATCACATTCTGATAATTATTTACAATATACAAAATATTCAAAGCAGTGGTTAAAAAAACAACTAATTTCTAAATTAACATAAAAGGTTACCGGTACATGTAGGTCATGTTAAAAAAAAAATGCCTCAGAATACTAATGCATTTGATTATTATAAGGTTATCAAGTAAAGGTTTGGTATTTTGTTTATGGGCATTTCCACAATAACTGACATTACACGGCACAATTTGACACACCTTTACATAGATCTCTCAAGTACTACAAATGACCAGAGTTTATAACGGTAATAGTAAACTGAAGTTACTGAACCTTGGTGTACATGTGTACATGTATGATGTAGCTTTCTTGCGGTATCAGCAGAGTTTTCCCCTGATATTCATTCTAACGGAAGATCTGTGTAACTACAATGAAGCTAATATTTTTAGCTAAAAATAACCAATGAATCCGTTATGTTAAATACCACTACAAGTTCTGAATACTTTATTCTGAAGTGATACAAAGTACATGTATGACAAATATGACCTTGAGTTCGAATAAATGGTAGAGTGGTTTGGAATTTTTCTTCACATAGCAACGAAGCCTTTGGTGCATTTTGGTGTTTTACTGTAGATTGCACACTTGCTACAACAAAAGTGCTGATAGTTTGAAAACAAGCATATATGAACCCCTATCTTTTAATGTTTACACCGCTTTAAGACACCTTCCTCTACAAGCTTGCACATTTTGGTGAAAAATGACACAGATTTTAAATAAAGTGCAGCATTGCACTTCTCAAACTTGTTATACATGTAGGAATTTTGTTTTTATCTTTCACATCATTTGAAAGAAATGAAGGTGCTGCTAGCCTAAAAGGGCAAAACGAATAGCAATATGAATGAATTTTCCATCTTCAGTATACAATTCAGAACTATACTTTAAAATTGGATAAATTTTGCCTTAGCAATGGAGGTTTAACCTCAACGTAGTGATCTCGTAGGGTCTAAAAATGCTAAATTCTTGAGAACTTTCAATGGGGTGAACTTCAAAGTTCAATAGCAAAAAATCAACCACATGAACACATGTTGTTGTTTGTTTTTGATTTTTGCAGATTTGTAGCGCAATTTTTCTCCAGATTTTGCACACGTTTTTATCAACTTTCTAAAGTTCAAATTGCAAGCCAGATCGTCATGCCACTTTTTCTTCAATCTACACACAAATACACCCAAAGTTTGCATTGTCATGACAATACATGTACATACCGCTGTGGCGTACAGCAGTTAGCCGGCTGGCGCTGCTGCGCACGCACGGCATATATCACAAGCTGAATGAAGCCATTGCAACTAGCAGCCTACAGGCTTGAGCTGCGATACGAAATGTTGCTGAGTTATTATAAAAGAAATCTTCCCCTGAACTTTGAAAATCTCAGTCAAAGTCACATTTTACACCAATGAAATGCCCTTCTACAGTCCATATTGCTAATCTGGTGTACCCTGATTATTTGCAAGCATTAGAAAGAGGAACTATGACCTCTCTTTTGACTCAAAAGGACCGAATTTTAAATGAATTAACAAAATCCATAGGTGAGTACATTACAGTCCCACGTGTGCATTTGTATACACGTGTGTTGATACTTAGTTTCTTTCGAAGCTGTGTCTTTTCTAGCCAAAATTTAACAGATAATTTATTTCTTTGTTTATATTTGACTTCTTAAACCACTCTTGAGGAAGTAAATACATGTACTTCGGGAAGGCATTTCCTTAATATGAAATGTGGATTTTTCTGACACTTTGGAAAATATAGGGAAGGAAGGAAAAAAAAAATTAAGAACAAAATATCGCGCTCCTAAATAAAAAATAAAAAAACCTTCACAAAATGTTGCTGAAATTTCACATTTTACATCTTTATATTCATGAAATAGGCATCTATTTTCCCTAATTCCTTGATCACACAATCGTTTTCAATTATTAATGTTGCAACACCATGGAAGTCTACATGTGGGACTACAATATTTACCAAATTGTAACATCATCAATTAGAGTTAAGAAAGAGCTGAATATTCTTCATTTTACTGATAGTTTTCAACAAAATAATTTCAAGGAAAAATCTACAATTCATCATACATGTATTGTATTGAATTGATTTGAGCCCCTCAAGGAGAGCGATTCTGAGGAGCTCAATTGAGCTCCTCGAAAAAATAAGGAGAGCTATTTATTGAGCTCCACAAAATTATAAACGTGAAGGACTGAGGAACTCGATGTTGGCTCTAAATCACCAATTTAAAGGCTAACCGGAGAATTGATATGGAGTGAAATTAGGATGAAAAGTAAGAAGTTAAGCTTCTTATTCTTTTTAAGCTCATTTCGGTGTAGGATTTTTACAATACAGTGTAAATATGCATTTTTTCCCACCACCTTTGTGAGTTTCTCACTCGAAGTATCAGAGCAAGTTTTGGACCTTGAGGTTCGGGTAGGTGGAGCATAGTGTAGTGGTAGTGAAGTGGAGTGGAGCTAATCTTGAGGACTCCATGATGATGTTTTTTTAATATTTTGACATATAATACTTCTTCATCATGGAGTCTTGAACCGCCTGCCATATATGTATAAGAGACACATGTACACAAAGATGGATTTCCCTAGGAAATCCATAGTTAGAGGGTGAAATCGGTTTGTAGTAGGTGAATTTTAGTTATCTATGAACCTTCATGCGCCTAATGCGTATAAAGGGATAAAAATTATTTCACAAATTTATACTAAATTTTAATATGTGATTATAAATAATTAGTAGTATATATACTAATTATTTATAATCATTATTAAATTTTAGTATTTGTGAAATAATAATTTTTATTTATAAATTGTTCTTCAAAACGGCATCGCTGATCGGATGTACGTCATGACAAAGCGGTTCGAGGGTCAGGTCTATTGTCTTTGCTTTGTTGACAAACGGATGAAGGCGCATGAAGGTTCATAGATATATAAAATTCCCCCCTACAAACCGATGTCACCCTCTAACTATGGATTTCCTAGGGAAATCCATCTTTGTGTACATGTGTCTCTTATACGTATATGGCCGGCGGTTCAAGACTCCATGATGAAGAAGTATATGTCAAAATATTTAAACAAATTTTATGTTATATATGTTAAACCTGGCTCTCAGTTGTCAACCTTTGGTCCACCAGTCTTTGAGCCAAGAGATGACGAATCCCACGATTTGAGTCAAATGAAATCATTTTTTATTCATAATAACCACAGTATATATATTATGATATACTGGTTAGTGATTGCAAGTGTATTTATGCAACTAAAGGCAAGATTACATAATATTTTGGGGGTAAATAAAGTATTGTTACATATTTACCCGAAAAATTGTGATGTGAAATTTTGTCTTAAAAGATGATCGCGCAAAATTATTTTAGTAAAAGTTATCCCTAACAAAGTAACATCATTAGAAAGGCCTCAATCTAAAGAGTTGAAATATGCATGTTATTTTCCTACAGGGTGTAAACTTAAAGTTTGTCTGATTCTAAGATTTATTGGGAAGTATATTTTTTCAGTTTTCCACATATTTTGACCTTAAACTTTTTGTGACATGACCCTATGCCTTTTCTGATTGCATTTTTGAATTCCTCAATTTCCTTTCAGGATATACAGTATCGCTCAAAATAAAGTTGACACCATTAACGGACGTAACGCCGCACCGGCCCGTACTGCGTTTATTTTTTCATTAACGTTCACGCGCGTTATTGCCAGCGCGGAAGGATATCAAACAAAAACCCAAAAAAAAAGTACCTCGTAGACGTACGTCGCATTATTATCGCGATAATGAACGCGATAATAGCGCAATAAACAGGAAGATTGTCATAATAAGATGAATCGGCGCGCCGATGTTTTACTAAAACCTCGTGTAAATATCTTGAAATTTACTACCCTCACGGAGATCGAAATCCAGGAAATCCAAGGGTGTCGATTTGGGTTGATTAACGGTGCGCTAGTTGACAAGTCAACAAACTCAAGCCGTCTCGGAGGAGGTGACTTGGTTTGGCCAGACCTCGGAGATGCCAGAACACTCGTCTCGTGCCATCATGAAGCTCGATCCGTTCTGATTTGGAGTTCAGTTGTTTTCCCCATGATTCATTAATATACTCGTTTTAACTAGTGTCACTTTTTAAGAATTCTCAATTTTCTTATCTTGTTTCACTCTCTTTAAATGCGTGTAGTTTGTGCAAGCGAGACCAACCCCCCACCCACGGATACAAGCAGGGGCGGATCCTACCTCAAGTGATGTTCGTGCAGGCTCCACTCCACTTCACTACCGCTACACGACGTTCCATCTATAGTAGTCGGGTAGGTGGAGCGTAGTGTAGCGGTAGTGAAGTGGAGCCTGCATGAACATCATTTGAGGTAGGATCCAGGATTTTTCAGGGGGGGGGGGGGGGCACATTTCCCCCGAGGAAAAAAATGACAGGAAAAAAAAAAGTTTCAACTTAAATAAAGACATTTCGTCCATGAGCAAAAAAAAAAAAGTTTTTCAACCCAAAATTATGACATTTCGTCTAAGAAAGTTGTTGACAAGCAGAAATAAATTTTTAGAAAATAAAATAAATGTCTTCACTTTCAAAAGAGGCCACACTTTTGTTTTCACAGCATTTTTACATTTACAAATATTCATGGTGCTTCTCGAAAGTGGGGGGGGGGGGGGGGCAAGGGCCGTCTGGATCCGCCAGTGGATACAAGATAATACGCGGGTGTTGTACCCCTGTGTTGTGAGTATCAACCATGAACTTGTTACATGTAAGAGTAAAGCAATTAAAGTAACTATCACGGCTACATCTTCAACTGTTTAAAGAAACCACCAAAAATCAGCTTTTACCTGCAGTTCAGGGAACTGGTTAAACCCCCCCCCCCCCCCTTACTTGCGGAAGCTGGATCCCGACCCTGTTTCTGTCAAGTCTTCAAGATCCCTTTGATGGTGTAGTACTAAGCGCGGATGCTTAATTGTATTATGAAAAATGATAACAAATGCCTACTTTAGTATAATCAGATTTGATAGAAAAATATTCAGCAGCACTAAAAACAGAGTAGAAGCCCGGAGTAGAAGACAAGTGCTATGCAGCAAGGGAGAAGTAAATACTACCCGCAAATGACATAGATGCTCTGAAATTTCGAAGAAGAGCTCAAAGTGTGAAAGGCAAGATGTAAGCTACAAAATAAAGCATTTTCCTTTCCTATGCACGCGAAGAACGGAAACCTCTATGATTTATTTTTTGGGGGAAAAATGTCAATTTCGCTCAAACGTTAGGCCACTTGTATTGAAAAAAAAAATAATTGGTTAAATTCTAATAGTTTTATTTCTGATAGTCTAGATCTACCCATCAGGGGCGTATCAGCGTACAGCCAGGGTCGGTGGCCGGGGGGGGGGGGCAAGAGCAAAAAAATTCCCGGTCATATCATGGTAACACGAACAGGATTTTTTTATAATTGTGCTCGGGCATTATTAGCTCAATGCGTGATATTTAAACACAAAAAGAGGGGGAACATCATGGTGACTTCTCTTTTATTTCATTTCCTTTTCGCCATTGTCAGAATAATGCTTCTTTTATATTTCTTAGAGAGTTCATAACAAAAGGTATATAAAATATATGTTAACTCCTTATAGCATCTCAAAACAATTTTGAAACATGTCCTGATCATTCGTTCATTAAATCTGAGATGTTTGTGACTTCTATTTTATTTCCTTTTGCCGTTGTCGGAATGTTTCTTTATATTTCTTAGAGAGTTTATAACAAAAGGTATATAAAATACATTTTAACTCCTTAGCACCTCAAAACAATTTTGAAACATATCCTGGTCATTCGTTCATTAATCTGAGATGTTTGTGAATTCTCTTTTATTTTGTTTCTTATTTGCCGTTCTCGGAATAGTGCTTCATTTATCTTTCTTAGAGAGTTCACATCGAAAGGTATATAAAATATATTTTAACTCCTTAGCATCTCAAAACAATTTTGAAACATGTCCTGATCATTCGTTCATTAATCTGAGATGTTTGTGACTTCTATTTAATTTCCTTTTGCCGTTTTCGGAATAATGTTTCATATTTATATATATATTTCTTAGGGGGTGTTGCAAGAAAATATTTGCAATTCAATTGCAAATATTCTGTTGCAATTTCACAACTGATTTTTACAACGTTAGCTGTAGCAAATCAGATTAAACTTCTTGTTTCAAGGAGCAGATTAACAATCAATCACTAATTTGCAATTAATTACAAGACTTATGATTGATTTAGGGACCAAGAATAGACTTGCAATTGATCGCAAGTTTCTTGCAACACCCCAATAGAGGGCTCATAAAGAAAGGTATATAAAATATATTTTAACTCCTTGCACCACAAATCAATTTTGAAACATGTCCTGATCATTCGTTCCTTAATCTGAGATGTTTGTGACTTCTATTTTATTTCCTTTTGCCGTTGTCGGAATGTTTCTTTATATTTCTTAGAGAGTTTATATAACAAAAGGTATATAAAATATATTTTAACTCCTTGCACCTCAAATCAATTTTGAAACATGTCCTGATCATTCGTTCCTTAATCTGAGATGTTTGTGACTTCTCTTTTATTTTAGCCGAGAGGTGCTTAAGAGTTAAAATATATTGTATATACCTTTCGTTATAAATTCTCTAAGAAATATAGAAGAAGCAATCATATTCCGTCAACGGCGAAAAGGAAATAAAATAAAAGAGAAGTCACAAACATCTCAGATTAATGAACGAATGATCAGGACATGTTTCAAAATTGTTTTGAGGTGCTAATAAAGGAATTAAAATATATTTCATATACCTTGATCCTTTAGAACTAAGAAATATAGTCACTGCATAATGAGTGATTTCGGGGGATTTCATGCAACGGTCTAGAGTGGGCCATAATGTGCCTGCACGTACTGTGTTATAGAAGCGTTGGTGTATGGTTGAAGTTAATGACCCTATATAGCTACTACGACCTGTTGAACCTGACTGTGATCAATATTCGTCAATTACGCCGTCTAGCACGTTTTGAGAACAATGGACGAAGGTGTGAAAATCACAAAGCAGCCAACAATAGGAAGAATCCGTTTCAATTGAAGTTATACTCAGATCTCAAACGTAGCGGTTTGAATGTGAATTAACCCTGAATGGTCTTCATGATAAAAAAACATTACGCCTATTTTATCTTCAAGACAGTTATGAGAAAAAAAGGATAAATCAATTAAATAATTAATGTATGTGTTTTACTTTTTACAAGCGTGTATCAATCGATCATCTGATTTGCTGTATTGATGAAGAGTGCCAAGGTCGATGACATGATTTATTGATAATACGCCATCTGAGTTCTCAAATAATGGTACAAGATTTTAGAAAAAGAAGTTTTGAGTGTCGTCTCGTTTATATCAAATCTCAGCAAAATTTAAAAAGTTTCTGAAATGTCATTACTTTGAAAGTATGCACTTCATTAAACTTGCACATCAGGGTGGTCTCCCTTAAAAGGAAAACATTTTGCCCTATCAGGGTGCAACTCCTCTTGTAAGGAGACAAAGGAGCTGCACCCCTTCCCCATTGTCAGCGGAAATGAAGAAAGTGATTACTCAGAGAAGAAGTCGGAGATGGAGGGGAGAAAGAGCAAGAGGAAGGTAAGGATCTGTTAAAGAATATTAAAAAAAAAAATGAAAGAAACATAAACAGAATGGGGGGGGGCGGAAGGAGAGGTTGGCCAAATAACCAATTATAAAAACATTTAGGTCACTGTATCAAAAGCAAGTTCAAGTTTATTTATTCAAAATTTTATTTAAAAAATCACGTTATAATAAAAAAAAAGGCCTACATGCGATGCAAGTGACTACAGTAATAGTATAATTTTGTTTAAATGAAATGATATGTATGTACTCTGCCTTCTATCTCTTTTTTCCCCTCTTTATTTTCCTGATCACTTCAATCTTTCGTAATTATGATTTATCATTAAATTTATTGTGAACACTTTGATGTAAAGGATTGGTATGTGATGATTTATTAATAAAACATAAATAATAAAAAATTATAGTATAGACAAATTGGATAATTAAAGCCCCCCCCCCCCCCCCCCCCCCCCCCCGTGGTGCAAATCTAGCTGGTCCAACAGTTGGGTAATAACAATTTATATTGGCCTGATCAGACCCCCTTCCCCGGGCGGGATATAAAATACGGGAAAAATAACCAGGGGGTATAACCTATTATGCAAGCTGATCTGAGGCCCCATGCACTGTCCACATTTATTATTATTATAAGGTTGCGTAGAACATGTTTTAATCCTGAAAAAAAGGCTTTTATTATATTCTATTGTATTTTATTTTCACCATTCGTTGTGCCCAACCTCGGCTCCAACTACTCTCTTCCTTTCTATTCGTTTCAACGTTTCCTCTGCCTCTACATCGGGGGACGGGGGTGTGCGGCTGAAGGTTCAAAACCAATACCCACTCAGGGTCATTTCGGCTAAAAGGTACCCATTATTAGGGATTTATTAAAATTTGAACCCCTCCCCCCCCAAAAAAAATGGAGAATATGGACCCATGTTTAAGGCCAGTATCTAAAAATTAGGGCCATGTTTAGGGAATTTCCAGCATAAAACCAAACCCCACGTTTAGGGATTTCTTCAACAAAAAAAAGCGACCCATTCCAGCGGCACATCCCCGTATGCCTTATTTCGTGAGAACACCCCCCCCCCCCCCGGGCTCTGAAGGTATTCAAAATTTTCTGAACGCTAATATATTTGACTTAATTGCTCGTAATTAATTTCCTCGTAATTTCAAATTATGGCTCGACTGCATTGATTTTTTATTTGCATTTTGCAGATACCATATTAAGACTCGTGTCTATCTATTAAAATTAGATCCAACTACTGTCTTAGAGACAGGGAAGCGACTATCACATAAAGGGCCGCAATCGGTCATGCATTGAAGTTTTATTTATACCGGTATTAGAAATATGTATTTGTTTGCGATTTTGGTATATTTCTCCTAGGGCTGGCTTCAAATTGTAAATTTTGTGCGTGCCGTGGAATTGTTTAACACAACTTCCAAGTCCGGACGGCTGCACACGCGTTGAGCCCGTTGACTGTAATGTACCGCCTACCGGTACCGGTAGATCCACCGTCGTCTCGACTGGAGTGAAAGGGTCTAGTCACTTGTACAACTACAAAGTACAAGAACAAGTTCTGTTTTTGCCTGATCTTTGGCAGAGCCTTTCTATTTCTATATAGGCTCAGGTTGTGGAGTAGGGATTTTCGTTTATTTCGTTCTCTGCCAGGGTTGGCACGTTTTAAACGGTGTGTTTTAAAACATGTTTTAAACGCGTTTTAAAACACCCGTTTTTTTTACAAAAAAAACGTGTTTTAAAACATCTCATAGACCTGTGTGTTATAAATATGCATGGTCATGGATGTGATTTTAGATGAATATTTTTTTATACTTTTATTTCTTAAGTGGCACATTATTTTCTTCTAACTAGATCTCTTTCTCGACACCACTCTTTTTCTCTTTCCCCCCTTATCCCCCTTTCTCCATCCCTTTGTCATGTTCCTTGAAATCCTCTTGTTCAATTGTGCACATCAATCTATATTAAGAATATTCTCATTATAACAAACATGAGTGTTGTGCTTTAAAATAAGTTCAAATATGGAACTTGAATGAAATGGAAGTGTTGCACAAGCATAATATTTTACAAATAGACTGTAAAACTGACATTGTATTCTTGAGGTACACACAAAAGCAGGTGAAACTTTGCGCTTTGTAAATATGAAGAAAAGTACTTAAATTCAGTATAAGATAGTCTGCAAGCAAACCTTAAAAGACAAGTCCACCCCAAGAAAAATGTATGCTGAAAATTTCGTCAAAATCAGATGCAAAATAATAAAGTTTTGCTTAATTTTGCAAAACAGTTATATGCCCATCTTGGTCGGTATGCAAATGAAGGGGACTGATGACATCACTCACTATTTATTTTGTATTTCGTTATTTTCTCATTGTCATGTGAAATAAAGTTTAATTCTTCCCTTAACATATGGAACTACCATTGTTTTAACATTTTTTGGTTCAGTCAAGTAGGTCATCTGAAAAAATTGAAATTGTATTGTTCAAACAATAAAAACAAAAGAAATAGTGAGTGAGGGACATCATCAACTCTCTCATTTGCATATCACTGAGATGTTATTACTGTTTTGTGAATAAAAGCGAAACTTTACAATGTCATACATGTAACTTATTTTATATCTGATTTCGACGAAACTTTCAGCATTACATGTATGCTTGTTTGAATTTTCTCTACAGATTGAAATCAACATTTTTCTGGGGTGGACTTGACCTTTAACCCTAACAGTCCAAGGGGACCGTAATGGCCCCCTAAAATTTCTATGATAAATCCATAAGCACGACAGGGCCATGCCATATTGTTCAAGACTATCTTTGGGATGCATGCATGGGTATGCGATTATGATATTACACAAGTGCATGTCAGACCCCGAATTGCTCAATAACGTGATTTCATGTATAAAGCCAATGCGAATTTTTCGCCAACATTCGTATCTGTATCAATATTTGTACGAGTGGAAAAATATTGCCAATAATTTCCATTAAAAAACGATTGAAAAAAACCAAAACTAACCAAAAAACTGTACAAATATTTAAATATTTTAATTCCTCAATTAAAAAAATAAGCAGTTCAGGGGGTTTATTTATCAATTTAAACCCAAACTTGTATTTCATGCACTAAAATTGGTAAAATTGATTAAAATCAAATTAAAAGGATGGTCCGGGCTAAAAATATTTATATCTTAATACATAGAGTAGAATTCACTGAGCAAAATGCCGAAAAATTTCATCAAATTCGGATAACAAATAAGAAAGTTATTGAAGTTTAAAGTTTAGCAACATTTTGTGAAAACAGTCGTCATGAATATTCATTAGGTGGGCTGATGATGTCACATCTTCACTTTCCTTTTTCTTATGTTATTACATAAAGTCATATTTTTTTTCATTATTTCATACTTGTGTGAATAATATGTCTCCCTTATAATGAAATAAGTTGCAGCAATGAATATCTAATGCACTAAATCAGTTGTCAATCCAATTTTTCTAGTTCTTGGAGGAAAAAATTTGAATAAACCTAATTTGATATAATAAAATACAAAAGAACAAGTGGGGACGTGACATCATCTCCCCACCTAATGAATATTCATGACGACTGTTTTCACAAAATATTGCTAAACTTTGAAATTCAATAACTTTGTTTTTTGTTATTCGATTTTGATGAAATTTTTCGGCATTTTGCTCAGTGAATTCTACTCTATTTTAATATTAAGCTATAAATATTTTCAGCCCGGACCATCCCTTTAAGCTTTGAAAGCACATAGTCTATAGATTATGTTATTTTCTTACATTGTGCGAATTCTTCTCACCCCCTAGATTGACGAGACCCAAAAGTATGTACATTAATGTAAATGTATGAGGAATAAATAAAATGTCAACTTACTTGTTTGCATTCAATTTCAATGATTTAGTAATTTGGGGGAAAATATGAACTTTTCTATTGGAAATTCAGTAACAAAAAATGTACATGTAGTTATCTTTTACTTACTCTAAAAATGAATTTAAAACATCAACAGCTTAAATTGTACTGTATTAAGTGTATAGTTTAATTTATTTACAGAAAATTTCATCGTTTGTTGGAAAAAAAAACGTTTTAAAACGATTTAAAACGTTTTAAAACAATAAAAAACGTTTTATTTGTTTTTTTTTATAAAAAACGTTTTTTATTACAACCCTGTTCTCTGCTTATTTTATTGTTATTCTTTTACGGGCATTTGAACTAATTAGTACTTTCTGGTACTAAAAAGTAATGCCTGGCCAGGATTAAACTTGGGGGTAAATCGCGGAATTTTCTGTTTATGGGGGGGGGGGGGGGTCGAGTACAAAGTCGGACATCAAATTCTTAGCAAATGTGTGGATGCATACGTTATACCGGATGTGGTTTATAAAGATATATAGGTCAATCGATATCTATTGTTAGGTTAAGAGTAAGGATCAGGACATCATGTAAAGGGTGTACATGCTAGCTCGGAAGGACAGGAGTGGAAAAGTAGATCAGCCAATTACCTAATTGTGAAAACAAATCCTCTTCTTTTTAACCTTCTTTCAAGCCTAAAATTCAATTTTTCTTTAAAATTTTGAAAAATGTAGTCCTACCAAAAACCATCATTCTTACAAGTTTCAAAAATCACGTTTCTTGGAGAAAATCCATGCAGCGTGTTTCCTTCCCCTTAAAAATCCCACACTTAGTCTTAGGCAACTTTTAAGAAGTCACCATGTAATCAAAATAATGTTTGCCTCACTGTAATGGAAACCTTACGATAAATAGACATAAGGAGAAAATTTTGTCCATTGACATCGTATGCCATTATGTTACCTGGTTATTGTTCATTCGTTCACTGTTTGAGGTTCATGGGTGGAATCCCGAACCAACTGGAGAGTTGCAGCTCTGTAATTACCGATAGCTTGAAGTATAGAAGTTCGCCTTGGTGAGAAACACGCGGTGAAACTGTTCAGTATAGGACTTACCTTTAATTTTCAAATGGAATCTCAAAAAAAAAAAAAAAAATGCATACATGCCCCCTCCCCACTGCCATGTCATCACCATCGCCATAATCATCATTGACATATAATTATTGTAATCATCAAACTTTTAGGATTATTATCATAATTATTCTCGGCACCTTCATCACTATCATTAATCACCGTCAACATCATAAAACATTAATTAATCATCACCGAGGGGGCCGAAGTAGGGGATATATCCTATGTTCATAGGGTGCATCAATATTTGTCCCCTATCGCAAAATATTATCTTCTGATCCGCCGCCCATGATCATCACTATTATTGCTATTCTCGGGATTATTTCATAATTCTAATGATCAATTATTAAGATCATTATTACCATCATCATAATCTCAACATTATAATTATCATCATCACCATTCTTGTCATTGCCATCATCGTTAGGATTACAATCACAATCATCACCATCATGATCACCGTCATTACCTTTCTTTTCGATATCATCATCACGATCATAATACCCATCACTGTCATCACGATCATAATAACCATCACTGTCATCACGTAAGTTACTCAGAAAACTGATTTAAAGACTGCCTAATTCGACGAATTATTCACTCAATTATTGTTTCAAACGTAAGCTTAAGTTAATGCTGCATCGTACTGATGAGCTGCAAATAATAATAATTGTAATTGTGTTCTATTCTTTCTTTCAGTATACTCTCTATTAATGAATGAACACAAAATTATCATAACGGGGATCATAGTAGGTGGAGAAATAGGAAGAAAAGAGAGAATTATAGGGAGGTAAATTATGTGATATTCCCTCAAAACAATTATCATGCTTGAAACAAAATCACTAAATCCATTTTTTAACACTTAAGAGGTCCATATTTTGGTAATTCTTAGCTTACATTCGTGTAATTGCACGCAAGTTAAATCAATCCATTATAGGGCTCGGGTCTCATTAGAAAAAAAAACCCGGTATAGTGGTAGAATTAATGATAACATCGATGATTATGATAATAATGATAATAGAAATAATAGTAGTAGTAGTAATAATAATGATGCAAAAAGCTATGTGACTCTAAATACGGGCCTTGAGATTTGGCTCAGCCAGCAAAGAGTCAACATCAGGCAGATACTCGGACCCTAGCTAGAGCTGGAGAAGGAAGAAACAAAATGGATAATTATTGGTTGGGTCTGAGCATGTACCCAAGGCTCGACATTAGCGGTGGCCCGGTGGCCCGGGGCCACCAAAAATTCACCTCGGGCAACCATTATTGATAAAATGTTAAGTTTTGGTGGCCCGAATCGGGCAACCAATAATTTTCAAAGTAGCGCAATTTTTCTCCCAATTTTGCACGCATTTATCAACTTTCTACAGCTCAAATTGCAAGCCAGTTCGTCATGCGCCTTTTTTGTTGATCTACACACAAATACACACACACACAGTTTGCATATTAGGCCTACAGCTATAGCATACAGTAGCTATTATCCAGCCAGCCGCGCCGGCCGGCTGGCGTGAGCTTTGCATGAAGCCACTGCATACAGCTGTGCTCTAGATCTAGCTCAGCCTATTCAGACTCAGGGAGCTGCGATAAAAAATGTTGCTGCTGAGAAATCTTCCACAGAACTTTGAAAATCTAAGTCAAAGTCACCTTTTACACCAATGAAATGAAATTCTACAGTCTATATTACGAAAATCTGGTGTACCCTGATTATTTGCAAGTATTAAGAAGAGGAATTATGACCTCTCTTTTGACTCAAAAAGACCGATTTCCACATGAATTAATACACATAAAAACACATAGGCAAGTACATGACAGTCCCACGTGTGCATTTGTATGTATGTTGATACTTGGTTCCTTTCGAAGCTGTGTATTTTCTAGCCTTAAACAAACAGACAGTTTCTTTCTTTCTTGTTTATAAATGACTTCTTAAACCACTCTTGAGAAAGTAAATACTTTGGGAAGGGAAAGTAAATACTTTGGGAAGGCATTTCATTGATATGAAATGTGATTTTTTTTCCAACATTTTGGCAAATATAGGGAAGGACTTTTCTCACACTTTTTTTCCAATATAGTTTTTTCCATTTTCTTTTTTTTTCTTTCATTTTTTTTTGACAGTGGTTAAACCATTTATACCCCTTCCCATTGAATATGCCTGATTAAAAAATATGTTTCTACTGAAAATAAAATAATACAAACTAAAGGATATAAAAATAGAAATGTGCCATTCCCAAAAGGTAAGTGAAAATTATATGCTTGGCTTTTAATTATATTCCAGTCAGAATAGACTGTTGCCACAGCTGTTGAAAATATATGTAATGGCTTCTTCCTCCTCAGGAGGACGACAAGAACTTTTCAGGACCAACATATGCCCAAGAAAGATACATGGTGTACCGTGAAACCTACTACACTAAGATGTATAAAGTGAAAGGAACTTAGTGGTAGTGGCTGCAGAATTAATATTTCAGAAGTTTGTTTTATTCATTTTAATGTTTTTCTTTATATTTTTCGGGCCACCAAACTTTAATATCGGGCCACCAAAAAAAATTATTTGATGGTTTTGGTGGCCCGAATGGGCCACCACCCAAAAAAGTTAATGTGGAGCCTTGATGTACCAATAGGTCCATGGTCTGAGGGACGATTGTGAGTAATTTATTTCAACGTTAACAATTTAAGTACTTTGCTTGGGACAGCTGCGCTGGCATACAAACTCGTAGTCAGCGTCTATCAACCCATTTCATTTCGCACGCGCGCGCGTACGGCGGAGAACTACTGAGGCCAGGAACCAAAATTGTTTGCTGGCGATGGCCTGGCCAGGCATGTGATGCGCGGCCGAGTAGATTCTAGATTCTTATTCTAAAGCAGAGCGATTCCACTGATCGCTACATGTGAGTTGTTTTCCAAGCCAATCAGTTATCGAAAATGTAATTCAAAGAAATAATCTATGCCCATAATCTTTGCGAATGATATAGAAAAGGTTCGCTGATTGGAGTCCTATCGCGATAATTATCGCAGCTCGAGACAGTAGTTCGCGGCCGTGGCCGTGCGCCGAATCACCGGCAAGAACACGGCGATATCTGCCACAGACTGGCCTGACGTTCACGCGCGTGAATATTGCGATAGTCAGACCCACATCGGTTAGCGCGTTTCACGTGCGTTATCTGTCAACTTTATTTCGAGCGATACTGTATAGGGCATATAGTAATATACTTTTAATATGGGTATCAGGGTATAGGATGTCAAACATAAGAAAAAATTGCAATTGTATGAAACGGTGCGATTTTGGAGGAAAATTTGACTTTTTTAAAGTTATAACGGAAATAGGCCCAACTCAAAACGCATGCATGGGTGGCCATATAATATATCTTGGTCCTTGGAGGTGGATTGTGTATTTATCGTGAAAGTTTGGTGACTTTTATGAGAATAATGATGACGTGTTTGATACGATTGAATTCATGAAGTGTTCGGTAAATACGATCCACTACCATCAAGTACACCGTGTGGCCTAAGTTAGTATACCCAGTTGTTGTGTGTCCGGACAGGTTGTGTGTCCGGACGATCAATTTTACTTTTTTAGAAAGTCATACGATACGGTCATGACGGTATTTGGAAAAATTTACAACTAAAAATAAAGTAGGCCTACACTGTACACACATAGTACAACTGTCACTGTCTATACTACTACAAGTACAAGCGAAGTTTCATTAATTTTTAGTACAAAATGTTAGGAAATATTAGAGAACAAAATAGAAGATGATTACAACTATTGAATTCATGTTTTTAGTGTAATCCAAAGACAAAAAAGAAGGCTTCAAAAATATTAAGTGTCCGGACTGACACCCGACCCCCCATCCTACACGTTACGCCATACCGTAGGCCGTAGGCGCTGCCTAACTTTAGGCTAGCTAGAGCCATCCGGACTCACGGCACCCTCCCCGTTACTACTACGGTACTACTACCGGACCCCACACTCAGTCAATCGCACTCATGCATGCGGTCATTCAATCAAAATACTCACCGTGTGCTGAAGAGGCCACGTATAAATAGCTGGTTCAGCACCCGCTGGACTATGTAATCGTAACTCTTTTGCCATTTTACAAATGTATTATCCTTCAGTCCTCATGTAATTGTCTTAAAACTCCCAAATTGTAAAGCAATCAACTCATTTTCCATTCGATATCCCCCCTTGTATTTCCCCGAGAATCGACCTCGTACAACTTCCGTACAAAGACGCCTTCTGGATGTGCCAAGTCATGTGACCTGAGTGCCCAGTCATGATTGGCTGAAAAGCTGATAGAAGATGTTTTTATTATGATAATTGTATCATATAGCTTTCTCACGTCAAAAATACATAATGAAGGTGTGAGATATATCGAGCGATGTAATATATGCACAAGGAAATTTAGATATATCCAAAGTACATTATGAGGTCAGAGATGACGTCAATGAATATTTCCTTTTTTAATCAATTATTTGGCCGTCGGATATTAAAGTGCCCAGCCACAGAGCCACTGACAAATCATGGGGAAATTGAATCAATACGAAATTTGCAAAAGGCCAATTGACTTGCATAATATAATCCGTCCGTCATAATAGGATTGGTTGTTTTATTTATTTATTATTATTATTTATTTATTTATTTATTTTGTTTTATTTATTTTATACTGCAGGGTAGGCCTGTTCAGTTCTTAAAACTGCTTTACAAAGGCGCCCTGCAGTTTAAAATACATGTCAAGATAACTATGAACAACAACAACAAACAACATCAAAAATACAAAATATCTAACATCAGAAACAATCAACACCAAAATATAGAGTGGGAAGTGACAATTTAAACATACATAGCATTGTAAATCAAAGGAATATCATTTCGCTCTTTATCAATTCGTATGAAAGGCTTTGCATAATTTTTTAAAAACTAACAAGGAGGTACAAACTTGTAAATTTGAAGGAAGTGCATTAAATAATTTGGGTCCGACATATGCGAAAGATTTTCTTTTATGTTCAATTCTAGCTTTGGGAAGCTGAAGGGGGCATCGTAAAGAATACCGTGTCCTGTATTTCCATTATGTTTACATTATAATTGTAATAGTGTAGACATTGTTAATTTAGGGAAAAGGTATAATCTACCCTCCTTTTATATCGATTTTCTATATGTTTGAGCAAATTTGAGATACCAGAATTTTTTAAAAATTACTGATATTCCAAAACAAGTTTTATGGAATAACAGTAATATAGAAATACAAAATGAAACACTAAATTTTAATAAATGGAGGAAATCTGGTGTATTGATGGTAAATCATGTTATAAAAGAAGGTAAATGGAAAAACCTCAATACGGTATTTGATGATTTTGAAAACAGAAAATTATTATACAATTTGGAACTACAAAAGTTGAAGAAAGCATTTCCCAACACCTGGCTGGAAAATAGATCAAAATAATGCACAACAAAAGGAAATAACGATTATACCTAATCTTATTGAAATATCTAATGGTGATTTAATTGATGTAAATATCTTGAAAGCTAGGCATTATTATCATTATTATTTAGAACATAACAAAACAGAAGCATCTTTCTTTATGTTTTGGCAAAATTATTTGGGACTTCAGATAGAAATTAATTGGGACAAAGTCCTGTATTTTAAACTTAGACAAATAAAAGATAACAAGGTTAGAGAATTTAATTTTAAGCTCCTGCATAAAATACTTCCGTCCCAATCAAATTTATTTAAATGGAGTTTAAAAAATGATGATAAATGTAATCTTTGTTTACTTAAGGGAACAATTATGCATATGTCGATAAAATGTGAGAATATAAAACCTCTATGAAAAATGGTAGAAGACACAATTCTTTCTGTTTCTAAAGTACAGGTCTGTGTTAATGAAAATATAGTAATTTTAGGTTGGAATACACAAGAACCGAAATACTGGTTAATTAATATCATTTTGAATTTTACTCAATACACCATTTACAGAAATTATATTGAAACGAGTATGAAAAAAGGTTATTACTTTGTTAATGTAAATAGATTATGGATGAATTTAAAAATGAAACTGAGATGGTATTTAAGTTCAAAATATGTTACCAAAAATAAGAATACAAAAGAAATTGACAAATTGCTGGAACTCATTTATTGATTGATTAATTTGATTTCTGTATATACTTTGTGATTTGTAAACTGTATTATAGAGATGTAAATAAAGTCCCTCGAAAGAGGTTTAAAGAGAAAAAAAAAATAATCCGTCCGTCATGAGCGCCCGTCTAAAAAATAGTCGGACTAATGCGATAAAACTTTGAACAGCACGAATTTGACCGAACTCGTGATGGTTATTTACTTCGGATCGTCGCAGTTCCAGTTTCCAACAATCCCAATTCCTAGACTCATAACAGGTCAGGGGCTGCGGAAGCGGGGGGGGGGGCTATAGGGGGACTTCAGCCCCCCCCCCCCCCACTTTTTTCCAAAACCATGTACAAAAACGTAAAAATGACCATACGATTGTGATATTTTGCATGGTCAGCCCCCCCCCCCCCCCCCCCCCACTTGAAAACCGTTCCGCGGCCCCTGCAGGTCTCTTGATTGCTAAACAAAAATAAATAACCTCTGTGAAGTTACATGTTTCAAAAAGAAAACATGCAGTTTACTTCTGGTTGGTTAGTATACTACTGCTACTGCTCTCCTATAAAGACCTCCCAGACATGCCGGCGTCTATTACATTGAACACCCCCAGGCATACAGCCGAGTGAAAGACTTGAATCCTTTCTCTGTTCTGAGATAAGCCTTGATTTCCCCATGATTTGTCAATGAAAGGTCGCTTTAAACTCAGTTATGCGCGCCTGATTGCAGACTATGCACATACAGTTGAAGTGCACGTACCCCCGGTGCACCCTAACGAAACTTTGTTGTAAAAATAGCAGAAAAAATAATTAACAAATATTTGTGAAGGGTTTGAAGAAAATCCATTACAGATTAAGAAATTTTTTACAATTTCAAGTTTTTGATTTGTGACGTCATAAACGATCGAGCAACTGCCCCGTTGTAGTATATGTAATATAAAATGCTCAAATTCAATTTGTTTAATGGTTTGAGATGACTTATAATAACCCCCATACGATTTCGGCACAATTGGCTAAAAATCGTGTCGATCGCATGAAGCTTTTTTTCAGAATGCTTTTTGTTTTGTTTTGTTTTACATGTATGATACCAAATGGCAAGGGACATGTAAACAAATGTGCAGGTTATTTCGGGAGGCGAGTTTTAACCACTAAGCCGTTGGTGGAGAGTTGAATTTGGGCTGAAGGCTAAAAAGTGCGTGGTCGCCAGTGAGAATTTTACACATTTTCTCCATTCTATAATAGAAAATATAAATACAGATAAGATACTTAAAGGGATGGTCCAGGCTGGAGATATTTATATCTCAATCTCAATAGAGTAAAATTCACAAATCAAAATGCTGAAAATTTGATCAAAATCGGGTATCAAAATTGAATTTTGAAGATTTGCATTATTTCGGTGAAAATTTACAGTTATAGACATGTCTTTATGAATATTCATTAGGTGGGCGCCTGATGTCATATCCCCACTTGTTCTTTTGTATTTTATTATATGAAATTAGGTTTATTCAAACATTTTCTACCAATCAAGAACTAAAACAATTGGATTGACAACACCGTTAAGTGCAATTGGTTATGTATTGCTGCACCTTATTTTATCATAATGGAGACATACCATGCATTTACACATGTATGAAAAAATGAAATATTCATGATTTCGTGTAATAATGTAGGATTGTTAATTTGTCATTTACCTATTTTGTTTATTTCCTTTGACTTGTGTTTTCTTCAGGTGTTTTACATTTATGTTCTGTCTAGACTTTAGTTCATTTGCATTTCTTTTCAGTACTGCCCTTGCAGTCTGGACTTAGGTTATTTGAGTTTAATGATATTCAGTTGTCATTCATTCATTCTACTCTGAATGCCTTTCCTGTGTTTCTCTTGTCATCTTCATTCCTTCTCTATTCTCTCTTCAGGTGTTACACTCATTCCATCCCTCACCTGACTCCTTAGTTTCTACTTCCATTATTACATAATCACCAGACATCTTTGTCATCTCATCTCATTCCTTATTGGTTTATCTTATGAATTGGGTTCTTACATTTTAGTTCGATCCTTCCATTTTCTTTAGTTTGATTGGTTGCTATTTCTAATTTAAATATTTATGTAAATTATAGAATGATTTGATTTTAGCTGAGGCAAAGCAGCCCAGATATTAAACAGTGCACTACCAGACTTCTTCGGTTTAAGTTCTCTTCATTTTGCGTCTGTTTCACTTATTCCCCCTTCAGCATGATTGATTGAGTTTGTTGATTTAGAACTTCATTTATTTTCTACCTCCAAACATATAATTTTCTCAACCTTACAACTGGTGGCAGCGTCGGTTCGACACCTTCACGCTATTCTTCAACTTTCCTCGGTTCCACGATTCAGTTTTGTCTGCATGCTCATCCTTTATCATCTGCTTTAGGAATAAACTTTTACGAACCTCGTCTGTCTTTTGGTCTACCCGGTGCTATCCAACAGCCATTCGTCTTTCTGCTCAACTTACCTGGTGAGTGACGACTCCTGTTTAGTCCTGAGTACATAAACCTGCAGTACCTGGTCGAAGTGAAACCGCAATCATCTCTGAACTATATCCCGAATACCTATATTTGTCTGCTACTGCCTCTTTATTCAGCCTGAAGACTCTCTTCACATCTTTAAGAGACTCTACTCCTTTCCACCTGAACATTTATTTTGCCACCATAACAATTTGCTGTGATTTCAGATCACTATGTCACGCAACTATTCTTCGGACACTAATGCCATGCTATCACGTCTAGATAGTTTGGAACGAGCCCTTCAACATCTTCAAGGCAATGTTACCCAACTTCAGGCATTGTTGTCCACATCTGCCCGATCATCTCCAACTCATGTTGCCGCCACGATGTGCAATAAGACAACACAGACAGAGCCGTCTCGTGTGTCTGCGCCAATGGACCTTGATAATCTCAACCACAAAGTAAGTGAATGTCAGAATGAGGACAGAAATATTTCAATGCTGAAATACTTCCTAGAACATGACATTAAACCCAATACCAAGGAGATTGCTGATTTTGAGCCCCAAATGCGTCGACTTCTCTGGCAATACCAACGTTTCTTCCTGAAGGACGGCAAACTTTTCCGCAAACGAATGGCCTCTGATCGCATAACTGAACACCACCAATTCGTCGTTCCAGCAAACATGATTCCTGATGTCCTGAATACTTTCCATCCTCTGGATAATCACACGACATTAGAATGCTCAATTTCCACCATCTCTGAGCACTTCTTCTGGCCTAGCATGAAGCGAGACACTACTCAATTCGCAAGAACATGCAGCGCTTGTCAACTAGCACAAAGTCACAAATCATCAGCCAAACTGGACCAGATGCCAGCATCAGCCATCCGCACCGCAGTTTGCGCCATAACCGAACTAACGAAAGATTTCATCAGACGCACAGATCAACCTAGAAGTTTGAGACGGAAACGACATCGCAAGAATCGGCACAACAACAACTTTCGCAAACCACCAGCAGATCTCCAACCACCACGTTCACCTCCGAGAGATTACCAGCCGCAATCACCAGAGAACCCCTGGAAAGATCTCTCTCACATGCGCTCTTATTTCGCTCATCCAGACCATGACACATCCTCATCGCCAAGAGACTACCACTATTCGCGATCAACTCGTACAAGGGACCATCACCACTATCATTCGCCACCAAGATACCGAGATTACTCACCTTCAAGAGAACTGTATCCTGAGAACCATACCATCAACTCACCAGACAGATGGAGAGACTCTTATATCAACCCACCAGATAGATTCAGAGACTCATCTTCCAGGTATACTTACCAACATTCCTCTCATGAACATTTCCCAGTTTGAACAATTACTCTTGAAATGAGAAACCCTTTAGTGAACTCGGTGCTCATATGTCATTTGCAAACTCTTCAAAATGTCAAGTCTTAATGATCATTGGTATGATTTTCTGATTCTATATATATATATATATAAATGTGCAATTTTACAAGAAAACATTTTGCTTAAGAACCTTTTTTCAGAAGGTGCCAAGCATTTCATGTGCATTTACGTGTATTTTACTATGAAAACAAATATATTTTGAGATGTTATGTATGTTTTATGTTCTCAAAATGCTTCAATAAAACCTTTTACAAGGGCATCATATATTTAAAAAAAAAAAAAAATTGAACTTCAACTGAAAATTTCAATTTTTTTTATACAGTACATAAATAGTCATATACAAAATTTTGAATTTGCCCCCCCCCCCCCCACCAAAAACCATCAAAAACTATGTTTTATTGTCAAAATAATTCTCGTCTATTTTCACCTTCATTACAGCTCTTAAATCAAGTTTACTGAAGCATTCACTTTTGAAAAGTTTTGAAAACATTTTTGTGCTTACATGTATATCTCAAAGTTACAAAATTTCTTCTTTATGTCATTGATATGTTCATTGCATGCATAATGTTTGTGTTATAGAAAATCTGTTTATCATAAACCATTCAAAATGAATAGCAAAATTTATTAATCAATTGAAAATATGCTCTTAAACATATATGCCCCCCCCAAAAAAAAAAATGTCTTCATGAACAAATATTTGTATAACCACAAGTTTATGAACTGATGCCAGCTGACATTTTGGGCATAAAATAATAGGAAAGTTTTGAAACATTTATTTTGCTGTTGGAATACATTTACTGTTAATAAAAGAGGTAAATTTTTACATATTCTTTTGTAATAGTAAATGATCTACTCTTAATATGTTCAAGATTATGATTGGAATTCAGGATCTTTCAAGTACTAGCTTGAAAGTTTTATTGCATATCTCTCCAATATAAAGTCAAAATTAAAAAAAATGTTCCTTCTCTATTTTGAAGTGTCTTTAAACAAAAAATTGAAAAATGAACTTAAATAATATATATTTGGCAGACCCACTCTGTCATCTACATATAAATGTTATTTCAGAAAATATGGCATATATATCTGAATATATTAGCTAAATTTCATATTTTTTTTAAATTTGTTAAACTTCAGTAGTATTTTATCTTTATTCAGTACTGTTTTTATCTATTTGTCTTGTAGTGCTCTCATATGAGTTATTGTTCCATTTTGTTAGAATCCAGGAGATATCATAATTTTTCAGTCAGTAAAATGTGTTCGAGATTACTTTGCAATGAAAAAAAAAATGCTCATTGATAAATTGAAAGGAAAAAAAATGCATTTCATTACAAATTCATCTTTAAAAAAAAAAAACTAAAGTTGATAGATAAAATTTTGTTTTCATTTTCTTTATTGGTGCATTGATGCATTACATAACATGCAATTACAAAATGAAATTAATATGGAAGAATTATTTGCATGTGCACCCCTCCTTTGGACTAAATAATTTTTTTTAAAAGGCAATATTTTCATTTTTTTAATGAAGTTACACATAATTTGAAATTGGTATACACATTACAACTTAATTAATTTATTGTTCTAAAAAAAAAAAAAAAATCCTTTTTGGCTACTCAATGCAAATAAGTTTAAAATTCTTTTGGGTTTTTCAAATTTAATTTTTTTGGACACATTTGTAATAATATGTTGTAAATAATGAATTATGTGATTTTTGTTTGAATATTATGTAAATAATGTTAGATGTTAAAATTGTTAAAATCTGGTTTTGCAGAAACTGATATTCATTATAGTTCTTTGATTTGAAAATTGAGGACAATTTTTTGGAAGGAAAAAGTTTATGTAGGATTGTTAATTTGTCATTTACCTATTTTGTTTATTTCCTTTGACTTGTGTTTTCTTCAGGTGTTTTACATTTATGTTCTGTCTAGACTTTAGTTCATTTGCATTTCTTTTCAGTACTGCCCTTGCAGTCTGGACTTAGGTTATTTGAGTTTAATGATATTCAGTTGTCATTCATTCATTCTACTCTGAATGCCTTTCCTGTGTTTCTCTTGTCATCTTCATTCCTTCTCTATTCTCTCTTCAGGTGTTACACTCATTCCATCCCTCACCTGACTCCTTAGTTTCTACTTCCATTATTACATAATCACCAGACATCTTTGTCATCTCATCTCATTCCTTATTGGTTTATCTTATGAATTGGGTTCTTACATTTTAGTTCGATCCTTCCATTTTCTTTAGTTTGATTGGTTGCTATTTCTAATTTAAATATTTATGTAAATTATAGAATGATTTGATTTTAGCTGAGGCAAAGCAGCCCAGATATTAAACAGTGCACTACCAGACTTCTTCGGTTTAAGTTCTCTTCATTTTGCGTCTGTTTCACTTATTCCCCCTTCAGCATGATTGATTGAGTTTGTTGATTTAGAACTTCATTTATTTTCTACCTCCAAACATATAATTTTCTCAACCTTACAATAACATAAGAAAAGGAAAGTGGGGATGTGACATCATCAGCCCACCTAATGAATAACTGTTTTCACAAAGTGTTGATAAACTTTAAAATTCAATAACTTCGTTATTTGTTATCCGATTTTGATGAAATTTTCAGCATTTTGCTTTGTGAATTTACTCTATTTTTAGATCTAAATATTTTCAGCCCGGACCATCCCTTTAATCACATTTTCATAAAAGCAGCTGAATGTTCCATGAAATATAACAACAATTTTCAAGCTAACCATTATTTTAAAACAAATACACCTCTTGGGAATGTATCGCCAGATCTATACTGAAACCTACGATACCATTTTTATTCTGCACATTCGAATATATGCTATTAAACTGAGAACTACACAATTACATTCTTTTATACTAACCAAAAGGGGTCCATAAGATTAGTAATGTTTCATCATTCATCTTCAAACGTACTGCGACTGGTAATAGGATGAAGCGAGATTGGAAAAAGGTAGATTTAAGAGGTGTGACATACGTTACCACACATATAACTAAAATAGCTCTGAATCATTATTCCAGAGTTGAGGCTAGAGAACCTCATTTCCACAGGGGTCTAAGGATTCATTGAATATGACTTGTTAACTTAACCACGTACTTTAATCCACAAAATAATGTAACATATAATTATACGTGATGTAACACAGGCTTACGTTACCATACAGTTTGTTAAACCATGAAATAGTCCAGTCATTTTAGCCCAAGTTTTGACCAAACTTGGAAAATATTGCAACATATTTTTTTTTCACCACAATCATGACAATGCATTTCTTTGAGATCCCTATACTAAAAATCCCAAACTATCCGAATAGGGGAAAGGCATCTAATTTGCATAAATCCAACCTGGCTTCCAAAATTAATTGATAGCTAGGCCTTATCCCTTATATTTTTTGCACAGACAATGGGAAAATCTTGAAATGAATGCGCAATTCACTATGATTAAAGGAGAATGAAACCCTTGAAACCAGCTGAATCCATATCAAAGAGAAAAATCAAAGAAACATTGTTGAAAGTTTGAGGAAGATTGATTGAATAATAAGAAAGTTATGAGCATTCGAATATTGAGATCACTAGTGCCATGTAGATCCTCCCAACGGCAATGCGACCAAGATCTGTGATATCACACACGTACAACTCCCTCATTACTTTAGTACTTATTTCACTTATATTCTCACTTTTATAGAGTCTATCACAAGGTGAGGTGTTCTCTTTATGAGATGACAAGTACAGAGGTTCGTACAACATTATATCATTGATGAATCGTTTGTCATATGATTAGAATGAGCAAAAAGAGATGTTTTGGGGTATATTTTCAGTGTCCAAATGGGAGAGTTGTACGTGTGTGACATCACAGATCTTGGTCGCATTGCCAATGGGAGGATCTCCATAGCATTAGTGATCTCGACATTCAAATGCTCATAACTCTTTTATTGCTAGTCCTATTTTACTCAAAGTTTTGTTGATCTTATTCTTTGATTTTTCTGCTTTCACAAAAGCTAACTTGCTCCAAGAGTTTCATTCTCCTTTAAGATATTATAAATCAATTGCAATCATTTTCGGGACTGTCCGGTTAATATTTTTTGAAAAATGTGAAAATAATTTATGCCAAAATTTCCATGTTTTTGGTCAAAAATGTTCATGTGCTTTGAAATATTTTTGTTTTATCATTAACATCAACAAATAATGTAAAATGTCAGCATTCGTCAAGAAAGGGGGTTATCAACGAGAATATTGATATGCTTCATAACAGTATAATGTCTAATACATTATAATACATCACAAATTTCTTTGTTGCAGTCACTGAAGTGGCAATCAGTAGATCAGCGTATAAAATATCAGTATTGTGTTCTTGTATATAAAATAATGAATGATTTAGTTCCAAATTATTTAAAACCTTTAGTATTTAAACGGCCCGTGAAATACAGGACACGGTATTCTTTACGATGCCCCCTTCAGCTTCCCAAAGCTAGAATTGAACATAAAAGAAAATCTTTCGCATATGTCGGACCCAAATTATTTAATGCACTTCCTTCAAATTTACAAGTTTGTACCTCCTTGTTAGTTTTTAAAAAATTATGCAAAGCCTTTCATACGAATTGAGCGAAACGATATTCCATTGATTTACAATGCTATGTATGTTTAAATTGTCACTTCCCACTCTATATTTTGGTGTTAATTGTTTCTGATGTTAGATATTTTGTATTTTGTATTTTTGATGTTGTTTGTTGTTGTTGTTCATAGTTATCTTGACATGTATTTTAAACTGCAGGGCGCCTTTGTAAAGCAGTTTTAAGAACTGAACAGGCCTATATATACCCTGCAGTAGTAAAACAAAATAAATAAATAAATAAATAAACTTGCTCTGAACTGGGCGTTGTCACGCGTGCGCCTGTAATCCGAGCTATGTGGGGAAGTTATAAATTGATGCAGAGGTTCGAGCCCTGGTCACGTCTTTCGGATGGTGACGTTAAAGGTCGGTCCCAGACATAAATACTCATATCTGATTGATACACGTCTGACAAAACTCAAACACACAGTCACATGATTACGGATAGAGCCTCGTCGATCTGGCGCTGCACAGCGGCTAGCGCTAGCTGCCGGGCCCATGCACGATCAATAATATTGGGCAAAGCAAATTTTCGGAGTATTTCATTTCATGTCTATTTCGAATAATAAAATATGGATTCATCTAACATGTAACTTTTTTAGAAAAAAATGTAGCATCCACTTTGGCCAGGTAAAATTGAAATTAGGTCTATACCGATACCAGGTTGTAAATTAAACAAGAGGGTTATTTCATCATTTATATTCCTCCTCCCCCTCAGATTTCGTCATCGTATTTTGATGGGGACTGGGGAAGGGAATCAACGGTGACCTTAAAAAGTGAGATATAATATGGAGTTATCGTTATCATCATGTTATTAATATTTTCACTATTTAGTTATTATGTGTTCCTTTCTCCTTACTTTTTCTCCCATCTCTCTTCTTTCCTCCCCTTTTCACTATTTGAAAATTCACAGGGGCCTGGCCAGGAGGTCGCCCCTATGGCACCTTTCTTTATATATATACTGTTTCTACTTTTAAAGTTGAATTTACTTGTTTTCCTACGCATACATTCGTAATTCCGAAGCTTCGTTATTCCGAAGGTTCGGGTATTCCGAAGGTTCGTTATTCCGAAGGTTCGTATTTCCGAAGGTTCGTAATTCCGAAGGTTCGTTAGTCCGAAAAGAAAGTGAGGTTCGTAATTCCGAAGGTTCGTTTATCCGAAAACGAAATGAGGTTCGTAATTCCGAAGGTTCGTTAGTCCGAAATGTAATGATTAACAAACCTTATTTCGTTTTCGGACTAACAAACCTTCGGAACAACGAACCTTATTTCGTTTTCGGATTACCGAACCTTCGGAACAACGAACCTTATTTCGTTTTCGGACTTACGAACCTTCGGAACATCGAACCTTATTTCGTTTTCGGATTATCGAACCTTCGGAATAACGAACCTTCGGAATAACGCCACAAATTTTCGGATTAGCGAACCCTTTTACGTTTTCGGATTAACGAACATCGAGGTATAGGCAATTTACGTGTTTCGGAATTACGAACCTTCGGAATAAAGAACCTTCGGAATTATGAACCTTCGGAATTACGAAGTGTAACCGTTTTCCTATACCATTGTATATCATACCAGCCTGCCCCGCATCCTGCTTCCCGATAGATGCGTGCTGAGAGTGATGAGAACAAAAACTAAATTTATGTTACTATAGTGATAGTGACCCTGTTTTTAGGTCTATAGAAAGAAATTCAGCACGCGCTTCGCACACGTTAACTGCCAGGGGCGTAACAGGGTTCAGTGGCCGGGGGGGGGGGGGGGGCAAGAGATAAAAACCCAGTCATATCATGGTATGTACAGCCATGCAGTCATACAGTATTTTTTTTTATTGTGCCCCGAGCATTAGGGAATAGCTCAGTGTGTAATAAGTACAAAAAAGAGTGGGCACAGCGTGGCGGGCGCAGCAAAAATTTGCTAAATATTAGCTCCGATCAAGCGAAGCGAGCTAGAAAAAAATCACCTTTTCATGAGAATCTAACTTTGAGATTGACTTTGATATGGTATTCAGAAAATAACATCATATCTTACATCTTCCTTTCTTTTCCTCTTTTCTTTTTTGTTCTCTGTTGCAGAACTTTTGGGGGTAGTATGCAGAGCGGGTTTAAATGCAATGGCGGCACCAGAATTCTAACCTGGGGGAGGCAAAAGAACCTTTTTTTGTTGGGGGGGAGAATACACAAATATTTTATCTATTTCTCAAAATCGAGCGAGAAGCGCGAGCTAGTTTTTTTTAATGTAGACCTACTGACTTAAAAAGGGACCTGTTAAGGACTAGCTGTTTGCATTGGGTCACTAATGCGAGCGCGAAGCGCCAGCAGAAATTTTTTGACATCCTGAGATGATAATTGGACGTTCTAAGCACTTTTTGTAATCATGAACTGGATGGCTATCTAATTATTGATGCGAGCGCGTAGTGCGAGCCGAAAATTTTTGATTCGTGAAAATTATGAAAACGCAGGATGTGTATCTCGCTAAAACGAATAATGAAAACTTTAATCGAGAGAAGCATATTTACTTGAACATTGGATTTTTAAGCCCCATGTGAACAAATTATTTACTTATCTCAGTCAACAGTTACTGCAAGCGGTGTATAACGCGAGCGACATTTTGAATTTTATATAATGACCTGAAAGATTTACGTTAGTGACAAAGATTGTTAGGAGCCAACAGTGAATGGAAGAGAAAATTTTTAAAGAACGAAAAAGCTGTTTTGGAGCACTTTGCAGTTTTAGTAGAATGCTTTATGACAACATTTATTTTTCATCATTTTTTTTCGGGGGGGGGGGAATGCCCCCCCGTGCATCCCCCTTGGTGCCGCTACTGGTCTGGGGTGGAGCCACTTTTTTAATCAAATCGCGGGTACATACACAGCAATTATTAACTTCGACACAGTTGCAGATAATGAACGAAGTATTTGAGGCAGCACAACATAGCAAGTGTGGAAAAAAATGTAAAAGTCGACAGCGAGCAAAGCGAGCCAGAAAAAATTGCCTATTGAAATTGAATTTTAATTATGTGATATATTTTTCCATTGTATTCAGCAAATAACACATTTCATTACGTTGTCTCTTATAATTTCTTTTATTTCCCCTTGGGTGTGGAACCAATACACCCCCGCCTGTATGCCAGTGATTGAACGTAAAGCTTAACGTAGGAATTAGGGTCCCTATAAGGGGGGGGGGGCGGCGATATAGAGTTATAGATGAAGAGCCCTTATTGCGCATGTTACGTGGGGTCTGGGGGAGAGCCCCGGTAGCTTATTTGCATAAAATTTAGCAAGCATTATAACACAATTTTGTATTCAGTCCATCTTTCGTCCCGCTCTTTTTTTTCAATCCTCGGCAGCCCGGTCGTGTTATAAAGTTTTTTTTTTGTCCCTTTTCTTCGTTTTCCATTTGAGCTTATGGATAATTCATTTTTCCTTCATTTCCTGCTATTGTTTGCCATTTTGTCATCTTTTAATTTATTTCCCTTTCTTACTTATCATGCTATTGCATTTCATAGGCCTATTTTGGAATGATTTGATCTTTCTCAAATGTTCTTCTTTCGTTCCCGCTTTCCTCCCTTGTCCATTTATAAAAAAAAAAATTTTTCGTTTTTTTCTCCACATTTCCCTTTCCTTTTCCTTTTCCCCTTTCTTTCTCCGTTCCCTTTTTTCCATCCCTTTCTCTTTTTCCTTTTTTTTTTAATTTCCCAGGTGAAATCCGCCAGGTGGGGGGGGGGCAGCTTGCCCCCTGCCCCCTTCTTTCCTAGCTTCCTTTTCCCGATTTCTTCCATTTTCCCTATTTATTTTCCTGTTCTTTCTTTTCCATTCTCTCTTCCTCCTATTTTTCTTTTCCCGCCCCCCCGGTGAAATCCGCCAGGGGGGGGGGGGGGGGGGCAGCTTGAAATTTTAAGCACTTTCCAACATGAATTAAAATTGTGGAGAGAATATTGATATCACTGAATATATAAGAGCGCGAAGCGCAAGCTGGCAATTTTTGAGACTTTGACTTTAAACCGGGCAATTTTTATCACTGTCGGTTAAGCGCGAGCTGACATCTTTTGTTATTTTGAATTTGATTTTTTTTTTCAATAGATCAATAGATAATGTGAGCGCATAGTGCGAGCTGTATTCATATTGACCCTCTAGGGAACCTTTCAAGAGCTGGCCAAGACGTAAGAATATTGTGAAGATGATTATGGATCTCACTAAATGAATGATGTGATCGTGCGAGCCATTTTTTTTGCGATTTAGAACTACTATCGGGCCATTTTAATCACTGTCGGTAAACGCGCGCGTGACATTTTAGGTGATGTATACTTTAAAATCGGGACATGCACTGTCGGCGGGTAGATGAAGCCCTTGGGAACAGTACTGGATGACCCGACATTTACATTCTAATCACTGTTGGTACATGAGGCAGTTGGAAAATTCCAACGTGACCCGACAGTTTATAATTTTTCTGACAGGTGTCGACCTCACTAAATGAATAATGCGAGCGCGAAGAGCGAGCTGAAATTTTTTGGCGATTTAGACCTATACAACCGGGCCATTTTAATCACTGTCGGTACAAAGCGCGTGTTCACTGACCGAAAATCGGTAAATTCTAATCACTGTCGGTATAGATGAAGCCGTTGGAACAGATAGGTGACCCGACAGTTTATCATTTTCCGACAGGCGTCGGTCCAACAGCCCCTGCTTTTCTTTATTTTCTCTTTCATTCTTTCTCTTTTTCTCTTTCCTTTCTTTTTCCCCTCTTTCCTCCTTTCTTTCATTTTTTTCCGACGGGCGCGCAGATTTACCGATCGACGATATCCAGAGTAGTGGGAGTGGGGTGTCGCACCCCCACCCCACCCCTTTAGCGACGGTCCTGCCCAAAACCCATTATCCCAATACATATCCTGACTTTGGAAAGTTTTTAGTGCATGGTTGTAATGTAAGAAAGTGCCACATTTCCTACCCTTTGAATGTAAATAAAATTATAATCATCTGATAGAAGAAGTTGTTAACTAACGTTCATTTCAGGGGGACGGAAACTCTATCTGATTCAATTCTTGTCCTTGATACAGATTTGTTTGTGAAAAAGGGGTATATGCAAGGAAATTCTGCGTGTTATAAGGGTGCGCGAGTGCAGCATATTTTATCGGGCTTTTGGGTCAAGGATTTTTCATTTATGGATCTTGTCAGTCACAGAATAACGCGCGTGCCGTACATCCCGCCATGGGCGTCAATCGGTGGGGGACGGGGGGGACGTGTCCCCCCCATGATTTTTTCAGGGGGGACACAATATCAAATGTCCCCCCCATGTTTTGTCACAAAAGAAGTGTGACCATCTGGGCGGGGGGAATATGTGCATACCTTCTCAAGGAAATGAGAGTAGATTCCCCTTAAAAAATATAAAGAAAAAAAAACAACTGTCATGTAACTTTTCGATGCAATTAACGGTGGGTAAATTCGCATTCAAAAGCAGCGCAGCTAGCCGTCTATGAGCCGTTCCTGTACGTACGACGCCGGGGTACACGCGAGCACCCACATGGAGACCCGCACGTGCGTGGTGGGTTTTTTTTTCATGTGGGTATATGCACGGCATGACAGCATAGGCGGATCCAGGAGGGGCCCGGGCCCCCCCCCCCTATTGGCGGAGCAAAAAAAAGAAAAAAAGGGAAAGAAAGAAAAAAAGAGAAGAAGAAGGAAAAAGAGAGGAGAAAAAAAGAAAGGGAAACATAAAAGGAGGAAGACGAGTGAATAAGATAAGGGGAAGACTTGGAAAGTAATAATAAAAAATCTTTCATGATGGGATCGATACAAAATTTTTGCTCGCGCTTCGCGCTCGCATCGCCTTTTAGGTGATTTACATATCTTGCTCAATATGGAGCTTAAATATCAAATCTTGAAGTCAATATACAAAACATATTTCAGCTCGAAAATGTAACTTTCATTATTTTGTTTGATTTGCAAATTTGATTTTTTTTAAAGTGTTCTGTAAAAATTTTTGTTTTATGGTCTGAATATTAACATTTTCGGCTTGAGCTGCGCGCTCGCAAAATTTGATTTGTCAGGTACCTATTATTTTCCTGTATTCCATAAAGTTATCAAAATATCCCTATTCAGGTCAGATTGTGAAAACGTATCAGCTAGCGCTGCATGCTCGCATTTTGATTGGTGAGTTATGTTTATCTCAATATTAATTCTAAAACAAACTACTTAAAATCCCCATTTGATCACATGCAGTTTATCAGAAATTTCGCCTCGCGATTTCCGCTCGCATTGATTGTTGAAATATATCAACTCATGCATCTTATTCATAATTACACAAATGCTTTAAATGTCCAGTTTTCGGGCCATAATATTAAGAGATTTCGTGCTATCATGCTTAGGAAGAGAAATAGGAAGATAGTCATCATTTTCATATGATGACATAATGTCCCGGTCCTACTAATATGTCAAAACTCAAAGTAATAATAGTGAAACATATTAGCTCTTTTTAACTGTGATCCATATCCACCTCACAATTTTCCCACAAAGTGCTTGAAAAACAGAGCTTAAATTGACCCTTTTCAGAGCGGAATATCATATATTTTTAGCTCGCGCTTTGCGCTCGCTTTATTGATTTTCATGATAAGAAATGTATTTAAATTACCCTAATTCTACATGTTCTAGGTCGAAATCTGAAACAAGCGTTTATTTAGATACGCGCAGCTTGTTCTCTATTTAAATCGTTATCCAGTTTCAGATCACAATGTAAAAAATTGTCTGCTCGCGCTTTGCGCTCGCATTATTAATGTAGGAAAATGTCCAATTACTCATTTTCATGATTTACAAATCATGAATAGAGTGTCCAGAATTTTTCCGCTCGCGCTTCGCGCTCGCATCAATTGTTTAGTTATATACTTATCCTTTTCACTATTACAAAAAGTGCATAGAATTTACATTCTTGAGGTAGAAATGTCAAAATTTCCAGCTCGCGCTTCGCGCTCGCATTATTTGGTAGTTAAAATATGTAACGTCATCATGTGTAACACGCAGCCGTTAACAGATCAGATCAAAGCGTATATCAAAAATAAATAAAACAATTTGTGCTCGCGCTTTGCGCTCGCATTATTAATGTAGGAAGCCGATTTCCAATTACTCATCATTTTCATGATTTACAAAATATGGATAGAGTGTCCAATTTTTAGGTTTGAATCTCGAATTTTTCAGCTCGCGCTTCGCGCTCGCATTAATTATTTAGTTATATACTTAACCTTTTTCATTCTTCAGGTAAAAATGTCAAAATGTTCAGCTCGCGCTTCGCATTATTTGATAGTTGAAATATGTAACGTCTTCATGGCTAACAAGCTGCCGGTAACAGATCCTTTTTTATCAGATGAAAACGTATGTTACAAATTTCTGCTCGCGCTTCGCGCTCGCAGCAATTATTTAGTTAGATACACATCTCGTTTAGGATCATAAACATTGCCCAAAATATTTGAATTTTAAAACAAAATACATAAAATAAACAAAAAGTTCGCACTTTTTAAAGAAGGCTTATGAAATTATATATATAAATATATTACCCCTTCAAAGAAACAAACAAAAATTAACTTCTAGCGGCCGATCGGGGAAAATGTGGGTGAAAAAAATTCCGCCCCCCCCCCTATTTGCGAAGGCTGGATCCGCCCCTGTGACATATGGTACATGTAGCGGTGGAGTATGACGAAAGTGTAATTGATCTGGAAAGTATACCTATAAAAGTGACATGCTTGCATGTTGCTTTTGTGTCCCCCCCATGCTCAAGTTTGGATTGACGCCCATGCATCCCGCAGTAGGCCTATAAGTGCAAATTGCATACCATTTTTGCTTTTAGAGGGCCTTGAATGCGATCGGGGCGGGGCGCGGCTTCTGAACAAAATTTTTGTCATTCGGAGCTAGTATCTTGAGAAAATTCAAAGGGGAACGTCATCAAAGCGGCACGTGCCCGTACTACCAATGCCTGACGTGAGCATCACTATAGCGTACCTACGGGGGGGGGGGGGGGGCAGAGGGGGCAGACTGCCCCCCTGACGAGTCACAATCCATGCAAGGGACATATCCCTGCCCCCCCTGACGAGTCTTGAAGACCTTTTTTTTTTATGCCTGTCAAATTTTTTTCTGGTACGAAATCCTTTATTTGTGGTTGAAGACCTTTTTTTTTTTTTTTTTTTTTGCTTGTCAAATTTTTCGGCGGACGAATTTGCCCCCGCTGTGGAAAATCCTAGGTACGCCTCTGGTGAGCATGGCCGTAATGCATGCAGCCGGGGGGGGGGCAGTTGCCCCCCAGAAATTTTGAGAACTTACAGTTTTTACTGAAAATTTTAACAAAATTCACCAAAAGCATATGCAAGTTTCAAGTTTCAAAATTTATTGATCAAAATCCACACAAAATGGATCATTTTCAATTTGACAAAAAAACATAAATATGGACAATTACAGTGAGATACAAAGTAACAAATAAAAAATACGAAATACAGAAAAATTATGGTTAATAATTTTCATGTTGAGCCCTAAGAAAGACATATTCGATACATATATACAAATCAATAACCTCTTAAAGACGTATAGCATAGGCCGGCCGAGCATATAGGTTAAAGTTTCTTTGCACGATTTTTAAATATGTAGATTATACTAGGCTCATTAAATCACATTAAATATAATTAAATAAAACAGCCTATCAAAAGGATTACAAATATATCACGGGTGTGAGGAGTGAGGGTCTGCAGTACTTGCAAGACTCGGAATTGTAGTTAAATCGTTTATAATACTGGTTGAAGCTCTATAATGGTATATAATTCAAAATAACTAACATTTGATGATGAATATATAAAGGGGATCACAACAATAACATAGTATAATTTTATAATGTGACACTTAAAAAAATAGTGATACCGGAAGCTTGGAGAGAAAAGCAACAATAATAACAAAAATAATGACAACAATAATACTAAGCCTTTAGCGGACTAACAGCAAATAAAGGTTTAGTTTTTATCTCTTATCGTGGAAAAACAAGTATGGCCAAAAGGTGCATTATGACTTATTATTTTCTAAATTAAAGCTCCAGACATTTATAAAAAATTGCACTAATATTCCCTTCACTATTATTACGTTTAAGTCTATTTCGGAGTTTGACATCCGTTAATTTAAATTTCTCTTTGTTGTTTAATCTTTGGAAATTGGGTAGTCATGTAATTAATTTAGAGAATAATTCCAGCCTGGCAAGGAAGTGAAGTTCATCCTCTACACCAGACTTGCATAGAGGACATATTCTTTCTTCTGGCTTCAGTTTCTAAATTGTACTCGTCCTTCTTCAATCATTCATATACTTTAATATTCTGAGTTTTATAGTGAATTTAATTAAATATGCAAGAAAATAGCGCCTGATCGATCGATTCCACTGTGAATCGAGGCAAAAATGCCCAAATGACAAACTCTGTCGCTTCGCTCCCTCGCTTTCGATTTTTTTTCCGAAAATGTTTATTTTCCCAGCGAAAAATATCTGCGTAGTACGGCCAGTATGTGATTGCCCCCCCCCCGCATTTTTTACTTAGATGAGCGGTATTAATGGCGGCTGGGCATATTAGCTAATATGGCCCTTGAACCAATGGCTTGAAACATGAGGACCAATGACAACAAACAAATCCCTTAAATTTCTGCTCATTCATTTGGATAGCAGATGATAATCTTCAGTGACAGTGATCACCGCGGCGGCGGGCCCCCCGGGCCCCGGGGCGGGGACCGGGATCGGGAATCGGAGCGGCGTCATATTCAGACATAGGGTCGTACTATAACTGGTGAGAAATTCTTTTCATTTTCAAATATCACAAGGAAGAAAGGATGGATCAAAGTAACACATGCTGGAAATGATTTCAGGATGATTTTCCTAGTATTGCGAGTACATGTGATAACGTTAGATTTGGTCTATGGCCTATGGGGAGTAATCCTGGCCTTGCTTGATTTCAATTCTCTGATTGTCCCACATATTCGATTTCGCGTTAGGCCTGCGTTAATACCTAGGCTAAGGCTAAGCCCACTCACACAACATGCGAGGTTAGTATACTATCTAGCCGACGGTTGGTTGGTTGGTGTTGGACTTGGTCCTTGGGAGTTTAATAAGTTGGCGCTCTTCAATCTGGTATTTGTGGTAGATTATCTGCGCCAGGTCGTTTCCGAGTTAGTTGCTAAATTCCACTCCTAGTACTAGTAGTACCAATGAGGTCCAAACATTAACATGTATGGACCTCATAGTCATAGGCGACAATGCGTTAAAAACAGGTTAGAAGTCCTGCACCCAAGTATTTTTATGATATTAGTGATTATTACTCGAAATATGCAAGCTTTGTCCTCATTTGTTTAGCATTTATTAAAAAATTACCCATTAACTATAATCCTACTCATATTCTAAATGTTATAAAATAAAGGGAAACTTACATTTGAGTCCATTTTCGATCTTTTCTTGGCAGTCAGTCCGGTCCCGTCGAGTGCGATCAAAGCGGTACGAAGCTGATTTTCAGATCACGTGATACGAGTAGTCATCACCTGATCGATCGACTATCCTTTTTTAAAGACCGCAACAATTATAAATTTTATTATAAAATATATATAGAATAAATAATTGCATGATATTATATATATTTCTACAATTAAAAATATTTTGTGATATGAATTTAATATTTGACGTAAAAATTGCTATTTAACAAAATATTTATTAAAAAATAAAAATCAAACAAAATAAAAACGCCTTGGACACAGTGCAAAAAACCTAACAATTTGGCCGCGTTCTTAACAACTATCGTAAGGGGCGCTCTATTTATAAATAAAGTTGCATATGTAGCTGTCTACCGCGACAGGAACAGCCGCAGAATTGAAGCCAGAAGCGTGGGAAATTGCCAGAAAATTCAAGAAAAGAACCGGTGAGTACCGATTTAACATTACTAATTTATTAAGTAACATTTATTGAATCATTACAAGATTTATTTTTTAGGAAAACAAAGCTTAGTTCTAAGCTAGGGCGGCCCAAATGCGCGTGAGTGGAGTCCCAGTTTATTAGCACGGGTAAGTATTGGGGTGTCGCCTAGAGTGGCTAAATTCCCGCTTCAATGTCCTCGGCGTTACGTTAGATTAGTCTGACCTGTCATATAAAATGATATAGCGAGGCCGAAGTGCAATAATTATAAATTCGGAGGCAGCGTAGCTCAGTCGGTTAGAGCGCATGTTTCGGATAAGATTGTAGATCTCAACGTGAGGGGTTCGAGTCCCGCTCATGCTGAAACGCGTCTAACAAAAAATCTGATGCTACATCATAGTATAGCGTTGTGTAAGCGTGCCTCACCACTGTATTCAGTGCAGGTGTGAATGCAGTTGGAAAACACTCCGTCCATCGGAAAGGACGCAAATGTTGGTCCCGAACTATAGGAGAGTCACTATGCACGTTAAAACCAGGCAATACACTGTCACTATTCGTCAAAGAGTAGGTTGTTAATGTTCACCCGGTGTATTGCACCTGCCGTTCCCGGCGAAATTCAGGTCAAGTCAATCTTGACGTTGATATGCCATAATAATATAATTAGTGTGGGCATTAACGGAAAGAACAAGACAATTAAGATTAGTTACCTCCACCATGTCCACTATTAAATTGTGCGTTTTTGTACTTCATAGTATGCAAACTTTTATAAGAAGCTAGGTCGAATCTCAATTTTAGTAGTCTAAGAATTAACATCACTAATCAGAACAAAAGGAAGAGAGATGGAGAGAGATCAGTGGAATATTCTTATTCGAATCTCTTTGTTTTTTTTCACATAATTCAGGATGACTTTATAATCTGCATTTCTTCCCAATAATGTTGCTAGGTCTGATATCGGCTTGTTTAATTATTTTCAGGCTTCTTTGCATAGTTCTTTCTCTTTCATTCTTACATTGTAGTAAAAAATGTTCTATTGTCTCAGGAACCTGACAATGGGAACATAGACCATTTTCATGTTGATTACATTTATACTGATAATAATTCAATTTACATTTCCAAGTCTTAGCTGGTGAATCATAGTCTCTTTAAACCGAATGAGTCCTTGAGTCCTAATTGTTTCTGCCACGTTGGGTTGGAGGCTAAATAAATGTCTTCCTTTAGATGAGGATACCCATTGAGCCTGCCAGATTTCTTCAAAGATGTATGTGGTTTTTCCATTCCTCTTTGATATGGAATGTGTTTTTCAACTTGTTCTTTTGATGCTCCTTTTTTTGCTGAAAGGTCTGCCACCACAAACGTTTGCTAAAAGGTCTGCCACTTCGTTCCCGTGATGACCGACTGGCCTGCCCTTGTATTACTGAACGCGCGCATAGACCTTATTACAAATAGAGGCCCAATTAGATTTACGCAAAGGATCATGGGGTCAAAAAGGGAGCAATAGCGCCGCTATTGTCCGGAAGCGACCATGCGAACACGGCATTCCTGGTTTAAGTCCCCAGTCCATTTACCATGGCATGTTCACTGCCGTCTATTTCGTTCAGTGCTGGTGACTTCTTTCAACTCCTATTGTTTGGGCATTGGCATTGACTTTGTACACAACGAGTGCACACACACCGACACATACAAGAAGAGAGATGACTAATTTCACGATAAGGCCGCGAACGCTAGCCGCCGACAATGATTTCCATAGCGCATTATTAAGCAGTGAACCCTTCTACGTGGTATCGATCTACATGTAAGACACTCTTATTGAGACAGCTGTTACATTTATCTAAGCATTTAGAAAGGAAATGTTGTGAAGCATACCTGTTGTGTTTAGTGGGCTTTCTTGTCATGCATGAATTTATATTACTAATGTGATAAAGCATTGCAAATCATTTTTTTGTTGAAACTTCTTACATTTCCAACAATACTGTAGCCCTTTTATTTTTGTTTTTGGGTCAGTGGCATGACTTTTTTTTAAAATCACTTGGGCAATTAATCAGACAAATAATTCTAATAGATAATCTGACAGAAATAGACCATACTACAGCTACATGTACAGTATATAAGAAAAGAGATTAAATCCTTGACTAGTCAAAGAAAACAGCACTTCTTAGGTGTCCCAAGTTGTAACTCCTAACAATGAACCTGACTGTGGTATTGTTTGTGAGGATGATTTCATTGATTCTTTTCCCTCCTGTTGTCATTGAACTTCCTGGCCCGTATTCTGAAGTCAGGTTTAAATTAAACTCAGGTTTAAAGTTGTAGTTTAAGTATGGGAAGCCAAAAGTATCAAATTTTTTATTAAGTTGTATATATATTTCTTGTGTTTACTGTGCTCTTTCCTGATTCAGCGATGGCGAAGACAATCATGTATTTATACTTCCTAGACAATCATGAATGATTTGAGAGCCAAGTGAGCTAAAGTATGATATCTCTACTGTTAGTGATTTATGTAACAATTGGCTATCCATACTTAAACCACAACTTTAAACCTGAGCTTAAGTTAAACCTGACTTCAGAATACGGGCCCCTGGGTCTGCTGGAGGATGTATTGATTTTTTTTTTACATCTAATGAAGGTAGATAATTTCCCACTAAAGTCAAGTGGTTTTGAAAGTGAATGTATTAAAAAAAATAAAACTAAAAAAATTACAAACTACTGGGACAAAGGGGCATCAATAGGGAAATACGTGTTTACGCAAAAATGTTTACGAAACACGCCTATATGGGTGTGCAATTATGCGAATGAAACACATGACTCTTCAGGTCCGATATTTGGGTACTTTACGTCTACACTGAACTCTCAGTGTAGACGTAAAGTACCCAAATATCGGACCTAGGTTAAGTTTTTAAATGAAACTTGGAAATACATGTAAAGGTGATCAAGTATCACTAGTCACGTTGCATGAGTTTTAAGTCACAAAATCAACATCAAATGTCATTAAAGGGTCAATGAACTTTGACCATGCTGGGGGTATTTTTTGAAATGTCATAACTTTATGAATCATTCATGTACAATCACCATAGATCTGCACCGGAATGGGGGGTGGGGGGGGGGTGGGAATGACACTTTATACAGTACTTGTCTTGTCCTGGGCTGAGTTGGCATACACAGACTTGCTGCAGAAATTATTATTACTACAAGTACATATGATTTTTCAATTTATTGTTAACTTGTGTTATTTCTCTTATTTACTTCGAAAGATTCTGGTGTAATCATCTTGTTGTATTTGAAAACGGAACTGGAACAAGGAAAACCTCTTTGAAAAGCTTTATTGAAAGCAACCAGCATGATATCTTCAAAATGGTTCTCTACGGGAAATGGATTGGTACCATCGTGGATCACAACGCTCTAAAATACATCTGCTTTAATCACATGATAACAACCTACATCCTTACCAGTACTGTCATGTTTCTTATGACCTTCCTGAACTTTTCATCACCACGCCTAGCAACAGTTGCCATGTCCGCCCTAATGTCTCTCTTCATTGTCACGCTGTCCATAAAGTTTGCATACCAGATGACGCATAGTTTTAAAACCCATTTTGAATTTCACGGATAGATTGGGTGAGGGTTACTCTGACATATCATCTGGCTTGTAAATTTAAAAGGTCACCATTTTCATCCAAGAAAGATACTACACTTCAATAGGGGAAGAACTTGACATTAATGTATTGAATAAATACTAGTATTTACAATGTAAATGTGTTCCAAGTACCTTCACAGCACTTAATTATGATCTCCGTGAACTGGCAAATGACAGAGACCATCATTGACAACGTTGGAGTCAAGTGTATCTTCTTCAATTACGCCATCTCATCTTGCCTCGTCTCCATATTTGTCCTTTTTCTAATGTCCGTCATCCACTCCACTCCCCGCCTCCCAGTGGGTGCTCTGTTGTCTCTCCTGACGCTTCTCCTTGTCAGCTTGGCTATAGAGTGCGCTCATCAGATTGTACTTTGGAGATTCTTGAGCCATGATTCTCAGTCATTGACACAAAGGCAGCACTTTGCTTATAGTTTTTTTGGAAGCCCTTTGACATAGTCTTCGATAAATTTTAGACATGTTCCTTTGAGCTGACTTGTGATCACTTGATCAATCTATGAAATTATAGTTTCAGCCAAGAATATAAATGAACATGAGCTTGAGGTGAATCCATCTTTAAACTTTAACCTATTCCGTTGAGAGCGAACTAAGGTGCTTTCAATGAAGCTGTGATCTTCCTGTGGTGATCTATTATATAGTAACTCAAAGAAAGTTAAGAACGCATATTAGTGGTAGTGGTATACCAGCTTGCAGTGAGAACTCTCATTTCATTCCAAGAGTAATCTTCAAGATGGGTGATTACTACAATGAAAACCAGCGGTCCAACTTCCTGGACTTTGAGAAGGTCAGGGATGAGACGAAGAGTGTGGTGATGGAGGGGACCAAGGAGTGTCCTGCCCATGCTATCATCCTGTGCGCCTGGAACAACATCCTTGGACCGCATCTCCAGCATATATGGCAGACTGAAGGTAAACCTGAGATGAGCCACGAGATGATTCACTATCTCACCACCCATACTCTCACATCCAGTGATCAACCTCAGGTTAGTAACACCCGTTTTTGACATTTTTGTATTTGTACCTGTTCAAAGGGATATGAATGATAATACTGGTGGTTTTATAGTACATGTACTTGAAAAAAGAATTGAAAAAGAATTGAAGAAGCATTGTGGGCTAAACCCTGAAGTCAGGTTTAACTTTAATAGACCATGGTCTAACTCTGTGCTAAAATTATGAGAAGCCAAAAGTGTCAAAATTTTTATTACGTTGTATGTTTCTTATGTTTACTGTGCTCTTTCCTGATTCATCGATGGTGAAGACAATCATCCTTTTATACTTCCTAGACAAGTATGAATGATTTGAGAGCCAAATGAGTTGAAATATGATATCTCTACCGTTAGTGATTTATGTAACAATTGGCTATCCATAAACCACAACTTTAAACCTGAGTTTAAGTTAAACCCGACTTCAGAATATGGGCCAATACCAACAGGCAGACAGTCAAATTGGACCCTTCATTCTTGAAATTTTTGATTATCGCACAATCAATGTCGCAACTCCATCTACCCATCAGAGGAGTTTTTCTGTCAAATCTTTTGATAAGACGTTTGAAATTGGGCAAGGGGTCATGGCACATTTTATATGAAAATCAGCATTTTCCAGGAATTTTTGTCAAAGAGTCATTGTCATAGTCATACATGTAGCATTTTAAAATGGAGTAGAGTAATAGCAACATTGCATTTTGAATTAAAGCATATTTGAAGATCAGATAAAAGTGGCTACCCTGGGTATATAATTGGTTCTGTCATGACATTTGCTCCTGCGACAATTGCTCTTATTTATGGAAAATCTGCACATTAAGCCTAACATAAACCCTAACCTCCAAAAATAAATAGACCATAATCGTTAATCTTTACAATATTCCAAACCAAAAATTGTATTACAGTCCTAATTCTAACCCTATGCACTCAGAGTATTAAGACCGGAGCAAATGTCGCAGTTTGAGCAAATGTCATTTCACTAAATAAAAATAATGTACATACATATGAAGGGCATGAAATTGAAGTCTGTAAATAGAATTATTTATACCTAAAATATGAATTCATTGTGATATAAAATTGAATATATCTAGGACTTAACACATGATATTTGAAATCTACGTTTGTACGATCGAAAATCTGATGTAATAAAATAACATTAATAAAATTAAAATAATTTGGTCCTGATAATTTACTACTGTATACTTACTTCTGTAGCACTGACTGTGACAAAAAGTGAATAATAAGTGCCTGATGGCTACACCACCCTGAGGAATGCACTGTAAATAGGGGATCACACACACTGCATATTGCCTATATTGTCTCAAGCTATAGCCAGGCTTAAATTGATGATTCTACTTGGAACTATGTACTTCTAGATACACCGTATGAATATGTTCTCTTTCAGTCTGCCATAGAAACTAAGACACTCCTCCTCAGAGACAAGGGATTGGTGATTTCAACATTCCTATTCAGTGGATGTGACCGTCAAGAGAAGACGGTCTTTGCCCTGTCCCTTATTGTTCCGTACGGCCTCAAGTCCTGGTACCTGCCTCTGGAAGACTTCTGTGCTGCCCGTCTGACAGCAATGATCAGCAAACTCAGGGTGCTTCAGGACAAACAGAAGTTTGAGGTTAGATATTTAAGGGCGATTTGATGTTATAAGAAAACGCATGTCCACATACTTGTTAAGAACATCTCTAAGGCTTGCATATAGAATTCAAAGGAGCAAGGCCATAAAAAAAAAAAGGGCATGGAAGGTAGTGCTTGATTTAGGGGTATCCAAGGCTGTTTAAAAAAAGGCATCAATAATGAAATGTACATTTCAATGGGACACATGCATTAAATCGTCTCAGGGCACAAGGCCACCTGCAAGAATGTCGTTTTATTTTGGCGTTAAGTCTGCAATTTTTATTCAATCATTTTATTTATTGGTATATCACATAATTATTGACCTGTGGCAGGGCTGAAAGGGCCAATTTACGATATCATTACAAGGAAAAAAACAAATAATTACAAGTAGGCCTACAGTAAATGTAATTTTTACTCAATAATTGAATGGCATCAATAATTATGGAAATCAGAATTCCATAATTTGGAAAGGCATTAAGGCCATTTTTCTGAGGGAATCGGATGACCTTGGATCAATTGTAGCCCTGCTTCTCCAAATCATAACAGGACAACTGCTCCGGGTTTTATTTAGTCTAAGATATAAATCCAGGGTTGAAATTGGTCATTCCATTACAGTGGAGCAATTGTCACCGAAGCAGATGTCATAGTACTGGAGGGCAGCTGACCTTAATATAATTCACATTTCACTGCTCGTTGATGATCATATCTCCTCAATGAATACCATTGTCAAGGTTTTCTTTTTGGGGTTGGGGGGAGGGGTTATTATACAATTTTGAAATAATGATACCTCTTTCTAAATTGTTTTGATATCAAGAAATGGAATGTGTGATGAAAATTGATACCTAAAATTATTTTGTATGTGTCCTCAAAAATAAATGACAATAGGCCTATACAAATTACAACCAGGGAAGTGGGAGTCTAGATAGAAGGGTAATTTGCCCCCAAAACTTTAAAAATGACTCTCGTAAGTGGAAAAATAGCCTCTATATGTCACTGATGGGATCAATACAAAGACATTCAATTTTATATGAACAGAGATAATTAAATAACCCCTTGACACGAACTACTATTTTCCCTGGTGTAGCTACCAAATCAACATTTTTTTCTCTTTGAAATTGATGCTATAATTTGATATCATATAGCATGGTTTTCAACATTTCTGGTTTACAGTAATTTAAAGCTGGCAAAGTGAACCCTGGCAAAAATTTATTGTAAAAATAGTAGAAAAAAAATAAGAAGAATATTGGTGAAGGTTTGAATCCTTTCTGTTATTATTATTCAAACTTTTTGTCAGATTGAACTTCCCATTTGATAACCCTGTCTAGGTCAAGGGAGGCGTCTGCTAGGCCCCCCCCCCCCCTTCGATGCTTTGGGTGATAAAGTCCAAATTGTGCAAAGATTTTGCCAAGTCGCTTTCTAAATTATTTCTCATGCAACTTTTGAGACCCAATTTGCGACGCCCGGATAGGCCTACATGTACAGGTCAGTACACTTTCCCAAAGTTACATAACACTTCGTAAATGCATGTCCGAACCGAAATTGCTCAAAAACATGATTTCTTGTACAATGCAAACCTTCAAACATAATCTGATTTGGTTTTTGTTTTGCAGGTTGATCCAATTCAGATTCTTGATGCTGAGATTCCTAGTCTTTACTGTGCCTTGGGTCTTCTCTTCATGGTCCCCATGCCTACACAAGTCAATGTAAGTTATCTTTAGATACCTAGTCTCTTCATGGCCCCCATGCCTACACAAGTCAATGTAAGTTATCTTTAGATACCTAGTCTCTTATACCTTGGTCACATTTGCTCTACGGCGGCCGTACGGCGGCCGTAGATACCTGAATTCGAGAGATTTCTGCGGGGGCCGCAGAAAATCTGCGGTGGCCGCAGGGTCGACGTACGGCGGATTCCTACTTTTTACAGGCCGTAGAATTTTAACTCAGAGTTATAACATTTTTTCTTTTCTACGCTCGCCGTAGAAATTAGACTAGCCGTAGGCATGGCGTAGAACGGTCTACGGCGGCCGTACGTCGAGCGTACGGTGGCCGTGCGGCTGCCCTCGTGTTTTTCTTCCCTTCTTTCCCCTTCTCCTTTTGTGTTATCTGCTCGGGAGCCACCAGGCGCGTATTTACAATTTTGCACCTCGGGGGCCCGACCTATAACTCTGGCTTTTCAGAAAAAAAATGGCGACCCCTTCTCGTCAGGCAAACAGGTGCCTTAAATGCATGTTGAATTATCTTATTTCACAATCACATGAAAAAGGGCAACTGCAGACCACTTTTTTTAATGATGACTTGATAAAAAGTAATTTCTATCCATGAATATGATGTAATACCACTTTTTTTAAAGAACAAATGTGACCAGGAAGCACAGATATTGCCCTTTCACCAGCGGCTAACTTGGGTAAAATTATTATTATTATCATTATTATTAGTATTATCATGGGGAGTTAAATGCTGATTTTTGTTGTTTCCTAGGGTGTAGTTCTTACTTAAGACTAACGCGTTAATTAACATCTTAACTTTATTCATACAAACAAGTTAACATGGTTAAGGGAGATTTATTTCATAAGTCCAAATAAATAATGCGAACGCGATTTTTGATAGCTTGTGTATAGACCTGGAAATAGAATATTCTGAGAAGTTTTGTAAGCATGAGCAGGATGGGCATCTCTCTATCTGTCAGGGCGAGCTGAAAATTGTCTATATTCCAAAATGACCCAAGGTTTGGAAATTCTAAGCATTATTGGTAATCATGAACAGGATGGGCACTTAAAAATTATTCGATCCGAGCGCGAAGCGCGAGCTGAACATTTTTTATATTCCGTTCCAAAACTAGACATTCTACACAATTTAGGTAATCATTAGGTAATCATTAACAGGATGTCCATCTAACTAATCATTCGATGCGAGCGCGAAGCGCGAATCACCCCAAAGGTCGATTTGCCCCCCCCCTTCCTAGGTCGAACATTACTGATCGTATAATATTCAGATCAGTGTCAAACATTAATTTGGCGACCCCCCCCCCTTCTTATTTCCTTCTCTCTTTCTTTTCTCCCTTTTCTCTTTCTCTTCTTTCCCCCTCCTTTTTTATCTCCCTTTTCTTTCCCTTTCTTTCCTCCCTCTTTTTGGTGCCCCCTTTTCGCCTACCCGGGGGCCCGGGCCCTGAACCCCCCTCCCTCCCACCCAGAATACGCTCATGGGCATGGTGCGACACTTTGAAAACTTTCTGAAATGAAATGTCTAATATAAAATATCATGATGAGTGTGACAAGCAATTCATGGTATACTCACTGTATAGTCCCCCTGCGGCCGCCGTGAGGGCGCCTTGCGGCCACCTCGCGTCTGCCGTAGTATTTGTCAAAAACCTACGGCCAGCGCAGGGTCGCCCTAGGGCGACCGTACGTCATGATTTCAAGGACATACGTCAGCCGCAGATTTTTTCTCCATAAATTAAAAAAATACGCCGTGCGGCGACTGTAACATATGTGACCGCTAGAGTAAGTGGCCGTGGAAATTCTGAGGCGACCGTAGAATTGCTACTCGCCGTAGAAATTTTAGAATCTACCGCGGCCGTAGCAAATGTGACCAAGGTATTAATGGTCCCCATGCCTACACAAGTCAATGTAAGTTATCTTTAGATACCTAGTCTCTTCATGGCCCCCATGCATACACAAGTCAATATACAGTAAGTTATCTTTAGATACCTAGTCTCTTAATGGTCCCCATGCCTACACAAGTCAATGTAAGTTATCTTTAGATACCTAGTCTCTTCATGGCCCCATGCCTACACAAGTCAATGTAAGTTATCTTTAGATACCTAGTCTCTTCATGGCCCCCATGCCTACACAAGTCAATGTAAGTTATCTTTAGATACCTAGTCTCTTCATGGCCCCCATGCATACACAAGTCAATATACAGTAAGTTATCTTTAGATACCTAGTCTCTTCATGGTCCCCATGCCTACACAAGTCAATGTAAATTATCTTAGATACCTAGTCTCTCCATGGTCCCCATGCCTAACCAAGTTAATGTAAGTTATCTTTAGATACCTAGTCTCTTCATGGCCCCCATGGCCCCATGCCTAACCAAGTTAATGTAAGTTATTTTACTAATGTTAGATATTGTACATACATAGTCTCTTAGTAGCCCCAGACACAAGCCAATGAAAGTTTTCATAGAAACTTCAAGGCTCCCGTGCCTGTACAGTTTAAGATTCGTAGATTTCAAAGTATACAGTAGTATATAAAGGATATTACTAAATAGGTTCATTATTGCGGACTGAAATAATCGCTAGAGGGTATTCATTTGTCTCGCAATCTACTATGGTCAACAAGGAAATTCGTGATCACTCTCGCAAAAAGTGTTCATTAGCTTTCTAGGAAATTCGTGATCACTCTCACAAAAAATGTTCACTAGCTTACAAGTTCACGAGCTTTCGAGTGCCACTTTATCAAGTGACGAAAATTATCTGATAACGTATTCTATTTCTCACCTATTGTTCCCGCGTTCGTGCGTACGGTCCTGGGGACTGGTATAAATAGAATAAGTTATCAGATAATTTTCGTCACTTGATAAAGAGTTGCAGCGGCACTCGAAAGCTCGTTAACTTGTAAGCTAGTGAACACTTTTTCCGAGAGTGATCACGAATTTCCTAGAAAGCTAATGAACACTTTGCGAGAGTGATCACAAATTTCCTTGTTGACCATAGTAGATTGCGAGACAAATGAATACCCTCTAGCGATTATAAAGGATATTGCTTACCAAAATGTCAATTTCACCAAGAGAGTTATTTTTATCCCAAGGGATTATGTACATATGTATCTTGCCTGATGTGCAAATGTGCTATTAAAGAGAAAGTATTTGTAAACTCTAACTCTAGTACATGTAAATTTGTAATTTTATATCAAGCCCACGGTGAAAAGTTGAGGGTGTCTAGACAATAATGAAGATACTGATCATATAGCTGTTTCATGAATTCGATTTTTTTTTTATTTATTTATTTTTTTTTTATAAATGACCATCATATCAGAGTCTACATTATATTGAGCAACATACTGTCCAAGACAGGTGGGTTCATTGCAACATGAAAGTAACAATGAACAGTGAAAACATGCCATGAATAAGATTTTTTTTAAATGCAATTGAATACAATTTGCATCTATTTGATTCTTTGTTAGAATTGTACATGATTTGGACATTTAACACAACATGGCTCTTTCAGCAAAGAACTCTGTATTCTTTGGATCATAGGGCCTTAAAAAAATCTATTGTTTGTAATGATTGTAATTGTTTGAATGAATACAACTTGCATCTTTGACATCGAGCCAATCATCTCAAGTATTTTGGCTACTCTCCAGACTGGGCAGCGTCTTCCTTTTGTTGTTTTCCACCTATAAACAAAACAATGGAATGGTTTGAAAATGGTCAGTAGAATGTTTGGCTTAATCAAATTCCCATTATTACAGACCTGTCATTTTTAACAATAAACAAAATATTTATACAGGTAACTTTGCCTTAGTCAGATCTATTAAGGCCACAGAATTCCGTTCAACTTGGGATATTTTGAATTAGAATAATGTAGATAACACATGTTTTGGATAATTTGGTATAAAATTGCTTTGATTCTACATGTATTGTGGACAAAAATGTGACTTTATATGGAATTTTGACTTTGGCAACTTTACCTCTTAATTGAATCAAAATATATTTTGTAATTTTCTTCTTCAGCTAAATGATACAATTTTTGCAGCAGGCCAAGGAAAGCAGCTAGATGTACAGTTCACGAGAAAGTAAGCTATTACAAGAAAAGTGCTTGATTTTACCGGCTGCGTAAGTGGTGGGAGAGTGGGTGTTTGTGTGTTTGTGGGGGGGGGGGGCAGTTATCTCTTTCAGATGTTAGATTAGTAAGCTGTACATGCTTGAATATTTTAGATATGAAATCTCTTGTAATGCTAATTACTTTTTTTATCAGGAAGTAATGAAAAGAACTAAGATGTAATAACATTACCAGCTGTTTAAATACATGTATAAAGACAAGGGAAGTATTTCATGACAAGTTTTATCAGTGATTTTGATGCGACTAATTTGCCCTCAGCCAATCAGATGCAAGGATATGGAGTGGGTTATAACATCTGTGAGTAAAATTCACTTACAAAGCCTTTCACTGAAACGCTTCCCAGGCCATAATTGATTTGATTTATTAGCTTACAGACATGTTCAAAATAAGATCTGCTGATGATAATACTTTAACGGTCCTGCTTCAGATGGACTTTTTTTTTTACAATAACAAATATACAGTGATTTTAGTTGCTTTAAACTGTTATTTATCACAAGTTTTATGAAACAGGCCCCAGTTTGAAATGGATTCTACTCTGAGATATTTATTTCTCTATTTTATGTGATATTTCTTTTATTCATTTTATTATTATAATTGTTATTATTTACTTAAGATCATGAGCGTCCTGCCAAAAAGCCTTCCTTTAATGTCATTAGATATCATTTGGCTCATTGAGGGTTATGATATCTGATAAACATGTATCCATGTCGAGTAGTTAATCATTGTCAGTTGATGGATAGAGAAATTTAATGATATTGTTGTTTTGTTTTTATAGTTATGTTGATTTCATTACCATGGTCATCATCAACATCGTCATTGTCATAATCACCCATATCATCATCACTATGATCTTGATCATCATCATAACAATCGCCCTAATCATCTTTGTTTTCATCATCATCATCATCATCACCATTGATCGCCCTAAACACTATCATCACCCTTATCTTCTTTCATTTTCATCCTCCTCCTCATCATCATCATCCTCAACATATTTATCATAATCATCATCATCATTATCATCATCATCATCACCGCTACCACCACCACCACCATCATCATCACCTCCACCATCATCATCATTATCATCATCACCATCACCACCACCATCATCATCATCATCATCCTCAACATCACCATTAACATTACCATTGATCAACCTAACCATCACCCATATCCTCTTGCATTTTAATTTTCATCCTCATCTTTATTGTTTATTTGTATTTTCAGGGCCATAGCATCACACCTTCAGACCTGTGGATGTTCAGTAGTCATAGGCAACAGTAAAGAAGAAGTCAACATGGTATGTTATTCTGAAGAGAATTCACAACCAAAAAAAAAAAAAAAAATAGGATGCTCCATGTCCTCAAACTCAAACTAAATAAAAACATAAAATTTCAGGATTTGTGATGACGGAGGGTGCATTCTTAGGTTTTTGCATTATTAAAGCCTTGAATTTAAATCTTTTCTCCATGATGACTTTTTATTTTTAAAGCCTGTATTTAGATTTGGCAGAGGGTCAGTAATTTCAACTATACTTCAGTATTGCATGGTTACAAAAGGGTAGTAGTCATTGTATGCATTTTTCCTTTACAATTTTAATATGGCATTTTTTCCCCTCTTTTGTTTTAAATTCAAATCTAGTACCTTCCCTCGCTAATGCTTTTATTTTCTATCAATTTAATACAGTGCATTTATCTTGACAAACAAGTCTTTAACCCTAAATCTCCCGGGGTATTTTGATTCTTGTCATTCCCGGGGGGAGCCATAATGGCCCCCCTTAAGATCTCGGCCGCGGAGTGCGCGATCACAACGAAAATGTGCATGATGGTAGAGAATGACGTAATCTACGCAGTTGCATTGGTAAATTTCACTGAATTCATATATTTTTATTTTATATGAATTAATTATGCTAATTTATTCATGAAATCATACTTTTTGCTCTGATTCACTAAATAAAGCTCCTAGAATGCTATTTTTGGTGAAAATATTCTTTATAGCATTCCTAACAATTGTGAATGAAAAAAATTCTGGTACCAAGACCGATTTCTTATGTATTTTATTGTTCTTTTAATTTATTATGTATTTCTTTGTTTTTTACTTTTTGTTTTTTTATTGTTTTTTCGATGGAAATCGTTCCAGACCTAATTCTAATCATAAACAAGGCAAAATTAATTAAGTTTAATTAGTAAAAGTAGAAATAATGATACATTTATGAATTTTGGCTGAATACACAATTTGCATTGTATTTGTACATGTACATGAAATCACGTTTATGAGCAATTTTGGGTCTGACATGCACTTACATAATGTTGCGTAATGTCGTAACCGCGTAACCGGGCGTCACAAATTTGGTCTCAAAATTTGCGCGAGACTTGAAAGTAAAAAGTCAGTGAGCAGCGGGGTCAAAAAATTTTGCGCAGCAGATATATCGCGAAAATTGTCGAGGGGGGGGGGCCATAATGGCCCCCCATGCCCCGGGAGAATTAGGGTTAAGGCATTATATAAGAAAATATTGTAGACTGCACATTTTGGATGCCATAACATCCTAAAAATTGGTCAGTCACATTACACAAAAAGGACGTGGAAGTAAGCAATGGATTACTTTTTGATAGTTCATTCAAATAAAAACACTTTTACAATTTCATTACCTGTAAATCATTACTTACATACATGTAGAAGTCTCAAATAAGACATGTGAATTTGGTAAGCACTTTTGAGTTTTTTTTGTTGTTGTAAATTTAAACTCCGGTCAGTCACATTACACTTTATTCTGTACCACAAATTTGACATTTTTTAAACCCTACCTGCAACTTATGTTTGAATACTTTCTTTTAATGTGATGTAAAATTGTGATTTTCAGATTATCCAAAATAAAATTTTACAAAACAATGGCTTTCTGTTGAAAATTCCTTAAAGGAGAATGAAACTCTTGGAGCAAGTTAGCTTTTGTGAAAGCAGAAAAATCAAAGAATAAGATCAACAAAAGTTTGAGTAAAATAGGACTAGCAATAGAAGAGTTATGAGCATTTGAATGTCGAGATCACTAATGCTATGGAGATCCTCCCATTGGCAATGCGACCAAGATCTATGATGTCACAGATGAACAACTCTCCCCTTTTGGACACTGAAAATATACCCCAAAACATCTCTTTTTGCTCATTCGAATCATATGACAAACGATTCATCAATGATATAATGTTGTGAAACCTCTGTACTTGTCCTCTCATAAAGAGAACACATCACCTTGTGATAGACTCTATAAAAGTGAGAATATAAGTGAAATAAGTACTAAAGTAATGAGGGAGTTGTACGTGTGTGACATCACAGATCTTGGTCGCATTGCCAATGGGAGGAACTACATGGCATTAGTGATCTCAATATTCAAATGCTCATAACTTTCTTATTATTCATTCATTCTTCCTCAAACTTTCAACAATATGTTTCTTTGATTTTTCTCTTTGATATGGATTCAGCTGGTTTCAAGGGTTTCATTCTCCTTTAACAAAATTATATGTAGTCCCATACATGTACATGTCATGATTTTGTATTGTTTGGATGCTCCTATAATAAGGAGATGCGTAGGACAGATTTTGTTTTATTTGGATTATGATCCCCCATTTGTATTTATGAATTTCCATATGAGATTTAGTCCTTATTTGAAATAGAGCCAATGTTAGATTTTGGAAATGTCCGCTCTGCTTGGAAGCGCCCTTAACCTTGAATTGATGATGTCCCCCCTGATACAGATGCTGAGTACATTGAGTATGTTCCTTACTCCCGATGAGAGGAAATGTTCAGTGTATCTGAAAGATGAGAAGCAGATTGAATACCAGAGAGATCTACTCCTACAAGGATTCATCAAGGTAAGATCAGTCTGGGTTCCGTAACCCAAAGGTTAGAGATTAATCGTAAGCTCGATTTTCACAATGAATTGTTCATTGTAGCCAATGCAATCAATCGTAGAGAATATATGTTCTATGTTGACTGCTAAGCTTTGTGTTACGGGCCACAGATATATTATTATATTACTATTTATCATTACTTGTGTACTACATTTTGTTCCAAAAGGGCCCAAAGTGCTTACAGCAAGAATAATCAAATAATCAAACCAAAGTTGATGAAATTAATATTAATTATTAAAGAAGATGGATTGTGGAATAACATTCTATTTTTTCTTTCTCACTTTGTTTATATATAGGATAAAATCAATCTCTCAGACTATGGACGTGATATTATGGCAAGCCGCTATCCAACAACCCTTGTTGACATGAGTGCTCTAGAAGTCAAGCAAACGCTACCCTACAATGAACATGACTATTGGTAAGAATGGGAATATCCTTCTTTGATTGGTTTATATTATTCACTTAGTCGACTTTCAGATGATCTAAAGATGTGCTAGGACTATATTCTTCTAAATGCGTAATCATAAATGCTATATATTTTAGTATGTTAAAGGGTAATGAAACCTTTGGAATAAGTAAGCTTGTGTCGAAACAGAAAATTAAAGACGAAAGTTTGAGAAAAATCTGACAAATAATGAGAAAGTTATGAGCATTTGAATATTGCAATCACTAATGCTATGGAGATCCTCCCATTGGCAATGCGACAAGGATGTGTGATGTCACATGTGAACAACTTTCCCTTTGATGGACTATAAAATACCCTCAAAATGTTTTATTCTGCTTTTTCTTGTGGTGATACAAACTCTTTATCCATGATGTATTCTTTAAAAATCTGTATTACAGTACATGTCCTCCTATAGAAAGAACACATGATCTAATGATAGATGTGATAAAAGAGGCAATTTAAGTGAAATATATACTAAATTAATGGGGAGAGTTGTTCACAAGTGACATCACACATCTCTGTCGCATAGCCAATTTGAGGATCTCCCTAGCATTAGTGATTGCAATATTCAAATGCTCATAACTTTCTCATTATTTGTCCGATTTTTCTCAAACTTTCGTTGATCTGTTTCTTTGATTTTTCTGTTTTCACACAAGCTATCTTGTTCCAAAGGTTTCATTCTCCTTTAAACTCCACAAATCACCACTGTCATGCAGTTTTGCCTGTGGTCAAATCCCTATCTGGTTTAATACCAGTATGAAAAATGAACTTCAAAAATATTTCATGAACAATACTCGTACATTATATAGTGTATGAATAAGCTTACCAAACAAGGTACATGTATACTAGTATAGTACACTGAAATGAGTATTTCAGTATACATGTAGGCTGATGGTTCAGATCAATGGTGCAACGGGTATGCTAGTGCCATTAAGCAGGGTGCTACATAACTTTTTAGAAGCACTTGCCCAGTCGGGCAAGTAAATTTTTAAATAGTTGGAATATACTTGCCCTATTAAAAATCTATTTCACTTGCCCGAAAAAAAATCATTGACAAAACAAGTTTTACCTCTTCTAAAGAAAGTTTTGTGGCTTTATAAACCAATGACCTTATTCTCACTTTTGACATGAACTGATCTACTTTGTTATTGCATTTCTTTTTCCAAAGTGATTTTATCTTGCCTGCCATGACCAAAATTAGAGTCAATATATCATATCGACCCTGATTTTGGTCATTCTACTGTGAGAATTTTGCTTGCCCGATTCGGGCAAGTAGTTTAGGTCTTTACTTCCAACACTTGCCCAACTCTAACTGTTACTTGCCTCGGGCATTCGGGCAAGTGCTTATGTAGCACCCTGCATCAAGGGATTTGGTTGATATTTATGCGTAATGTTGATTTGTGAAAAGAAACCCCCCATCACCCACAGTAAATCCTGTAATTTTTGTACCAATGTCCTAGACAAAGCATATAAGTTAAAGAAAAGTAATCTATTAAAAAAAAATGGTGTGTTCTTCGTCTCCAGGAGACATGAAGCCCTGACTTGGGAGCTACAATCACTATGGTTAGACAGCCAAGAAACATTGCCAGTGTAAGTATGTTCTCCCTCACATATTAAATATGGAGCACTTTGTGCTTACACTGTAGTCAAAGGGAAGGGGGGATGCACGTTATGGCCCCCCTCAACGTTTTTGGTAAATTTGATAAATTGTATAGATACATGTATTTAACATGAGAAGCTCGCATCACAATGTTTCGTGATATTTTGTTTTCTTTTTATGTCTTTCGCAACCTGCGAGAATAAATCTGTGATGCTCGTGTACACGATTCTGAGGTTCTGTAACATTTTGTGAGTGGCTTTGGTACTAAAAAGATTATATGAAATCAAGCAATTCAACCCCTTAGATTGCATCGTTTTCTACTCTCAAATTGCACATATCCTTGTGATGACGCTCATGGACAAACAACTATAAGTACCATGGGCAGGACTATTAGGGTTAAGTGTGATGAAAAATTATTTTCTTTTTTGGTTGCGTTTGGTAATAATGCATGACTACGTTGTCAAATTATGCTCTGAGGATATCTGCCAAGTCTCCCTGATTGCCTTGAGGCTCTCTGAAAATTGACTGATCTTGAGCAAAACATTGGAGATTTTCAACATCTCCTTGATTCAAACATTGATTTCTGCCATAGGATTGTGTGTACTTGAGAACAATCTCCCTCCTTTCTCAGTAATACCTACATTGTAAGTCACATTTCCCCTAAGGCGGCCATACGGCGAGTTGAAAACAGCTGTTTTAACATTTTTTAAATAATAGCTACATATAGGTGGTTTGAATAAAAAGTAATAAAACGGCTGTTTTCAACTCGACTTACGATCACCATAGAGCAAATGTGACTGAGGTACAAATTTTTCCTGAAAGGTGAATATTAAATCTATCAGCTCCAATATTTCTCAATGACGTTATGAGTTAAAGGTCAAGTCCACCCCAGAAAAATGTTGACTTGAATAAATAGAGAAAATCAAACTAGCATAATGCTAAAAATTTCATCGAAATCGGATGTAAAATAAGAAAGTTATGGCATTTTAAATTTTCGCTTATTTTTCACAAAACAGTGATTAGCATGCAAATGAGACGGTCGATGATGTCCCTCACTCACTATTTCTTTTGTTTTCGGGTCATTCCATCTGGATTCACCCAGTGGTTGCACCTGACCCTCTCAGTTTTTGTTGTAAATTGGTACACATAAAATTCACCATGGCCCACGCACAAAACAAAAAAATTAGTCCAATCGGTCCGTCGGTTCTCGTGCTACGGCCCGCCCTTTTCTCATTGTTTTGACAAAAATGGGCGTGACCTTCAACTTTCAATGGCCATTGCGCCGTAACGTGTTGACCAATTTTCACGAAACTGGTACCATTCAAAAGGAAATTCAGAGAGGAATCCAAAACATGCGTCAAATAATGTATTGGAGCGATTTTTAAGGTCATGACCTTTGACCTTTACTTTGACCTTGAGTTTGACCCCTGGACAAATAATTTTTCTACTTGATTTTTGTGTATGTTAATCATTAGTATGATATTAACAAAATATATTAAAACCAATGATGGTATTTTATTTCTTCACATTTTAAAACTCTTCCAAAGATACCAATTATCTGATCTGAAATTTCACTCTAGTCCCACATACTGATATTCATGTTAGTAAAGTGTTTAGCAGTCCCAAGATATATGATTTCTCCCAATCTTAAGTTACAGTATGCAAACAGATGAAAAGAAATTAAGCTTATCAGTTGAAAATGTGTTATTCTTGTTGGATTTTCTTTTTTTATTCAAATGAACTTTTTGTCGGGGTGGACTTGTCCTTTAAATATCATGTTGACGATAAGTGGTGGTAAAGCATGACTTTAAGTCATACTTCTCTCTGTGTGAAATTCCCCAAATGCCACCATTTTTTTCACAAAAAGAAGCTTTGGAATAATTCACTTCTCAGGATTGTGCCATTATGCCAAAGTCTATGTTTCATACAGTGTGAGTGATGGGTTTTTTGTCTCACCTGCATAGCAGAGTGAGACTATAGGCGCCGCTTTTCCGACGGCGGCGACGGCGGCGGCGGCGTCAACACCAAATCTTAACCTGAGGTTAAGTTTTTGAAATGACAGCATAACTTAGAAAGTATATGGACCTAGTTCATGAAACTTGGCCATAAGGTTAATCAAGTATTACTGAACATCCTGCCTGAGTTTCATGTCACATGACCAAGGTCAAAGGTCATTTAGGGTCAATGAACTTAGACCATGTTGGGGGAATCAACATCAAAATCTTAACCTACAGTGTAAGGTTAAGTTTTTGAAATGTCATCATAACTTAGAAAATATATGGACCTAGTTCATGAAACTTATACATAAGGTTAATCAAGTATCACTGAACATCCTGCATGAGTTTCACATCACATGACCAAGGTCAAAGGTCATTTAGGGTCAATGAACTTTGGCCGAATTGGGGGTATCTGTTGAATTACCATCATAACTTTGAAAGTTTATGGATCTGATTCATGAAACTTGGACATAATAGTAATCAAGTATTACTTAACATCCTGTGCAAGTTTCAGGTCACATGATCAAGGTCAAAGGTCATTTAGGGTCAATGAACTTTGGCCAAATTGGGGTATTTGTTGAATTACAGCCATAAATTTGAAAGTGTGTTGGTCTAGTTCATAAAACTTGGACATAATAGTAATCAAGTATCACTAAACATCCTGTGCGAGTTTCAGGTCACATGGTCAAGGTCAAAGGTCATGTAAGGTCAAAGAACTTTGGCCACGTTGGGGGTATTTGTTGAATTGCCATCATATCTCTATAAGTGTATTGGTCTAGTTCATAAAACGTGGAAATAAGAGTAACCAAGTATCACTGAACATCTTGTGCGAGTTATAGTAGTTTTCAAAATCAGCACTGCTGCTATATTGAATCGCGTGATGCAGGTGAGACGGCCAGAGGCATTCCACTTGTTTTTTTTTTATTTTTTATTTTTTTTTTCTTTTCTATAACAGGTTGAAGTTTTCAAGTCTCGAGCCAGAAACTCTGATTACAAGCTTCTTAAAAGAGGTGAGTAAACTGGCCTTACATGCCCGTATATTGAAGTCAAGTTTGATTTAAACTCTGGTCTGGAGTTGTGGTTTGACTATGGATACACAGAAATATTTAAAGGGATGCTCTGGGCTGAAAACATTCATAGCTAAATAAATAGAGTAGAATTCACAGAGCAAAATGCTGATGATTTCATCAAAATCGGATAACAAATAACAAAGTTATTGAATTTTAAAGATTTGCATTAATTCAGTGAAACAGTCCTAGGCATGTCTTCATGAATATTCATTAGGTGGGCTGATGATGTCACATCCCCACTTTCCTTTTTCTTATGTTATTACATGAAATCATAATTTATTCATTTTTTCATGAATCTGTAAGTGATGTGTCACCATTATTATGAAATAAGTTGCAGCAAGAAATAACTAATGCACTTAATCAGTTGGCAATCCAATTGTTTTAGTTCTTGGTAGGAAAAATTTCATATAATAAAATACAAAAGAACAAGTGGGATATGACATACGTTTGAAGAGTGGACTCATGAATAAAAACAGTGGACTCATGAATAGAATAGCGTATCTAACCATGGTAACAGGCCTCAATTTGGCGCACTGTGACAAAAGCGTGCATCGGAATTGGCCATTTTTTATACACGCGCCAAATACGCGCTAAATTAAGCATAATTTATATTGGAAATCTGCATAAACCATGGACTCGACCGTGGGTTTTCAAAACCACCTTTGTGAATTTGGGCCTATACTGATGACTATTGTCTTTGCTTTTAAGATTGAGTGCATCAATAAGTATTATTGTGATATCTTGGTGTTTTGTCTTTTTGTCCCAGATATTCTTACTATACCCACAGTGTGGGATCCGAGAAGCTTACATAGATCAGTTCCAAAGGATACTGGATAGGAGGGCCATTGCCTTGATCAAATATGTGGAATGTGAAACGTAAGTTAACCCTTCTCTTCAATGGGTGGTATTGTGATAATAATAATAATAATAATTGGCATTTATATAGCGCTTTATCAATCTACGACTGTTCAAAGCGCTTCACAATTATTATTACCCGGTCACTGGATTCATAGCATTTCAAGCAGCCTGTTAGGCGCAAACTTGCTAAACCAACCCCAATGACGGTTGTTTCCTACCGGTACCCAATTAGCACCTGGGTGAGAGTGGCAAAGTGTGAAGTGACGCCTTGCCAAAGGTGATAATTTACCCTAGAGGTTTAAACCTAGTCTAAACTAGAATTTTAAACCACACCTCTATGGTATCTGGATTCAGGATATTTCTTCCATATCCATGGAAATTATAATATACCAGATAATTCATTATAAAAATTCAACATATTTTTGTATTGTCCTATTTTTCTCAATTCATGACTCAATGTTAACTTGTTTATGGTCAAAATAAATTCCCCAACAATTTCCATTGAAAAAAAAAAAAGTAAAAAAACATAGAAAAACACAAGAAATTTAGAAAAACAATAAATTACATAAGAAAATAAAAATGATATTACTTTTTTTTTAAGTACATTTGATCAGGTTCCTATAAAGAGTCTGTGAACCAAAAATTAGCATTTTAGAGGTATTATTTAGTAAATTAGAGCAAACTTGATTTTTGATAAATTAGCATGATTGATTAGCAATGAGAATTTTCGCAGATTTTGACCTTATACCGGTAGTCTTGTAGATTAGGCCATGGGTAACGCGCGTGCCAATTTTCGTCGCGATCGCGCTATCGACAGCTGAGATCATAGGGGGTGGGGCTAAATCAGCCCCCTAGTCTTCTTAGGCGTCAAAATAGATCAGTCTATTTAGGGTTTAAATCAAATAAATCCTATTTTTTTTATTAAAAAAAAATAGCCAACCCTGCTTCTATGGAATGCTGGTTCCATGATAATTTCTACTATATTTGTGGCAATTATAATTAGCCAGTTAATTCGTGAAAAAAATCAACATATTTTTGCATTGTCCCGATTTTACTCATTTTATGACTGAATTAAATTTTAGACAACTTTATGCAGCAGAATGAGAATTATTTTTAAATCGTACGGTGCATACACAACTGGCTATGGCTATCAGAATACCTTCCTGTGTGTTTAGCCCCCAGCCTTCTGCCCAGTAATCTTCATAGCATTGCCAATACATGTCATCGTAATACTTATAGCGATAAGAATTAGATTTATAGAGAGATTTTTTTCCCCCAGAGGATACAAGGCACAACTATTACTATCCCAGGTTTAACCCTATCTAAACTGGGCTATTTCGGACCAGAATATACTTGGGGGGTCAATTTGATCCCCCCCCCCTCGAGATCTCGGCCGCTGATTGCGCGATCGTCGCAAAAAATTGCACACGTGAAGAGCCGGATGCAAAGTACAATTGACTTTAACTCAATTTATATAGCTAGTAGAATGCTAATTTTTGGTGGGAGTATCAATTATTACATTTCTAACAAATATCTACAAAAAAAATTCAAAAATGTAATCAATTTCTTATGTATTTTATTTTATTTTTTTATTTTTATGTATTTCAAACCTTTGTTTTTTATTGCTTTTTCCAATGAACTTTGCCGGGGACCCTTTCGCGATCATTTGGGTCTGACATGCACTTACGATATGTTGTGTAATTTCGGAACCGCGTACCCGCAAATTTGTTCTCAAAAGATGCGCAAGACTTGAAAGTAAAAAGTCCGCGAGCGGCGCGGTCAAAAAATTTCGCGTGACGGCGAAGTGACAAAATTTGTTGGGGGGGTCAAATTGACCCCCCCCCAGTTTATTAAGGGTTAAGCTTAAAGGGATGCTCCGGGCTTAGAATATTAATATCTAAATGAATAGAGTACAATTCACAGAGCAAAATGCTTAAAATTTGATCGAAATCGGATAACAAATGACAAAGTTATTGAAATTTAAAGTTTATCAATATTTTGTGAAAACAGTTACATGTATTATGCACTTTGTCATAAATATTCATTAGGTAGGCCGATGATGTCACATCCCCACATTCCTTTTTCTTTAATTTTATTACATGAAATCATAAATGTTTCATTTTTTCATACATGTGTCTCCATTATGATGAAATTAGTTGCAGCAACAAATAAATGCACTAAATCAGTTGTTAATTCGATTGTTTTAGTTCTTGTTAGAAAAATTTTGAATAAACTGAATTTGACCCAAAATTGCTCCAGATCGTGATTTTGTTTACAAAGTCAATTGATGTAAATTGATTTTTCTCATTTTATTCATAAAGATATGGTTATTTTTTCTTTCATCAGCTGAAATTAATTGATTTTAGCATAATTATGCTTCAAAAAGGTTTTGCTATAAATTTGCCTAAAAGTAAAAAAAAGAAGAAAAACAACAGGTCAAAAAACAAAGAAATGCATTAAAAAATTCATAAAACAATAGATTACATCAGAAATTTATTTTCAAACCAAGATTTTTTTTTTTTAATTGTTAGTAATGGTTTAAAGAATATTTACACAAAAGATTTAGCATTCTAGGAGTGTTTTTAAGTGAATTACCGTAGAGGAAAAAGTATGATTTACACATAAATTCGCATAATTGTTTCATGTTTAAAATGTTTATAGGAGCGCCTTGAGTACCTAACAAGGTGGATATGTGCGCAATATAAATACCCTATATTATTTAAAAAAAATAATTATTTTGGAAAAATTAACCATACGGCCTTGTAGATTACATTCCACTCTATTATCATGCCAATTTTCACGGCGTTCGCGCGATCAGCAGCTGAGATCTCAAGTGGGAGTTGATTAAACCCTCCCCCGGCTTTCTAACACCCCCAAAAGCCTGGCGTGGTTAGGGTTAAGTCAAAACTTTTTCAGGATAAGCAATTACTCTTCATTGTTTTGTTCTCACAGAGATCGAGGTACCCATCCCAGCAAGGTCACACTCAGGAAGCTAAAACATGACCTCGACCTCAACCCAGAAGGCAATTTCCGTATTGTCCTCTCACGAGCGGAAAAGCTCCGTCCAGGAATGAGCGCCCTCATATGTGGGCATCCGGGTGCAATCACAAAGGATGGTGACTCCTTACAGATTGACTAAGGTCTCACAGCATCCGTCCATGATCACAGAGGATGGCGATTCCTTAAGAATGACTTAAGTCTCATAGCATCAGGCCGCAATCACGGAGGATGGCGACTCCGTACAGATCGACTAAGGTCTCACGGCTGCGTGAACGTTCGGTATGTGTGTTCTTAAAAGAATTATTGTTAAAACTCTTGATATGTCATACAACTCTATGGAATTCATCTGACCAGCAACTCAGGCATGTTCAGAATTAATCGTAAGCAGAAGGTGACTTTTACATGATTTTAAGATATAGGTATATTCAATCTCTGTTAATCACTTGGACTGGATTCACAGTTCGTAAGGAATGCATGACCTTTTGCACAACAGATGGCTGTTTCTCATTGTGAATTCCATCAGCTAAATTCAGTATCTGATCTTTGGAGGTCAATTCTCATTGTTAACAAACATCTGCATGAAAATTTTAATTTTTTATAAAAATTGGTAATGGTTGTACAAAAAACACCCCCATTCTTTGGAATAGAAAATTTAGGGAATTTCATTGAGTGCAAGAAAGTGTCACCGGTCACGCATGAAGTCTGCATTAACAAACAGCTTAATACCCCCTGGACCAATACAGTAGGAACTGGTCCAGTGCGTGTATGGCCAATAAGTGTTTCCCTTATTAACAGATCCATAACACTACATGGACCTAAAAACATGCCATGCATTCCTATGGGAAATTTCATACTCCTAATGTTAAACAGCAGTCGAATCTGTAACATTCTTGTGAGTCTTTGACCCCAATATCTACTTAGAAAATTTCCCACAGCAACAATTGGCGCAATCCAGCTTTCTGATGGTCCTAATGTGAAAGGGTTCAGGGCATTAGAGCAGGTTGGATCGGTCCTGGAACGTTTATGTGAATAGGGCATAACTCCCGAAGACAATGTCATCATGAAACAATAGATTTGAGTTGTTTTTGATTGGTTATGTAGATCATGACAGACCTTTGGAGCTCCAAGAAATTATTGTTAAACTTATTGTTATGTTGATTTCTACATGTATGTAACCTTTAGTTTTCCAGATAGATTTCTGTGTAACTTTAATCAGTTTAGAAAGTTTTCTGCTACATGTAGTTTTTCAATATTTAATTTGCTTTATATAAGTACAACATACATTCTTTTTCTTTTTTATTTGTTTAATAAAGGTGTCATTTGTAAAAAGTAGTGAATATTTCTAGAATACATGAATATTTCTATATTTAGGGTCATGTGTGTGATAGCAATAGGGAGTTTGCGCAACTGTAATGGGGACGTAATCAAGAATACATCAAATATTATTTGTAATGATCATGCCCATCAAATGACAAAGAGCAGCTAGTACAGGTAGGTCTTTGTCGAAAATTGCTGACCCGTAACAGCAGCTTCTTCCTACGTTTTTGGAGCTGAGGAGCAATTGCAAATTTATATATCATTTGTCCAGAGTCCAGGACAAATCTGCTGTTTTGATTCACCAATTTTTATTTATACTTCTTGGTTGTGCTTTGTCATTCAGGGCATTTAAGACATATATTTTCTATGTTCTTGAATACGCTGTGCATAGTGGAAGAACGAACTCCCTAATATCTATCAAGATCACAAAGTTACCATTCCTAATCTAAATGAGCCTACTGAAAAGAAAACATATTTAAAATTGTAATATCAAAGTGTGCAGAAGCAATATGAATGTCATTCATACGTGCAATTCCAGGCTATTGCAAGGCTCCCTGTAGTAATAAAAGCAAATTCAATTTAAACTGAATTGATTCAATTGATTGAATTGATTAATTCAATTGATGTCACGTATCGACTGCAAATTGAAGCCAATTTCCCACAAGGCTTGCAGTAAAGCAGAATATTGATAGATTTTCATATTCCTACCATTATTCAGAAATTTAAATGAGAGAAGTTTCCGTATTTGAACTTTGACACCATTCTCATTACGGAAACCAGTTTGGAAGATCGTTTTGCTAGCGTTCCCACTTGATCACACAAAAGTGGTTTTCAAAATCACTTCATGTAAAGCGATCTTGCTGCTATGGAAACGCTCTCAGTAGGGTGACACGTTTCGCGCGAAATGCGAAACCGCAGTGTAGGCATTTTGCACCTGTCTTGTGGAGTAGCACGCGCAAAATGTGCGAAGATTGCTTCCCGAAGAATGGTTGTGTCCTCACGCTAAACCAGTTTAATGTGGCAAAGGGATCTTGAAAACTACATCGCGAGGTGGTTTTCTGAACCGGTATGAAAGATCGCTTCTAAGATCGCTTCAACCGTTCTCACTACACGTTATAAACTAGTTTTAGGAAGGTAGTGAGAACGGCGTCTTTCTTATTTCATTCCAAATGCAATTTGTTAATAAATTAATGATTAGATTGTATGGTGTATGTATGGCAGGCTTAATTGAAAACCAGTTTTCAATTTGGATTTTTTTTCAGTATTTGTTTTGTCTAATTTAAAATTTATGTTCAGATCATATTATTTTCAACCTGGAATACCCCTTGAATGAAATTTTATATATATGTTGAATTTTCCACATTTCACATCAAGGCTCTTGGTAGTATTCTCCTAAGAGATATCTGATCCACATTGTGCTGTACACAACCTTGGTGGCGTAAATGGGTACCTGGTAGGAATTTATAAATTGAAACGTTTGAGCACATAACAGCAGCTTGGCTAAAGCCAGGGTAACTATACTGCATAAGTGTAGTCTGATTAGAGACTTCTGATAAATAGGCATTAGGCTGTACATGGGCAAGTATGATTATTATGATTACCATATGCCCACTATTGATAAATTAATTTTACTCTTGTTTTGCAGTTGAAGAGCGCTAGATTGAATTTGTTATATTACTTGAAAAAGACAATGATATATACATACATGTATACTATTGAGATTGAATGTTTTACTGTGGTGTATATTGTGCCTGTGATTAGTAAGCCAAGACTATGTTCATGAATGCAGCATGATGAACTCTTGCGTCTGGATCTATTCCTAGGCATATGGTTCCAGCCAATCAGGAGCCATCTTTCATGAATGCTCAACTCACACATTAACAATGGACAATGCAAAGCAGTAGTAGTGCCCATTGTTTTTAATTATCAGTATAATTGTTTTCTTTTTTGGGGGTCTGGCATTCCACAAGAAAGAGAATACTGATTTCTGAGCTGCCAAGTAGTACAGATTATCCGTATTTAGCACTGGAAACTGAGAAGAATACTGATGTTTTCATACAAAATACTGATTTCTTAAGTTTCGGGTTTATGCGTCTCCCGATGGTATTTCTTTAAAAATACTGATTTTCAGCTTTTAAAATACTGAAATGTTCTTGATCAGGTTGGCAGATCTGTGATGTATACACAAAGCAAGGAGGAGAACAATAATTATAGCAATGTATCGTTACATGATAAGTTCAATTAATTGGTCAGTTATTGTAAATTTCGTGCCCCAGTACTGAGCGTTATACACAAGTTTTCCCTGCCGATGAAGTGCAAAAGGCTCACCAGAAAGCTTGTTAGTATTTAGTCTCTTTGTGAGTTCTGTTTTCTTTATTGTGGTGTACTGGTGATAAGCAAACTTATGTCAATGGAGGTTATGGAGCCTCGTCAGAATGAATCTCATCATTACACACTTGTGCATTCATTCTTGTGTTATTCATGTTCTGGAGTTTCTATGTAAGATTGATTGTAAAAAAAAATTAAGTATAGTTTATTGACATTTTATTATTGTATGCTACAGTACTGGTATGCTGCGATGAATGTATTTGATTGTTATAAGTGTATAATTTAAATGGTGCTACTATAGGCTTTATTCCAGATAAAATACATTCTGGCCATTTTCCTTTTCCAATGATTAATGCATTGCGTGATGATAAGGCTACTGTAGGGAAATTCACTCCACGACATATGAATTATTCAAGAACAGAGGAAATGTATTGTCAAATGCCCTTCATGACAAAGACCAAGAAGTCTTTGTTGAAAATTTGCGGATCAAAACAGCAGTTTCCTTCTTAACTTTGGACAAAAGACGCATTTCCAATTTTGCATCAGCTCGGAAACTTAAAGGAGAATGAAACCCTTGAAACCAGCTGAATCCATATCAAAGAGAAAAATCAAAGGAACACATTGTTGAAAGTTTGAGGAAGATTGAATGAATAATAAGAAAGTTATGAGCATTTGAATATTGAGATCACTAGTGCCATGTAGATCCTCCCATCGGCAATGCGACCAAGATCTGTGATATCACACACGTACAACTCCCTCATTACTTTAGTACTTATTTCACTTATATTCTCACTTTTATAGAGTCTATCACAAGGTGAGGTGTTCTCTTTATGAGAGGACAAGTACAGAGGTTTCACAACATTATATCATTGATGAATCGTTTGTCATATGATTAGAATGAGCAAAAAGAAATGTTTTGGGGTATATTTTCAGTGTCCAAATGGGAGAGTTGTACGTGTGTGACATCACATATCTTGGTCGCATTGCCAATGGGAGGATCTCCATAGCATTAGTGATCTCGACATTCAAATGCTCATAACTCTTTTATTGCTAGTCCTATTTTACTCAAACTTTTGTTGATCTTATTCTTTGATTTTTCTGCTTTCACAAAAGCTAACTTGCTCCAAGAGTTTCATTCTCCTTTAAGACAAAACTGCTGTTCCTGTTTACAGTTTTTGACAAAAACCTCCCAGCTGTTCTTCGTCATTTGACGGGCATTTTCAGGATATTAACTATGTTCTTGAAACCTCTGTACATCGCAGAGCAAAAACTGCCTTTCATCCACTCAGCGACATCATACAGTGATTCACTTTAAGTGAAGGTAAGACAACAATGGATAATTAATTATGCATCCCTAGTGACATGACCATTATGATTACGTTACAATGGTAAAGCTCAGTGTCACTGATAGTAACTTGACACATGGGAACCTTATTTTTAACATATTGACTACATGTAGCTCTCATTTAGGTTTTTTTTCCTTGGAGATATATAAAAATATTTTTTTATAGACAATATTCCACTCCACTTTCATGTTTAGCAATTTTGGTTTAACATAAACAAAAGAACATCAATAATCAAATTATTGAAGGGAAAAACACGTTATGAACTTATGATATATAGCATTGTCTGACTCCAATGTCATGAATGTAACTTGGCCATTATTACTCTTCTTAATTGTGACAGGTGTAATCCCAGTTAATTTTTTCAAAACAGTTTTCCATGTGAAAAAGAAGTTGTCTGTACAAAATATTGAAAGATTTCTTGTACCCCCACTCCCCATCTAACATAAAAAAGTACATAGCATATATTTTGCATTGTCTGGTCTTAAAAATTGCTTTATTAGGCAATTGTTATTTGACTCGTGGAAGGTTGACATATGCCAGTTTACGTGTAGAAATCTTTCTCTTACGATACCCTTATGCATATGACATCAAAATCTCATAGCGCCCTCCCTCAGAGGATATAGGAATACGCATAAATGAAGGTGTCAGAGAAGGGCCAGCTCCAGATCATCAATGCATGCAAGGCAATGGCTCCAGCCTCTTAGATGGCGGTGTAATGACCTCAATGCATAAGATCTATACTGCATAGTACAGGAATGTCAGAGATTTTATGAGGATAAATTCTTGCTTATAAATTCCTTGCAAGGCATAGATTGAATATAATCATCATTTATTCCTATGCAGACATAGAAATCTTTCAAGACAACTTCCATTTTGCATGCAAGACACAATTTCCATTTTGTAGCATGTCACTATTCTATTTTATTTTACTATTACGATGATATAGTTTTCTAATGTACAATGAAATTTCCAGGTATAATTACTACCAGAATATTTGCTGTTTATTTGTACTAATTATTTTCAACATTTGCCAATCATAGCATTAAGTTTCAATTATGTCCATTACTGTATTTGAAGATGGTATGTGTCAGAAAGATTGAGAGCTATGTTTAGGCTTGGTTTTGATGTAAAAAGATATATATTTGAAATGTTATTTAAGAAATTTATTTGAAAAATGTGTTTACTGTCAAGAAGATGCAATAAAGAATTCTGCAAAAAAAATGGAATGTGAAGGCAATTTGTTTTTGTGTTAATTGTGTAGCAAGATTTAAATGGGATTTGACAAAGTGAATCAGATTATGTTTTCTTGTTTTTCTTTTGTTTGGGTTTAACATCAGAAAACCAGAAAAAAAAATCATGAGCACTATATTTCATGATCCTAACCAATTGTGATTTTGCCTATTGGCAACCAAAAATGGGGTTGTTTGTGTATGGGTATGTGTATGGTGGGGAGGGGGGGGGGGGGTTACTGGTTAATTGCCACTTTGGTATAAACACATTGTATACTGTCAGTTTGATCTCTTCCGACTTGGTCTAATCCTAATTCCCCTACTAACCTTATTTTTTAATTTTTCTAATTTCCAGAAAAGCATCAAGAATTTCATTTAATATCCACATAATCTAACGCCGCGTTGCTTATCATTATTTGGAAAATCATGGATCCGCCCCTGCATGTAATTACCATATGCGAGTTAAGAAACAGCTACCTTGACCCATTTGGATAAAACCCAAAGTAAGTACACTGCAATAATAACGATAATAAGCAACTTAATATAGTAATAATGATGATGATGATAATAAATATAATTATGATAATAATGACAAAATAAGGATAATGAGGAGGAGGAGAAGGAGAAGAAAAGGAAGAAAAAGAAGAGTACTAGAACTACAATCGTATCAGAACGATGTGCATGTATTGACGCATGTCTACTAAATCGGAATGAATTTGGATGAGGAACGGAGGCAGGGGAGTACTAACAAAAATTACATATTAATCAAATTGGATTTTGGCAGATTTTGCCTTCCATAGGAAGTTACATTCTCGAGTCAAACAGATTTCGTCCATTTTTAGACCATATGGCCGCTCAACAGAGAGAGAGAAAGACACACAGAGAGTGATAGGAATAAGCATAAAAATTTCCCTGACAATTCATTAACGTAACTCGGTGTAAACATATCAGAACGATGCATAATACGTTAAGTTCGTTTTTGCGTGAAACCGATGCCATAGACATTGTGTACAATTCTGTTGTTGATAATGTGTGCATTGTGAGTAGTATACCATGTGTTCAGATTGGCTTATCTTGAAATTTTCTGTTGTAACCTATGTTGTATTTGGTATCACTGGAAAGAGCATTCCAATGCGGTGACATTGATACCACTTTTATTTGTGCGCAAGCAATAGACCGGAAGTAAATGCCATATAGAGAAAGACATTAAAAATGAAAGTTTTGCACAATAATTTTAAGCTGACGTCAGCCCTTTGTTATGTTACGAAAGGTTGACGAACGGTTGAAATATATATCAATACTCATATCTGCCAAGTTAGAAAGAATAAGCTTCAATAAATAAGGAAATAAGAGCAAGTTGAAGTTGTGCTGGCATTTCCTATAGTGCATTTTTGCGTATTTTGCTGATTTTCAGATATTTCGTCAGTGGTAAGGTATATATTTTTCTAAATGGCATGAAAGGGCATATCTTGAAAACCCTAAATCAGCCATTCTCAATTACTTTTTTTGAAGCGCCACATTTCATGTTGAGAATCTGTAATGCTCCACTGTCCACTGCGCAAACCAGCAATGTATCAACGGAGGGGGTTCAGAGGCCCCTGGTGGGGGTCGAGGGGGCAGAGCCCCCAGACGTTTTGGAATATGAGGCCTTTTAAATTGCCCAGAGGGGCTCTAATTAATATCAACAGAAGAAATACAAATGCCAACAGACTACACAATATCAATATTAAAAGAAAAATGACCAGTGACTTTTTCACAACATACCAATAATAACACTAGTTCAGACTGTTCTGCCCCAGATATATTGGCTGAAGCAAGTGGCGTAATGAGTAAAAAAAATGAGGGGGCTAGATATGGCAGCTGAAGCAAAAATATTGAACTTTGCAATACAAATATCTATATTTTGACATAATATTAAAGGTCAAGTCCACCCCAGCAAAATGTTGATTTGAATAAATAGAGAAAAATCAAATTAGTATTACACCGAAAATTTCATCAAAATCGGATGTAAAATAAGAAAGTAATGGCATTTTAAAGTTTCGCTTATTTTTCACAAAACAGTGATATGCACAACTCAGTGACATGCAAATGAGTCAGTCGATGATGTCCATCACTCACTATTTCTTTTGTTTTTTATTGTTTGAATTATACAATATTTCAATTTTTACAGATTTGACCATAGGGACCGACTTGACTGAACCATATAGTATTAAACAATGCTCATTCCACATGTACAGAGAGGAATTAATCACTGTTTCACTTGACAATAAGGAGAAAATTTGAATATTTCATATGTCATATAATAAAATACAAAAGAAATAGTGAGTGGATGACGTCATCAGTCTCCTCATTTGCATACCGACCAGGATGTGCATATAACTGTTTTGTGAAATTAAGCGAATCTTCAAAATGTCATAACTTTCTTATTTTACATCCGATTTTGATGAAATTTTCAGTGTTATTTTTGTTGGATTTTTCTCTTTTTATTCAAATAATTTGTTTGTTGGGGTGGACTTGTCCTTTAAGAAAATAATACAATATTCCACTCTTTCCCTTTCCTTTTCTTTCCCTTTCTCCTTTTTTTTCTTGGCCATGAAACACTTGGGCCCCCCAATCGCCACCCCCATCTGTACGCCAGTGGTTGAAGCTACGTTCCCCGATTTTGCAAGGGTTGAAAATTAGGCGTTGCACTGCACTAACGCCCCAACTGCCCCTCTCTCTCTATAACTCACGTGCAGTATCATTCATTCAGTGCATGCAGGCAATCACGGCAGACAATGCATCTGAGCATACATTTATTTCACTTTTACAACATCGGATTTTAATCGGCTTCGGAAACAAAGTTTCTGCTTGTTATGTCCCAAATTCATAATCTTTTATGATCAGGATGTTCTTTGAATATCATATCATTTGATGTTTAACTCTTAACCAAAACGTATACTCTGGAAATGCAAAATTTCTCGCCGTTGAAATAGAAATCCTACAAACGGGGTTTTCAAATCACTTGTGCGGCACAAAAACTTTGTACAGCGTAGAATAAATAAGAAGGAGAACACCATCGATCCTCCATAATAGGGGTTATCGAGTGCTAAATTGGACAAAATTTGAGGAAACCAATTAGCAATTAAGTGTCAAATAAAGAGTTTTTGTTTTCTCTTTGTATTAAAATGATCACCAAAACCTTATTGCCAGGTTACTGGTAGATACATTTTTCTCCCTTATTTTTCCTTTATTTTTTATACCGGCTCCCAAGCGCCACTCCGCAAGGCTCGGTGCGCCACAAGTGGCGCGCGCGCCACCTATTGAGAACCCCTGCCCTAAATTAAAAAAAGTACGGGTTTGGCCATGCATGACGCAATGAGGAGCATTCAAAGGTAAGCGTTTTTTGAAACTTTAGAGGGCGCTATTCCAATGACGGAAGGTCAGTGATGCGTGAAAACTGACTAGTATGTATGATATGGTACCATAATTAATTCCTGTAAATATGAACTCGAAATGAATAAAAACAAGAAAGTTATGGCCATTTTACGATTTTTTGACTTTACATTTCAATAAATATGAAGTTTTTGAAGGAAGGCTATTTCGGATTTGCATTTAGGGCATGAAGATGGAATTTTGAAGGTCAGGTTAAGCATCGCAGATGATGGAGCAACTCTTTGACTATCTTTAGCAATTTGTTAGAAGTCTGTAGCATGCAGGATAACTGAGATATGAAAGAGTGAAGAATGGTATGCAAATGGACTTGAAATGGACAAAATTGCGCCTGGATGGTCATGCATGAGTGATTTTGGAAAATGGAAGACGAGGTGCACAACTAGGGATGCTGGACAACATGTCTATCAAATTTGGATGAATTTGGATGAGGGACGGAGCCAGGGCAGAGCTAACACAAACTACCTGTTAAACAAATGGGATTTTGTGGAAGAAGAAGAAGAAGACGACGACGACGGAATAGGAATATGGAACAAGAACAATGCATTGTCGCAATTGGGCGTCAATGCAAAGATTGCGGAATAGGAATACGGAACAACAACAATGCAGCAGCATTGTCGCCAATGCAATAAGATATAATAGCGCACGTATCCATCTTGTAAGGCGTTCAAGGTGCTCCTTCATTAACCAGGTTAAGCTAGTCTACCGATTTCGGTGCTCAAAGCTTTTTGAGGATCTACTTCCTTCTCGTACCCGTTACCACCCCGCGACAATTTGTGCAAAAAACTGACATCACAAATTGTCACCGGCCCCTGCACAAATTGTCGCCTAATTTAAACGACAAATTGTAGAGGAGCAGGGGACTCCACAAATTGTCGCCCTACTTAACTGACTTGCAGAGGCGTCGATCCTGGGGGGGGGGGGGGGGGGGGCGACCGCCCCACCAATGAAAATATTGGGGGGAGGCAAACATATCGTTTTGCCCCCCAATAATTCCGGATGTGCAAAAATAAAATAAGATTGTAATGTTCAGCAAGCGAGATTGAGATACACAACTCGTTCTTTATTTCAAATCGTTCTCAAAATGTCCGCTTTTCAGAGTGGAATATAACAATTTTCAGCTCGCACTTTGCGCTCGCATTATTAATGTAGGAAGATACCAAAAACTACCCATCATTTTTCATGAGTGACAAAACATGAATCGAGTGTCCCGTTGGGGTTTGAAATCTAATTTTTTAGGTTGGAATATCAAAAATGTTCAGCTCGCGCTTCGCGCTCGCATTATTTAATCGTTGATCTATCAAATTTGGATGAATTTGGATGAGGGACGGAGCCAGGGCAGAGCTAACACAAACTACGTGTTAAACAAATGGGATTTTGTGGAAGAAGAAGAAGAAGACGACGACGACGGAATAGGAATATGGAACAAGAACAATGCATTGTCGCAATTGGGCGTCAATGCAAAGATTGCGGAATAGGAATACGGAACAACAACAATGCAGCAGCATTGTCGCCAATGCAATAAGATATAATAGCGCACGTATCCATCTTGTAAGGCGTTCAAGGTGCTCCTTCATTAACCAGGTTAAGCTAGTCTACCGATTTCGGTGCTCAAAGCTTTTTGAGGATCTACTTCCTTCTCGTACCCGTTACCACCCCGCGACAATTTGTGCAAAAAACTGACATCACAAATTGTCACCGGCCCCTGCACAAATTGTCGCCTAATTTAAGGACGTTCCACAGTTAAAGTGAAATCCATGTCATTTTCACCAAACTTTGCACATAGATACTTTAGAACCTTAATATTCGAAATATGCAAAAATTAACATAGGTCCATGTGCTTGATTTTTTGCTATAGAACTTCAAAGTTCACCCACATTGATGTTCTTAAGAATTGCGCATTCAAAAGAATTTGGCATTTTTAGACCGCCCAAGATTACTACAATGAGTTTAAACCTGTATTACTCAGTCAAAATATATAAAAAAGTCATCAAATTTCGCAAAAGAGTTAATAATTGTATCGTTAAAATGGAGAATATATTTATAGTGCTATTTTTTTGCAATTTTAAATTTAACAGCACTGTCAGTTCTTAAAAATGGCGTAAAAGATAACAAAATCCCAATCTAAAAAATGTGAAATTTCAGTAACAAACTACAAAAGTACAATAAATGCTGCACTTTATTCAAAATCCATGTCATTTTCACCAAAATTTGTAGAGTTGTAGAGGAAGGTATACCTAAGAGGAACAAACATTAAAAAATAGGGGTTCATGTGCTTGTTTTTAAACTATCAGTATTTTTATGAGAGCAAATGTGCTTTTTAAAACACCAAAAATGCGCCGAATGCTTTGTATCTATGTGAAGAAAAAATCGAAACCACTCTACCATTTATTCAAACTCGGGGTAATATTCGTGATTCTTGGCAGCACTGCAGAGTAAAGTATTATGAAATTGTAGAGAGTATTATGAAATTGTAGAGAATCTTTTTTTGAATGGTCCATGGAATAATTCAATTTTTTAGCTTCATGAAATAACGCATCGGATCTGCAGTTAAAGTGCAGAAGATGAGAAAAATCAGCACATACCCGCAGCTAATTAATCACCTGTTCATCCATTGTGACGTCAGCGCGCAGAGTGTAAACTATGCGCAGATCATAATGCGCACAAACATAACTGTGGAACGTCCTTAAACGACAAATTGTAGAGGAGCAGGGGACTCCACAAATTGTCGCCCTACTTTACTGACTTGCAGAGGCGTCGATCCTGGGGGGGGGGGGGGGCGACCGCCCCACCAATGAAAATATTGGGGGGAGGCAAACATATCGTTTTGCCCCCCAATAATTCCGGATGTGCAAAAATAAAATAAGATTGTAATGTTCAGCAAGCGAGATTGAGATACACAACTCGTTCTTTATTTCAAATCGTTCTCAAAATGTCCGCTTTTCAGAGTGGAATATAAAAATTTTTAGCTCGCACTTTGCGCTCGCATTATTAATGTAGGAAGATACCAGAAACTACCCATCATTTTTCATGAGTGACAAAACATGAATCGAGTGTCCCGTTGGGGTTTGAAATCTAATTTTTTAGGTTGGAATATCAAAAATGTTCAGCTCGCGCTTCGCGCTCGGATTATTTAATCGTTGAAAAATGTATCGTCTTAATGGCTTACTGCAAAACTTCCTTAACAGGTCCCTTTTCGACCAGGCCAGAACGCACATTAAAAATTTCTGCTCACGCTTCGCGCTCGTAGTAATTATCTAGTTACATACGCATCTTGTTCAGGTTCACAAACATTGCCCAGAATGTTCAATTTTCAGGTCAAAATACATGAAATTTAATTATTTTTTAATTTTTTTTATCTCGCATAGGGCTTATGAGATTATTGCACATTAATGTTGTTCATAAAGTAAAGCTAAGAAATTACTGTGAGGACATGGGCGTTTTGCCCCCCCCCCAAAAAAAAAAAAATCACGACCAAGAAAAAAAAGAGAGAAAAGGAAAGGGATTATGGTGAAATATAATATTATTTTCCAAATATATCGCGCTTCGCGTTATCATTATTTATTTAGGCCTTGTGTTTTTAAGAATAAAATTTCGGAATTTCTTTAACTTCTACCCCCCCATTTTATTGATTTTTTTTTATCTTGGTGCCTTCTACAAAAGTTCAACAAGCCCCCCCTCCCCCCGTGCAACCCTGCTGAATAAATCACAGCTTCGCCACTGATGAGGAGATTGAGTCGATTGCTTCGAGATTGCATTATTCCCAAGAGGTCTCATTGATATTATTGAAGGCTATTCTAAACAACTAGTAAAGAAACTACAGCTCCCGTTCACACAATATTCTAGTAGGGCCTACTCTGGTGAGAAGTTATTATTAATGTAGGAAGATACCAGAAACTACCCATCATTTTTCATGAGTGACAAAACATGAATCGAGTGTCCCGTTGGGGTTTGAAATCTAATTTTTTAGGTTGGAATATCAAAAATGTTCAGCTCGCGCTTCGCGCTCGGATTATTTAATCGTTGAAAAATGTATCGTCTTAATGGCTTACTGCAAAACTTCCTTAACAGGTCCCTTTTCGACCAGGCCAGAACGCACATTAAAAATTTCTGCTCACGCTTCGCGCTCGTAGTAATTATCTAGTTACATACGCATCTTGTTCAGGTTCACAAACATTGCCCAGAATGTTCAATTTTCAGGTCAAAATACATATTGCACATTAATGTTGTTTATAAAGTAAAGCTAAGAAATTACTGTGAGGACATGGGCGTTTTGCCCCCCCCCCCCAAAAAAAAAAAAAAAAAAAAATCACGACCAAGAAAAAAAAGAGAGAAAAGGAAAGGGATTATGGTGAAATATAATATTATTTTCCAAATATATCGCGCTTCGCGTTATCATTATTTATTTAGGCCTTGTGAGATACCTCAATGTGTTTTTAAGAATAAGATTTCGGAATTTCTTTAACTTCTAACCCCCCCCCATTTTATTGATTTTTTTTTATCTTGGTGCCCTCTACAAAAGTTAAACAAGCCCCCCCCCCCCCGTGCAACCCTGCTGAATAAATCACAGCTTCGCCACTGATGAGGAGATTGAGTCGATTGCTTCGAGATTGCATTATTCCCAAGAGGTTATCATTGATATTATTGAAGGCTATTCTAAACAACTAGTAAAGAAACTACAGCTCCCGTTCACACAATATTCTAGTAGGGCCTACTCTGGTGAGAAGTTAAACCAAATTGAGACCCCCCAAAATCGCTCGCGCTTCGCGCTCCCATTGATATTACATTATATATTCATTGATTTTTTTTTCAAGAACACATTAAAAAAGTGGTCTTTAATTGCCTTTTTTTCAAATTTGATTATGTAATAAGATAATTCAAAATACATTTAAGGCATTTAAGTTAGCCTGGCCGGGAGGGAGGGGGCGCCATTTTTCGAAAAGTACACATGGGCGCCAAAAATCAGGTCAAATTTGGACCCCCCTCCCCACGAAATCTTGGATCCGCGCCTGGGGGGTGCTGCATGTGTTATTTTCCATAGGCAGCATGCACCTCCTTGAAATCTAGTGGTAAGTTGATAAATGACACAAATGTAATGAAAATGAACGACGTTTTGTAGAACCCCCCCCCCCCCACTTCAGAATCATCCGACACAGTACTTAAAATAGTGTTTAAATTCACCCTTATTCAGATCGGAATATCAAATAATTTCTGCACGCGCTTCGTGCTCGCATTATTGATTTTTATAATAAAAAATGTATTTGCAATGCCCAGATACTAGGTCTATTCAGATACGCAGCTTGTTTTTGGGCTACTCCGGGCTGAAAATATTTATATGAAATACAAAAAAAAAAAAAAAAAATGATAACAAATAGTTAAGTTATTTAATTCTAAAGTTTAGCAATATTTTATGAAAATGGTGATATGCATGTCGTCATGAATATTTAACAGGTAGGTTGACATGTGCGGAAATCTGTCCCAAAGGTAGGGGGACCAGGGCCTGGAAAATTTGACACGCAAAAAAAAAGAAAAAAAAGTTTTTCACCCAAAATGTAAGATCATTTAGTCCAAAAGGTATTATTTTGATTGTGAATTGATGTATTTTTCTCCATGAAAGACCAAAAATAGTAGGGGGATATTTGATATTGTGTCTCCCTACTATTTTTGGTAGGGGGACACGTCCCTCCCTGTCCCCTCTGGGATTTCTGCCTATGTGGGTTGAAGATGTCACATCCCCACTATCCTGTTTCTTGTGTTATTACATTGAATCAAAATTGTTTCATTTTTTCATACCAGTGTGAATGATATGCCTCCCTTATAATGTAATAGGTTGCAGGAAAGAATATCTAATAGACTAAATCGAGAAAGCATTTTCACTTATAGATAAATTTTCCTCTTTTTCTGGTTTGAAAATAAACAGAGATAAGTGTAAAGCCATGTGGTTGGGCTCGTTTAGAGAATCTCAAGATAAATATTTTGATATTGAGTGGCCAGAAAACCCAATTGAGGGTCTTGGAATTTTTTTTTTTATGATACTGATTTAGCTTTAAAGCTTAATTTTGACAGATGTAAAGGTATTGCTAAATATTTGGCGAAAACGTAATCTTACTCTGATAGGAAAGATACAAATTTTAAAAACTTTTGCATTGTCAAAGTTCATATTTTGTGCCTCAGTTTTGTCTGCCCCTGAACATGTGGTGGAAGAACTTGAGAAAATTATACATACCTTTTTATGGAATGGAAAAAAGAACTATATAAAAAAGTCAACACTGACTGCCCCTTATTCTAAACGGGGACTGAATATGATCGATATTCGTTCAATGTTTAAGGCACTAAAAATAAAATGGGTAGTTAGATTTTTTGATGAAGGACTTTCTTCATGGAAAATGTATTTTAATCATTTTATAAGAAAATATGGTGGGCATGCACTTATTACTCTATTGTAATTTTGATAAAAAAAGATTGTTTAAAACTAAAATTTGTACCCTCTTTTTATAAAGAGGTCTTATATGTCTATTTTGAGTTAAGAGATCTGAGTAACCATGATGCATTTTCTCATGAAAGTATTATTTGGAATAATAGACAAATAAAAATAGCTGGTGTGAGTTGTTTTGTGAAGGAATTGTTCAATATTGGTATTTGGTTTATACAAGATTTATTTGATGAAAATGGTCAATTAATCCCTTTTTGAAAGTGGCAACAAATTGGCTTTAAAAACTATCTTCTTTGGTGTTCAATTGTTTCTGCTATTCCACAGACAGTTAAAGCTCGTTGTTTCGAGAGGCGACATTTGTTAAAAAAGTTAGATATTTTTATAGTTTTTGTTAATACAAAAAAAATGTTTATATCAAAATTGTCAAACAAGATCATAAATATGATATTAAAAGAAAATAAATACCAAACCCCTACTTCTGAAATATATTGGAGATCAAGGTATGATATAAGTGAAGATGATTTTAGTCTTATTTATGAGTTGCCTTTTAAAGTTATTCCAGATACAAGAACAAGAATATTTCAATATAAAATAAATACAAGATGCCTATTAGTAAATGCAAAGTTAAAGAAAATGAAAGTTGTAGACAATGAGATGTGTTCTTTTTGTAAACAAGAACAGGAAACAGTTGAACACCTGTTGGTAGAATGTTCGCATGCTCGAGATTTTTGGAATGAATTTCTAAGATGGTGGCATACTAAATTTAAAAAAGAATTTATCCAAGTAAAGGATGAAGAGATTTTATTTGGAATTAAAAACAAGCAAGATGTGTTATTGAATCATTGCCTTATTGTAGCAAAGAAAGCTTTATATCTATGTAGATGTATTAATATCCTTCCTTGTTTTGACTTGTTTATCAGTAAATTAAAACAAGTGTACCAAACAGAAAAGTGTATTGCTTATAGGGACACTACTATGTATAGATTAAAAAAAAATGGAATCTATTAGATTTTGGGCAATGTAGACGAACAGACCTGTATTGCTTTTCTATGTTTCTTTTCTTTTCCTTTTGTTGTTTTTGTATGTATTTATTTTATCAAAATGTAACTTATCCATACTGTACACTGTTATTTTATATTGTTATTAAACTTGTTTTGTAATATGTGTATGAGATGGTTATACTTAATAAAAACATAAAAAAATAATAGACTAAATCAGTTGTCAATTCAACTGTTTTTGGTTCTTGAAGGGAAAATATTAAATAAACCTAATTTTATATAATAAAATACAAAAGAACAAGTGGGGATATGACATCATCAGTTTGCTCATTGAATATTAATGAAGACATGCTTAAAACTGTTTCACCGGAATAATGCTAATCTTTAAAATGCAATAACTTTGATATTCTTTGTCGGATTTTGATCAAATCTTTATTCATATCTCCGTCTGATTTTTCTTTATCTGTTCAAACCATATTACATTCAGTGTGGAGTTTCAGATCAGAATATCAAAAATTTTCTGCTCGCGCTTCGCGCCCACATTATTAATGTAAGAATATATCCAATACCCATCATTTTCTTGATTTACAAAACATGAATAGAATGTCCCAATTATAGGTCTAAAATCTCAATTATGTTTCCGCTCGCATCAATTGTATAGTTATATACTATCCTGTTCATGATTAGAAAAGTGCTTAAGGTGTCCTGTTTTTAGGTCTGAAATCTCATTTTCATTTCCGCTCGCGCTTCGCACTCGCATCAATTGTATAGTTATATACCTATCCTGTTCATGATTAGAAAAGTACTTAGAATGTCCAGTATTTAGGTCGGAATGTCAAATTTTTCAGCTCTCGCTTCGCACTCGCATTATTTGATTGTTGATATATGTATCGTCTTAATGGTTAACTGCAAACAGTCCTTATAACACTTCCCTTTCGATCAGACCAGAGCGTATATAAAATATATCTGCTCGCACTGATCACGTTCGCAGTTATTATTTGTTACTTACGCATCTTGTTCAGGACCACAAACATTGCTCAAAATGTTCAAATTTTCAGGACAAAATACATGAAATTCCCCCCCCCCAAAAAAAAAAAAATCTCGCCCTTCGCGCTCTAATTATATATCTATGTTCTTTTATAAAAAGAAAGCTAAGAAGTGACTATCATATACATGTATATATGTATATATATATATATATATATATATATATATATATATATATATATATATATATATATATATATATATACATATATACATGTATATGATAGTCACTTCTTATTTTGCCTCCGACGAAGATTCTGCTAGGATCGAAAGCTTAGGCCCCTTTTTGACTTTCTAATTTACTCCATTGGCTCTCTTTTATTAGATAAGCAGTTTTCAGCAGCTTCTTTTTGCCATTGATCTCCTATTCTGCTGTTGTATCACTCCCATGTGATCCTCCTTATCTAATTTGTCTTGTTTTATCCATATATGTTTGATTTTCTGTATTTGTATTTTAGTGTTTTCTTATTTACATTCCTTCCACAGTTAAACTTGCATAACTTTTTTTTTTCTTTTTTTTTTCTGGTATCTTTGTCTGGTCGATTTTACTTTTCAGCTTGATTTAATTAACTTTGTGTATTCTTATCATTCTGTTTTAGGTCCAGTTCAAATCTACTCGACTTTTCTCATTCTTTATATTTGATATTTTTTGAATTTCCATTTTCTTTGTTTTACACTTTTTTTTATTCTAGGTCTCTTTCAGCTTGATTTAATTAACTTTGTGTATTCTTATTATCATTCTGTTTTAGGTCCAGTTCAAATCTACTCGACTTTTCTCCTTTTTTATATTTTTATTTGTTATGAATATCCATTTTCTTTGTTTTACACTTTTTTTTAAATTCTAGGTCTCTTTTCTACCATGACTAACCATCTATCTTTATTTCACCAGCTCAGGAAGATCAAGCTGAAGGCCCTCAAGACCTCTTTTCACCAGGACAATTACAGATTTTATTCCCTCAATCGCATTATACCCACAGGCCTCCAACTTCATTGCACTCCTGGTCTCGGTACGCTCACACCTGAACTTCGCAAACGATGGAACCAGACCTTACATGGAGCTTCAGTTCGACTAATTAACATCCTCTCTGAACAGTGTATTGCTTCTCTTGATTCTTTTTCAGCTGACATCAGTAACCTGGAAGACGAACTACGTTCTTGCTGTACCCAAACCCAATGGCTTCAGTATAATGATGAAATTGAATCTGATCTCTCTAAACACAGGTCTCTCCTCACTGAACGCAGGAACAAGAAAATAGGCAACCTCACAAAGAAGCGACAACGGTCAAACAGATTTAGACGACATACCAACAACAATGATGCATCCCCCCATTTGGTTGTTAATCTCTCATCCTCCCCTCTCTCCCAAGCAGAAACCTCTCTTCTCTCTAAAAGTCTCAAGTTTTGCCCCACGCCACCAGAAGTTGAACAGATAGCTCTCAGCCAAGACCTCTCTACATTCTATCGCAGGATACGTCTCAAAGAGTTCTTTTTAGATGCACCCCCTTCTGATCCCGAGCCCTTCTACAAGAAAAGCACATGGATTCCACCCAAGAATAGAGTTCCTTCCCTTGAAACTTACATCCAAGCTGTCTCATCCCAAGTTCGCTCCACAGATACCCTCGACACCAGAGCACATGACAACCTTCCTCGAGAAGAACGCCAGGCTCTCTCATCACTCAAAAACAGGTCCGACATCATCATCAAGTCTGCAGACAAAGGATCATCCGTCGTTGTTATGGACCGCCAGCAGTACATCGATGAAGCCATGAAACATCTCAATAATCGATCTCACTATGCACTCCTCGATTCTGACCCTACTTGTAATTTCTCCCTACAGATCCAATTAACACTGAATGACATGAAAGAAGACAAGCATCTCTCCGAGAAGGCCCACAAATTTCTCTCCCCTACTAATGCTAAACCCGCCCGCTTCTATCTCCTCCCGAAGATCCACAAACCTGGCAACCCCGGTCGACCCATCCTCTCAGGAAATGGTTCCTCAACAGAGAACATTTCCCTTTTTGTTGATTACCACATTAAGCCCCTTGTCTCACGTGCACCCTCTTACATCCACGACAATCCAGACTTTCTCAAGAAACTAAATGACATCAAGGACCAGATACCCGAGACTGCGATCATCGGCACTTTCGATGTTTCTTCACTGTACACCAGCATTCCCCACGACGAAGGTATCCAAGCATCATGTGAAGCCTTGGCCGCCAGTGGCCATTCCAGTCCCCCCATATCCGATATCAAATCTCTGATGTCTCATGTACTAACAAAAAACAACTTCACATTCATGGGCAAGCACTACCTACAGATATTCGGTACAGCAATGGGCACCCGGATGGCTCCTTCATTCGCCTGTCTCTTCATGACCATGCTGGAACAGCAGATGTTAGATTCAGCCCCCTGTCGCCCATGGATTTGGTGGCGTTACATAGACGACATTTTCTTCATCTGGACCAGGGATGAAGATAGCCTCCATACATTCATTGACCACATCAATTCCTTCCACAGGACCATCAAATTCACTTCTGATTTCTCCCAACAGGAAACCCACTTCCTTGATGTCACAGTCCAGAAAAAGTCTAACGGTATCACCACTACCCTATACTCTAAACCCACAGATACCCACCAGTACCTCCACTCATCCAGCTGCCACCCCCGTCACTGCAAAACCGGCATCGCTTACAGTCAAGCCCTCAGACTTCGCCGTATCTGCTCCGAGGACCCTGATTTTTCCTTCCATGCCAGGAATTTGCAGAAACATCTCTGTGCCAGGGGCCACGGGGCCAGGGCAGTCCAACTGGCAATTAACAAAGTTCGTTCTCTCCCCAGATCTGAAGTTCTCAAACCAAAAAGTGACAAGGAGACTACCGACAGAATACCGCTTGTGACCACCTTCCATCCCAATCTACCCCCTCTCCGCAAAATCCTGTGTGATAACCACCACATTTTACACACTTCTGATCGTCTCCAACAGGCCGTTCCCGATACTCCCCTTCTAGCATACCGACGCCCACCGAATCTCAGGGACCTCATTGTTCGTGCTGAAGTGCCCTCCCTCACTAACCATTCTTCTCCCATACAGCAAGGCACCTTCAAATGCACCAGCAACAGGTGCATCATATGTGAAATACACTTTCACGAGGGCGACACTTTCACCAGCAACTCTACCAATCTGTCTCACCAAATCAAGGGCAACATAACATGCACTACCACTAATGTTGTATATCTCATCACTTGCAGAGTTTGTAGGGTACAATACATAGGGGAAACCAAGACCACACTCAAGAGACGATTCTACGGGCACAGATCCACCGTCAACACAGCAAAGCTGGACACTCCAGTTGGCCGCCATTTTAACCTCCCCAACCACTCCATCACTGACATGATGCTACAGGGCATCGAATCTTTAGGTACCCGTCCTGACTCAGTCCGTACTAGCAGAGAGAAGCTCTGGATGAGACGACTTCGCACCACCCAACCTCATGGCCTGAACATCCAAGAGGGGAACGACTGATTATTCTTTCCTATCCACTTTCAATTTATATATACATATAATTTTTCCCCTCAGCTCTTTTGAATAGTTACATTATAGTTTCTTCCTCTACTTTCCTCCCATATCTCATACAAGCTCAGCTCCAATTTTTCCTTCCTTATTCAGGCGATATAATAATTATTATATATATATTTTTTTTTTCTCCACTCACCTCTTTTAGATTTACCACATTTGCTTATTTACATGTATACTATGGTTTCTTCATAATACACTCCCTCTCTTCTATATTTGCTTTTACCTTTTTAGGCAATTTACTTCCTCTTTTTCACATATACAGGTTTTTTTTTTTTTTTTTTTCCTACTGTATAGTCCTATGTTTTTTTCCCGTTACACCTAGCGGATTACAATATCAGTTACACCATATGTGTATTTATATTTTTTCATATACATTTCTTTTTTTGGATATATTTATATACATATCACTTATAGATACATATTTACACTTACCTTATTCTCCTCGTTTGTTTAATGCTTTATCATATATACTTATATGTCTTTTGCACATTATCAGTTGTTCCCCATTCTTTTCCCTTTTCCCCCACTCTTACGCACCAGTTTATTATGCCTTTCTTTGTAACCTGTTTGACCCACCTCTCACTAATTCTCTAGTTATTCATCCCTCTATCACTGTTTTGTTCCAGATCCTGTTTGATGTTGCCTGCCTCATTATCTTAATCCCTCTTGGCCTTACTTACACTAACTTCCCTTTGTGTCTGCCTACTCCTTTTCTTTCATCACCTTCACTAACCTGATTGGTCTTCTCTACTCACTAATGCCCCTTTTGTCTCCTTGTTTCTAGTGTTGCTGTAGCTTGTTTGTGGTCTATATTATGGTTGTTCCACTTTATATGTTTGTCATTTTGCCTCCGACGAAGATTCTGCTAGGATCGAAAGCTTAGGCCCCTTTTTGACTTTCTAATATATATATATACACAACAAAAAAAGTAAGTCCCCCCTAAATAAAATTGCTGTAACTTTTGAACCGAATTAGTTTGAGATATAATATTTCATAGGTGGTTTTCTGCACTCATTAAGCAACTCCTGGGGGAAAATGAGATCAATCGGTTGAGTCATGCATGAGTAATTAAAGATTGAATTAAAAATGACCATTTTTAAAAGTCACAAGAGTCGTTTTTCAGTTTGTTCAAATACAAAGTTGGGCAAAAGTTGTTTTTAGGTGAATTTTATGGCGTTATGCTGTTTTACTATCCATCATTCAACCACTTCAGACCAGATTTTGATATCGCATGTTCATGGTTGAGTAGGCACAATGCATTGCAGGGGCTGCGGAAGCGGGAGGGGGGGGGGTGGGCTTCAGCTCCAACTTTTTTCCAAAAACATGTACAAAAATGTAAAAATGACCATACGATTTTGATTTTTTTGGCATGATCAGCCCCCCACCTCACTTTTGGCTCTGTCTCCACCCCCCACTTTGAAAACCGTTCCGCGGCCCCTGAACTGTGACGTATCATCATAGGCGTTCATGGTAATATCATCTACAACTTGTTAGATCATGTTAAGATTTGAAAATGTTGGTGGCTCCCCCGATTATAGGCCCCTCCCCCATTATAAAATTCTGGACCCACCACTGATTTGTCCATACATTCAACTGATCCTGAGAAATTGTTAGGAAAATAATACATTTATGCAGTATAAACAGTATTCATTCCTAAGTTTTCGAATATGCTCGCTCAACCATGAAAATTTTTAAAATTCGGAAAGTGTGTGGTGATAGAAATGATGTATGATAAAAACAACAGCAATTAAAGTCACATTGGAAACCGAATTTGCCCCCAATAATCACTATATTACCCTTTAAAATGCGTCTGTGACATTGAAAATACAAATTTTCCCACTTTGATTCGTGCTCACTCATCCATAAATAAACAAATCGATTTCATATTTGCACAGAATTTTGCCCATAGGTTGATAAACATTACTGCCAAACGACATTGCTAAAGATAGCCTTGAAAAAAAGTTCCACCACATTGCATAAGGGGTTACTTATTTGTAAACATATGCACCCATAATGTACATAAGTCTATGAGAGAGGAAGTCAACATTTTAACAAATATGAAATGAGGGTTTGTTTCATGGACGGTTTTTGTTACGTCTGCCAACAGTTATTTCATGAAACTTCGCACATGGCTTCAGAGTAACACTATCCAACAGGTGCGAACACCAAAATAACCATTCGATGCGGCACGGAGTGGGGCCAGGGCCTTGAACTTTCTTCTCATTTGCATAATTTTCGAATATTGTGTGCTCACTGATGCATTAAACATCGGGATTTTCACAAAAATCCAATCAAATGAACTATGCAAGGAGGTTTGTGACAGATATCCAAAGTTACAAATTGCATTTTTTCCAATAACATAAAAAAGAGCTATTCACATTCCACATGTTCATTCAAGCGTGAATGTTTAATAAAACGCCTTTGAATGATTGAAGCATGTTAATTGGTCATGAACACAACGAAAAAGTTGAGAAAAGATCATTTTCAGTTACCAAAATGAAACAATACTTGCCTACGATATTGGAAAATCGTATTTTTTGTTTTCAATAAATGTTCATTGAACCATGAAACGATGAATAATGATGAAGAAACTCTTCCCAAAAATAACTGTCATCATATTATTCTATCATTTTTATTGATAGAAACGTGTAAAATATCCAATTATAGCAAATTTGGACTTGTGTTTATTCAACCGTGAAATTTAGCCAAAAAACTTTTATCGTCTTTTAGAAAGTACCTTTTACAAGCCTTCTGACTATTTTTCATGATAAGAATATGGAATAAGTTCCAATAAAATGGAATCAAAGTCATGATATTTGGCTTGTGACTTTTGAAAAGTGACATTTTTGCCTTCTGACGGTGCTCACTGAAGCATGACGTAAAATACGTCCATAACATTTACTCAGAGGGTAGCTTATAAAATTACCTACACGCTCATGTAAAAATATATTAAAAACTCGCATTGGTTCGGAAATTATTGAGGTTTGTTTAAGGGGGGACTTACTTTTTTTGTTGTGTGTATATATATATATATATATATATATGTATATATATATATGTGTGTGTGTGTGTGTGGTGCCCTTACAGGTGTGTGTGTGTGTAATTATGGAAAACTCAATTGTGTCCCTCCTCCCCCCTCCACCTTTGAGGAGGGATTTCAGCACCCCCACTGAAAAAATCGTTCCCAGGTCCCTGTGCATTGTCGCCATTGATGGCGTCAATGCAATAAGATATAATAGCGCACGTATCCATCTTGTAAGGCGTTCAAGGTGCTCCTTCATTAACCAGGTTAAGCTAGTCTACCGATTTCGGTGCTCAAAGCTTTTTGAGGATCTACTTCTTTCTCGTACCCGTTACCACCCCGCGACAATTTGTGCAAAAAACTGACATCACAAATTGTCACCGGCCCCTGCACAAATTGTCGCCTAATTTAAACGACAATTTGTGGAGGAGCAGGGGACTCCACAAATTGTCGCCCTACTTAACTGACTTGCAGAGGCGTCGATCCTGGGGGGGGGGGGCGATCGCCCCACCAATGAAAATATTGGGGGGAGGCAAACATATCGTTTTGCCCCCCCAATAATTCCGGATGTGCAAAAATAAAATAAGATTGTAATGTTCAGCAAGCGAGATTGAGATACACAACTCGTTCTTTATTTCAAATCGTTCTCAAAATGTCCGCTTTTCAGAGTGGAATATACAAATTTTCAGCACGCGCTTCGCATCATTTCTGTAGCAAAAACCCATACTTTTCATGATTAAAAGGTAAATAGAATGTCCCGTTTTCAGTGCTTAACCTCAAAAGGAACTCCCGCTTCGCTTTGCAATAATCTTTTGTTGGATATATAGCTTGTTCTTTATCAAAAACGTCTATTAACTGTCAATTTTTTCAGATCGAAATATCAACATTTTCAGCTCGCGCTTCGCGCTCGCATCTATTGTTCTTTTAGATACCAATCTTAATCATTGGTACCAATAATGCTTAGAATATCAAGCTTTCAGGTCAGAATATAAAGAAATTTTAGTCCTTAACAGGAACCCTTTTCCTGTTTTAAGGTCAGTTTACAAAAAAAAATTCAGCTCGCGCTTCGCGCTTGCATTAATTTTTTGGTGAGATACGTGTCGGTATCTCATAAGTCATATATATATATATATAAGTAAAATAGAAATAGTATGCTTCGGCATAAGGAATAAAATAAAAATAGTCTGCTTCGGCATAAGGAATAAAATAATCACAAAATAATCGATTTTATTTCTACGGCATTTACTAAACCTTTTGTGATTATATATACAGTGCGTCCCACAAAAAACGAAACAGAGATTTATCGATGATTTATCATAACTTAATCGCAAATACAATAGACAAATGACCTACCATTTTAAAGCTTAGAATCTCTTCTTTCATCTGAAATTACTTAGATTATTTCTCATTCACGCATGAGTGAGCAAAAACAATTTGAAAAGGGGATTCCAAAAAATCACTTGGCAGGCCGTATCTGTGTTTTAAAAAGAAAACCATATTTTTAAAAAGTTCAATATCTGCTCTTTAATTTGATACCTCAATTACAGAAAATGGTCAAGAAATAACAAAGTCCTGGTTATTTGAAATAAGGCTTGAATTTCAATAATTTCATAAAATGAAGATGTTTTACAGGCTAGCGTTCAAACTCACTCGACACTCCGTTTTGTTGACGATCAGCCATGCATTAAGTCTTTTGTTACCGTGCGATAGCTTTAGTGAGAAACCGGTGAAAACACGTTTATTTAATGAAATTATGGAAATACAAGCATTGTTTCGAGGGATCATAACTTTTTTACTACTTGACCATTTTCTGTGATTTAGGTATCGAAGAAAAGAGAAGATATTGAACTTTTTAGTCATGTGAATTTCTTTTTGAAATTCAGATACCCCCCGCCAAATGAGTTTTTGGCATCCTTTCTTCGAATTGTTTTTGCTCAATCATGCCTGAATGAGGAATAATCTAAGTAATACCAGATGAAAGAGGAGATTCTAAGCTTGACATTGGCAGGTCATTTGTCTATTTTATTTATGATTAAGTTATGATAAATCATCGCTAAATCTCTGTTTCGTTTTTTCTGGGACGCACTGTATATATATATATATATATATATATATATATATATATATATGCCTATGTGTGTGTGTGTGCGTGGGTGAGGTTGTTTGTTTTGTATGATCGAGCGCCTTTGAAACGTTGATTCATGGTTTTGCCCCCCCCCAATCTGAAAAATGGATCGACGCCCCTGCTGACTTGTCTCCATAAACAGAAACACACACCCTCGCTAACAAACAAATAAAACAGGTCATGTACAGTTCGTAAGAAACTGTTTAGAAACTGAGTGTATGTGTGCATGGACCTGTCCACAGAGGATTATTCTATTATTACTGGGGGGGGGGGGGTGCTGAGCATTGTCACAGCACCCCCAGTAACAATAGATAATCCTCCGTGGCTAGGTCCATGTATGTGTGTTTGTGTGTACAAGTGTATGAATATATTGAACGTTACTTTTCATATATTTTTATGAGCGCGAGTTCACTGTTAATCTGTTGTTTAAAACAATGTAAATAGTAATTAATCTTAGAGCACTTTAGAAGTCAGCCGTGTTTGAAAATTGAAGCCCTTCAAATCTGTTAATGATTTTGTTTTTACCAGACATGCCAAAAGTGCATCTAGTACTTTTCCATATCATTGGTATCAGATTCATATATGTAGCAACCTTAACCCTTTTTTCCATTTCGTTTCTTTTCGTTTGTTTCCATTTCCAGCATTTACAACACCGCCCCCTTTCCGCGGCCCCCGGCACGGTATCAAAATTTAAAAAGATGGAGTAATAAGTAACTACCATAAAACTATCTTAGCTGGCACGGATCAATCAAAGAATTGAACCAAAAGTCTTAAAAATTGGGTCCGCCCCTGGTACTCTGCTACCCGCCTAAATCCGTAACATTTTACAAAATCCAGGCCGATTATTTCAGAAGAAGAATATTATTTTGAGCCAGCGCATTACATACACTCGCTCAGCTAAATAGAATTTGCACTGCCATTATTCATATATGGGAGTATATACAGGTGCGTATCCAGGATTTTGCACTCCGGGCGGCCCGACCTAATTTTAGCGCCCCTGTGAACTTTTTGAAAAATGGCGCGTCCCCCCCGCCCCCCGCCAGGCAATGATGGGTGCCTTAAATGCATTTTAATTATCTTATTTCATGATCGTGTGAAAAAAGGCTATCGTAGACCATTTGTTTTAATGTGTTCATAAAGAACAATATCCATGAATAAGTTGTAATACAATTTTTTGAAATCGGAGTGAAATTATGTTTGCGGGAGCTGTAATATTTTTACCAGGGAGGATCCATCTTTGAACAATAAGGGGGGGGGGGGATAGTTTCCCGATCGGACATTCTAAGCACTTTTTGCAACTGTGAACATTCATTTATTTTATTTCAACACGGTAAACGAACTTCAGCCAATGGCTGTTCTTCTGAACGTCCGTGCGTACATATTAAAATCACATTACATGTATATACAATTAAGATACATAATACGAAATAAATATACAATGAAAATATCATCAATATTACAAAGAAAAACAAACAAACAGAACAAACAAGTTTACATCACTCTGGCGTCCATTCTAAATATGTTGAAGCTAGTTACTTTTAAGTCATTAGGTAGTGCGTTCCAGCTTCTGGCCCCCCTGTACTGTAGACTTCTTTTCTTATAATTGCTTTTAACTAAGGGTAATTTGATTTTTAGAGACGATGATCTTAGCATGTAGTTACAATCACTTAAAATAAATTGTTTACGAATGCTCTCTGGTAACATACCATGCATTATCTTGTACATTGTTTGTAAGGTGCGTACATTTCTTCTTTCTATTAATCTTTTAATTTCTAATTCTTGAAATATATGTTCGGATGGGTACATCCAATCCACGTCTAATACACAACGGAGGGTTCTATTTTGAATTCTTTGTAGATTATCACTCAAAACCTTTCCTAAGTTGCCCCAAATTATATCTCAGTAATCAAATTTGCTTTGTATTAAACTCTTGTAGAATATCAGTGCTGTATGTTTAGTTATAAACGGTCGGATTCTTTTGAGTAGGTACAGATTTTTATTGACGTCTTGTTTCAGTTTTTCTATTTGTTTGCTCCAGTCAAGGTATTGGTCAATAAAAATTCCTAAGTATTTCATTTGAGTGACTCTTTTGATAACATTAGGTCCTATAAAAACATTGGGTACTTCTATTTTTTTTATTCGATGTCCACTCCCAATCAACAAAAACTCACATTTCTTTATATTCAACGCCAGTCTATTATTCGCTAACCATTTAATTGCAATAAGATCATCATTAAGGTTGTTTACAAGAACGTTCACATTTTTATTTTCTGTATATATACACGTGTCATCTGCATAAAGGGACACTCTACAATGATTAAGAACACTTGTTAGATCATCTATGTATAACACAAAGAGAAGTGGGCCAATATTACTCCCCTGGGGAATTCCACAGACGATATCATCAAAGGATGATTTAACACCATTAACAACTGTACATTGACGACGTCCAATAAGATAATCTTTGAACCATTTCAGAACCTGTCCATCAATGCCCTTTCTTTTTAATTTGTTCAACAATATATGGTGGTCTACTGTGTCAAACGCTTTTGTTAGATCTAAAGCTACTAGCCCGACAAGGGTTCCTTTGTCCAGACTATCAAGAACGCTTTCTGTAACATTGAGTAAAGCTGTCATAGTCGAATTTTGGGTCGAAAACCCGACTGCATCATGAGTATACGTATATCAAAACAATATTGATGCGAGCGCGAAATAGAGCTTAAAAATATTGATATTCTGACCTAAAATTTGGACATTCTATTAAAGCACTTTTTGTAATCATGAACAGTATGGTCATCTAACTTGTCAAGTGATGCGAGCGCGAAGTGCGAGCTGAAAATTTTTGAGATTCTGCCTTAAAAGTTGGACATCCTAAGCACTTTCTGTAATTATGAACATAATGGGCATCTATAATCGATGCGAGCACGAAGCACGAACTAATTTTTTTTATATTCCGACCCCCCAAAAAAAATTATAACCACATTTTGTGACGATGAACTTGATGAGTATCTATCTAAACAATTGATAAAGCACGAGCTGAAATTCTTTTGTATTTTCTTAAATTTAGGACTTTCTAGTAAATATGATGAGAATGAGTATCTAACAAAACAGCTTATGCGAGCGCGAAGCGCGAGCTAAAATTCTTCGACCAAAAGTTTGACATTCTAAGCACTTTATCCAACCATGAACATGATTATCACCTTTCTTAACAATTTATGCGAGCGCAAAGAGCGAGATGAACTTTGTTGATATTCTGACTTAAAATGCACTTTTGGTAATAATGAACAGGATGGGCATCTTATAAGCATTTGAGCAAACATGAGTTTGGCGCCCCATGTGAAACATGAATTTGGCGCCCCCCCTGTCAAACATCAAATTGGCGCTCCAAAGGTTGAATATAAATTTAGCGCCCCTCCCTAGGTTGAACATGAATTTGGCTCCTCAGGATAAACATAATTTTGGCAGCTCTATGTCAAACTTCAATTCGGCGCCCCGAGGTTAAACATCAATTCGGCGCCCCCTACCCAGGACAAATTTCCAATTGAATACCAATTGAATATCCAAATTGAATACCAATCGAATACCAAGTGGCTATTGGTTTCAATTTGGAGTACATGGAAAGCGAAACGATGGGTACCCATTGAAACCAATTGGCTATTGGTCCCAAATGGAACTAAACGGCAAGCCATCTCGCTCACAATATACAGGACATATGCCCCGTTGGCATTTTTTTTTAAATTTTCCCCGAAATGGGGGATTAGATTTCAAATTATTCTTACATTGTTAGGAAATTATACCTTGGTGGTGATGATCATCAGATTCTATCTATTGTCAAAACCTGAATCCATTATATACTTTTACTTTGATGAAAATCTTGTTTGAATGAAAAAAAAAACACCAACAATTTGGGGCATAGGTTTCCTGTACAAAGTACAATTATATAAGAATCTATCTAGAGGCGCGCTGATTGATTGCTGGATCTTTATTACAGAAACGCTATTGAGCTCTACGAAGACGATAATCCCGACCTTTCGATGGAGAATGCGAACGCTTATTTACGACGGTAGTTGATTTTGGAAGAGACTTTTGGGCCCGTCGTCATGGTCGTAAAACTCTGTCTTGCAATGCAAATTGTGTGACATGAGATTTTTTTTCGTTTCGCATCTGGAACGGAAACATTCAATCTGCGTTTCGTGGGCAAAATTCTGGTTGCTACTATGGTAACAGCGATATATCCGATTTAGGACGACTTTCCAGAGCCACATTTGGTTCCTCCCAGAGCTCGAGAGGCCGCCCGGGGGGCCCACTTCCATTGAAGAGTGGATACCAGGCGCGACCACGCGTAAAAAGGAATAGAGTGGGCAAGTACGTTACGTATAGGCCTATGTAACGTTATAAGGGTGTCAAAAACGATGTTTAAAATACTGAAAACGGGGATATATTTCCAATACGTGTAGGGTTTCACAAGCTAAATACTTGTTAAGAGATGTATTTTCATAATCTGGAAAAAAAACTTGCTTCCCTTGTTTAGGGTGCTTTTCGAAACCCCATGGTCACGCCTCGTATCCACTCATCAATGGAAGTGGTCCCCCGGGAATTTGAATCCAATCCCCCATTTCTGGGGAAAGTAAAACATAATGCCCATTACATTTTGTGCTAGAGGCATATCGTTTCTGTAGGAGCAGTAGGCAAAAGAAAAAAACCCCGCAAATTCGGCTGGTGTTCAGACGTTTAGGCCTATTGCCTATGCCGTGTACATATCAACGCATGCGAAATGGTTTCGGCTGGAGAGGTGATCTGACCCATGGAATCAATTGCCAATGATCCACCAATAATCCACATTAAATGTAATGTCGATTCGATGGACTGTAATGATCTATATCTAAGCCTTAATTTAGTAACTTTTTCCTCACTCAATATGTACTCGATTTGTTTGAAAAACCACTTTCTTATCCATGTCATAATCTATTGTAGGTCCTGCATTTCGAATATATCCAGCCAGCTGTCATAGTAGAGGCTCGCCGCCGGCTCAGGGGGCATATACGATGATGACCATCAGTCGTAATGTACATGCATGTATGATGCGGGTGTCGCGTGAAAGAATTTTGCACACGAAAAGCAGATCTATAGGGCCTGTAACACAAAGCTTAGCAACGATTGTAGAGCAGTTTTCTACGTTTGATTCTATTGACTATAATGTACAATCAATCTTAAAAATCAAGTGTATGATTATAATCGTTAACTTTTGTGTTAGGGGACACTAATGTTACCGTCCCTGAGGTTTGCAAAAGGTGGCTAATATGGCTCGCCATGGTTGTAAAAATCGTCCTAAACTCGAGATATCGCTGTTACCATAGAAGCGACTAGAATTTTGCACACGAACCGCAGATCTAATGTCCCCGTTAAAAATTTTCTCATGTGATACATCTTGCGTTGCAGGACAGTATTTTTACGACGGGGCTAAAGTCCCCTTCAATCAACTAGCGTCGTAGAAGTCCGTTTTCTTCGTTGAGTGAAAAGTGCCTAATATCACGTGTAACATGCCTGGAAATGATCACCACGCACATTTCACACACAAATAGGCCTTAAGTTAGGCCTAACGTTATTAGCCATATAAATCTTACCTCTATAAATACAAGTGTATTTTGGTTATCATGTTGAATTAAACTGAAATAATTACCAAACATAATTGGTTATGTATTGACCGATAGATATTGGTAAAGAAATTAACATGAGCATTGTATTGGTCAGAAAAATTCAATTGAAATTTCAACCAAAGCTGACCAATGCATAATAGTTACTTAGTTTGAAGTAAACCATAATCATCAAACATAATTAGTTATACACAGTGGCGTACCGTGGGTCACTGCATTGGGGGGGGGGGGGCACCAGCAACAATTTCGAGTCACTTAGGGAGCGCGCGAAGCGCGCTCAGTTGTCAGGTATACTGACCTTATAGAGATATTTTAAGGACATGCAGTGCCATTAAACGGATATGTATCTCACTGATTAAATGATGCGAGCGCGAAGCGCGAGCTGAAAATTTTTGATATTCAGAGCTAAAAAGGGACATTATAAGCAATTTTTTTGTAATCATGATACATAACTGTCTCGCTAAAGGAACAATGCGAGCACGAAGCGCGAGCTATTTTTTTTGTATATATTGACCCTAAACAGGGAAATTTTAAGGACTATATTTTAGAATCCATTAAGAGTATAAATATCTCACCATAGTCATCTAATGCTAGTGCCAAGCGCTTGCTGATTTTGTTAGAATTACATCTAAACACATGAAGCAATTTTTGAAGTCATTGTAATCATGATTACCATACGCATCTCACAAATCAAATGCTGCGAGCGCGAAGCGCGAGCTGAAAATTTAGGAAATTCAGACCTGAAGAAGGGCATTCTAAGGCTTGTTTGTAGGAATTCACTACGACTCTACGTATTTCACTAAATGAATGATGCGAGCGCGAAGCGCGAGCTGAAAATTTTTTGATATTCAGATCAGAAAAATTGACATTTTAGGGACCGATTTTAGGAGTTCATGAAGAGCAGAAATCCCAGGAATCCACTAATGCGAACGTTAGCACGGACAGGAAATGTTTTATATTAAGACCTTAAAATAGGGCAATCACTCTAAGTAGTCATGAAAAAGAAGAATATGTCACTACATAAAACAATAATAACTCGAATTGCGAGGAAATATTTTTGCTGTATATTGATTTGAAAACGGGAGGTTTTAGTACAACATCATTATATATCTCGTTAAATAGTCTATGCGAGCACCAGGGACAATGAAGACACAATGAAGCAAATAATGTTTCATAAAGTTACGAAAAAATGCTTCTTATGTAATATAACATAATACAATATAACATTATTTCTTTCAATAATTTCTTCTTTCCCCACTACGTTTCTCTTCCTTTTTCCCTCTTTTTCTCCTTTTCCCCTTTTTTTTTTTTTTTGCCAGCCGATTGGGGGGGGGGGGGGGGGCACGTGCCCCCCCATGTCCCCCGTAGTTACGCCACTGGTTATACATGTACATTCATGGTATTATTGGACCAATATTTCTTGGTATAAAGACGTACAATAGTAACAGAATCAAGGAAGAGAAGAAGAAAGAAAGAAAAAAAGAAAGTAAGTAAGAAAGAAAGAAATGAAGAAAGAAAAAAAATGAATGAAAGAAAGAAAAAAAAGAAAAAAAAATGAAGGAAGGAAGGAAAAAATAAAAAGATAAAAAAGAAAGCACCAAGGGAAATATAAGAAAGAAGTACAATAGTAACAGAATCAAGGAAGAGAAAAAGAAAGGAGATGGGGAAGAATTCGAAAAAAAACTTTCAAGTCACTCGCACCTTTTATACCAATTTCATATGTGAAAATCTAAAATTCCTCTCCGGAGTTATTTTCCCAATCTGCATCATTCAAATTTTAATTTTGAGATAGTGTGTGAAGTAAATATAGTGTTATTTATTATCATTATTATTATTTGTATTACAGTATTGCATTTGTTACAGTTTGGAGGACATCGTTACGACTAGCACCGTAAGTCTAAGTGTCTAACATGAATTTTCCTGATATATAATTGTCATTGCATTTGTTGGTAGTGGCTTTATTCAGAGTATGATTTTGTTAACTTAGAGGCGCCAGAAAAGCAAGCACTGGCGTAAATCCCGTCCCCCAATTTTTCGGAGAGGGGAATGTAAGGGCACATTTAGGAAACTACACATTTTGACAATTTACCAAAATGTGCAGAACATAGACGGCACATTTAGTGGTAACTTTGGGGGATTAGATCCACTGAGTTGTCTGTGTACTGATTAATTACGTTAAAAATACAACATACACTATAACTGCACGAGGAGAACTTTTTTTGGTCTCTGTTTTCTTGAACCGGATCCATGATATTTACTCCGGCGACAATTCCTCCGCCGCAAATTCCACACATTAATGGAAGACCAATTTCAGCCATGGAGTTAACAATATACCCTCTCCTTAACCTTGCCCTAAACCTAACATAAAACCGTATTGCAACCCTAACCCTAATCCCGTTATACGAAATAAAGCCCGGATTGAGCAAATGTCGTGTCGCCTCTAAAGCTACATGGGCTAAACACATTCGGTTTACCATTTCGTTTGTCTAAACTCGAGTTGATCTTAGAGTTTATGATGGTCCAATAACCACTTGACCTACGTCCAATTCCAATTCGTCCAATGACCATGTCGCATTCAATAACCATTTGGTCTAATTGCCAGTTAGTCTGAGAGCCACTTCGTCTAAGAGCCATTTTATCCAATCGCCACTTCGTCTAGGAGTCACTTGATCCAAAAGCCACTTTGTCTGAGAGCTACTTCATCTAAATGCCACTTTGCTGAATAAACTTTTTGTCCAGTAGCCATTTCATCCAATGGCCAGTTGGGCCAAAACCCTCTTCGTCAAATAGCCATTCGGTATAATGTCCTTTGGTCCAATTTGGCCCAACACCCACTTGCTCCGTAGGCTTCTCTTGTCTCAGTCGGGTGTCTCCAGCGAGTACAGAGCACATGTGCACGACTAATTTGAAGTCAACCTAGATTTTCAAGGATCACCCCTATCTTAACCCTATCTAGGCAAAGGGGCCTCGGAGCCCCCCTCCCCCTCAACGATTCGCGCAATATTTTCGCCGCGCGAAATTTTTTGTCACTGTGCTAGCTGACTTTTAACTCTCAAATCTTGTGCAACTTTTGAGACCAAATTTGCCACGCCCGGGTACGCGGTTTAAAAAATATGCAACATTTTGTACGTGCATGTTAGAACAAAATTTTTTCAAAAACGTGATTTCGTGTATAAAGTTGATGCAAATTGTGTTTTCAACCAAAAATCATAAACAATCGAAAACAGAAAACTAAATTGTGTTTCTCCCTTCAACTGTGAGGAGAGATTTCCATCCAAAATACTATTCACAATTTGTTGATTTTTATTTCTTTTACACAGCTGGGCGATAAGGAATTGCATTATTGACGACCGTAGACAACCTGATGTAATCACAGGAGTCTTGAACTTGAAGATGGAATCATATCAAGGGAATCTCAGCTGCGTTACTTTCTCTTATACCATGGGTGTTGAAAACAGTTAACGCACTCATCATCTGTATGTGAACTTGCCAATCTAGGATAATTTTAAGAGCCATGAATAAATGCACCTGTTTAGGCCCTCTCTCATTTCGATGGTGCATAAAAGCAAAATTGTCTGACGCATTTTATTTGTTCTTATTAATTCATAGATTAAGAACCTTTTTGTTTATTCTTGGTTCATCTGTTGCCAATTTTGGTAGTATTAGGGCATTTTTACCATTAAAACATCAGCTGTCTGCTTTAATGCTTTTAATTTAACACATTTTCCCGGGTGTCCTCATTTTCAGGATGCATAATAACCTAAATTATTTTTTTCCCTGGTTAGATGTAAAACAAATCTATTTCGATTCTTGTTTCAATTGCAAAAATTGCAGGACGGTTACAAAAAGCTCGTTCTATAAGGCGTTGATTAGGTTTAATTGATTTTAATCCGTCGTAAAGTAAAAAAACAAATAATTGTAAAAAAAAAAGCGGTCCTAAAACCAAAGATCGTCCACTTGTCAACAATCAAAAAAATAATAAAAAAATAAATTGCAAACACGGTCTCCAGTATTCTATTATTTCTCATCTCCGAGTATTTTATTCATGTCGTGAAATGGGCGAGAATGAGAGAGAAGATGGGAAGATAGAGGAGGAGAGAGAACAGGATGGAAAAAGACGAAAAAGGAGGATTGAAGATAGGAAAGAGAGGTGGATCGAAGAGCGAGATAGAAGGAAGAGAGGGATTGAGTAGGAAAGAAAGCAAAGGAGAGGAAAGGGAAGAGGAAGGGTGAAAAGACAGTGAAGAGTGAGGAGGAGGAATATAGAAACGAGATACATAGATTAAAAAAATAAATATGACAGTCAGGTTAGCTATGTTTATAATATGGGTAAACAGCATCAGGAACTCTGCTCCTGCGACAATTACAGGATTAGAATGTGGGTCGTAATAGGGTTTTAGTTTAGGTTTAGGGTCATAGGCGGCGGAAGCGTGGGGGGGGGGGGGGATGTGGGGACGCGTCCCCTTTAAATATCAGGTGGGGGGACAGTCCCCTCCCCCTCCCTAAAAAGAAAGAGAGGGAAAAAAGGAAGGAAGAAAGAAAGAAGGAACAAAGAAAAAAAAAAGAAAAGACGAAAGGAAAGGGATAGTGTAGGCCTACGGAGCAGTTGAAACAAGAACGATTGAAACCTATATACATTAGAATAGCGGAAAATTGCATTTTTTACTATGGAAAATAGTAAACAAAGTTTGAACTCGCTTCTTATACGATTTTGTTTAAAAAAAAATGACAAGCAAAAAAAAATAAAAATGAAAATGTCGCACCCAAAAAAGAGGTTTAGATCAAATCCCTCCATTATATAATTCGGAAATTTGTTTATTACCCTTCATTATGCAATGTTATAAGAAATATAACGAATAGTAGTGAAGAGACTGAAAACACAAAAATATTGAAAGAAATGGATTTGCATCTGAAAATGCGCGCAATTTTCCAAGCTCACTCTCTGCGCAAGGCTAAGCTCGCATTTCCTCACTTTTCCTTAAAAAAAGATCCCATATTCAAATTCAATTCGGTTTATTGCATACAAATTTCACAGAATATAGAAAAATACATGAAATTAATAGATAGGCCTACTTCCGAATTGATAAAATATAATCGAATAAGAACTATCAAAATTATTATAAAGCATTATTTCACTTTAGGTTTATATAATACATCATCAGTGATAAATATTCCTCCCCCATTTTTTAATATATCTAAAAGGAAAAAGAAAACATGGTTATTGTTTGTTGTCTGGTCTTATATCTTTAAAAAAAGATAATGAGATTAACTTTCAGAATGTTGATTTTCATATAGATATTTTTTTAAAAACAAATTACCCTCTGGAAATATCAGAATTCTGAAGCTGCACCCTTGACCCCACCCGCCGCAGGCTTCACCGTGCGCTACGCGAAGAATAAAAAAAATAAAAAAAAAGGAAGAAGAGAAAATTTAGAGCAAGAAAAAAAAAAAGGAGGAAGAAATGTGAATAAAATAAGGGTAGGGAATAATATGAAAATAAAAGATTCGGGTCCATAAAAATGAAAATTAGGCTCGCGCTTCGCGCTCGCATTCCTGTGCAAGAAGATAATCTACTCATGAGGATAGCGCATGGAGCTTTTAATATCCCATTTTAAAGTCAATATGCACAAATCATTTTGCTCGCGTATCGAGTTTTCATTGCATTCTGTTCTTGCATATAAAAATATACGTAATCTCTTCATAAATTACAGCAAACAAAAAATTAAATTATTCCCTTTTTAATTCAGTATATCACTTATTTTCATCTCGCTCCTCACACTCGCATAAAATGTTTAGTTGGATATTCATCCTTTCCATGATTACCAAAGTGCTTAAAATGTCAAATGTTTAGGTCTGAGTATAACTTTTTGTTAGCGAGCGCTTCGCGCTTGTATGCAATGTTTAGTTAGATTACCATCCTTTTCATCACTCCCAAAAGTCAGAATGTAAAGATGTTTAGGTCGCGCTTCGCGCTCGCATACAATTTTTAGTTAGATATCTTTCCATTTCATGATTACTAAAAGTGCATAGAATGTCAAAAGTTTTAGGTCAGTATAATAAAAAACTTTAACTCACGCTTCGCGTTCTCATAAAACGTTTAGTTAGATAACCCTCCCTTTCTTGATTACCAAAAGTGCTAAGAATGCCTAAGTTTTAGGTCATAATATCAAAGTTTTTCAGCTCGCGCTTCGCGCTTGCATGAAGTTTGATTGTTATTCTCATGCATACTCTTCATCTAACATAATTATAATGCCTGCAATTGTGCATTTCAGTTAAAAAAAATACTTTTATGTCTGTTTATGATTTACAGACAGGTTTAAAACAAGTTCATTATCTTGCTTCTGTTAATCATTTTACATGTATCATAACCTTAATTTCATAAACTAAATTTGCAGATTCAGAATAGAAAGAAAGGCTTTGGTCCTCATATCTTACTGTTACCTCTATTCCAGCCAGACCACGCCCCCTCACTCTCTCTCTCTTGACACATGAAGTATATCTACGTCAGACTTTGGGTGTAACATCCCATGCATAGTTAGCAACTTTCTTGTCTTCCTGTCCAAGTGTTCGAGTTCAAGCTTGTTCAATTCAACTATGCCAGCAGCATATCTCACTATTTTATTGTGCAATGTTTTAACTTATATACCTTGTTATGGTCATGAAGGACCATTTGTGAAATGTTTAAAAGAAAAAAAAAGAGAAAAAAAATGTTCACCCCGAGGTTCCAACCCTCGTCCTTAGGATTGCAAGTCTGATGCCTTATCAACTGAGCTACACTATTTCCCATAGACTTTTACACATAAGCACTATTTCCCATAGACTTTACACATAGCAAATTGAGAGGATCTCAAATCCAATTTTGCAAGTGAAATACGGGCATGATTTCGGCATCTGATTGAAAAATGGAGACCACACTGCGATAGCTTACAATCTTAGCTACAACATACTTTAAGCTCAGAGAAAACCGACAAAAAGAAATGGAGATATGGCTCGCGAAATAGAAGAATGTAAAATCCAGTTTTGAGAAAAAGTCATTTCCCATAGAGATTGCACACAAAATGAGCGAAAATGACATGCCTCTATAACTTGCACTTTTTCAGGATGATCCATTCCTTTAAAAGAAAATGTAGCTATCAAATTAAAAAGAGTATGTCCTCAGCTACAATATATTGAAAACTGAGCGAAAATTGGCCAATATTTGAGGAGATAGTGTCATACTCTATTCGAATATGAAAAATAAATTGGGGGTCAACGGACTACCTGAAGAGCTATAATGAGTTGTGTATAGGCATGTTTTTGCACATATATTGTCTCCCGGGGGGGCCACTTACATTGACGAGTGGATACCATGCGCGACCAAAAAAAACACGTAAAAAGGATGTCCTTTTCACGATAGGGCACGTTACGTACGTAACGTGAAAAGGGTGTCAAAAACACAAAAATAATGAAAAAAGGGTGTCTATTTCGCTAGGAAAATTACGTGTTTAGGGTCGAATTTGCGGGAATGATAAAACAAAATTAAAATGTTTTATAAAGGATGTCCATTTTGCCCCAACACTTCGTGTTTAGAGTCCGATTTGCGCGAGGTGTAGAAGGTGGGATCGTACTAAACCAAATAAGGTAAAGCCGACGACCGAAGGACCCGTAACAATAAAACATTCCTGTACTTGTTTGGGGGTTCATTTCAGGGAATATTTGCCAAGAGTATCGTTTTGTTTCCAATACTTGTTAAGGTTATGGTTTCACACGCCAATACTTGTTAAGGGGTGCATTTTCAGAATATGGAAATTACGTGTTTAGGGTGCTTTTCGAGACCCTATGGTCGCGCATGGTATCCACTCGTGAATGGAAGTGCCCCCCCCCCCGGGTATTGTCTATGGTTAGTGCGCGCGCGCGCGCGTGCGTGCTGTAAACTTTGATTGAGGCTAATTCCGTTATTACTTGTCGTAGAAGGTTGATCAAGGTATCAAATTACTCAGAATTATATAATCAATGCATTGATATTAAAAAAAATGCCGATACTATGTTGTATAGTGCCGTTACGCGCGAGAACGCGCGCGTAACCGTGCGCGCGCGCAAATTTTTGAAATGCTTAAAATGACCTGATTCGTACTCTACTTTGGTCAAAAAATGATTTTGAGCATTTTAAAATTTTGACGCGCGCGTACGCGCACGTCGTGACCTTTACATGACCTTTGATGACATGGACAGTTGACCCTTGACCTGAAGTTAATGTGATGTAAATATTGTAAATTTTTTATAATTGATAATGAAGATATGATTGATAATGTGATTTTACAAAATGGCGTCTAGATGACGTCATGATGACCTTTTGACCTTGAACTTGTCTTATACACATCACATGATAAGTCCCCATATCTGATGATATTCTGAAGATAATTGATGATGTAGATTTGGAGATTTTGTGCTAACAAGAAAAGGGTGGAAAATAAAAATAAATAATAAATAAATAAAAAAGAAAATTTGTACGAAATTAATAGTTGATCTGTCGATTGACAGATCACCTAATAATAAGATATTAATATGCCCATTTATAAAGCGCAGTTACTATGTGCATATACTCAACTGCGCTTTGATACAAGGAGGGTTCCCGCTAAATGCGGGCTCCTGGCTTAAAGCCGGGAAAACATGTATATGTATACAAAATGTATACATGGTATGTATAAACCCCGCCTGTTAGCTGAGCCACCATATTAAAGGGAAGGTCCGGGCTGAAAATAATTATATCTAAATAAATAGAGTAAAATTTCACAGAGCAAAATATTCATTAGGTGGGCTGATGATGTCATATCCCCACTTTCTCTTTTCTTATGTTATTACATGAAATCATAATTGTTTCATTTTTTTTTCATACATGTGTAAATGATGTGTCTCCATTATGAAGAAATAAGTTGCGCCAATAAATAACTAATACACTTAATCAGTTGTCAATCCAATTGTTTTCGTTCTTGGTAGAACAATTTAGAATAAACCTAATTTCATATCATAAAATACAAAAGAACAAGTGGGGATGTGACATCATCAGCCTGCCTAATGAATTTTCATGAAGACATGACGAGAACTGTTTCACCAGAATAATGCAAATCTTTGAAATTCAATAACTTCGTTATTTGTTATCCGATTTTGATCAAATTTTCTGAGCATTTTCCTTTATGAATTTTACTCTATTTATTGAGATACAAGTATCTCCAGCCTGGACCATCCCTTTAACAGGCGCTAAAGCGTTCAAGGAATAAATCCTAGCTGGTACCCATTCACCTCACCTGGGTCGAGTGCAGCACAATATGGATAAATTTCTTGCAGAAGGAAATTACGCCATGGCTGGGATTCGAACCCACGACTCTCTGTTTCAAATCCGGAGACGAATCCACTGGGCCACAACGCCCCACAAAACAAATATTCAAAACACCAACATTTTGAAGGAAACAGAAAACACAAAATTCGATATCTTATTAATCAAGGATCGTTAAAACTGATGACAAAATAAGATGACAATATTATTATGCTGATGATAATCTAATTTGCTTCCTTTTAATGTTCATGTTGGTCACCGGCAACAATAATTATCTTAAATATTTTACAATAATAATCGTGCAAATTCTATTTCCTCGCTTATTGTGCTTGTTCGTGAGCAAGCTGAGTGAGTTCAATGTGATTTTGTTATTGCGAACAAAACTTATTATCATGCAGCTGCACTTGAAAAGTCTGGGTTTTTAACGTAAAGGTCCGTGAAAGATGTTTATGATTAATGAACAGTACATTTTACAGGAAGGTCATTGATATTAATTTTTGATATTTATGTGGTATAAAAAACAGTAATGCAAATCTATTCTATCAGATTGTGTAAGAAGATTTTCGATCCCATCAAGCTTTTCGTCAAAAAGTGAGTTTCAGAATTTTACAGAAACACCACGCCAGTGTCAGGCAAGTCATTTAATTTGCATAGCTGCCTTATATTTCTTAGGGGGGGGGGGGGCATTTATAAGATTTTATAAATCTTGCAATAACCCTAAAAGGACAGGGCTATTTGAGAGGTATTGAGGACTTGGGGCATTGATGCCCCCGCCCCTCCCCCTCTGATCCTTGCCGCTGTTCGCAAGATCGCGCTGAAATTGGGCACGCACTTTCCTTACCACATGAACTACAAGCCAGTATAAAAGAAATCCCGAAAATAATTAGTTTTTATTTATTATAAATACAATATGCAAATTTATTCGTGGAAAATATTATTTGCATTTCTAGCATCCGATTTCAACTTTAAATTTTCATTTTTTTAAGATGTCAACGTTGTAATCTTATATAGAGGGGAATTTCTCCCTCATTTTAAATTTTTGATTTCTGACGTCATTATGATATACAGTGCGTCCCAGAAAAAACGAAACCGAGATTTAGCGATGATTTATCATAACTTAATCACAAATACAATAGACAAATGACCTACCAATGTAAAGCTTAGAATCTCCTCTTTCATCTGATATTACTTAGTTTATTCCTCATTCATGCATGAGTGAGCAAAAACAATTTGAAGAAAGGATACCAAAAACTCATTTGGCGGGGGGTATCTGAATTTTTAAAAGAAAATCACATGCCTCAAAAGTTCAATATCTGCTCTTTAATTTGATACCTTAATCACAAAAAATGGTCAAGAAGTAAAAAAGTTACGTTCTCTCGAAACAATGCTTGTATTTCCATAATTTCATTAAATAAACATGTTTTCACCGGTTTCCCACAGAAGCTATCACATGGTTAACAAAAGACTTCATGCATGGCTGATCGTCAACAAAACGGAGTGTCGAGTGAGTTTGAACGCTAGCCTGTAAAACCTCTTCATTTTATGAAATTATTGAGATTCAAGCCTTATTTCAAATAACCAGAACTTTCTTATTTCTTGACCATTTTCTGTAATTGAGGTATCAAATCAAAGAGCAGATATTGAATTTTTTAGAAATGTGCTTTTTTTTTTTAAACCCAGATACAGCCCGCCAAATGACTTTTTGGTATCCCCTCTTCAAATTGTTTTTGCTCACTCATGCATGAATGAGGAATAAACTAAGTAATATCAGATGAAAGAGGAGATTCTAAGCTTTACATTGGTAGGTCATTTGTCTATTGTATTTGTGATTAAGTTATGATAAATCATCGCTAAATCTCGGTTTCGTTTTTTGTGGGACGCACTGTATAATGAATGAATTTCATTTTTTACTGGTTCCTGATAGTCCAGTAGATATGTGAAAAAGATGTTCGAATCAGGCAGAAAGTGTGAAATTTGGCATACAGGGGTATTTTTGAGCGCTGATTTAAAAAATTGCCGGCCCAAAGCGATTTGACCATCGGGTCGGCCGCCATTTAGAAATCCAAGATGGCCGCCATGAAAAATCATTAAATGTCATTTTCTTGAGTTTACATGGCATGTGACACTGAAATTTGGCATATAGGGGTATTTTGAGGCACTGATTTCAAATACTGCCGGCCCCAAGTGATTGACCATCGGGTCGGCCGCCATATTGAAATCCAAGATGGCCGCCATGAAATATCGTTGCAATAATTTTCTCTAGTTTTGTATTAACTATGGTATTGAAATTTAGCATATACAGTGTAGGTGCAGTTTAGGGCACTTATTTCAAATAGTCTTACCACCAGGTCAGCCGCCATCTTGAGATCTAAGATGGCCGCCATGAAAAAATCACTAAAAATAATTTTCTTGAGTTTTATATGAACTCTGGCCCTGAAAGTTGTCATATAGGCATATATTTAGGCACTGATTATTGTCAGACCTCTGTTTAGTTGCCATTTTAAAATACAAGATGGCCGCCATGAACGTTAATTTGCTCAAGTCTTACGTATGGCCTGTAACACTTTGAATTTGGAGAAAAAATTGATCTTTGCATCCTTGATCAATGAAAAAAAAAAAATTAGATGCTATTTTGAATTCCAATATGGTTACCAAGTTTGAATGATGTACAACATTATAATGGTGAGTAAAACCATTATATTGGCACTGAAAACAAATCCAACACAACCACATCTTTATCCGTTGCAAGGATGATAATAAGCCAGTTCACGGTTAGCTCATGATCAACTTTTCTCCAATGACCTTTGTGATTTTTCATTAGGATAAGCACTATCATTTTCAAATGTAGATGTTGTGTAAGCTTTACCGGTAGAGTATTCAAATTCTAAGAACAAAAGGCATTGAATAGACCAGGCGACTAGAATAGTACATCAGGGATAAAGTTTGGAAATCTGTTTTATTGTCTGCCTTTGGCACATTTGACTATTGTTTAGGCTACTGTCAAATACCAGTGATTATGAAGGCTCTATTTATTACTCTTCAGCTTGGATGTGATAAATATTTTGAAAGGAATACATGAATAATCATCAAATCACAAATGCCTATGTCAGTGAATTTGAAAGCCACCTTCATGGTTGTCTCCAATGACCTTTTTCTGCTCGTGCGCAGTTTACAACCGTGAACAGGCTTATACTTGGGCACCCTTAATTGCTGATATAGGCCTAGATGTTACGTACATTTAGTATGAAGCACCATGATACACAAACCAGCTACCTTCTACACGTTTGAATATTTTGCAGTTACACATTTGAAGTGGCTGTGGTTGAATAATAACCATCCGGAACAATCATTTTCTGTTGAGAGGCTGTAAATTATTTCTTTGAGTTTTATATGATCTGCAGTATTGCACTTTGACATATCGACGGAGTGCGGGGTGTTTATTTCAAATATTGCTGGCCCTGAGAGTTAGAAGCAAAATGTCAGCCATCTTGAAATCCATGATGGCTGCCATGAAAAAAAAAAATCATTGAAAACAAAATCACTTTATCTAGTATCACGTAACATGTTATTTCAAAATTTGGCATCTAGCGATATTGAAATTGCCCCCAGTAATCTGTCCAATAGATATGCTGCAAATTGGCCACCATCTTGAAATCTAGAGGATCGACTGTCATGAAAATTCATTAAAATCATTTTCTTGGTTTTAAATAATTTGAGGCACTGCATTTTAGGCATACAGGCAGGTTTTTGGCCTGCAGGTTTTAGAATATTGCTCCAATAATTGCATTATTTTATTAAAAATCAACATGAAGAAAACTGCTCCAGACTTGAAGTACTAATGGTTATATAGTGGTATGATGATGATGATGATGATGATATTAATATCAATGATGGATGATAATAATATTTCATTGTTCAAAATAGAATTCAGTAACAGAAATGCTCCGAAAATTTAGTTTGCCCATACCCTGTAGATCGTGAGCCCGGCAGCAACTTAGCAGCGCCACATCGGACGTTGCTCTATCCCGTAAAAAGGGGAAGTTCACCCTAGAGAAAAGTTTGTTGTAAAAACACAAGAAAATATAATATAAAAAAAGATATTGATGGATCCATGAAAGATATTATAATTTTGATTTGTGACGACATATACTGTACGAGCAGCTGCCCCGTTATGTTATGTGATATAAAATGCATCATCATGGGTATTTTTTTTTCTTTCTGGAGCGGGTGTGAAATCATTTGTTTGTTGATATACTGAGGGTACAATAAAAAAAAAAAAAAATTTTTGAGGAGGCTACATTTCATTGATTTTTGTACTAAAAGAAACATGGGGGAACTGCTTTCATCTGACGTCACAAATGCACCAAATGAAATTCCAATAGTTTTTTCAATATTTGATGGAATTTCCTCAAACCTTCAATATTTTTTTTCATTATTTATTCTGTTATTGTTTCAATAAACTTTTTGTCAGGGTGAACTTCCACTTTAATTCGTTGACCACCAAACAGGGTAGAAGCAACTCTCCTCTTTTAACATCTTTTGGTCTGACGCTGTCGGAGCTTGAACTCTCGATCTCCCGATTGTGAGGCGAACATGATCCCATTGTCAGATTGTCGAACACACAATGGTTATCAATTGAATCGTTCCAAAGTAATTCCTGGAGATCTGTAAGATTCACTGTCAACCGTCTAGCATATAAATGATTGATAACAATAATAAATGGATTGCCATCAGTTATGCCATACATGAATTTTGATTCGTGAACTAAGCTATATCATGTCCTAAGTGTCATATGGGTCATATGGGAATCTAAAATGGCAGATAAAGTGTGTTATGTGTTATATGTTCATTATCTATCCATATTTGGATAGATAATGTGGCTTCACTCGGCCCTGGTGATCGTCCAGTTCCTGGCCTCCGCAGCTTGCGATGTCTCTTCCACTCGGCCTCGGCCTCCGCAGACAGGGTTGCCCCTTTATGAGTAGCCCCCAGATCAGAGAGATGTGGCTTAAACGAATAAGTGGACGAGATCGAGCCCCCAATGATGATATGAGTTTTGACGAATCATGTCGGCGGAGAACCGGCGGCAGCTGGGGTCGTTATCTCGTCACCGACGTAGTCCCTCAGCTTTAACTTCGACTGCCTATCCCACTGCCTATACTAACACCTGTGGTCTATTATAGCTTAGGTGCATGGTTCTCCCTGAATTACTGAAATTAGCCTCCTAATATACCCTACCGTTACTAGGACTACCTGTAAAATTTCTATAAAGTAATTCAACGAATTTCAATAACAGATGAGTGCATAAAGCAATACATTCTTTATAACAAAAAACACTTCCTGTTCAATTGCACAAATCTATTTATTAAAGAGAACTGTATATAACTATTAAAAACACTTGTACAAAATATGTCATCCACCTGATAGGAATAACGGATGTGATGGATATTCCTAACACATGTACATTTTTACCTACGTTTAAATATTCACAACACATGAACTATCTTTATAAACTCAGAACATGAGTCTAATCAAAGGAATTAAAGTCAATAAATTTCTTCCCTGACAAGGTCATTTCGCCAAAATAAATTGGACAAGCAAAAACAAAAGAAGATTCATCTCGTCCAAAATACATGTTTAATTTCAATTTCTTTATTTCCATCATATAAAAACAAAAATAGTAGGGGGGCATTTGATATTGTGTCCCCCTACTATTTATATCACCATTGTTTACATCAATTGTTTTCGAAATTTATTTGTAAAAACGAAGATGTTTAAAATAAGATCCAGAAATGTGTCATTTATGCACTAGATATTTGTTTTATCATGACATAGTTAATGGCGATTTTTGCTTTTTTCCCATGACCGGGAAAATTAACATGATAGTTTTTGTCTACCATTTTATGACCTAGCTGATCGGCCCTCAGCTCAATGCTCATCAAGCCGCAGGCATGTCAGACGTTTAGTCATATATAGCTCCTGATAGATGCCCTTCCTACATATACATGATCTACTTAATAAAAATTTGTTTGAAAATGTTTTCTGATATGTAATGATAAAATAGCGATATATTTGTGATTATTAAACCATATCACATAAAACTTCGTCAAGCTGTAGGAAATCAATTGTAGTTCATGGGTGTAAACATAATATAAATAACAAAGTTGCAATTTTAGTATTATACCCATCGAGAGTGACATTAACATTTATGATGGGACACGCTATACAGTCAGTGAAATGAAATGCATATTGATACTGTGTCATGGGATGTGTATTAAGTAAACAAGGTATATATGTATGACTCAAATTCAAATCGAAAAACATATATGTGAGCCATCCTGGGAAAATGGGTATTATAGGTGAAATTATGGATTTTGTTTTTTTTATGTTTTCTGGTACATGGACACATGTACAATGTGTATACAAAATATTAGAGTCTAATTCATATTTAAATCAGAGATATGGCCAATTGAATCAGGGGTACCCCCCCCCCCCCCTGCCTGGCTGTATGGGTCGTCATGGTAGTCGGGCTTATTATTCATCTTTTCATGATAGGGAAATGTTGGTTCTTTTGTAACGCCCAACATACCTGGCAAAGGCGAGGTGATCTTTTGTAGTGCAGACATAATTTTTATATATACACAGCTAGGCGAATACAATCAAACAAATTATTCTACATATTCAACCACACCCACACTAGAACCCACACCCACACACTCACATTACATGCAAAAAAAAACCCTTATGGAGACTATTTGTCATACTATATATAGTTCGTCATAGCGCGTAGTTTTAACATGAGAGGAGGTTCCCAGATCCAATGACCAGGGGAAGATGGGGTTGGGTTATTCATCTGATTTTTTTGTTGTTGGGGGGGGGGGGGGAGGGGCAGCTTATCATTTTTTTTGGGGGGGTGCCCACCCCCACAGGCGCCGCAGAACATTTTTTGAAAATGGGAGGGGCTGTCCATGCAAAAAAAAAAATCACAATCAAATGGTAATTTTTTACATGTTTATACATGCGTTCTGGGGAAAAAAAGTGGGGCAAAAGCCCCTGCCCACCTCCATCCTAGATTTGTCCCTGCCCTTAACCCCCCCCCCAAAAAAAAAAGACACCACCATGCTGTTTGTCCATACTTCACTTTCTCGCAAAGTAAAATCTAAAAGAAATCATGCTTAAGCTTTGGAAAATAACCACAAACAAAATTCAATTTTGCAAAACCAAGTTTTTTCGGTGGCAATACACAATAGTGAAAAGCTGATGCGAGCTACTTTTCATAAAGATTTAATATGACAGCAACTCTTGATGAAATATCAACGTTCATTGAACTAGCGAATCAGGAAGCAGAAGGTTCACTGTTTTCATGGTAGTTTTCATTCGAGCAAGGGATCATATCCATATTTAATGAAATGGGCCACATTTGGTTTCTTTTTAGGGATGGGGTAGTCATGAAAATATATTTCACAAATTGCTGCCAAATTATCTGGATCACTGAAGGATTTTTTTTAGGTCACTTCGTTTGAAAAGAAGAATAAAACTGTCATAAAAATTTGGCTCCACATATTAATACGACAGGTATTATAACTAACAAATACTTACAAATACATAGTCATCTTTTCTCTGCTACACTCTGTACACGTGTGTAATGATATGCGTTGTAAACATCCTATGCTTGAATAAAAAAATAATATCAGAGTTTAATTCTTGATATGGAAGAGACTACATACATTTACTCTCTTCTATGCAGCAGTATTAGCAAAACTCAGGAATGTGCATCGCTCTCCACTGTCCAAATTTGCACTAAAAATGATATAAAACACGATAATCTCTCCTTAGTGTGTGTGTTTAACATTATCACAAACTTCTTAATACAGCAGCAAACTTACCACATTTCAATTTTCTACAATGACATAATTCTAATGGGTTAGCAAACGTTACAAATTAAGTTTAATTTTTTTATCGAAAAACTTCAGAGTTTGTTCATTCAAAGTAAAACATGTATTCATTTTTAAATTTCCTCTCCTACCGGGGAGGCCGCGAGGTGCCTTGTCCTCATCTAAGATCTTTCCATATATCATATTCCCTCTATTTGGAAAATCCAGTTGATAGCTTATCTGGGATCAGCAGGGTTCACCAAAGGGGATAATTTTCTTCCTCTGCATTGTTTGCTTTCTTCATGTTCCAGTCTTTAAAATGCCACTTTCCGATGACTCAAATCTACATGTTTGATGAATGCAATTGAAAAGTTCACCGATATTAATGTGTTATAAAAACAGTCACATTACACTCTCATTTCTTCATGATTCATGGACATTTATCAACAACATGATATTTAAAATACATTAACTTTTCACTCTTTGGCTTTGTGTAAATGTTACTTGTATTTAAAGGTGGAAGTACTCCCTGATGTCATATTTTTCTACCAAAAATAATAAGATTTAACTATTGTTGGGTAAAAAAAAATCCCTCCGAAATTCATGAGATGTTCATATTTAAATGTTTAATTTGATATATCACTTGCAAAAAGCTTTCTCTGCATGAGCCTTTATCCAAATTCTATATTTTTTTACCATTTTTTATTGTTTTTATCATTTTATATTTTTTTATGTTTTCCATAATTCTAGATTTCATGTACTAATAGTGTTAATATAAATTTTAAAACAATATCTTATAAAACGGCAATTAATTCGTGGAAAAATCGGTTACAACTGACATGATAAAGTCAAAACTGGCACACTATTTCCATATAGAATATGGATAAAGCATGGAAAGCTACCTGAAGCTGTGGTAATGGTGAATCCCATATCATAGTCTTAAAGTACTTCTTGAAGGGCTGCTGTCAGCTGTATGTTGGTTCTGAGATGTCTTGTCCTCACTGCACTAATACAGTTGCTCTGTAGATCCCGTACCTTTAACATGTTTAACACAACGAAATAAAACAATGCCAATTAGTTAACAAATTTTCAGAGTTAAAGTTTATTTTAAAACAAAACACTACTTAAGAAAAAAAACTTAAAAAAAACAACAATTAAAACTATAATTTTTGTTTATTTTCAAAAATATGTCTTTTCATTTTTTAAAATAATATTTAATGATTTTGTGTAGAAAGTTGGCGAACCTCATGTAATGTAGCTCGACCAGATTGTAGAAAAAATAAGAAATACCCCCCACACCCGCCCCGTAAAATATATTGTTATTTTTTAATAAATTTCTTATAAATTGTGACAATCTGTTTTCTAGTTATAATTTCGATATCATTTGCACAGCTTTGGTGAAGCTCATACCAAATAGATCCCACCCCCTCCGAAAAAAAAACAAATTAGAAATCAGAAGTCCGACAAATAAGAATTTGTTAGAAGAGGGGATTTGAAAAATGTCCATAATTAACCGATTTAAAAGGGTACTCCGAGCTGAAAATAATTTCATCAAATGTAAACAAATGCTGCAAATTTCATCAAAATCTGATAACAACTAGATCTAAAAGGGTTTTTCATGCATTATAAAAACAGTTATATGCACGTCTTAATAAATATTCGTTAGATGATGATGATGATGACACCCCACTTTAACTTTTCTTATAACAAAACATGAAATCATACTTATTTTATTTGGTCATACGTGTGTGAATGATATGTCACCTTTTTGCATTAATTAATATCTAGTCTTGGAGGGGGGGGGGGGGGATAGAACAAACATAATTTCATGTAACAAGGTGAGACATCTTTGCATCAGTTTGTCAAGTAAATTCATAAAAACATGCATAGAACTGTTTCACCGAAATCCATATCTTTAAGTTATCATAGCTCTTTTACTCCTTGTCCAATTTTGATTTTATTTTTTTATATACATTTTTTACAAACTTGTTGCATGTGATAGATTTAACTTAAATGGTTACAAGTATGTAACGAAGGCCTATCTAAGTACGTGCAGATCTAGATCTAGTTGATAGCCTAGGCATACATAAGTTAGATCTTAAAAAGGCCGCCAAAGTCCCGGACAAATACCGCGAATCGCTGCAGCAGTCGCATGTAATTTGACGTTTAAAGTCGTTCCTAAAAAAGCTCTCTCTCGATCGATCCACATAAACACGCAACACAAAATTCACATTCACGTGTTTAGTTGCCATGGTCCTCGCATCGCAATTATCAATGAATTTAACAAGACAACTCAATCTGCAACATAATTTAACTTACCTTCATGGATTTCAGCCAAGGGAATTAAATTCAATCAACATGTATCCGAACCCGCCACCAAATATATCGAGCCGATATCCACAGTTCTGAAAAATAAAAATGCGCCTGACATTTTTTTTTTATTTCCCGCGGGTTGTTTGTTTTGTTTTTCCTCGCGACGCGCACCAGACAAAAGTTTGATGACACGCGTATTTAAATGACGTCCTAGCGCATTTATTGTCTCTCACCAATAGTCTGGTTTTTGCGCGACGCCACACATATACTAATTTGATAGGAATGTAATTCAACATGGTAATAGCTACGGCAAGTGGGCATAAGGAGAATTCTCTTGAGGCTTCTTTTATTTCGGGAAAATTGGAAAAGCTTTTTTGAGTTATTGATTGATTTCTAAACGTTTATACCATCGTTTATGATTGATTGATTTTGTGAAGAGGTATATTAACATTGTTTAGAACGATATTCACTATGTTAACTTGTGTTTCTTTATGTATAAGATCTTTAACTTAATAAAACAAATCATTAAAGTTTGTGGTATAAGACCTGCATATATATTATAGTGTAAATAAATAAAGTAAATAATTTTCTCGATTTGTAGCTTGTTATGACGGATACATAAAGGTTTTGTATGTTCTAGATAATGCGAGCAAGAGCATAAGTCTGACGACCGTTATGTAGGTTTTTTTTTGGTAATCCGAAGACGGCCTGAAAAAATAATACAATAGATCAAATACGGCAGAATAATTGAGCTACATAAAAATATCGGAATGTTGTATGCGACAGAATACGTTATCTTGTTCATAACGTCAATATCTATACTTAGCTTTGAAGAGATGTAGGAATTGTGTTTGGGCAAATTATAGTTGTCGTATAAACGTATACCAAGAAGGGTAGTGAGCTGGACTTGCGGTATACCCCTTCGTAATTAATTTTCAAATTCATGGGATCGAGTTTAGGGGGTGTGCACAGGGGGAGTCTGATGGGGGATGTGCCCCCCCCTACAATAATCACATGCTAAAAGATTTTGAATTTTTAGAATTGACTTAGTGGCATTTGGTGAATACTTTTATACAAAAATATACAAAGATATTTGCACTGTAAAAATAAACATTTTGGATCAAAATAGAAAGGCTAGTGTGCCGTAGTTGCTAACTTGCAGTATAATGCCCCATATGCATTAATAATATGAAAATCAAAGATTTGTTAATTTTTAATTGACCTTCTGTGCAAGATGTCTCAACTAAAATTTCAAGAGTGCTACTGCTAACAGTGGCGTACCGTGGGTCACGGCATGGGGGGGGGGGGGGCACCAGCAAAAATTTTGAGTCATTAAGTTGGCGCGCGAAACGTGCTCAATTGCCAGGTATACTGATCTAATAGATACATTTTAAGGACTGTGCCATTAAACGGATATGTATCTTAGTGATCAAACAATGCGAGCGCGAAGCGCAAGCTGAAAATGTTTGATATTCAGTCCTAAAAGGGACATTATAAGCAAAGTTTTGTAATCATGATACGTACCTGTCTCACAAAACAAACAATGCGAGCGCGAAGCGCGGGCTGAAATTTTTTGTTTAACTTAACCCTAAAAAGAGACATTTTAAGGACTATCTTTTGGAATTTATGAATTGCGTACGTATCTCATCATAGTCATCTAATGCGAGCACCAAGCGCTTGCCGATTTTGTTAGAATTACACTGGTACATGAATCACTTTTTGTGGTCATTGTAATCATTAACATGATACGTATTTCACTAATGAAATATTGCGGGCGAGAAGCGCGAGCTGACAATTTTTTCAATTTGGACCTTCTATGGCTTGTTTGTAGGAATTTACTATTTCACTAATTAAGTGATGCGAACACGAAGCGCGAGCTGAAATTTTGTTATAATTAGATCAGAAAAAGGGACATTTTAAGGACTGTCTTTAGGAATTCGTGCACTGCAAAAACGCCGGTGTTGATTTAACACCAGCCCGGTATCTAAATCGGTCCACACCAATGCGAACGTAAGCACAGACTGGAAATGTTTTATTAAGGCCTTAATAGGGGGCAATCACCTTAAGTATACAGTCATGAAAAAAGCAGATGTCACTACATAAAACAATAATAACTTGAAGTGCGAGGAGATAATTTGGTGCATAATCTTTATGGACTTAAAATACAACAGGACTATATATCTCATTAGTCAGACAATGCGAGCACCAGGAATGATGCAACCCAACCCGCCCCCACTCCCACCCATCCCCACCCCAAGCACATTCTGACACCATACATTAAAAATAATTCTTCGGCGACAGAATTTTGTAAAAATAACTTAGAACATTTTTGTGTTTTTTGCCAACTGCAAACTTGTAGACAAGTCTACAAGTTGTAGACTTGTCTTCATGAATTTGCCAACTGCAGAGTTACCAGTTTTTTAGTCGTGTGTTCTGTTCTTTTCAGATCTGAAACGGGGCAGTACTTGTACATCACTTTGCTGACTGGTAGAGCGTATAGTGTTCTGCCACTTTAATAGGCCCACTTTATAATTTGCCAACTATACTTTGGCTTTGATTATTCAACTTAAACCTTGGAAATTCATCCCACCCCATATTTATTTACCTAGTCTTGCCTCTAATTTTACAAAACTAATGTGTTTGCTAAATCGTCAATAATTGTGGTGTAATTTGCAAACTCACAAGCTTGATTATATTGGGGGAGGACCGGGGGCTTACTTTGTGTGTTATTATAGCTCCAAATGTTTTGTCCTTTGTATTTTGCTGACTAGTAGGGCTCTAAGCCTGGCTACATGGACTTGGATTTGCCAACTGGTTGTCTTTACTCTAAAAGTCGTAACCTTCTTCGAAGTTAGTACCCCTATTTTTCTTTCCCTTTTTTCTTTCTTTCTTTCTTTCTTTCTTTCTTTCTTTCTTTCTTTCTTTCTTTCTTTCTTTCTTTCTTTCTTTCTTTCTTTCTTTCTTTCTTTCTTTCTTTCTTTCTTTCTTTCTTTCTTTCTCTCTCCCCCTCTCTCTCTTTCTTTCTTTCTCTCCCCCCTCTCCTTTCTTTTTTCTCTTCCTTTCTTTCCCTCTTTCTTTTTCTCCCTTATCCATTTTGCCAACTGGTACATGATTTTGCCGACTGCCATGAATGTTGGGGGGGGGGGGGGTGTCACACCCCCCATACCCCCCCTCTAGCTACGGCCCTGGGCATTGGGGACACGTGCCCCCCCCCCTCCAATCGGCTGACCAAAAAAAACCGGGAAAAGTAGAAAAAAGAGGGAGAAAGGAACAGAAACGTAGCGGGAAAGAAGAAATTATTGTTCATTATAATAATAATTATGTTATATTGCATAAAACAAAATTCATAACTTTATGAAACATAGTTTGTTCAGGGCCTATGTCTTCATTGATCCTGGCGCTCGCATTGTCTGTTTAACGAGATATATAATCCTGCTGTACTAAAACCTCCCGTTTTCAAGTCAATATACACCAAATATATTTCCTCGCACTTCAAGTTATTATTGTTTTATGTAGTGACATATGCTTCTTTTTCATGACTACTTAAAGTGATTGCCCCATTTTAAGGTCTTAATATAAAACATTGGCTGTCCGTGCTTACGTTCGCATTAGTGGATTGGTGATATATGCCTACTCTTCATGAATTTCTAAAATCAGTCCTTAAAATGTCCCCTTTTCTAAGTTAAATCTGAATATAAAAAAATTTCAGCTCGCGCTTCGCGCTCGCATCATTCGGTTAGTGAAATACGTATGGTCTTAGTGAATTCCTCCAAAACAAGCCTTAGAATGCCCTTCTTCAGTTCTGAATTTCCTAAATATTCAGCTCGCGCTTCGTGCTCGCAATATTTGATTAGTAAGATGCGTATGATAATCATGATTACGACTACAAAAAGTGCTTCGTGAGTTTCGATGTAATTTTAACAAAATCAGCAGGCGCTTGACACTCGCATTAGATGACTATGGTGAGATATGTATACTCTTAATGGATTCCTTTAAAAAATAGTCCTTAAAATATCTCTGTTTGGGGTAAAAACAATACAAACATTTCAGCTCGCGCTCGCATTGTTTGTTTAGCGAGACAGGTACGTATCATAAAGACAACAATTTGCTTATAATGTCCCTTTTTGGGTCTGAATATCAACAATTTTCCCGCGCTCACTAAGTGACTCAAAATTGTTGCTGGTGCCCCCCCCCCATGCCGTGACCCACGGTACGCCACTGGTTCTATTGAATGCAATAATGCTCATGAGTATTGTGACCTGAAGCCTAATTGTAAGGGAATTAACAATGCATTTACAGTAAGGTGCTTATAATTATATGCTGTACGCTCTAAAAACTTTTGAAAGGTGGGAAGGAGAGAGATTGGACGATAATTATTCAAAACATTGACATCACCCGTTTTGTACACGGGTATAACCTTGCTAACCTTTAATTTACTCGGAACTTGGTCATTAGAGATAGAAAGATCCTAGGTATACTATTAGATGAGAATCTCTCATGGAAGCCTCATATTACAATGATCTCTTCAAAAATCAGCAAAAGTACAGGATTACTTTCAAAACTTAAACACTATTTACCATTGAATATATTATTTACTATTTATAATTCACTAATTTTATCTTATTTGTCCTATGGTAATATCGTTTGGGCAAATTCAACCCCTTCAAAGTTGAAACCATTGTTTTTACTGCAAAAGTGTTGCTTGCGTATTTGTACAAACTCGCATTATTTAGCTCATTCTAAACCTCTATTCAAACAGTTAAACACATTAGATATTTATAAATTGAACACTTATCAAATTGCCATTTTTGTATTCAAGTTTTTCAAAGGAACCGTTTTGCCTCCTCTTGCCAATATGTTTGAAACTAATTCTATGATTCACAAATATAACACTCGAAAGAGTAAAAAATTACATATCTGGAATATTGATAAGCGGTATATGCAAAAAACAGTTAGATAGGCACGGCCCACAGTTATTGAACTCATTACCAACTTCGATTACGGAGAATGTCTTTTTGAATACTTTCAAAAAAAATCTTAAAGTTTATTTGTTGTCATATTAATTTTATTTCAATTTAGATTTTAGCCTATATTAATTTTGAATTCTACCTGAGAGAGAGATGGGGGTAGTGGGTGGGACAGGGGGCAGGTGGGGATAGGGGGCAAGACGTTGAATTCAAATACATGCGCCATCTAATATTATCATTATCATTATTATAATTGTATTTTGTTAACTTTTGGACTCCTGCCATTTACAAGCTTTAAAAAAAAAGCTTTCTACAGGTGTTCCATTTTCCATTTATTTCTACCACTTACAATATTAATTTATTATGCTTATGTATGTGATCTATTTTTGTATATACATGTGTATTTCAAATGTACATATTTTGTTGTTTTTAAATGAAAAAGAATAAATGAATTGAATTGAAAAAAAATATTAGATCTTAGTCCATCCATACTTGCCATGTGCTGTTCTTATATTACGCATGATGTTCAGTATTTCATTATAGGGTCTGTTGACAAAAGAGTAAAGTTATTTATTGCAATCACTATCCATTAAATGTTCCCCAAAATGTTGGATGGGAGTTTATAAGAAATAACTTTCCCAATATTGCCAAAAAGGATTATAAAATGAATTAGCCATTGATTTTGTATCCGATATCTTACGATCATTAACTGTAATTGTTTCGCCCAGCGAAAATATTTTTTTCAATTCAATACCAATTTGGAAGCATGTAATTGGTTATTTTAATTTATTTCCCATCATTGATTTAGGATATCGTATAAGATTTTAGTTGTTATGCAAATTAAGTGCGCTCAGCGGAGTTGTCGATGCCTAGGTACAACCGTGACGTGTCGCACTCCGCTTTGAAAGGTTTAGGATTCAGACGCTTGTGTCGGCCTCCACAGTTTGGGGGAAATTTGATTTGTTGACTCATAGTTTATGTCCCGCCAGAAAAGAGTAAGTGTTCTAGTATTCATTCATTTTTATATATACTTCATATTTTGTTAGATAAGTTAGGTAAATTCAATTTAAAATTACTCAATTTGCCCGGTTTAGCAACAAGAGCCTCGAGGACTCCGTGATATTTTTGATATTTTGACATCTATACTTTACATCACGAAGCCTTGGCACCCTGCGCATAGGGCCCTCAGCGAACCATGTAAACTAGGATAGATTTCCCTAGGAAATCCACCTTTGCCACAATAATTGTTGGAAAAACTTGTAATTTTTCAATTCGTAAACCTTGATACTCTGAATACATGTTACTACCTAAAAATATGATAAATCGAAAAGGTAAAAATTCTATTTTTTCTTACCAGAAGGTTCACTCGCTTGCAGTTTCCACATGTTAACACAATGGCATGACCTTTGACTCGATGGTGATACGTACGTAAGTGCAGGTCAAATACGGAGAGAATTGATGCGCATGCGTAGCTAATTGTGCTAGTACAAGATATTTTGGACGTTATCATGTCAATAAAAAGTTTAGAGTGCTAATTGGCGCTAATACAGTTACGCAACTGCCGATCTGGCGATGCTAGGAAAATAACTTCAACTCAAATTTGGTCAGACTTTTTGCCAAATATATATATATATATATATATATATATATATATATATATATATATATATATATATACCTTGATTTAAGCTACGCCTACCATTGTTCTCTTCATCCATTTCTTTCACACAATATTTAAATAAAAGAGTTGCCAAAGCTGTAGTACATGTATAACTTCACACATTTGTATACTTTCTCCCATACGTGTACTGTATCAAGGCAATAGCTTTGATCCAGCTGAGGCATGGCGGCTTGTCATTGTTCAAAACCCACCTTCACCCGACAAAGGAAATTATAATTGGTATGGTGTCGAAAATCTGTCTATCTGACGGTCAATCGGATCGGGGTCGCCCAAGCCACTAACCCGTCTCTGTGGTCTAGTGGTTAAGGCACCGGCGTTCAAAGCTGGGGGCCCGGGTTCGATTCCCGGCAGAGACATTTTTTCGGCATCACCAATTTTTCCAAAAAGGGTAGATAGCTCTGGGGAACCTTGATTTAAGCTACGCCTACCATTGTTCTTTTCATCCATTTCTTTCACACAATATTTAAATAAAGAGTTGCCAAAGCTGTCGTACATGTATAACTTCACACATTTGTATACTTTCTCCCATACGTGTACTGTATCAAAGCAATAGCTTTGATCCAGCTGAGGCATGGCGGCTTGTCATTGTTCAAAACCCACCTTCACCCGACAAAGGAAATTATAATTGGTATGGTGTCGAAAATCTGTCTATCTGACGGTCAATCGGATCGGGGTCGCCCTAGCCACTAACCCGTCTCTGTGGTCTAGTGGTTAAGGCACCGGCGTTCAAAGCTGGGGGCCCGGGTTCGATTCCCGGCAGAGACATTTTTTCGGCATCACCAATTTTTCCAAAAAGGGTAGATATAGCTCTGGGGAACCTTGATTTAAGCTACGCCTACCATTGTTCTCTTCATCCATTTCTTTCACACAATATTTAAATAAAAGAGTTGCCAAAGCTGTAGTACATGTATAACTTCACACATTTGTATACTTTCTCCCATACGTGTACTGTATCAAAGCAATAGCTTTGATCCAGCTGAGGCATGGCGGCTTGTCATTGTTCAAAACCCACCTTCACCCGACAAAGGAAATTATAATTGGTATGGTGTCGAAAATCTGTCTATCTGACGGTCAATCGGATCGGGGTCGCCCTAGCCACTAACCCGTCTCTGTGGTCTAGTGGTTAAGGCACCGGCGTTCAAAGCTGGGGGCCCGGGTTCGATTCCCGGCAGAGACATTTTTTCGGCATCACCAATTTTTCCAAAAAGGGTAGATAGCTCTGGGGAACCTTGATTTAAGCTACGCCTACCATTGTTCTCTTCATCCATTTCTTTCACACAATATTTAAATAAAAGAGTTGCCAAAGCTGTAGTACATGTATAACTTCACACACATATATATATATATATATATATATATATATATATATATATATATATATATATATATATATATATATTGTAGCCGAACCGACTTTACTTCCTGACGAGCTGGTTCGTTTCGGCTGCAATATACAACCAGTTGGTGTAAAGTCCGTCTTTTTCACTTCTGACTCTTTGCTCCTTCTCAGTACCTTAGATTATAGCTCATGGATTTCAACATCTCCGTCATTCCGTATCTCCATTATCTCAGTCATTCCAATAATCAGTATCTCCGTAATTTCAGTATTTCGGAATCTCAGTGATTTCAGCACTTTCAGTACCCTCACTCATCTCAGTATTCTCCGTAATCTCAGTATTTTCAGTATCTCGGTAAATTCAGTATTTTCCGTATCTCAGAAAAGTCAGTATTCTCACTGCTCAGAACTTCTGCTTTTCCGACCATGCATACTTGTATTGTAGCTCCATACAACAAAATAACGACAAGCAGGAAGCAAGGCATTCCGTTCTTAAAACTTTACTGAAGCATCATGCTCACTCATCCTGTCGCAACAGGTTCCTAAGAACATTGAACAGAGTTTCGTTTTGAAATCCCTTACTGACAGGCATATTGCATGGCTCATATTTGAGCATGGAGCTACACTATAATCAACGATTTAGGAGGGAGATTGTCAGCCTGTAAAATTTATTCATCTTCTAAAAACAGTTAGGGTTATGAACTAAATCTTTTCAAACTACAGCAATGGTAATTGTCACTACTATTTATACCAGAACAGTGAAGAACAATTAAAGATGAATATCTACCATAATCATACAGTTGTAAACATCGTTATTTCTCAGCAAATAGTGCTTAAATACATTTTTAGAAAATACCTACATAATCGATTACAAAAGATTACTGAATTTCGCTATGCAACCATCATGACCATATATATGGATTGAAAATTATTCTACGCTCTTCACCGTTCCGAAACCATGCTGAACATTAAATAAACCTTTCATTTTGTTACAATATATATATATATATATATATATATATATATATATATATATATATATATATATATATATATATATATATATTATTGAGACCAGAAGTTTATATACACCCAGGAAATTCAAAGAAACTTTGACACTTGCCAAACATCATAACTATTACTGTATCTTATGTATCTTATAAAATATTTGTGCTATCATGGCAAATTTGATATCAAACAAATAAGTATGTCATGCCCCTTCATCACATTGCTTTGTCATCAGGAGCTAAAAAATATTTAGGTGTCATTTTCTCAACAAAATCTTCATATTTTAGAAAAATTAAAAATAAAACTTGACAAAGACAATATGCAATTTAGCTAGTAACTCCTCAATACAAACATTTCAGATTAATTTTTTTTGTTAACTGGTGACATATCATGAAAGAAAATTTAATATATCTCATCGATTCGACATTTATATATTTTGTATGAAACGATGTTTGAAAATATAATAACAAACAATAGAATGAATTTGGCACGAATATTTTTTTTCTTCAAAGAAAATTCCACCTGAAATATGCTTTAATCCCAACCGGCATCCTAATCATGTAAACGAGCTTTCAAGCTCTTTCATTAATTTTGATACCAAATTCGTCATGGAAGTATTTATATATCTGAAGATATAGTTAATTTTACGATGTTTGGCAAGTGAACAAATTTCACTGGATTCCATGGGTACATGTAAACTGTCGTAAACGTTCGTAAACCTTCAAGTAATTTATTTCAATCTATGAGTATTGTCGTGTGACGAGTGCTTAACCCTCAAAGGACTGGGCTATTTGAGATATATTGAGGACGGGGGGCCATGATGCCCCCCCCCCCTTCTGATCTCGGCCGCTGTTCGGGCGATTGCGCCGAAATTCGACACGCACATCCTTTACCACAATAAACTACAGGCCAGTATGAAAAACAAATCTGAAAATAATTATTTTTTGTTCTTCATGAATAAAACATGCACATTTTTTCGTGAAAAATATTATTTGCATATTTAATACCGAATTTCAATTCAAATTTTCTTTTTTTCCAGATGTCATCTTTGTAATCTAATTTAAAGGTTTCAACAACAACAAAATTGCGAAAGCAAATTTTTTCCTTCTGTATGTCTTTGTTTTTCGATTTTTTTATGTATTTCTTTGTTTTTTCATCTTTTCTTTTTCATTGTTTTTATTCAATGGAAATTATTACAGACCATTTAAAAACTAAATTAAACCATAAATCAATTAAGCAAACCAATTAGAACGAAAAATAATCACCCTTTTATGAATTTCATCTCCCTTGGACTTTGTACACAAAGTATAAAAATGAGCCATTTTCGGCAAAGAAAGGAAGGAAGAAAGGAATGAAGAAAAGGAAAAAAAAAACACTCGAGGATAAGTACAATGATAAGAGAATCAAGAAAGAGAATAATATAGCAAGGAGAAGGGGATGAGTTCGAAAACATCTCGCAGGTCACTCTCTCGATTTATACCAATTCCACATGTAATAATCTATGAATCCTCTTCGGAGTTATTTTCCCATGGGATTAGATTTGGGTGCTGTTTGTTATTCCGAAGGTTCGCTAGTCCGAAAACGAAAAAAAAAGGCTTATTAGTCCGAATATGAAATATGATTTGGTTTTTCCCGAAAATGAAATAAGCTTATTTTAGTTTTCAATAATATAGGATATTATGCAATAACAGTGTGAGCGAGGATGATACATGTACATTTTGTAGCCAAAGCATGTATTACAGTCAGAAATGGCGTAGATAAAACATCTTGATTTTTATTTTATCGAAGCGATTGCCGCATGCCTGAGCGAATTGATAAGAAATGTAGGGACTGTGGGTTGATAATACAAGATAGTATACAAATATACAATGACACTCGAGGATCTGGCTAAAACTATTCGCATCGAAGGAACATCACATAGTACTATTCTCCCGAGGGCCATCGGCCCGAGGGAGAAGACTATGCGATGTTCCTGAGTGCGAATAGTTTTAGCCTGTTCCGAGAATGGGTCATTGTATATTTGTTTTATATCCCTTCCACTCATACCATTTTACAGCGAAACGAATTTCAATACGTCGATACAGAACAATCATTGAGAAGTTAAGAAAATATTAGTCTTGCCGTATGGATCGTCTGTTCAGCGAGCGCACCTGGTTAGTGCAGCTCGCCGAAAGTTTCCCGTGGCATGCAGTGGAGAGCACCGTTAATTTGGCTGAGCAGCGCTCTGCTCGCATCGCGCGGCACAGCTGGCGAATCGCGAGGTAGGGGGGGGGGGGGGGGGGGGGGGGGTGTGGAGCCGTGATATGTGCAAACGCCGGGATATGTGCAAACAACGGTATATGTGCAAAATTTCGCCGGGATTTGTGCAAACAACGGAATTTGTGCAAACGCCACCTCGGGAAATGTGCAAATCTGTCAAAATTTATCAACGGCATCTGTTCAAACGTGACGACGGGATATGTGCAAATGAACAATTTTCACGGGAAAAGTGCAAACCTCCGGGATATGTGCAAATTACTGTTTTTATCCACATTAAGGATATTTCTCATGATATGTTTCATAACATTACTGTTAAAATGAGAAACATGCCTGCATAAGGGAGAAGCTACAGCTAGTGTCATCGGCAATGAAACGCTTTTCAGAGAGGCAGTGGGGGGGGGGGGGGGGGCACCAGGCTTAGTGGACATTTGCTCTGGCGACAATCGCTCCGATGGAAATTCTAAACATTAAGCGAAACATAAAAGCTAACCTCCAAAACTAAATACACCCTAATCGTAATCATGACAATATTCTGAACCAAAAACTCTATCACAATCCTAACACTAATCCTATGCCTTCTGAGATATTAATTGTCGCAATTTTCGCAGGAGTATACATGTATGTCGTGTCACCTTAAAGGGACATTTAGTACTGTTTCGAACACTGCATGGGGCAATTATTAAAGGGGGTGGGAGAGGCAAGCATGATTTCCACTGATACACACATTGAACTTGATCTGTTGATTTCATTTCCAGATTTCATCAGAAGTTGTCGAATTTCTTTAAAATTTAATTATAAACCCAAAATGTCTTGATTACTATGCCATTTGATATTAATTTTTTATGAATCTATGAACATTCAAACAAGACATTGTTTCCTATCTCTTTTAACACGACCAAAGTGACGCCAGCTTGTGTAATATCAGCCACATGTGTAAAAACACTGTACCCACTAACGTATATAAAAATATTTCCCACAAAATCATGTCATACTAGCGCACTTTACCAACAAGAGGCATTAATTTTGAACTATATACCCACAAATGCGATGCACTTTACTCTCTCAATGAAATATTTTTAGGTTGCAATTCATACACCTCGATTTTACAACGAATGTTCCATATGATATGAATGCAGGGGCTGCGATCCGGGGGGGGGGGCAGGGGGTTCACAGTGCCCCCACTTTTTGAAGCACTAAACAGTTTTCCCTTTTAACCCAAGAACTTTGCCCCTTTCATCTTAGAAGGACCTGTTTTATGTGTTAAAGTGTGCCCCTTTACCTTTTTATAAATATAAGTGCCCATTCTCGTATCAGATAAGTTTCCATTCCTTAAAACCGCTCTTTTCATGCCCTGTCATTGCCCGTTTTCCTTATTTCGCGTTCTTATCCCTTCTAAAAGTGCATATTTAAATAATAAAAATCCTTTTAATTTCCCTCTCGCCCCTTTAACCCTATCTAGGCCGGGGGGGGGGGGGGGACTCGGAGGCCCCCCTCCCCCCTCAACGAGTCGCGCGATATTTTCGTCGCGCAAAATTTTTTGACCGCGCCGCTCGCTGACTTTTTACTTTCAAGTCTTCCGCACCTTTTGAGACCAATTTTGCGTCACCCAGGTACGCGGTTCCGAAGTTACGCAATGTTACGTAAGTGCATGTCAGACCAAAAATTGCTCAAAAACGTGATTTCGTGTACAAAGTCAATGTAAATTGTGTTTTCAACCAAAAATCATAAATGAATGATTATATTTAGTTTTGCACGCCTAAATGTATGTATTTTATGTTGTTTATGATCTTAGAAGAGTCCCCAACGAATTTCATTGAAAAAACAATGAAAAACAAAAGGTCCAAAAAACAAAGAAATACATATAAGAAATTGCAAAAAACAATATCATACATAAGAAATTGATCTGATATCACAATTTTTTCATGTAAACTTGCTAAGAACATCACAAAGGGTTTCTATGCCAAAAATCAGAACATTTGGAGCTTTATTTACGGAGTTAGAGGAAAAAGTATGATTTTGCATAGTAATTACGCATAAATTAGCATAATTACGTAATAACGATTTGCATGAAATAAATTACTATACAATTTTGTAGATTATAACCCAGACAACATGCGTGCCAATTTTCGGTGCGATCGCGCGGTCGACGGCCGAGATCTCAAGGGGGGTGGGGCCTGGGAGGCCCCCCTCCCCCGGCCATATGAATTCCAAAAATACCCCGACCTAGATAGGGTTAAGTTGCCCCTTTTGAGAGTGAAATTCTTCTTCTGTAGTGTGTACATTTTCACCTTTGATCAAGTGCCCAATATGAATATTCTGATAAATGCCCCTTCTCTTCTGGTTTGTTCAAATGTCCAATTTGCTAATATAAGGTATATGTATTTGCAATTAGCGTCCTTTCTTTTATGCAGGGGCATCTGAGCAGAGGGAGAGGGGGGGGGCACTTGCCCCCTTAAGAAATGGACCTCGTTCCATGGACCCCAAAAGTTTTCAATACCAAGAAAAAGAAAAGAAGAAAAGGACAGAAAAGTGGTGAAATATGATAGTGTTCTCTATGTCAAAATCTATCACAAATGTTTTTTTTTTTAATTAAAAGTTTCAAATTTTTGCTCGCTCGCTCGCAGCTTTAAAGAAATTTTGCCCCACACGCCATGTTTGCCCCACTCAATCATTTTGCTCATTACCCTACTAGGGTACATTATGCTATTTTGTTTTTAAAAAAGTTTTTTGTTTCAAGTGCCTTTTTCAAAAGAGGAAGTGCCCTTTTTCGCTGTGCCCTCCCCTCCCCTATCAATTTTGCTCTGCCGACCCATGCTGGTAGTCTCCTTTTCCAGACCCAATGCGACCTTACCCTACAAGATGAAGGTTATTAGTCTACTTTTTAATACTCAGTCTTGGCCATATATTCTTCCAAACAACAGGATTAACGCTATACCTGGACTAGCTAAGCGTAGTCTTTACTCAAAACCCGGTGGTTAAAAAGAGAAATAAACTTTACAATTTAAACCTCACCATCTTCTAAACCATTGCCATGTCATCAAGCATATGGATATAGAGTTATTATTTTCTCCAGACCCAGTCATTTGAAGAAAAAAAAATCAAGAATCTACGAAACTTCAATCCCGTCATCTTCAATACCAAGAACCTGTAATGTAGCACATGGGTATACAGCGTAATTATACAGTGGGTGTACAGTGTAGTTTTTTTTTAATAAATGGATATGGAGTAAAGGCTATGCTATAGGTACCCGTGCTTTGTTATACTTATAGACTATTAGTTTGGAAGATGATGGGTTCTTACTATTTAAGTTTTTTTTAATCACCAGGTTTGGAGTAAAGACTACACTCTATATCCATTATATCCATTTTTTCCCACAGATATGAGACGGTGGGGTCGTCAAATTGAAGATCTCCTAATTTTTTTAATAACAGCGTCTGGGGTAAAGACTGTGCTCTTATATCCATGCTTTCTTACAGGGTCTTATTTTTGAAGATTATAACATAATTTTTTTAAACGGGTCTGGAGTAAAGACTACGATATGTACCCTTGCTTTATAACGGAGTCTTAGTTTTGGGTCTTAATTCTGAAGGGTTTTTAATCAAAGGTCTAGCTGGAGAAAAGACAACGCTTTATATCCATCTTTTTCACAGGAATGAGACTGTGGGGTCTTGAAAATTTGTTTAAATAAACGGGTCTGGAGAATTGAGAATACGTTATATACACGTTCTTTATAACAGAGTCTTAGTAGTGGAAGATGACGGGGCTTAAATAGTTTTGAATTTGTTTAATCATCCGGTCTGGAGCAAAAACTACACTTTAAACCCAGTAACCACCGACAGCTCAGTTGGTAGAGCCATGGACCTATTACGAAATAGGTCCATGGTAGAGCGGAGGACTGTAGATGATTGATGATTAACCTTATGTCGCTGGTTCGAATCCGGCTCGGTGGATGTGGTTTTTTTGGCGCAAATATTCACTACTTAATAACACGCGCCGTATAAGATAAAACAGCAACAACAACAACTTATTCCATAGGAATTAGACGGTGAGGTATTAAATTTGATTTTTTTTTGTTATTGATACAACAAGGTCTAGGGTAAAGACTACATTCTATATTCATTTCTACAAGGTCTTAATTTGGTAGACGGTGAGGTGTTGCAGTTTTTTTAAATTATTTTTGAATGGCTATGCTCCTTATGTATGCTTTAGTACAGGATCTTAGTTCAGAAGGATCTTCAAATGATTAAATGACCGGGTCTGGGGCATTAAAAGACTACACTCTACATCCATGTTATTCCAAACGATAGTGGGTCTTCAATTTAAGGTTGGTGCCCCCCCCCCCCCGCCGCCTCTCTGAAAAGCGTTTCATTGCCGATGTCATTGTAGCTTCTCCCTTATGCAGGCATGTTTCTAATTTTTAACAGTAATTTTATGACTGAAACATTTCATGAGAAATAGCCTTTATATGGATAAATGCAGTGATTTGCACATATCCCGGAGGTTTGCACTTTTCCCGTGAAAATTGTTCATTTGCACATATCCCGTCGTCACGTTTGCACAGATGCCGTTGATAAATTTTGACAGATTTGCACATTTCCCGGCGTGGCGTTTGCACAAATTCCGTTGTTTGCACAAATCCCGGCGAAATTTTGCACATATACCGTTGTTTGCACATTTCCCGGCGTTTGCACATATCACGGCTCCACAGGGGGTCAAAAAAACGTATAGTTCACTTTTCCCTAGGGAAAAATGGACTATGCGTGACGTCAGCAAGGAAAATGAACTATTTCATGGCAAACGTTTTTCGTAGTAAAACTATCCTTTTTCTCCTTGTGTACACTCTCAATACAACAATCTTAAGTAAGGGATATAATACTAATTATTATACATCGATGATGATAAAGAATATTATTAAAAGAGTTATACTGATAGTAAATGATAAGAATAAATAACGTTTACAAATTATAACAGAAATTGCGATGAATGTGTTTTTATCATTATATCCATGTATGATTTAAAGGGAATTGCATTTCAAATCGTATCCACCGAATAGTATGTGAGTGTGGGTGTGCTGTATGAGAGGTATACATTATAATACCCTACGTGTATGTATAATAGTATAAAATATTAAAATGATTTAGACATCCTCCTTGTCAACAATAAACTTTCCTCCCATGAAATGTGATATGACGTTGAAATTTAGATAAAAGGTGAGTATACGGATGCAGACAACAGTGAGGGGGGTGGTGAGATGCGTGGGGACATTCCGATAGACCGCGGGTCCGATAGACCGAGGGTCCGTTAGACCGCGGGTCCGATAGTCCGCGGGTCCGATAGTCCGCAGTGTGTGTAAAATTATGATCAGATATATCAAATATCATCGAGAGGTCCAAAAGTCAAATGATACAAGGCCATGGGGTTCTATCAGGTGCAGATCCATGGGGGGGGGGGGGGGGCGAGGAAGAACTGCCTCACCCCTAACCCCCAGCTCAAAAAAAGAGGGGGAAGAGGGGAAAAGGGAGAGAATAAAAAAGAAAGAGGAAGATGGGAAAAGAAGAGAATAGAAAAGAGAGTAAGAAGGAGAAAGGAAGAGAAGAAAAAAAAGAGAAGAAAAAGGGGAAAGGAAAGACAAAGAAAATGGGAGAAGAAAAGGGGAAAGAAGAGAAAAAAGAAAGGAGGGAAAAGGAAGAGAAGAAAAGAAAGGAGAAAGTGAGAGAAGAAAAGAAAGGAGAAAGGAAAAGGAGGAAAAAGAAGAAAAAAAAGAGGAAGGAAGAGAAGAATATTTAAATAGAGAAAGATGGGAAGAAATATAAGAAAAAAGAGAGAGAGGAAGAGGGGAAAAGAAGAGAAGAAAGAGAGAGAGGAAGGGGGAGGGAGAGAAGAAGAAAAAAGATTAAAAGAAAAAAAAGGGGGAAAGGAAAGAAAAAGAAAAAGGGAGAAGTAAAGGGGGAGAGAGAAAAAAAGTGGAAGAGGGAAAATAAAGAAAAGAAAAGAACGGAGTAAGGAAAAGGGGGAAAAGAAGAAGAAAAAAAGAGGAAGGAAGAGAATAATATTTAAAGAGAGAGGAAGATGGGAAAAGAGAAGAAAAAAAGAGAGAGTAAGGGGGGAGGAAGAGAAGAAAAACGAGAAAAGAGAGAGGAAGAGGGAAAGAAAAGACAGAAAAAGAGAAGAAAAGGGGGAAAGAAAAGATGGGGGAAAAGGAGAAGAAAAGGGGGAAAGGAAGACAAGAAATGAAAGAAAAGGGGAAAATAAAGAGAAAAAAAAGAGAGAGAGAGAGGAGGAAAAGAAGAGAAGAAGAAAAGGGGAGAGGAAGAGGGGGAAAGAAAGAGAGAAAGAAAGAGAAAGGAATGAAGGGGAATGAGGATAAGAGAAAGAAAAAAAGAAAGAAAAGGAGATGGGAAACGGAAGAGGGATGTTGACCTGGACGTCGATTTGATGGCGCCAAAATGACGTTCGAACTATGGGGCGCCGAACTGATGTTTGAACTGGGAGGGGGGGGGGGGCGCCAAATTGATGTTCGAACTAGGGGAGCGCTAATTTGAATTCTGACCATAATGCGACAAATACATGTTTCAGAGAGGGGGAGGGAGGGCAAAGTTATATTTCACATGGAGGCGCCAAGTTTATGTTTAACCGAGGGCGCCAAATTGAACTTAAATTAGGGGGCTTCATGCAAATTCATTTTCGACCGGGGGCGCAACATTGCTCGTATTGCCTGTTTATAGCGAAAGATATGTCCTGCCCAAAAAACTTAAATTAATGCGGCTGAATTAAAATATCCCGTTTTTACGATAACAGACAAAAACAATGTTTTCGAGTTTTAAGTCTGTTTAGCGAGATAGATACCCTGTTGAGGGTCACAAAAAAGGGTTCTTATCAAATTCAGCTCGCGCTACGCGCTCGCAATATTTGATTAATGAGGTATGCATCCTCTGCCTCAATCCCACATGTAAGTGTTAGTGTTTTTCAAGTCAACATACATAGGCCGATCCAGGGGGCAAAGATTTTGCCCCCCCCATGGTGGCGCAAAAAAGGGGTAAGAAACAGAGAAAAAAAGAAGAGAAAAAGTACAAGCAATTAAAATAGGAATTATACCTTAAATTAGTCCTTCTTAAGTCAGTATATAAAAAAATTGAGCTCGCGCTTTGCGCTGGCATAAATAGATTGTTTAGTTATATACGCATCCCGACCTTACAGTTTTTTATGCGAACGAGAAGCACAAGCTGAAAATATTTGATATTCTAACCTGACAACTGAAAATGTATTTTTCATTTCATCATTATAAAAGTTTTCAGCTAGCGCTTCGCGGTCGCATTCTTTCATCATAACAACTACTAACATAGGCGGATCAAGGCGGCCCGAGGGCAACCCCCCCCCCCTATTGACAGAGCAAATAAAATGGGAAAAACGGGGAAATAAAAAAGGGGGAAAGAAAGGAGAAAAAAGAAGACGAAACATAAAAGGAGGAAGACGAGTAAATGAAATAAGGTAAGGAGAAGACTTGGAAAAAAAAAATTAAAAATATTTAATGTCACTATATTAAAGTTTCGCTCGGGCATCGCGCTCGCATTGCCTGTTCGATGAGATACATATCTTGCTCAATATGCTGACATGTAGTTTAAAATATCAAGTTTTGATATCAATATACAAAACATAATTCAGCTCGTACATCGATCTTTCATTATTTTGTTTTATTTACCAATTTATGTTTTTAAGTGCTCTGGAAAATGTCCGTTTTATAGGTTTTTGTATTTCATATAAGATTCTCTAAATATACCTTTTCAGGTGTCTCGATTGTAAAAAAAAATGATAAAGGCCTATGAGCTAGCGCTGTGCGCTCGCATTTTGATTGGTGAGTTATGTATACCTATTTATTCTATAACAATTAAACTACTTAAATCCCCCCATTAAAAAAATCCGAATCGCGATTTGCGCTCGCATTATTTGCTAAAAATATATCAACCAATGAATCCTATTCATCATTACAAAAATACATAAAATATCAGGTTTTCAGGCCTCATGCACTGTCAACAAATTTCACACACTCATTAGGCTTAACAGATTAATAAATATGAAATGAAATTTGTATGAATTCATAAAAACTAAATTGTCCCTTTTTCAGAAATAAATATTGACAAGTTTTAGGAAAAGAAATAGAAGATAGTCATCATTCTTATATGATGACAAAATGTCCTTAGGCCTAAAATGTCTCGATCCTAGGTCAAAATAATAATAAAATATCAGCTCGCGCTTCGCGCTCGCATTATTTATATAGTGCTATCAAATTTCCCTATTTAAAAAAAAAAAAGGTTTCGATACCATTAATCATGATTTCCTATTCTTTTTGTTAAAAGAACTCAATTTTAAAGATTCGTTTTTAAGATGGATAGAAACGTTATATAATGGTGCATGTGGACGTGTTTTTAATTTTGGTTGGATATCAGATAAATTTACAATAGAGAGAGGCGTAAGGCAAGGTTGCCCACTTTCGGCATATTTATTTATTATTGTTGCAGATGTTTTAGCTCAGAAAATTAGACAAAATAATCAAATACAAGGGATCCAAATTCCACATAGATTGAACGATAGAGATATACGTATCGTACAGTATGCAGACGGTACAACAATTTTTACTGATTCTATACAATGCATCAAAAAGATAATGAAAGAAGTCGAGACGTTTGGAAAATATGCTGGGCCAAAAATCAATTGGACTGAATAAAACCTTATGAAAATGAATATAAACAACAATGAAACTAACAATCTTCGTTTTACTGAAGATCCTATAAAATGTCTTGGTGTTTTTGTTAGAAAAAAATATTCTGTTGTTCAATCTCTCAATTGGGAAAATGAAGTTCAAAAAATAAAAAATACACTTGACTCATGGAAAATGAGAAAATTATCATTACATGGAAAAGTGGTGGTAATAAAATTTTTAGTAATGTCACAGATAGTACATACTGCTACGGCAGTACCAATCCCTTCTAAAATAATCAAAGATATTAATAAACTAGTTTACAATTTTTTGTGGAATTCCAAAAAAGAAATGGTAAAACGTAATGTTTGTCATAATCCTGAAAAAGAAGGGGGATTAGGAATGGTTGACTTAAAGACAAAATGTCGATCACTACGTTTATCATGGATCAATAAATATTTTACAGGTGAAGACAGTGCTTGGAAAACCCTGTTTGAATATTGGACTCAGAAAATCGGCGGGGATTTGCCTCTTTGTTTGACTTTTAATTGCAAAAAGAGTGATATGTATCGTATTTGTGTGAAAAAACATTTGCCCATATTTTATGTTGACATGTTCTGTTCATGGGCTGATTTAAAGTATATTGATATGTTTAAAGTAACGAATATTGAAAACGAAATTATTTGGTACAATAGTAACATAAAGTATAAAAAAGATGTATTATATTTTCCTAACTGGATAAAGAAAAATATTTTGAAAGTTAAACAAATCGTAACAGGTGGTGAATGGAAGAAGATTGATTCAATATGCACTATTTTTAAAGAAAGAGAATTACTTTCTATCTTTGAATTGTTGAAAATAAAAAATGCGTTCCCGAAGTTCTGGCTTGACAAATTACGTAATAGTGCACGAAATGTAAGTGGTATGTCATCGAAATCCAGCACTATTGAAATATCAACAGGTGACTGTATAGAAATCAATGGCATGAAAGCCAGACATTTTTATCATTTGATGATTGAAAGGGAGAAAGAGACCTCCCTTGTATTTATTTTTGGAACGATTTCTTGGGCTTGCCTCTTGAATTTAATTGGAAACGATTATTAGAGTTTAAACTGGATTTTATAAACGACAACAGGATTAAACAATTTAATTTTAAATTAATTCATAGAATACTACCAAGTAAAGACAACCTTTGCAAATGGAAAATTAAAAATGATATTTTATGTAATATTTGTAAAGTTCCAGAAACCAGTATTCATATTCTTTTTACCTGTCAAGTGGTAACAGTTTTTTGGAAAATTGTTTCTAAATTAATAAATGCTTTGTTCGATGCAAAGATTGTTTTGAACGAAAAAATTATCTTGATAGGTCATGAAATAGAAAAAACAGAAATTAATGTGGTTAACCTTATTATAAATTTTTCACAATTTGTAATCTATAGGAATTATATTAGAAAATGTTTTGGAAACGACAAGCATATGACTCATGCTTTTTATTTTATGAAAGATCTAAAGGTAGAAATTCGAAGTTATTTAAAAAGAAAATGTAATCAGAAGAGACTTGATTTAAAACAGGTCTCAAAGGTTCTTTTAATCCTTTAGTTCCTGTTTCATTATTTCATCTATGTATATTTTTGTATGTGACGTTTGTAAAAACGATTGTAAATATCATATGAACAAATAAAGTCCCTCTTATGAGGATTAAAGAGAAAAAAAAAATCAAATTTCCCTATATACACAGTGCTGTAAATAGTGCTTAAATTGACCCTTTTCACATCGGAATTTCAAATATTATTTTCAGTTCGGGCTCTGCGCTCGCATTATTGATTTTTATGATGATAAATGAAATGTATTCAGATTGCCAGGATTCTGTCTAACTCTAAAACACGCGCACGCATGTTTTTTGAGATACAAAGCTTGATCTTATTCAAAACGTGCTAAAATTATCCAGTTTCGGATCAGAATATCAAAAATTTTCTGCTCGCGCTTTGCGCTTGCATTATTATTGTAGGAAGATACCAAAAATTACCCATGCTTTTTCATGATTGACAAACATGAATCGAATGTCCCATTGGGGGATTTGAAATCTCATCTTTTTAGGTTGGAATATCAAAAATGTTCAGCTCGCACTTCGCGCTCGCATTATTTAATCGTTGAAATATGTATCGTCTTAATGGCTAACTGCAAAACATCCTTAACAGGTCCCTTTTCGACCAGGCCAGAACGAATATTTAACATTTATGCTCGCGCTTCGCGCTCGTGGTAATTATCTAGTTACATGTATACGCGTCCTGTTCAGGTTCACAAACATTGCCCAAAATGTTCAATTTTCAGGACAAAATACATGAAATTTCATCTTTAGATTACATAGGGCTTAAGAGATTATATAAAGTAAAGCTAGGAAATGACTGTTAGGACATGGGCGTTTTGCCCACCCCCCCCCAAAAAAAAAGAGAGAATCAAGACTAAGCAAATATAGAGAGAAAAGGAAAGGGATTAGGATGAAATATAATATTATTTTCCAAATATCATGTCAAAATCTATCACAACCTTGTATTTTTGTAATAAAAATGTCATCATATTTGCTTGCTCGCTTCGCTCACTGGCAACTGCTTATTAATTTTATGCGATACACCATATCGAGCCCCCTCGAAATTGTTGGCTCATTACGGCACTGGGACAACCCCTTCAAAGAAACAACAACAAAAATCAACTTTGAGCGGCCGATCGGGGAAAATATGGGTGAAAAAATGACCCCTCCCCCTATTGGCGGAAGCTGGGTCCACCCCTGACTTAGGCTTTCAGGATATAATACATGAAAAATCTAAAAAAAAAAAATCAGATCGCGCTTCGCGTTCTCATTATTTATTTAGGCCTTGTGAGATACCTCAATGTGTTTTTAAGAATGAAATATCAGATTTTCTTTAACGTCTACCCCCCACTTAATTTATTTTTGTTAACTTGGTGCCGACGCCACCCCCCCCCCCGTGCACCTATGCTGAATAAATACGCCGCTGATGAGGAGAATTTGTCGATTGCTTCGAGATTGCATTATTCCCAAGAGGTTATTGAAGGGTATTCTAAAACAACAGTACAGAAACTACAGCTCCCGTTCACACAATATTCTAGTAGGGCCTACTCTGGTTACAAGTTAAACCAAATTGAACCCCCCCCCCCAAAAAAAAAAAATCGCTCGTGCTTCGCGCTCCCATTTATATTACATTATATATTCATGGATTTTTTTTTCAAGAACAGATGAAAAAGTGGTCTTTATTTTTTTTTAATGTGATTATAAGATAATTCAAAATCCATTTAAGGCACTTAAGTTAGCCTGACCGGGATGAAGTGGGCGCCATTTTTCGAAAAGTACACATGGGCGCCAAAAAAAGGTCGAATTACCTTGGATAATTACCCCTAGTACGGAGCCTTGAAAATGCCATCAACGTGACGACATGGCGTGGTACTTTATCTTGCCATGTCTTAATTAATCATTGGCGGCGGAAGAAAAAAAAAATAGGGGGGTCCACCTGAAATTTTGGGATGGACACAGGTAAAAAATTTGACAAGCAAATCAACCAAAATTTATAGGAGGGACCACCAAAATTTTTTGACAAGAAAAAAAAGGTTATCAACCAAAATTAGGGGGGGGGGGTGGCAAAAATATTTTAGTGGGGTCCACCTCAATTTAGGGGGGGGGGACGTAGAAAACAAATTGACAACCAAAAAAAGGGTTCTCAGCTAAAAGTCTAGGAGGGACCGTCCCCCACCTCAAATTTATGGGGGAAAGGTCCCCCCCCCTCCGCTTCCACCGCCTAAGTAATTAATACGCTTATTATTTCGACATAGCTATATATTCTATCTTGTCAAGTCGATATGTCCACATGGCGAGATATGAAGTGTACAAGTCCCGATATATCGCCATGTTGACATGTAACTTATTTAAGTCGACTTGGCAAGATAAAATATCTCGCCATATAACTTTTTATGAGCGGACTGACTTGGCAGGATAACGTATCGCGCCATGTGGACATAATAAGCTTATTTAGTCGACAAGGCAAGGTAAAGTATCTCGCCATGTCGTCAAGTCGATGGCATTTTAGAGGCTCCGTATGGCGTCTAGAGGGTAAATTTCCGGGGGGGGGGGGGTAACAATCCCTGACGATAAAAATATGGGGATAATATTTTCCTTGAAGTAGATGTCAGGGGGCGATTGTCCGTTGGGTCATCGTTATAGAACCCCATGGACTCGTATCATTGGCCTTTTGACCTCTTGATGACATTGGATATCACTATATCCTGATCATAATTTTACACACACCGCGGACTATCGGACCCGCGGTCTATCGGACCCGCGGACTATCGGACCCGCGGTCTATCGGACCCGCGGTCTATCGGACCCGCGGACTATCGGACCCGCGGTCTATCGGACCCGCGGTCTATCGGGCTGTAACCAGATGCGTGTCCTATAACTATTTCAGGGATTGTAGGTACTAACCCCATCTTCTCAGCACAGTGACAATTTGTAATACATTCAAGAAATTTTAGTTTATAATTGAAGACTTTAGTAATATGTATGCCCCTAGCCTACTCTTCTTCTTCTCATCATAATGGGCCTTGAATGACATAATCGTTATATAAGAGCCAACTGAAAAGGCAGAACAATCACCCATGACTTTATTTCAGTAAGAAAACTATTTAACAACTATGATAACTACGAAATCAACACTTTTTATAATACCAAAGACAACAGTCAGCCCCCACCAGAAAAAGTGGGATAGACTCCTCTGTTTGACATGTTTGGGGTCTTACTCGATCCTATTCTGGTCCAAGCAATATATAACCCACATAAGCCTAAAACTTTTGAGAATTCAGAATTGAGAATGCATACGTAATTGCCCCTGACACGATAGATGACCCATCTTTAATAATTGAATAGCAACGGCGCCACCCCCCACCCCTCCACCAAGCCTGCCCTTCCGGTTTCTAGGCTTCGCTACAGACTAATATCGTTTAGGACTAACGTACCTTATCCATTTGGATCAACGAACCTTCGGAATAACGAACTTTATTTTGTTCCGAACTTAAGGAACGTACAGGATAACAAACCTTATTTCGCCAAACAAACCTCATTTCGCTTTTTGACTAACGACCCTTTTTTCGGACTAACAAACCTTTGGAATAACGCCACGAATGTTCGTATTAACCAACTCTTTTCGTTTTAGAACTAACGAACATCGAGGTATGGGCAATTTGCGTGTTTCATAATTACGAATCTTCGCAATAAAGTACTTTCGAAATAACAAACCTTTGGAATAACGAACTGCACTTTTAAATTTGCCTCGTTCGGGTAATTATTTTATACATGTATATTTACTTTGGTTTGTAGATCAATATAGATTTAATAATTATTAATATGATTTATATTACAGTGTGTATTGTGTGGAAAGGAACTGACTGTCACAGTGAGTATAAAAAAAAAGATACTTAAAGGGATGATCCGGGCTGAAAGTATTGATAGCTTAATACAGAAAGTATAATTCACTGAGCAAAATGCCGAAGATTTCATCAAAATCGGATAACGAATAATACAGTTTGTGAAGTTTGAAGTTTAGCAATATTTTGTGAAGACAGTCGTCATGAATATTCATTAGGTGGGCTCATGATGTCACATCCCCACTTGTTCTTTTGTATTTTATTATTCAAATTTTTTCCTCCAAGAAGTAGAAAAATTGGAAAGTAGACAAACTGATTTAGTGCATTAGATATTTATTGCTGCAACTTATTTCATTATAAGGGAGACATATTATTCACACAAGTATGAAATAATGAAAAAATTATGATTTTATGTAATAACATATAAGAAAACGGAAAGTGGAGATGTGACATCCAAGAAAAAATTCTGGATCCGCCCTTGGATACCACTATCAATCATCAAACCTCGTTCTGAATTTTCCTTTTCCTTCTTTTTATTTGATTATTTTGCATCAGGGAACTGTCTCTGAATAATAGATGAATAAATAATCAGTCGATCCTCGATTGCTGACATGCCCCTCCTATAAAAAAATTTCCGGCTACTCAAGTGCATGTAAAATTGACGAGAATAAAGGCGCATATTGGTTGGAATAATGCTGACTGAAGCCATCACATTTTTGTTCAATCGTATCTTTTTACCCCATAGATGGACGAAAATAAAAGGAAAGACGTTCTGGACATTTTTACAAAACCTGACTTACTTGAGATGGGAGTCGCGAAGATGAAGTAACTTTCAGGAGAAGTCTTAAAGGGATGGTCCAGGCTGGAGTTATTTAGAGCTCATTAAATAGAGTAAAGAATTGTAAACAACATATTTTAAATCAGGTATTGAACGTCTATAACTGAAATACATGCGTATATTAATTCGCTTCTCTGAATATTTTATTCGTGTCGTGAAGGGGGTGACTTCGAGGAGAACATGGAGAGTGTGAGAGAGAAAAGGGTTCGAGAAAGGGAGGGGGAATAAACGACAAGATGTAAGTTGATGTAGGAGATACACCGGTTGACATAAGATGTTTAGCGGTTGGTACAAGTGTTTAAGCCTGCTTACTTTTGTAAACTGCGTACGAGCAGTAAAAACCGCAAAACCTCTCACCATGGCTTTCAAATTCAATGGCAGATGCAACTTTGATTTCATGATTATTCAGGATTTTTTTTTGAAATATTATTTTTATCACCTCCAAGCTAAAAAGTAACAACGCCTTTAATCTATAAACACATGATATTCGACAGTAGCTGCAAATATAGTCAAATTCGCCAAGACAGACCCCCAACCCCCCCCCTCAGATTTCTAAACTTTATATACCCCAATCTAAACACAGTGCCTTTCGTTCTTTGAATTTGAAAGCTTTGCCCGCTCGAAACAGCCGTGATCGCTTTAACTTTGAATTTGTTCAGCATTTATTTCAATTTCTATATGACCACTTAAGTGTTTTTTTGATAATAACTTATACATACTTAAAAGTATTCAGGGCACTTGCTCCTTAAAAAAAATGAAAAAAATGTCCCGTTTCAAACTATGAAGTGCCCTTTGAGAAGAAACACTTCTGTTATAATCTGCACATTTTCGTATCTGATATTGATTCTTCTTGATTTGTTCTGCATTGCATTTTACGATACATATAGTCCTTTTTTAGTACCTTTATTTTTCTCCCAAGAAGGAGCACCTAGATCATGTAGATGGTGCCTACTGCACTGTACAGAGAAGTCATATTTGAATTTCAGTCAACGAATATTTTATCATATGCATGTAAAGGGCACAGGTATGTGAGCCCTATGCTGGCGACCTCCGTTTTGGCGCTACCCAATTTTGTTGTACACTCTAAGAAATATTGGGTAAAAAATGCTCCATGAGGGTAATTATGTGTCCAACCAACATTGGCATTTTCTTTTGGGCATTTCTTTTTTATATAGTGGGATGAAAATTTTGCCCATTCTAGATAAAGTAATTGCTGCTTATTTTAAACCTTACTGGACAATAATAGCTTCCTGCATTGGGTAAAATACTGCCCAAATTGGTTGGACACATATTACCCTTGTACTAGTTTAAATTTTACCTAATATTTTTTACAGTGTATTTTGCACTTTGCAGCTGACTCTGAATAAATAATATTGGTCGTTTCTTTGAAGTTTTAATCATTTGATTCTTTCGAATGCCCGAAACGCTCCATATGCTCCATTAAAAACACTGTCTTCAAAATAATGGAACAAATCGAACGGATCATATATAAATCGACTGCTCACGAAATAGAAAGCATAATGACTTAGAAAATAAGCGTCTTACTTTGTCCATAGCCCTTTGTCTTAAACTCGACTTTGAATATTTCCATTATTTTGTTCTGCATTTAATATCTTACACTATGCACATATACTTCATAAGTCATCTTGAATCATAAATCAACATTTCTTATCTTTATGATTCAGCTTATATTCCATTTATTATCCTTCATCATTCAACTGAAGTCAAGACTTTGTTACGATATTGAATACCGAACAAATAACAAAGAACATTTTGATTAGAGAATTTATGTTTTTTTTAATTATTTACACAGAATAAACAAAACAAAATAGTATATCTTACATTTCTTGCAAAGAGTCAGTTCTGGGTTATTCCAAATGATGTGTTGGCTGGCAAAGGTTCCTTAAATTAAAGTCCACAATGCTGGCGATGATGAAAATGATGTTGAAACACGATGGATAATAAGAGTCACCAGGCGCGGATCCAGGATTTCGTAGGGAGGGGGCCCAAATTCGACCTGATTTTGGCGCCCCTGTGTACTTTTCGGAAAAATGGCGGCCCCTCCCTCCCCCAGGCAATCATAAGTGCCTTAAATGCATGTTAAATTATCTTATTTCATAGGCACATGAAGAAGAGGCAATTGAATAATGGTTTTATAATGATGTGTTCATGAATAAATGTAATATCACTTTAAAAAAGAATCAATGCGAGCGATTTCTATTTTAACCATTTGATGCTTTCAATCTCGTTTAACTTCTCATCAGAATGGGCCCTGCTAGAATTATGTGAGCGGGAGCCAGGCGCGGATCTTCTTAGGGGGGCCTAATTTCAAGTCAAGTAATAATCGTGCCAAAATATTGACTCCCGTTGCCGAATGGGTAATGTCTAGTTACTTCACACAGAAACCTCTCTTGCATTGTGTAGGCATACTTCGTTCTTCTGGGTACTCCCATTTTTTTCTTTCTACTTTTTGTTTCAGGGTTTGAAAATCTTACGGGGATGACGCCCCTGTATCGCCGCGTATGAACACTGGTTGTGCAATAACTAAATTGCATATTCTGCATGAAAGAAAATTAATTTGTTATTTTGGGTAATATATTCTTAAAAATATATACATGCTTTTTATTATAGAGTTGAGGTAGACTCAGTAGTCAGCACTCAGCATTTACTAATTGGGAGTACACTGCCTACTTAGATCTGTAAGTGTTTGGATATATTATATAATTTTTTGTTATTCGCTTGAAATCCATTCAAAACAGTGAGTTGTCTTGTCAATCCTATTCAACAAACATTGGCTCTTCCGCTCTTGCAACAATCATATCAAGTATCAAAAGGTTATGTATCTTATAATCTTGCTCAAATTGTATATACTCCAAATAGATTTTCAAAAGAAACAGAATGCGTGTAAACGGTGTAAATAAAACAAATATAAGATACTAAAGATAAATATGCTGTAAAAATATACTTTATTGGCAATGTCTACATAAATATGAAAACAATGCTCTTAAGTTCGCATCATTTTGGACGATAAGTTCTTATCTCTCTCTTTCATACAATACAAGTGAAACATGAATTCCAATGTCCCATGTATCTTGTATACATCAACTATTTCAAGATGTAACAATAAATGTAAATGATAGCAATGCAGTTTAGGCCTGAGTAAATCCACGTAATAGTTTCAGTGGAATTCGTAAAAAAAAAAAAATACAACGTGATTTCCCACTGTAGGTTGGAAACAAAAAGGTGTCGTATCATCAACTTTATCTAGCTGTCTTTCACGCATTACTACATGAAACAAAAATATAGGAACGATATAAACCATAGAGTCATTTAAGTTATTTGAGTATTTGACGATTCGTCAAAAAATAAAAAACGCATCCGAAACTTTCACCATTACAATGAAAGTTTCATTTATTCCTTTACATATTGCAAGTAAACTTCAACATTTCGGTAAATAATATATATTAATATATCCATACACAATTAAGTTCACATGGTGGTATACTGCACATCCTATTTCAGAATATGATATGCGTGTGGTATGAATGTCTACCCACCTAGAACATGCAAAACGTTTACTAGTAACTAGTGAGACTATACTACTAGACCGATTTTTACTCAAACGGCTTCCCAATAGAGAAATAACAAGAGAACATTCACCTAAGAATAGAAATCCTCATTTGTTCTGAAAAATATCAAGAGTATCAGTACAAAATGTAAACAGTGTCAGTATAAAATGTAATTAGAAATTAACAGAAATGTCAAAGAAAATCGGTTATTCAATCTGCTCAGATTAAAGAATAATACTCTCACTACTGCTAAAGTTATATAATTGTTGGCCGTGTACTCCATTCCCCGTCCAATTGAAACATAGGACCTATATATAATATTACAGTATATTCCACTTGTTAACATTATATTTTCCAATCCGTTTGGGATTAGTGGCTTAAGTGTTGCAAGCAATATAAAGACAATAGTTAAATCAGACGCTTCTCATACATATGTCAAAGTGCAGAGTGCTTCCCTTCATGCAAGAAGAATTCACAACTCTTATTCATATTTTGTTTCTTAGCCTTTTATAAACAAGAGCGACTTTTGTTAGGAATAGAGTTATGGAGCGCTCAGCTCATGAAGCTCACGAATTACTCATTAAAATATTGACGAATTGCCTACGTGCCCCCTATTAAAACATGTTACAAAAGTCGCTAGGACAGAACATACTTTTTGTCTCGCCTACATAGCAGAGCGAGACAATAATTGGCGCCTCTTTTTGACGATGGGGACGGCGTCAACACTGAAATCTTAACCAAAGTTAAGTTTTTGAAAAGTCATAGTTCATGAAACTTGGAAACAAGAGTAATAAAGTATAGCGGATTATCCTGACTACGTTTGTTTAAGGTAACATGACCAAGGTCAAAGGTAATTTAGGGTCAATGCAGGCCTGGCCGCCTGGGTCAATGAACTTAGAAAATTTTGGGAGAATCAACATCGAAATCTTACCAAAATCAATTTTTTGAAATGTCGACATAAATTAAATAGTTTATGGATCTACTAGTAATTCATGAAATTTAGACATAAAAACAATCAAATATCCACTTGTTATACGTTACGCGTTTCACTTGTTATACATCGTTAGGATCATTAATGACACTGGAACAGGGGCGTCGATCCATTTTTCAGATTGGGGGGGGGGGGGCAAAATCATGGATCGTTCTAAAGGCGCTCGATCACACCAAACAAACTCACCCACCCACACACACACACAGGCCTAATTATATATATATAGATTTAGATTTAGATTTTATTTCCGTTCAACATTTTTTCAAAATATAATCAAAGTAACAATACATATTCAATATAATCGATAATACAGACAAATCAATGAAATTTCGTAACAAATGTTGAATATAAATTAAACAAAACTACCATTTGTTGCAGTAATTTTATCAATGAAAAGAAACAAGAAATGAACGGAGGGACTTGCCAAGAAAAGCAAAAGCTTGTAGAGAAGGCAAGCCCCTAAACTTAGTTTCAATACTAATTATAAACAAACTATATATACAACTCTATACAAAAATCGAGACAGACACAGTAGACAAACTTAAAACAAGTAATCCACAAATATCAAAATAAAACGAATAAGCGACAACAAAAATAAGAGAAAGTAGTTCAAATAATAATAATTACAGTGGTAACACACAACAAAAGTACTTACAAAATCATAATAGGGAGGAAAAAGTGGCAAAGGAAAGAAAGAGGGAGATAAGGGAGCTGCAAATAAAAAGTGCAAATGAAAAGAGGAACATGGCAGGTGCACAGGTCGTAATGTATTGTATCATGTTGTAGTGTTGTTTTTTTTATAAGTAAAGTTTGACATATATATATATATGAGATATATGAGAAAGAGACTCGGACACATATCTCACCAACAAGTTAATGCGAGCGCGAAGCGCGAGCTGAATTTTTTTAGCATGCTGACCTGAAAACAGGAATGGTACCTGTTTAGGACTGTTTGTAGCAGTAACTCATGTGGAGGAAAAACAGTATATCACTACACAGATAATGCGAGTACCGAGAGCGAGCTGAAATTTCTTTATATTCTGACCTGAAAGCTTGATATTCTATTCATTTTTGGTACTAATGATTAGGATGGGTATCTAAAATAACAATAGATGCGAGCGCGAAGCGCGAGCTGAAAATTTTGATATTTCGATCTGAAAAAATTGACAGGTTAATGGACGTTTTTAATAAAGAACAAGATATATATTCAACGAAAGATTATTGCAAATCGGAGCGGGAGTTCTTTTTTAGGTTTATAACTGAGAACGGGACATTCTGTTCATCTAATTAATCATGAAAAGTATGGGTTTTTGCTACAGAAATGATGCGAGCGCGAAGCGCGAGCTGAAAATTTTGATCTGAAAAAATTTACATAGATTTTTAATGAACTTTTTAAAAATAAAGAACAAGATATATATTCAACAAAAGATTACTGCAAATCGAAGCGGGAGTTCTTTTGAGGTTTAGAACTGAAAACAGGACATTCTATTCACCTGATTTAATCATGAAAAGTATGGGTTTTGGTATACATAAATGATGCGAGCGCGAAGCGCGAGCTGAAAATTTTATATTCCAATCCGAAAAACGGACATTTCGAGCACGATTTTAAATAAAGAACGAGTTGTGTATCTCAATCTCGCTTGCTGTTTTCTGTGTAACACTGCAATCTTATTTTATTTTTGCACATGCATGCGGAATTATTGGGGGGGGGGGGGAGGGGCAAAACGTCCCCCCCAGGATCGACGCCTCTGCACAGGAAAGCCTCATCTTTCGAGGATGGGAAGTGGCGAAATCCTTGACAACTTTGTCAATGTCGACTTCAAGGTCTCTTTGTAGCAACATCATTGCCAGCCCATTCAGTCTCGCCTCTGTCATCGTCGATCTCATGCGCGTTTTTAATCTCTTGATGGCGCTGAAAGAACGTTTTGCCTCAGCGCTGGTCACTCGAAAAATTGTCATAATATAAAGTATTGTGCATGTATTATAGGGAATCTCACTTTATCGCATGCTCGCAGGGCATCAATAGCTGACATGGGTCGTTCGTCTTCTCTTCTTTGGGACCAGTACATCTAAAATGAAAATGAAAAGTTAAATTATTTATAATATAAAGTCATATATCGTTGATTAACTACAAAGCAAAGTTGTTCAGATGCAATGATTTTGCATTACACTTCATCAACGAAAAAAGAAAGATAGCAATTTGGTGGGCAAAATTTAGCAGTAATACTTATTTATAACAATTTTGTTTCTCTCATTCTCTGTAATTGTTGCACGGAAACAAATATTTTCCATCACATGGGATTTACCAGAGTCCTGATGATATCATATTCATTCCTTGATTGAAAACGAATTATATATTTTGCTGCTGTTTCAGGGTATCTCACCGGTGACACAAGGTTTGAAACTCAAGGTTTGAAACGAGTTTTGCGGAAGTTGCTAATATTGCTCAATGACATGATTTTTGATAAACAGAACAGTGATTACATATATTTTATTGTATCTGTCACGTCGCGGGTATTCTGGGTGAAACTGAGAAGATCGTCCAAGAGACAAGTCACGACTACGTTTCTATTGTTCAGATACTGGGCTAACAGTTTCTGCCACTATATGATGTTTCATGTTATACATACCTGCCAATGCTCGAGCTCTTGAGGAAGACTTGCGGGATATGGGATGTCGTCGTGGACGTGGAAGAATCAAATACCTCTACAGAAGGGAGAGTTTTGGCAGCTACGGACGGCAATATCTGAAATCCATTGAGGGCCTTCTGCTTCAGTACACTGAATCTAAAATGAACAAATTAATTGATGATGAATTGGACAGGCTGATGCATACCATCACAAGCCAGAAATGATACAATACATAACATAATTGTTTTGGTAGTACTTTGATTTAATTTAATTTGCAATAAATCCTATTATATTTTAATTTTAATTTTCCATTTCTCTATGTGGGATCCATATACCTTTTGCTTATCCCTTTAAATAGTTGGTGGATTTTTTTTTTAAAACTAAATCAAATGAAATAGACGTGTTAATTTTTTTTAATCACGCATTTACACTATTTTTATAGGCCTACCTCGATGCAAACTCTGCGAGGAGAAGGTCCAGGGTTGGTACTGTGATTGTAACTCGATAGTATGCACTGATGGTGTCTTCTCCCTCACTAATATCAGGATTCGCGCGGAGAATCTGCTGGCTGCTGGTAATTGGGCGAGATGGAGAAACATTCACCTGCTCTGCTACTTGGCAAGCAGCATTGTACATGTCCAGATGCTTCTCGTCCAGTACCTCTGATCTTATCTGCAAAAGAAAATTATTATTTTTTAAATACAAAATCATTTACCGATTGGTAATGGTAATTATACATCAATAGAAATGTTTTGACCTTGTGGGCAAATAACGGCTTTTTTTTTTTTGGGGGGGGGGTTGATATTCGGTTGGCAAGCAAATTCCACAGAGTGACACACGAAATGATGACGTGCGCACAAAATGTGCCAGTCTTTCTTTTTGGTAAATGTCAAATATCATAGATAGTGGAGCGGTTATGTGACAAAAAATGGCCAAGATGCTCGGATCTGGCAGAAAGTGTGAAATTTGGTATACAGGGGTATTTTTGGGCGCTGATTAAAAAAATTGCCGGCCCCAAGCGATTTGACCATCGGATCGGCCGCCATTTTGAAATCCAAGATGGCCGCCATGAAAAATCATTGAATGTCATTTTTTTTTAGTTTTACATGGCATGTGAAACTGAAATTTGGCATATAGGGGTATCATGAGGCACTGATTTCAAATATTGCCGGCCCCCAGCAATTTGACCATTTGGTCGGCGGCAAAATGGCCGCCATCTTGAAATCCAAGATGGCCGCCATGTTATATTATTGCAATCATTTTCTTGAGTTTTATATGAACTGCGGTATTGAAATTTGGCATATAGGCTTAATTTGGGGTGCTGATTTCAAATATTGCCGGCCCCAAGTGATTTGACCATCGGGTCGGCCGCCATTTTGAAATCCAAGATGGCCGCCATGAGAAATCATTAATGTCATTTTCTTGAGTTTTACATGACATGTGACACTGAAATTTGGTATGATGGGGTATTTTTAGGCACTGATTTCAAATATTGTCAGCCCCCAGCAATTTGACCATTTGGTTGGCGGCAAAATGGCCGCCATCTTGAAATTCAAGATGGCCGCCATGATATAATAATGCAATCATTTTCTTGAGTTTTATATGAACTGCGGTATTGAATTTGGCATAAAGGCTTAATTTTGGGCGCTGATTTCAAATATTGCCGGCCTCAAGCGATTTGACCATCGGGTCAGCTGCCATTTGAAATCCAAGATGGCCGCCATGAAAAATCATTGAACTAATTTTCTTGAATTTTACATAATATGTGCCACTGAAATTTGTTGTATATCGGTATCTGGGTGAGTTCATTAAAAAATTGCTGGCTCCAAGCAATCTGACAATTGGTCGGCGGAAAAATGGCCGTCATCTTGAATTCGAAGCTGGCTGCCATAGAAATATTGCAATTATTTCGTTGAATTTTATATGATCTGCGGTATTGCACTTTGACATATAGAAGTAGTGTGGGGAGCTTATTTTAAATATTGCTGGCCCTCAGCGATCTGATCCCCTGAGTCAGGGTTATACGGGCCAAAGATATTCATTCGAGCCAACCCATTTAATTCTCAATTTTAATTTTGATATTGCTAATTGACAAAAACGAATGAATATGATTGATAATCTAACACTGATTCTAGGAAGGGTAACTTTACTGAACTTCCTTTTTTTCAAATTGGGAAGATATATCACCACTTTGGAACTATTTTTATACTTGCGGAAGAAGTATTGCCATTTTACTGTCTCAAGTGATGAATATGACCCTGTCAGGTGTAGTCTTCATAAATGCAGATTTATTTTTAAAATGAGCTGGTCGAGGTACCCTTTTCTGGTCAGATATGGAATGTCAGACATGTATCCTATCCACTGGACAGGTAGTAAACATTCAATTCTCGAATTTCATCCTTATTTTTTTTTAGAGCGCCTCTTAAACACACGAGTCTATGGGAAATGTTTTAGGCCCGTGATACCTCAGCTGCAAAATGGCAGCCATCTTGAAATCCAAGATGGCTGCCATAAAAAAATCACAAAAAAAAAAATCAAGTATCATAATTATAACGAAGGTATTATTTTGAAATTTTGCATCTTTGGGTATTGACATTTCCCCCAAGTAATCTGTCCAATACATATGCTGCAAAATGGCCACCATCTTGAAAATTCATTAAAATCATTTTCTTGAGTTTTAAATAATTTGAGGCACTGCATTTTAGACATACAGGCAGGTTTTGGCCTGCTGGTTTTAGAATATTGCTGCCCCAGTGATTGATCCACCGGGTCAGCTGAAAATGACCGCCACTTTGAAATCTAAGATGGCTACTACGAAATATCTTTCGAAAATGTTTTCCTGAATTCTACATTACCTGTGACACTGTAAATTGGTACTATGTAGCAAAAACTTGTATTGTATGTTAATTTCAAATATGGATAGATAATGAACATAATTATAACACATAAAACACTTTATCTGCCATTTTCAATCACACAACATAATGGGGCAGCTGCTCGTACAGTATATGACGTCACAAATTAAAAACTTAAAATTCTAATATCTTTGATGGATTTACCAATATCCTTTTTATAGCATATTTTCTTGTGTTTTTACAACAAACTTTTCTCCGGGGTGAACTTCCCTTTTTAATGGATAGAGCAACGTCCGATGTGGCGCTGCTAAGTTGCTGCCGGGCTCATGATCTACAGGATATGGGCGAAATACATTTTGGGAGCATTTCTGTTACTGAATTCTATTTTGAACAATAAAATATGTTTTATTATCATCCATCATTAACATTAATTTCATCATCATCATCATCATCATCTTACCACTATATAACCATCAGTACTTCAAGTCTGGAGCAGTTTTCTTCTTGTCGATTTGTAATAAAATATCGCAATTATTGGAGCAATATTCTGAAACCAGCAGGCCAAAAACCTGCCTGTATATCTAAAATGCAGTGCCTCAAAATTATTCAAAACCAAGAAAATGATTTTAATGAATTTTCATGACAGTCGATCCACTCTAGATTTCAAGAAGGTGGCCATTTTGCAGCATATCTATTGGACAGATTACTGGGGGCAATTTCGATATCCCTAGATTAAGCTTACCCTAGATGCCAAATTTTAAAATAATACGTTACGTGATACTAGATAAAGTGATTTATTTTCAATTATCTTTTTTCATGGCAGCCATCTTGGATTTCAAGATGGCTGAAATTTTGCTTCTGACTCAGGGGATCAGATCGCTGAGGGCCAGCAATATTTGAAATAAGCACCACGCACTCCGTCGATATGTCAAAGTTCAATACTGCAGATCATATGAAACTCAAAGAAATAATTTACAGCCTCTCAACAGAAAATGATTGTTCCGGATGGTTATTGTTCAACCAAAGCCACCTCAAATGTGTAACTGCAGAAGAAGCTAGCTGGTTTGTGTATTTATGGGGCTTCATATTTACGTAACATCTATATCAGCAATTAAGGGTGCCAAAGTATTATAATCCTTGCAACGGACAAAGATGTGGTTGTGTTGGATTTGTTTTCAGTGCCAATACAATGGGATTTACTCACCATTATAATGTTGTACATCATTCAAACTTGGTAACCATATTGGAATTCAAAATAGCATCTATTTATTATGTTTTTTTCATTGATCAAGGATGCAAAGATCAAGTTTTTCTCCAAATTCAAAGTGTTACAGGCCATACGTAAGACTTGAGCAAATTATCTTTCATGGCGGCCATCTTGTATTTCAAAATGGCAACCAATCAGGGGTCTGACAATAATCAGTGCCTAAATATATGCCTATATGACAACTTTCAGGGCCACAGTTCATATAAAACTCAAGACAATTATCATTACTTTTAATTCATGGCGGTCATTTTGCCGAAACCCGGTGGTTACATTGCTGGTGGCCGGCAAAAATCAGTGCCACGTACTTCTGTATGCCAAATTTTGGTGTCATATAATGTAAAATCCAAGAAAATTATTTTGATATGGTTTTTCATGGCAGCCATATTTTGCCGCTGAACTGATGGTCAGATCACTTGTGGCTGGCAATATTTGAAATCAGCACCCAAAAATAGGTACTCTATTTGCCAAAGTTCAGAGCACATGTAAAATTCAAGAAAATGATTTTTAGTGATTTTCATAGCGGCCATCTTAGATTTCAAGATGGCAGCTGACCTGGTGGTAAGACTATTGAAATAAGTGCCCTAAACTACACCTACACTGTATATGCTAAATTTCAATACCATAGCTCAAACAAAATTAGAGGAAATTATTGCAACGATATTTCATGGCGGCCATCTTGGATTTTAAAATGGCGACCGTTTTGCAGCTGACCTGGAGGTCAAATTGCTGGGGGCCGGCAATATTTGAAATCAGCACGCCGAATTAAGCCTATATGCCAAATTTCAGTGTCACATATCATGTAAAACTCAATAAAATGACATTTAATGATTTTTCATGGTGGCCATCTTGGATTTCAAAATGGTGGCCATTTAGCCGCTGACCAAGTGGTCAAATTGCTGGGGGCAGGCAATATTTGAAATCAGTGCCTAAAAATACCCCAACATACCAAATTTCAGTGTCACACGTCATGTAGAACTCAAGAAAATGACATTAATGATTTCTCATGGCGGCCATCTTGGATTTCAAAATGGCGGCCGACCTGATGGTCAAATCACTTGGGGCCGGCAATATTTGAAATCAGCACCCCAAATTAAGCCTATATGCCAAATTTCAATACCGCAGTTCATATAAAACTCGAGAAAATGGTTGCAATAATATATCATGGCGGCCATCTTGGATTTCAGGATGGCGGCCATTTTGCCGCCGACCAAATGGTCAAATTGCTGGGGGCTGGCAATATTTGAAATCAGTGCCTCAAAACACCCCTATATGCCAAATTTCAGTGTCACATGCCATGTAAAACTCAAGAAAATGACATTTGATGATTTTTCATGGCGGCCATCTTGGATTTCAAAATGGCGGCCGACCCGATGGACAAATCGCTTGGGGCCGGCAATTTTTTAAATCAGCGCCCAAAAATACCCCTGTATGCCAATTTTCACACTTTCTGCCAGATTCGAGCATCTTTTTCACATATCTACTGGACTAAGAGTCTATGTCAACTATTGTATGAGAAGGCCCCAAAGGGTAGGAAATACACTAGAACTCAGCTCTAAGGCCGATTTTTTTAGCTCCCCATATGAACTATTATAAATAGATCTAGCCCCCAAATAACAAAATAGCCGTCAGTCAATTATCCTCATAGCCTAGGGTTCAATGTATAACATACTGACATCACTAAGGTCGAAATACATTCATGACTATGGTGGTCAACTGGTCATGAGCTTTGAGCCATAATTCAAAGGAAACAAATATTCAATTTGGCATAACTGAACATTTTTTGCCGTGAAATGTTTCTTGTCCAGCGATTCATCTAATAGGTAGGGAATCAAGTATGTTTCATGCAACTTTTTATCGACCGTGCGTCATTCATATTTTACGAAGAGGGTCTAATAATTATGAAAAAAGAAGAAATGGATGTTTCAGTTATGAACTTTGATTTCCGAATAAATAGCAGTAAAAGCCAGAAAAATCGTAAAAATGCTCGTGCAAACGAAAACTTGGTAACACCATTTTCATTCTTCTAACTCAGTCATGCATGTTTTATGACCATCTCAATGAGACATCAAATTATCAATCGATGATTGTTCATGTTTCACCATGTGTTCCTACCTCTCAAATTTGGGCGGAGGTACTTGTCTAGGGAGCCAGCTTGCTTTAGCCTCTCCGCTTTTCTTTTTCGATTTTCGCAACCTGAAGACTTTTTTTGCTGGCCATGGTACTTGAGAACTTTGTAGTTGGGCATGGTCGCCTGGGCGCCATGAGTTGCAGACTGGCGAGTTTGAATTCGCGCCTTGCCCGCTTCCCAGACCATAATGCGCATGCTCGTAACTTCGAGAACTTCTCGGAAGTCTCTTCGGGACGGAATGTATGAATGCGGAAATTATAACACGAATAGTCTTAAGGCCTGCACAGGTTCTTGTAATGTGATCGAGGCGGTCTGAGTATACGGTTATTATCAATTTCCACTTTCCAAATAACTATGGAGCGCAAGCTATCCCGACCTACAACTAGCTACACGGCGGGTCATTGTTTGCTTGTTATTGGTGTTGAACGTGACGATGTTAACATGTGCTTTGCAACCTATGCAATTATAGGTATATGGCTTAAAAAGAATGCAACTTGTATAACTTATACTAGTTGCATTCTTTTTGAGCCATACCCATACACAATTTCCCTAGTTCTAACATCAATTTGGCGCCCCAAGTTCAAATAGCAATTCGGCACCCCCTAGTTCGAACATCAATTTGGCGCCCCTAGTTCGAACATTCAATTGGCGCCCCCCGATGTCGAACATAAATTTTGCGCCCCTACGTCGAACATCAATTCGGCGCAACCCCCCCTACGTCGAACATCTATTTGGCCTCCCTAAGTCGGACATCAATTTGGCGCCCCCAGTTGGAACATGAAATTGGCGCCCCTAGTTCGAACATCAATTCGACGCCCCCCCTAGTTCGAGTATCAATTCGGCGCCCCTACATGTAGGTCGATCATCAATATGCCCCCCCCCGTTCGAACATCAATTCGGCCCCCAGTTCGAACATCATTTTGGCATCCCTTCGAACTCAATTTGGCTTTCCTAGTTCGAATATCATTTCGCCCCCCACTAGCTCGAGTATCAATTTGGCGCCCCCCTAGTTCGTACATCAATTCGGCGCCCCCTAGTTGGAGTATCAGTTTGGCGCCCCCTAGCTCGAACATCGATTCGCCCCCTAGTTCGAGTATCAATTTGGCGCCCCCATGCAGTTCGAACATTATTTTAATATCCCTTCGGACATCATTTCGGCGCCCTCCTAGTTTGAATATCAATTCGGCGCCCCTACATGTAGGTCCAACATCAATTTGGCGCCCCTAGTTCGAATATCATTTCGCCCCCCCCCCTAGCTCGAGTATCAATTTGGCGCCCCCTAGTTCCAACATCAATTTGGCGCCCCTACATGTAGGTCAAACATCAATTTGGCGCCCATATTTCGAGTATCAATTTGGCGCCCCCTAGTTCCAACATCAATTCTGAGCCCCCCTAGTTCGAGTATCAATTTGGCGCCCCCCTAGTTCGAACATCGATTCGCCCCCCCCCTTGTTCGAGTATCAATCTGGCGCCCCCAGTTCGAACATCATTTTAACATCCCTTCGAACATCATTTCGGCGCACTCCTAGCTTGAATATCAATTCGGCGCCCCTACATGTAGTTCCAACATCAATTTGGCCCCCCTAGTTCGAATATCATTTCGGCTTCCCCCTAGCTCGAGTATCAATTTGGCGCCCCCTAGTTCCAACATCAATTTGGCACCCCCTAGTTCCAACATCAATTTTGCGCCCATACGTCGAACATCAATTCGCCCCCCCCCTGTTCGAACATCAATTCGGCCCCCAGTTCGAACATCATTTGGCTTCCCTAGTTCGAATATCATTTTGCCCCCCCCCCCTAGCTCGAGTATCCATTTGGCGCCCCCCTAGTTCGAACATCAATTCGGCGCCCCTTAGTTTGAGTATCAATTTGGCGCCCCCTAGTTCGAAAATCGATTCGGCCCCCTCCCCCCCCCCTTGTTCGAGTATCAATCTGGCGCCCCCATGCAGTTCGAACATCATTTTAATATCCCTTCGAACATCATTTCGGCGCCCTCTTAGTTCGAATATCAATTCGGCGCCCCTACATGTAGGTCCAACATCAATTTGGCCCCCCTAGTTCGAACATCAATTTGGCACCCCCTAGTTCGAACATCAATTTTGCGCCCCTACGTCGAACATCAATTTGCCCCCCCCCCCCGTTCGAACATCAATTCGGCCCCCAGTTCGAACATCATTTCGGCGCCCCTTTGGTTCAAACATCATTTTCTTTCCTCCTCTTCTCTTTTTTTTCTTTTCTTTCCCCTCTTCTTTTTCTTCTTTTCTTTCGCCTCTCTTTTTTCTTTTCTTCTTTCCTCCGTCTTCCTCTCTCTCCCTTTTCTCCTTTTCTTTTCCCCTCTTCCTCTTTTTTCTTCCCCCTCTCCCTCCCCCTCTCTCTTTTTTTCTCCTTTTCCTTTCCCTCTCTTTGTCCTTCTCTTTCTTTTCCCCTTTTCCTTCCCTTCCTTCCCCCTGATTAAAGGTCAAGTCCACCCCAGATAAATGTTGATTTGAATAAAAAGAGAAAAATCAAACTACCATAATGCTGAAAATTTCATCAAAATCGGATGTAAAAAAAGAAAAATATGACATTTTAAAGTTTCACTTATTTTTCACAAAACAGTGATATGCACATCTCAGTGACATGCAAATGAGACGGTCGATGATGTTCCTCACTCACTGTTTCTTTTGTTTTTTATTGTTCGAAATATATAATATTTAATTTTTTTCCGATTTGACAATAAGGACCAACTTGACTGAACCATATAGTATTAAACAATGTTAATTTCACATGTTCATGGAGGAATTGATTGGTGTTTCACTTGACAAATAGGAGAAAATTAGAATATTTCATATTTCATATAACAAAATACAAAAGAAATAGTGAGTGGATGATGTCATCAGTCTCCTCATTTGCATACAGACCAAGATGTGCATATAACTGTTTTGTGAAATTAAGCGAAACTTTAAAATGTCATAACTTTCTTATTTTACATCCGATTTTGATGTAATTTTCAGTGTTATTCTTGTTGGAGTTTTCTCTTTTTATTTAAATGATCTTTTTGTTGGGGTGGACTTGTCCTTTAACAGTCAGTTTCAGCAAGCCATGAGTCGACAAATGTTCTGTAGATCAGGTTGAGGATCTCGATGAGAACTAAGAATTCCTCTCTCAAAATAACTGCAAACAGTTCATTGACGATGTGCAAAAAATTCCACCGAAGATGTTGTATTCCAGATGGAACTAAACTATGCTCTGACATAAAGTCTGGTGCGAAACTTTGAGTTCTGATCTGATAAGATCATGTCCTTGAAGAATCTGCCAGCTTATAATACATGTTTATAATACATCTAAATTTCCACTATTCTGGAACCTTCTAGTATTGTACTTACACACAACATTGTGCCAATTTCTAGAGCAGTCTAATTTTAGAAGACTTTTGAATGACCTCAGTGAAATTAACAATGTAAACAACATAGCTAATCCTATTGTCCTTTTCCACTGCCGCTAGCAGGCCCTATTGTATACCAATAATCATTGTAAATTATACAAATACCAATCATTACTCTGCCTAATGCCTACATACCGAAGCTTAAAGTACACACACAAAGAAAATTCACGAAAGTGATGATTATAGACAAATTATATATGGATGGAAAGGTCTTGTCTTTTTATACACAAATATGTCACTAAAAGTCTTATTGATGTCGTGGAAATGCAAGAAATGAAATTATTAGAGACCCTTCTCAGCCCCCAGCCGCCCCCAGACAGACAATCGCGCGATCGAAAACAGTCGAGAATAATGACGTCACATGATCGACTCGCTCAGCTCTCTGTGCAAGCCGTACACTGATAGATAGCTGATTCACCTTCTCTATTTTTCTTCGAATTTACCGTTTTCTTCATGTATTGTGATATCCGATTTCTGTTTTCGACAACTTGAGACTATAAGTGAACGAGAACTGTGTTACTTTGCCCGTTTTTATTGAATTGTGAACTGTAAAGACCGATTTTGTCCACTCGATAGTCTTCGTTGTGTTACTCCACTCCACTGACCAGTCACTGTTTTTATTGAAAAACTCCAAGCTGTACTACCTGTACTAGAGTGTAGGGGCCCATTCACTAGCTGCTCTACTTGCTGCTGGCCGGGGCACTGCATGGGACCCGATGCAGGTTACGCTGTTTGATCCATCCACAAAAGTCAAGGTAAGCATGTTTGGAAATTGCACTTGTTCTGACGATGCATTCAGGTCAGATGACAGATACAGATCAGATATAATTTTAGAATCATGCATTTTTGGCATGACTACGCTACTTTTAAAATTAAAAAGTCTTTATTTTAGAAATAATGTTTTTGCAGGAGATTTTTTCTTCAGATTTCTAAATAAACTGGTCAGGACTCAGGCAATCAAATTATTTCAAGGAGCGCTGGCATGGACCATGGCTTTGCTTGGTTAGACTGAAAAATCTGCTGTTTCAGAGGAATGTTTAATTAAGTTTTTATTATACTCGGAATTATATCACGATAACACAATGTCATAGCCAAACAAAATTTCAGCAGTGGTTACCCCGATTCCTGGCCGAAATTAGAGTCTGGTGTTTCTTTCCTAGTAGAGTGCTGCTGCAAAAACATGTATGCATAATGCCTTCAACAATGAAGATAAATGCACTCTTTGTAATGACACAGAGAGCACCGTACCTCAAATGATGTTCGTGTAGTCTCCACTCCACTTCACTACCACTACAGCCTACACCATGCTACACACCTACCCGGGTAGGTGTAGTGTACGTGTACGGTAGTGTAGCGGTATATAGTGAAGTGGAGTGGGGCCTACATAAGCATCACTTGAGGTAGAGCACTTTTCACAGTCTAAACCTACTATTATTTACCGTTGACCGTGAATTACATGCCACCGCACGTCATCAATCATCAAGATAATAAAATTCATACTTTGATTTGATTATTTAGACTATTTCTCTTTTTTCTCTCATTCTTCTACACACAGATCTGCACACTTGCTGACTCTGGTCTCTGCTCGCTACTTCAATCTGGGAGATTCCATCATGTCCTTTTACTGTGATTTGGATATTCATGTAGCCTTTTCTTTTCTTCACTCTGCTTTCCAGGAGCTACGGTTTGCAAGTTTTGGACTGATAATGATACAACAGAAAATTGATCTTTATCGATCTTGGAAACAATTTGAGCACAGTTTTGGAGAGAACTAAAAAAATTGACTTGGACAGGAATACAGCTTGTCAAAAATAAGTCAATAACAACACACAATTTAAAACAAAAGAACAATTTTAATGTTACTAGGGCATTTTGCGAGAAATTTTCTACTCAATCACACGTCCCAAATCAAGGGTAAGTCCTTTGATTAAACACAAACATGTAGTTGAATTGCGATTGCAACTCGACCTTATTACGTTTGAATTTGAATTTAAGACTTACGCTTGATTTGCAATTGAACATAAGTTTCTTGCACTGCCCCATAATTATGTTTTGTTAGCAACTCTGTTATCAGTTATCTAACATGCTGATTTTTCTCGAAATATATAATATATTTGTCATTTTAAACGGTATTTGAATATGGGTACGCCTTTTATTTGTTTTCCACAATATTTATTGCATCATGTATGAACAGAAGTGAAATATTTATTGTGAAGCACTGTGAATGTTGTGTGCTGTTGTGTGATGGTTCATCATTTTTGTTATAAGACTAAGCCTGGTGGATGTGAGGAAGTGGCCTGGATGAAAGAAAAGTGAACATGTGTCTAATTACTGATTTGCATATTTCAAGACAATTTTGTTTTTGGATAAATATTGCTATGCATTCCTTACATTCCATGTGAAGAGTAAAGGAGAAGTTCACGCAACCAAAAATTCATTTGAATTTAAAGAAAAATAATAAGATATTGCAGGAAATTTCATAAAAACTTTTATTCAAAATTAAATAATTAGTATTTTAACATTGAGAAATTTTGCCTAATTTATAAAACAATGATATGCTCATCTGTGTCGATGTGCAAATTTAAATTACACTAACCGATAATGTCACACGCACTAAGTTTTTTTGTATTTTGTTATTTGATATATGTACATGACATGTAGATTAAATATTAAATTGTCTAATTATTTTCTTTAACAAATTTTCGGAGGAATTTTAATTCCTCCAAATAACATTAAGATTTACAGTTCCGTAAATGTAACCTATTGTGATCAGATGAAGAGTTTCATATAAAAAAATCTGCAAAGAATAAAAAATAAAATGCCACAAAAAAAATTAGAAACAAATGTGATGTGAGTGACACAATCAACTATAACTTGCATATCATTGTTTTGTGTATATGACTGTTTTGAGTAAAAACAACAAGGGAAATTACTCTATTCAAATAATTTTTAGTTGATGTGGACTTGACTTTAAACTCATCCTCTACCCCTCCCAAAAAAATTCCCATCCCAAATAAGTGTAGAATCTAATCAAGAACTTGAAAATCAAAAGCAGCAATTAAGAAGTAAGATTTGATGAAGACAGGTCTGAATAGAATTTCACAAGAAAATAAGAGATTCTGAAATATTCATATAATGCAATGGCCTTCCTTAAAGAAAAAAAAACTAAATGATTGAATATGCATGAAGGTTTCTTAATTTTTTGTTTTTACTTTTCAAAGTCATTTTGCTAAATCATTTACAGGTACCACGTACAAAGATATAATGTGAATAAACATCAAAGACATTTTCTTCAAATGACACACTTAGTCAAAGCATGAATAATTTCACCTCTTTAAACTCACGAAAGAGCATCAGAAATTACATAATTCTTTCGTTTTATGTGTACAATTTTCAGTGGGGATGGTGTGAGCATTAGGCTCCATATGTACAGTCGTCGATTCTTTGTTTTTAATTTCTCCAAAAACACAGATGATTATGGTCTGGAAAGACTGTAATCCCTCCATTGAGATACACCTCAAATTGCTAAAGGGCAAGTACGAGACTCAGGGCCTCTTTTTCAATAGTTGAGTACTTCTTCTGAAACCGATTGAGTTTCTTAAAGAAGGAGCACACTTTTTTTCGATACCTTCTTCATCTTTTTGGAGCAATACTGCTCCTACTCCAACATCACATGCATCAATAGATACTTTGAATGACTTTGTGACGTTTGGAACTGCCAAAACGGGTTCATTTCCCAAAATGGCCTTTGATTTTTTAAATGATCTTTGACATTCGTCAGACCAAACGTACTTCACTTATGCCTTCAGCAGGTTTGTCAGAGGACTAACCACTGTACTGTAATTTGGAACAAATTTCCTGTAGAAGCAACTCATACCTTAGAATCTGAGCAATTCTTATTTAGTTGTGGGAATTGGGGAGTCTAAGATAGCTTGTATCTTGGTTCTCCCCCAGGGGGGGGGGGGGGCAGTCAAATTTATTTTTGTACACACGCGTGACCAAATTATTTCCAAACACCCCCTAAACGAGTTTTTTTCTGTGTGCAAAATAACTCCCTAAACTAGTTTTTTAGCGGGCTTTATTTACACATTTTGGCCCCTAAACAAGTTGTCGCCTGAATATGACCCCGGGGAAAAAGCTTGGGGAAAAACATACCCTAAACACGCTTGGCTAGTCTTAAAAAAAGCTTTGCAAAATACATACCCTTAATACGTTTGACCCTGCGATTGACCATTGACCAGTCTTTCAAAACTACCCCTTTTTTGAAAATCGATGTTTTTGATATACCCTTAACGAGTGCACGCGTAGCCAAAACTGAAAGCCCCCATTTAAACGCGTTTTTTGGTCACGCGTGTGTACAGCAATATATTTGACTAGCAGCCCCCACCACCCGGGGGGGGGGGGCTTCTCTTTGTAGCATTTGCCCCTGACCAACCACATTACCAAATATGTGACCTTTGCCATGGCATATTCACTCTTCATCAGATTCACTTCTAGGTTGGCTTTATCCAGCCTGTCAAACAGTGCTCTCAAATGATCATTCCAAGTATCACTGTACACTAGGATGTCGTCTATGTATACGACACAATTGTCAAAAACAGCAATCACTTGATTTGTCAATCTTTGGAAGGTTGCTGGTGCATTTTTCATTCCAAAGGCATGGCTTTGCATTGAAATAAGCGTGACAAAATAAGTGTGACAAAGACTGATATCTCGTTGGCTCGGTCAGTCAGTGGCACTTGCAGTAATCAGTAATCAATGCAAAATCTCTGAGAACCGTCTGGCTTTGTAACCATTACAAAAGGGGAACTCCAATTAACTACTCTGACTTGGTTAGATTCTGTCATTATCTAACATAAACTGTATTTTATAGTTTTTTCTATTATAGACCCATAGGCCTACGGAAATATCCTTATAAACATGACATGCAAGTATGTCGGTATATATGCTAAATCATGATAACTTTTTATAGATTATCGAACTAGACGTTGTTGTTCCAATAAAAAATTTTGTTTTTCTTTGAACACATCATTTTGTTTCATATATCACTGTTTTTCCCTATGGGCGAACTCGCCCCACATAACCGGCGAACTCGCCCCGCCTAACCGGCGAACTTGCCCCAGGGTGGGGCAGGTTCGCCCTGCAGCGAAAATGTTCTTTAGGGCCAATTTTTCAAAAAACCGTATGCATGTCCTCGTCGAAAATAAGGTATTAAACATATTTTAGTAATACCTTCATACATCCTAAAGCACGGCCTACCTGCTAAGGAAATTACGATTCTAGAAGAGCATTAATAAATGGGCTGACTGGCCCCGCTCTTCCCTGTTCTTTCAACATGTTTACATGACAAACTCTTTGAGACTTTCTTCGATCAGGGGTTCTGATCACATAGTTGACATCATTCAATTTCTTTTTACTATGGAGGGACCACTAAACATAGCTTTCAAGGGCTCACCTTGCAAAAGCAACAACACTTACACTTTGTCTCCAGGCTTGGAACTTCGCTGTTATGCATTCTTGTTAGCTTGAGCTTTCATTTTTCCCTGCGACACTTTCAAGTGTTCCTTAGCCACGTCAAAAGCTATTGAGAGCCTTTCTCTAAATTTTGACACATAGTCTAGATTGTTTACATCATCATCCTGAACCATACACCTCTCCTTGATTAGCTTTCGGGGGCCCCTAACCTCATGACCATTGACCAAATCACATGGACTGAAACCTGTGGACCTATTTGGGGAATCCCTAGTTGCAAACAGCAGGAATGAGATCCCTTTATCCCAATCATCGAGATAGTCTTCACAATAAGCCCTAATCATGGTCTTCACGGTCTGATGATAGCGTTCTAACGCTCATTTGGAACTGTGGCTGATAAGCAGAGGACTTGATCTGCTTTATTTCCAACTCCCTTATCACTCGATGAAATATTCCTGACATGAAATTTGTCCATTGGTCAGACTGAATTTCCTTAGGCAGACCATACCGAGTGGAAACCTGCAGTAACGCTTGTACCACTGTTTTTGCAGTGTTACTCCTCAAGGGTATCGCCTCTTGAAAACGTGTAGACAAGTCCATAATTGTCAGGAGAAATTGTATGACCCGACCTGTTCTGGGTAAGGGTCCAACAAAATAAACAAGAACCCGAGTAAAATATGCAGGAATGGGTATCAAGCGAGCAGGCTTGAGCTCGATAGAAGGCTGTGCCTAACCAATAATCTGATATGTGTGCCATGTCTTACAGAAGTGCACCACATCCTTGTGCATCTTAAGCCAATAGAAATGCGTCATAATTCTGTATTCTGTCTCTTACTACCATAGGTAGCTCATGGTCCATTTTCAGAATCTATGTGCGGTAACAGGGAGGAACTACTATCTGGTGAATTATACAACCACTCTTTATCAGCTGGTCACCGAGGAGGTCCCCACTTCATCATCAAAATGTTATTGACATAAAAGCACTCAGGAACCTTATCAGCCTCAGCCTCAGAACATGCTTTCTGTGACAAGCTTTTTCAATTCTGGGTCTGCCTGTTGTGCATGTACAAGGGAGGATTTACTAATCAAACTGTCATTGTTAGCAACAGATCCTTCAACACCATCCCCATTCAAATCCTTGAAAAAAGTTTCAGCTATAAACAGAAATCAATTTTCTCCGCATCATCCTTTTCAGCTCTACGAGTCTGAGACCAAGTGGCAGCACAATCCGGGAAAATCCCTGGAAAATCTCCCTGCAACAATTCAGTTTCAGCTGCTTCAACCGTGCGGCTTTTCCGAAACCACTCGAGATGCAACAACTCTATCTCCAGCCAAGTCGTTACCTTACAAGAAATCAACATCTTCTATGGGTATTTTCGGAACGGCACCAACATTCACAGGGCCACTAACTAGGTCACACCTTAAGTCGACCTTATGCAAAGGAACCAACAAGAAATTTGGGCCGATACCTTGAATTAAGACCTTTGCATTTTCTGTACTTTCCGGAGGAAAAGCCAAATCCCCTGGCACCATCAGGGATTGTGCAGCCCCTGTATCCCGAAGGATCACCACCGACATACCAGCAGCACCGGCCGAACAAGGGAATACTTCACCGTCATACAAAAAAACTTCTAAAGCTTTCATCAAGCTGATTGACCTTATCAGCAAATACACGAGAAACACTCGCAACATCTTGAGTGTGCTCTGATGGGACAAACTCCATTGGGGGAACACTTGTTTGCTTGACAAAACCCATGTCTTCCTTAACTTTGGTTGGCATTTCAACCAATTTCCAACATGATTCAATTGTCCCGATTTATGACAATCAGTACAAATTGTGGAACTACGACCCTCTGACCTATTGGTTGATTCGGTGCCCCCTCTATCCTGATTCTTGTTAGCATCCTCGTCCTTGCTAGCATTTTCCCTCACCAGGTTTATTGTGGGATTTAAATGACCCTTTACCCTAATTCTTAAGGTACAGAAGAACCCATATACACTCTTCTTCAATCATCAACTTGCAAGATCATATCGTCTAAGATTTGCCCATTTCCATCAGGAACGTGAGAGGGTCCCTGTTTCCATGGATTTCCCATATTTTTGGAGCACCTTTCGTTAAATAAATTTCCTCTTTGAATTAGCTTCCCCTTTTCCTCTATCTAGAATTAATGCTTTTGATACCAGGGACCAACATGCAAAAATGGCGCTTTTGTAAATTCTATCCCCAAAAGTTTGCTGAGGCCTCTGACTATTTGTAGTGCTTTGGGAGCACCTCTCGATAAATTTCCTCTTTGAATTGGCTTCTCTTTTTCCTCTATCTAGAATTAATGCTTTTGATACCAGGGACCAACATGCAAAAATGGCGCTTTTGTAAATTCTATCCCCAAAAGTTTGCTGAGGCCCCTGACTATTTCTAGTGCTTTGCTACCCGTTCCCATTCTTTACAATTTACTAAAATTTCTGTTAAACCTACACACAAATTTAATTACCGTCCCCAGTTTCTTGCGGAAGCTTAAAATTTTATCAATATCTAATATCTAAGTCTTTTCATTGAATATACTTTTGGGTATGAATCTTGATTATCTGCTTTTCTTATAATCTGTTACATACATACGGGACTGACCCGACCTTTAATTAAAAAAAGAAATGAAGTAAAAATTGAAAAGATTCAATACTCCAAGAAAAAAATTCCCACTTATTTGATCAGAATGATTACTCTTTCACAAATCTATATTTGATTTCATCTAAATTAACAAATCTGATATCGTTTGGTAATCAAATCCTTTCCCGTGACCAGCGTTTCCGAAATATACACAACAAAAAAAGTAAGTCCCCCCTAAATCAAATTGCTGTAACTTTTGAACAGAATAATTTTGAAATATGATATTTCGTAAGTGGTTTTCTACACTTATTAAACAACTCCTGGAGAAAAATGAGATGAGATGAAATGAGATCACTTGAGTCATGCATGATTAATTAAAGATTGAATTAAAAATGACAACTTTTTAAAGTCACAGGAGTCGTTTTTCAGATTGTGTAAATACGAAGTTGGGCAAAGGTTGTTTTAGGTAAATTTTATGGTGGTAATGCTGTTTTACTATCCATCATTTAGCCACCTCCCACACAATTTTGATATCGTATGTTTATGGTTGAGTGAGCACAATGTTTTGTGACGTATCATCATAGGGGTTTATGGCAATATCCCCTACAACTTGTTAAAACATGTTGAAATTGGTAAATATTGGTGGCTCCCCCAATTACTCGGCCCCTCCCCATTATAAAATTCTGGATCCAACACTGATTTGTCCATAAACTCAACTGATCCAGATAAATTTTAGGAAAAAATACATTTATGCAGTATAAAGTGTTTTAATGTGCTCGCGCAAACATGAAAATGTAAAAAGTTTGGAAAGTGTGTGGTGATAAAACTGATGGATGATAAAAACAACAGCAATTAAGTCACATTTGAAACCGAATTTGCCCCCATTATTCTCTTTATTACCCCGCAAAAGGAATCTGTGACATTGAGAATGCCCCTTTTGATGCCACTTTGATGCATGCTCATTCATTCATAAATAAACACATCGATTTCATTTTAGCACAGAATTCTACCCGTAGGTTGATAAACATAACTGCCAAATGGCATTGCTAAAGACAGCCTGGAAAAAAAGTTCCACCATAATGAATAAGGGGTCACATATTCTTAAACATTATTATGCACCTATAGTGTACACAATGTTTATGAGAGAGGAAGTCAACATTTTAACAAAAATGAAATGGGGGTTTGTTTCATGGACGGTTTTTGTTACTTCTGCCAACAATTCTTTCATGAAACTTTGCACATGGCTTCAGATTAATACTATCCGAAAGGCGCGCACACCAAAATAATCATTCGATACGGCACAAAGTGGGACCGAGGCCTTAAAATTTCTTCTCATTTGCGTAATTTTCGAATATTGTGTGCTCACTGAAGCATTAGATATCGGGATTTTTTTTACAAAAATCAAATAGAATGAACTATGCAAAGAGGTGTGTGACAGATATCCATAGTTAGCTATTGCATTTTGTCCAATAACGTAAAAAAGAGCTAATCACATTCCACATTTTCATTCAAGCGTGAATGTTTAATTAAACGCATTTCAATCATTGAAGCATGTGATTTGGTCATAAACATAACGAAAAAAGTTGAGAAAAGATCATTTCAGTTACCAAAATGAAACAATACTTGCCTATGATATTTTATATTCGTATTTTTTGCTTTCATTTAATGTTCATTGATCCGTGAAATGATGAATATTGTTGAAGATACTTTTCCCAAAAAATAATTGTCATCATATTCGATCATTTTTATCGATAGAAATGTGTAAAAAATCAAATTATAGCAAATTTGGACTTGTGTTCACTCAACCGTGAAATTTAGCCAGAGAAGTTGTATCGTCTTTTAGAAAGTACCTTTTACAAGCCTTCTGACTATTTTTCATGATGAGAATGTGGAATTAGTTCCAATAAAGATAATAATAATAATAATAATACATTGTATTTATATAGCGCTTAATACATGGTGTTTCTAAGCGCTTTACAAAACGATTAAGTAGCATACATCAATAACATTGAACAGTATAACACACATAAACAAACAAGAAATAAATTAGGAATAATCGTTTGATATTGACAAAATTAACTTAAAACTTAAAGGAAGAATTGTAAAGGTAAGTTTTGAGAGAAGCTTTGAATGATTCGAATGACGGGGCATCCCTCAATTCTATGGTAAGGTCATTCCAAAGCTTTGGAGCAACAACACTAAATGCTCGGTTCCCATACCTTGTCCGAGCTCTGGGTCCTTGGGCCAGTTGCAGATGAAGATGTGTGGAAGATCGGAGTCGAATGGAGGTTGTCGGGATCCTGGGTGAGAGAAGGTCGGTAATATAAGAAGGGGCTTGACCATGTTGGGTTTTGTAAGTTAGAATCAAGATTTTGAAGATGATACGTGCAGCAGAGACAGGAAGCCAGTGAAGAGAACGGAGCGTTTTACAGACCACATGAAAGAGATGCAGACAGCCTTACTGAACTTGAGAGGTCACTAAACAGACTTCCTCCGACTCACTCGGTGATTGTTGCTGGAGACTTCAATCTGCCTGGTTGGAACTGGGAGGATCATGTGATTTGCAACTGTAGGAATCCAGCCCTACATCAGAAGTTCGGCACAATCATCGAGGATCGCGGCCTCACGCAAATCGTCAGAGAGCCAACCAGAGGACGAAATGTGCTGGACCTCATTCTCACGAACAACCCTACGTTAGTCCTTGATAGCGAAGTGGTGCCTGGAGTGTCTGATCATGACTGTCCTCTCATCATCGTCGACTTGAAAGCAACAAGACGCAATTCGAAGCAGAGAAAAGTCCTGCTCTACGGAAAGGCAGACTGGAAGGAGTTCGAAAAAGTCATGATATCTGCATGGGAGGAGATTGATAGCAAAATCAACACTTCAACACTGAATGATTTGTGGATGACCTTCAAGAACGCAATCAAGGAGGGAGTAGAAAACTTCATTCCCCACAAAATGACACACCCTAAAGGCAGCCTACCCTGGGTCACCAACCATGTCAGACGACTCATCAAAAAGAAAGACAGAGTATGGAAGAAATTCAGGCACCACAGAAATAACAACCAGGGTCCCATCCCACACAACATGGAGGTAGAGCTGCAGAACACCAAGCGTACACTCCAAGCTGAACTCAGGAAAGCATACTGGAATTACCTTGAGTCAATCTTCACTGTGGATGAAGAGGATGAGGAATCAGCCGAGTTTAATTCTATGAAACGCTTCTGGCGTTTTATCAAGCACAACCAGACGGACAACACTGGGATAGCTGAGCTGAAATCTGAGGGACGGAGAGTGACGGACTCCACTGCCAAAGCTGATATTATCAATCAGCAATTCCAGAAGGTTTTCACCAATGAAATGCCAGTCCCGCCACATCTCTTGCCTGATGCATCGCCATACCCAGACATGCCAGAGATCATCATAACAACCAATGGTGTGGAGAAACTTCTGAAGAGCCTCAAGATTCACAAGGCACCAGGACCTGATGGCATATCACCTCAAGTTCTAAAGAAGCTTTCCAATGTCATCGCCCCAATTCTGACCACTATCTTCAGGATCTCTTACAACACTGATCAGATACCACACGATTGGCGAGAGGCCAATGTAGAGCCTATCTTCAAGAAAGGCGACAGAACAGACCCATCAAACTACAGACCCATCTCACTCACATGTATCTGTTGTAAGCTGATTGAACATATTATAGCCAGCAACATAATGAAACATAGCAGTGCAAATGACATCCTTCATCCTCTGCAACACGGCTTCCAACAAAACAAGTCCTGCGAGCTACAACTGCTGGGATTTATCTCTGACCTTCACAAGAACCTTGATCAAAGCCTCCAGACTGATGTCCTTGTCATGGATTTTAGCAAGGCATTCGACAAGGTCGGGCATCAAAGACTGCTCCATAAGCTGGAATACTATGGCATCCGAGATAAGAACAATGGATGGATTTCAAGCTTCCTACATCATAGGAAACAACAAGTAGTCCTTGACGGGTACCATTCATCAACCATTGATGTGATATCAGGCGTCCCCCAGGGCTCAGTCCTCGGACCCTGCCTGTTCATCCACTATATCAATGATCTGCCTGATAGACTCTCATCCCCAGTAAGACTCTTCGCTGATGACGCAATCAATTATCTTGCTATCAAGAACCAGCAAGATACACAACAGCTCCAAGATGACCTTGACAAAATCAGTGAATGGGCATCAAATTGGATGATGGAACTAAACACCCAGAAATGTGAGGTCATCAGAGTCACGAGGAAGAGGAATGCGGCCAATCAAATCTACACCTTGAACAACTCGGTACTGAGAGTAACTGCTGCCTCCAAGTATCTAGGTGTCACAATAACATCGGATCTGAAATGGAACCAGCATGTTAATAATATCTGCCGCAAAGCAAATTCCACCCTTGCCTTCCTACGCAGAAACCTCCGCATCAACCTGCCTGAACTTAAAGCCACTGCCTACAAAGTACTAGTACGGCCCCTCGTTGAATACTGTTCTTCGATATGGGATCCATCAACCAATCGTCTTATCCACCAGATTGAGATGATCCAAAGGCGGGCAGCTAGATTCGTGCTTAACAGATACCACAACACCTCTAGCGTTACATCTATGCTAGAAGAACTGGAATGGCCCACACTGCAGAAACGTAGGGAGGATTCTAGACTGGTCCTTATGTACAAGCTGCATCACAATCTTGTCAGCTTCCCAGTGGAAGAATACATCACACCACTCACTGGATCAACAAGAACTCGATCACAGCAACAAGGGAACGGCTACCAGCTACCACACTGCAGGACAGAGCACCATCGTCAATCCTTCTTTCCAAGGACGATCAAGGCATGGAATACTCTCCCTCCCAACAAAATCAATGCCTCTTCTCCAAAAGCCTTCCGCCTGAGACTGGCGGAAGGCCAGAGCTAAATCAGATGGGACTTTTTACTTGCACCTGTATATATTTTGCACTGCACACCTAAACCTGGCCATACACACATGCCAAATAAACCATCTGCAAGAATCTTCAATCCTGAAGGAGGCAGATTTAACCTGAAGAAGAAGGATAGGGGTGATGTTGTCGTGCTTTCTGGAACGAGTTACAAGCCGAGCAGCCGTGTTGTGGATACGTTGGAGAGGTTGGATAAGAGAGTCTGGTAAGCCGCAAAATAAGCTATTGCAGTAGTCCAAATTTGATGACACGAATGCATGAACTAATCGTTCAGTTGCACTTGGGGTCAGATACTTATTTTCCCTATCCTGGAAATTCCAAAAGCTGCTGCTCGAGACTTAGATCGGATGTGGTCAGCCATGGTGAGATTCTTATCAAGCATTACCCCAAGATCACAAAATGGAATCAAAGTCATTATATTTTGCTTGTGACCGTTGAAAAGTGACATTTTTGCCTTCTGACGGTGCTCACTGGAGCATGACGTAAAACACGTCCATAACATTTACTCAGAGGGTAGCCTATAAAATTACCTACACAAATTATAGCAAATTTTAACTTGTGTTTATTCAACCGTGAAATTTAGCCCAAAAAACTAGTATCGTCTTTTAGAAAGTAACTTTTACAAGCCTTCTGACTATTTTTCATGATGAGAATGCGGAATTCGTTCCAATAAAGTGGAATCAAAATCATGATATTTGGCTTGTGACTTTTGAAAAGTTTTAATGCATTAACCAAGGTTTAGGAAGGTGTTTTTTTTTATCGCCATGACCACTTGTTCATGATGTTCGTCTTTAAAGTTTTAATTTTGATGTTATTTTGTGATTAAGACAAGGTTGGGGGAACTTTTTTTTCAGAGAATGGCATATTGGACATTCTGTGAACACGACGATTGACATAATGCTCCCAACTTCTTTTCGATTGATCCCCGCACGCGACTATAATGCCTCCAGCCGATTATGCAATATACATCGTCTTCTTATGAAGCCGAAAATGTGTGACGTCATCGAATAACTTTTACTAACGACAGGTTTGGAATGAAATTATCTTGTAAGATACCTGTGCACCATCTTCAACCAAGTCCCGCCCTCTGAAGCGACGTAGACCCTGGTTTAATCAGTCTGTACTTGTTGCTCGCCAGCACCGACGTAAAGCAGAACGTAAATGGCGTAAAACACGACTAGATTCAGATCGCACATTGTTCATAGAAGCTAATAGGAATGTATGCTAAATCATTGATACCGCTAAAGAAGATTTCTTGAAAGAAAAGTTAGGTTCGTGTTCTGTCAAGGAGGTATATCAGATCATTCATTCACTTTTGAACAAGAAGTCGAATCAACTTCCCTTATACGAATCTGCAACCAGATTAGCTCATCAATTCTCTTTGTTTTTTGTCAACAAGATAAGGAGAATAAGAGCTGAACTTGATGCATGTACTTTACCTGTTAACATTCAGTTTAGTGATACTGAAAATCAAAATATTCCACTTTTCGCAGAATTTCAGGTGCTTTCTCAGTCAAATGTATCCAGAATCATTATGTCTTCGGCTACTAAATCCTCCCGACTTGACCCCATTCCTACATGGTTTTTGAAAGAAAACATTGTTCATTTATTACCATTGCTACAAATGTAATCAATCAATCTCTTTCTACAGGTATTTTCCCTGATCAAGCACATTCAGCAATCATCAAACCTTTTTTGAAGAAATCAGGGTTGGACGTAAATGACATCAGTAATTATAGACCGGTCTCAAACTTAACATTTCTAGGTTAACTCATCGAGAAGGCGGCATGTACTCAACTAGCTGATCATATTGAATCTAATAATATTTTTGATCCTCTCCAATCTACCTATAGGCCAGGTCACAGCACCGAGTCAGCTCTGATCAAAGTAAAAAATGATATCATGTTTTCTCTCGACTCAAATAATGTAGTTTTTATGGTGCTGTTAGATTTATATGCCGCGTTTGATACAATAGATCATAACATTTTCATATCTCGGTTATTCAATAGAATAGGCGTTAGGTCCAAAGTCTTATCCTGGTTCCAATCATACCTGTCTGGATGGACTTCGCAAGTTGATATTGATGGCACATTGTCAAATCCCATAACTCTAGAATTTGGACTCCCTCAGGGGTCAATAGTCGGACCCATAGGCTACTCAATATATACTCTTCCAGTTGGTGATATCATCCGAAATCACTGTATCAATTATCATTTTTATGCTGACGACATACAATTATACGTTTCTTTTGATCCGAAGACCCCTGGAGCTCTCAATAATGCACTGGTTAAACTCCAGAATTGTATATCAGATATAAGACAGTGGATGATAGTGAATAAGCTAAAATTAAATGACAAAAAAACTGAATTTGTTGTTGCGGCCTCTACTTATAACTTGCGCAATCTTCCAAATGTTCAACTTGATGTTGATGGTACACTCTTTAGACCATCAGAAAAAATAAGAAACCTTGGTGTCATATTTGATTCCCGCATGTCAATGTCGTACCATATCTCTCATATCTGTAGCAAAGTCACTTTTTATTTAAGGAACATTTCTAGAATCAGAAGGTTCATTGACCAGTCTGCCTGTCACAATGCTGTTCGTTCATTGGTTCTGTCTGGTATCGATTATTGCAATGGGCTCCTTTCTACAATTCCCTCTAATCAATTAATTCGTATTCAACGACTACAAAATTGGGCAGCACGATTAATTTTACAGGTTTCCCGAGATCATCCTTCCCAACCACTCTTTAATTCTCTTCACTGGCTTCCTTTTAAACAGAGAATTACGTTCAAATTACTCTTGATTGTCTACAAAACACTGAATAAACAGGCTCCACAGTGTTTAAGTAACTGCTTGAATCTGTATACATCAACTAGAGCACTTAGGTCGGCCAGTGATCACCTTCGCCTCACATATTCATTAACTCGTACATTAGCTGGTGACAGAACTTTTACAGTGTCGGCTTCAAAATCCTGGAACGACCTGCCACTAATAATTAGACAGTCTCCAACATTAGCAATTTTCAAAAAGTCATTAAAAACTCATCTCTTTCGTACTTTGTAGTTTTTAAAATATTACATTTAATTAATTCATTTTAAGCGCTTTGGGCCTAATGGGAAAAGCGCAGTACAAATAATAAGTAATAATAATAATAATAATATTGCAAAAAAGAAAATGCTGGAAAGTTGAAGACTTGGGGTTTGGGTAGACCTACCACTCTTTTTAAACTTGTACGGGTCCCTGATGGTACTGAATGTTTCTACTATTCCATATTTTACAAAAAGAAGATTGTCACATCGACCTTTTGATATATATAGCAGAGGAGTGAAAAAAGAAACCACTGAAGTTCTGATCAAAGCATAGTCCGATATCGATATAATGTTCGAGAGCTCCGTCGATCGTTTTTCTACTTTGGCGGTAAATGTGTAAATAAGCCACGTTACATTTTTTTTTTCACCAAATACATATACCATAAGTAAATGGTAACTGAGGGTACCTCACTGTTGCGCATCGTCGTTTTTTCTTTTTACGAACTTATCGGAACTTTATCTCGTTGCGTATCCTTCGATATTCAATTACATTTTCGGCCCAAGGGCTGGAATACTCTTCTCCTATACGGACATTCGCATTTATGGGGATCATATACTTGAGTGGTTATGTTTGTGAAAACATATTTGGTGTACCTGCGAGTGTGTTAATTTTGTCTTAAGTTGACTTGATCTGATACTCTGAATGCCATGTAGTTGAGTTGAACCTTACATATAAGCCTCTCGGAGACATGTGGATTTAATTTTATATGAAAGATCTGACCAAGTCATGGAATTTTTCACCTTTTTTTGAATTAGCATAATTGTCTTTGGCCTGCCTGTGTGGACATTGTGGTCCCACATATAATAATATCTGTGACTAACATGTGACAAAGTGTACTTTCATGTATTCCACCTCTTTGTCTTTATCCACGGAGCTTGCATTCTTCCCTTCTCTCTCCTTCACCGCGGGCTTCACTGACATCATGCCGTCAACACGTCAAGGTTCTTCTGCTGAGAGTAGTCTTGCTTCAAACTTTTCTGATGTCCATGATATCATAAAAAAATATTTTGTGAAGATGATTTTGTGTCCACGTTGGAGAGGAGCATTGAGAAAGTTCTCTCTAAGCGCCAGCCAGAGTTTGAGGAGGGGATAGAGAGGCAGGAAGGTGAAATCCATGATCTACAAGTAGCATTAAATAAAAAGGAAGCTGAAATCCACTCAATCACCACTTCCATGAAGAAACTGGAAAGCAGAGTAGAGGCTTACGAGGGTAAGAGCAACGAGTTAGAGCAGTATAGTATGAGTTCGGGTATTTGGTGTGCCAGAGTCATCAACAGAGTCTACGGACAACCTGGTGATGAAGGTGGCGACAGATTGCCTTGGCTGCCCAATAAGCAAGGCTGACATCGACAGATCGCATCGATCGGGAAAGCCCCGATCCGACAGAGAGCCTCGACCAATCCTAGTTAAGGCTCAGCTCCTTTCGAGTGAAGGTTGATGGTTGACTGCATTGATGAAGGATAGTCGTAAATTTAAAGGATCAGGTACCTCCATCCAGGAGGACCTAAAAAAATTCAATCACCAAATGCTCATGAACTTGGCCTCCCATCTAAAAGTTGAAGCGGCATGGTCAACTGAAGGGAGGATCATGGCTGCCCTCAAGACCAACCAAGAGGGAATCCAAATTAAGAGGTCCTTTTCATCACTGCAACAAGTTTCTTCTTTATAATTTCCAGCTTTTGTGTTTAACTTTATTTCCACTGTTACCTCTCTCGGGGGTTTACCTTTTAACTGTCACTTGAAAATTACTTCACCCTTTTTCTGATTTCCACTTAATTTCTTAGTTTTTTTTATCATGCTTTTCTTTCCCTGTTTTTTTTTCAATGTATATTTATAATGTCATCATGTGCCCTTGCACTTGTTTTCCTTCTATATACTATGTACATAACTTTATATATTCATCACTTGGTGTTTAATGTGTCTGTGTGTGTGAGGGTGCATGTGAATTTGTGTAATGGTTGTCCTCAGATTTTCTTGTTTCATCTATCCTTGTTGATATTTTATATTTGTAAATTTTGTATGGTCTGTGACGGATTTGGTTTAAAAACGGTTGTTTTGCTATATTGTTTACTTGTTGAAATCTCTCATCATGGATGACGGATTTAATATTTCAGAACCAGTTATGAATGAATGTAAAGAACTGTGAAGATTTCCAATGTAATGGCGAAAACCTTTCTGTTATGCATATTAATTCGAGAAGTCTCTTTAAAATTTTTGAAGATTTAGCAGTCCTGTTATCCTGTATAAATCATAATTTTTCTGTGATCGGTGTTTCAGAAACCTGGTTTACTCCATCCACAAAAGTAGCTTTGTTTGATATTCCTGGATATTTACTTGTTCAAGTATGTCGATCAAATAAAAAAGGTGGTGTTAATTGTAGCATGTTATGTCAGAGAGGGGCTTGATTACAAATTAAGTAATGATTTATCAACGGCAAATCATAATGGTTAGTGGCGTGCATTTGAGTGTCCGAAAGTCAACACACTTAGCTTCAACACAGGGAACAGTGGTTTTCATGAACGTAATATTGCAGAAATTCGGGTATATCTTTATAACTATTAATAATCTCACACCAGATTGATAATAGTGTGAAAATTGTATTCAATTCCATTAATTTGATGTAAATATTATTACAATTAATTCACTATTTACGTCTCGCTGTTCATTTGAAAGTGTCCATGTTCACAACTCTTGCTATGGCAAACGGTCTGAAATCACCCATATTTTCGAGACACTGGCACCTTTTTTTTCCCATTGGAATATCCCTAAGGGTTAAAAAGGTCGAGATTGATTGTCATCTCAATGCTAAATAGATTACCTACAGTTTGATGTATAATATTTATGACTGGTATAATGGTTACATCTTATTTTCCCCCCAAACTTTGAGATCGAGCAGGCAGAACATGGCATATTTCTTTGTTCAACGTCACGTGACTAACGTATGATAGTTTCCGTTTCTAGACCCTTTTTATTTGAAACAATTAATACAGTCCAAACAAACTTAATTAACAAATTTAATGTTGAAAGTAACAATGTTCTTGTAATACGAAGCTTTGCTAACATATATTTATAATATAGCTACAGTTTGAGGAAGCAAATATCGAGTCCGGAATTGGTTTTGATTTGCAATAGGGTCTGCGTAAGTATACTATATACTAGCAGGCTAGCATCGTCTGCTACGTAGCCCAAATGAGCAAACATGACCGAAACTAACCATTATGCTTATTATGAGTCTGTATTTATTGAATTGAATAATGCAAACAAAAAGTCTATTGTTGGTTGTGTGTATAGAGCCCCTGGTAATGATATTCGATCATTTACTGATGACTTTGACCAAGAAATTCAAATATTGATTAAAGAAAATAAAGACATTTATATTATGGGTGATTTTAACATTAACTTGTTAAATGTTGATACAAATGAAAAGGTTAGAGATTTTAATAATTTCATGTGTTCATTTGGCTTGTTTTCCCTAATCACTAAACCTACACGCATAACATCATCTTCAGCAACCTTAATTAATAACATATTTACTAATTGTGTTTAATATCAATTCTTTTCTGGAATATTTGGTTCTGATTTTTCTGATTATATGCCGATTTGTAGCATTAACAAAGGCAATGCCATTACTTCGAGTAAAGCAAATAGAAAGGTGTTTAGACGTGTAATTACTGAAGTAAGAATGAATAACTTTAGACCGTATATTTTAATAGTACAGATTGGTCTATTTTGTATGATTTGTGTGACGCTAATGTGTCGTTTAACAATTTTAGTGACCTTTTTTCTAGGTTATATAATGAACATTTCCCTTTAATTAAATTTAGTGGTAAAAATAAATGCAGGAAACCATGGATCACTCCGCATACATTCGTAATTCCGAAGGTTCGGTTATTCCGAAGGTTCGTATTTCCGAAGGTTCGTAATTCCGAAGGTTCGTAATTCCGAAGGTTCGTCAATCCGAAAACGAAATAAGGTTCGTAATTCCGAAGGTTCGTCAATCCGAAAACGAAATAAGGTTCGTAATTCCCAAGGTTCGTTAATCCGAAAACGAAATAAGGTTCGTAATTCCGAAGGTTCGTCAATCCGAAAACGAAATAAGGTTCGTAATTCCGAAGGTTCGTCAATCCGAAAACGAAATAAGGTTCGTAATTCCGAAGGTTCGGTTATTCCGAAGGTTCGTATTTCTGAAGGTTCGTAATTCCGAAGGTTCGTAATTCCGAAGGTTCGTAATTCCGAAGGTTCGTCAATCCGAAAACGAAATAAGGTTCGTAATTCCGAAGGTTCGTCAATCCGAAAACGAAATAAGGTTCGTAATTCCGAAGGTTCGTCAATCCGAAAACGAAATAAGGTTCGTAATTCCGAAGGTTCGTTAATCCGAAAACGAAATAAGGTTCGTAATTCCGAAGGTTCGTTAATCCGAAAACGAAATAAGGTTCGTTAATCCGAAAATTAAATAAGGTTCGTATTTCCGAAAATGAAAATTATTCATTTTGGTAACAAACACGGTGTTGTCATTACAAGATAACACGATATTATGCAATGATAGTAATTACGATCGATGATACATGCGTGTGTTGTGGCCAAAAGCATGTATTTCATTAAGAATAGGCGCCCGGATCAAGCATAGGCTAATTTCGATTTTATCTGAGCAATTGCTGCCTTTAGCAAATGGTTTAAGGATGCAGCCATGCAGGGGATTAAGTTTGTTGGTCGCGTGCGAGTAACCTCCAGATAATAGTATTTGTATTGGAGGGGATGTCATTTTTAATAATGATATGTGATATTTAATGTGATATTCCAACCTGAAAACTGGACATTTTATACATTTTTTTTGTAACCAGGAATAGAATGAGTTCCTCAATAAACAATACTTGATGCGAGCGAGAAACGTGAGCCAAATTTTTCCGATTTTCCAACCTGAAAACTGGACATTCTAATCATTCTTGTAAAAAAAAAAAATTGATGCAAGTGCTAATAAGCGCGAGCCCAAAAGGGTATTCTATTTTTAAAAATGTCACTTTTTTTCCGACGGGATTTTTGGAGGGAAAGTATCCACCCTGTCCCCGGTTCCGCCATCCCTGAGTGAAGCGAGCAAGATTTTGGAGCATGGGCGATTTAGCTCTAGCAACTTAAACTCCTTTTGTAATCATGAATAGGGTGAGCATCTCAACAAAACAATTAATGCGAATGCAAGGCGTTCTAAATATTTGAATATATTGTAGCCGAACCGACTTTCTTTCCTGACGAGCTGGTTCGTTTCGGCTGCAATATACAACCAGTTGATGTAAAGTCCGTCTTTCTTCACTTCTGACTCTTTACTCCTTCACAATATCTTATATCATATCTCGTGGAACCGCACAACCATGTTGAAGACCGAATACCCAGCATTCAGTATTTCCGTAATTTCAGTATCTTGGTAAGAACTTTCAAGCATCCTCACTCATCTCGGAATCTCGGTAAGATCAGTAATTCCCGTCTATTCTCTCGACTCAGTACTTTCCGTATCTTCTCTCGAGTCAGTATTTTCAGTATCTCAGGAAAGTCGGTATTTTCCGTACTTCAGTAAAGTCAGTATTTTCCGTACTTCGGTAAAGTCAGTATTTTCCGTACTTCGGTAAAGTCAGTATTTTCCGTACTTCTCACTTTTTCCAGTCAGTACTTCCAACACTTTCGAGCTTTTGCTTTTCAGACCATGCATTCTGTAGCTCCGTACTCAACATAACAACAGGCATATAAACGAAGTATTTCTTTCTTCAAACTTTACAAGAATACATGCTCACCCTGGCGCAGCAGGATCAAACGGAACTTAAGTAGAGTTTCGGGCAAAAATAACTACTTGTAGGCCTAGTAGCCTGGTTTGAGATCGAGCATAAAGTAGACCTGTATCGATCTGGATCATCGATTCAAGCGGGAGCTTGTCAGGCCATAAAATTTTATTACTATTTAAAAATAGTTAAAGTTATAGAATAAATCTTTTCAGCTAAGACAATGGTGATTGTCACTTTTTTTGTATATCCAAACAGTGTAAAATTATTAAACATAAAGAGCTAAAACAATAACACAGTTGTAAACTTCGATATTTCTCAGCAAAAAGGCATAATTACATTTTTACAGGAAATCATTCTATAATCGATTACAAGCGATTATTGAATTTCGCTATACAACTATACATATGGATTAAAAATTATTCTACAGTCTTTGCCGTTCCAAAACAATACTGATAATTAAATAAACCTTTCATTTCGTTACACAACTCCCTCCTTCGAAAAGCTCGGTCCCCGAGCTGTCCAATTTCCTAGCAAAGAAACACTTGCAAATTCAATTTCTTTACATTTTGTAACAATTCCAAAATAAAATATAATGTTTAATATGAGCAAGATAACCACTTTGCATATTCTAATTTCGAACTTCCTATGGACATAACATTTGAAATGATTTTTTTTTCCTTCCATCTGAGTTTGTAAACAATATTTCTGAAAGTGAACTAAACTACATACAACTTTTATGTACACAAACGTTAACATCATCATACATTAAAAGGCTTAAACAAACGATGCAGAATTTTATTCTCAAGAGTCCTTTTCCGTTTTGTTTAATTCTGCATTTTATGCAAGAGTTTTGAGAGTCATTATCAGTTTATAGAGAATTATGGCTCATCCGGTATTCTTTTGATTTCTTCGGTGAACATTTCAACGAGTTCTCCTTGTTTGGTGAATAATCATTCGACTGTGGTCGTTGTGAGTTTAGTTGTTATTGGCTGTTCTGAATTGCCATACTGGAAGCTCAACACCTTGGTATTTCTTCATGCGATCTGCATGGACCACGAGTGGTAGAGATCTAGGAGATTGTTGAAGACGGAATGTGACAGCAGAGAGCTTCGAAACGATAAGAAACGGTCCGAGCCATCGGGGTTCCAATTTTGGAGATACTCCTTCTTTCCTAGTTTTCTTTCTGAGCCACACATATTGCCCACGTCGAAGTCAGCCTCGGATGCCCTCCTGTTGTATAGAGTGCGTTGTCGGCTTCCAGCATCCTTTAGGTTTCTTCTTGCTCTTTCATGTACTGCCCGTAGTGTATCTCTGAGTTTGAAGGCGTAGTCAGTATTTACGTCTTCATCTAGTGGGGTGGGTGGCATTACCAGATCTATTGGTAAGGTGACTTCTCTTCCTAGCATAAGCATGTTCGGAGTTTCTCCGGTGGACTCTTGAGGACTGCTCCGGTATGCTGCTGTGGCAAAGGGGATATATTTATCCCAGTCACGTTGATGTGACTCTGAATCCATCATAGAGGCAGCCGTGTTGAGAAGGGTCCGATTAAATCTTTCAATTAGGCCATCGGACTTCGGGTTATAGGGCGTTGTCCGAGTCTTCTTTACACCCATCAGGCGGCATACCTCTTTGAAAACATCCGACTCAAAGTTTCGGCCCTGGTCAGAATGGATGACTGAGGGGACTCCGAATCTACAGAGGACTTCATTCACTAGCTTTTCTGCCACGGTGTTGGCTCGTTCATCAGGTATAGCAAATGCTTCCATCCATTTAGTGAAATAGTCTCCAACAATCAAGACATATTTATTGCCATTCGTAGATTCGGGTAACGGACCAAGGATGTCTAGGGCTATACGGTCCATTGGAGATCCACTTATTTGTTGTTGCAAGGGTGCTCTGGTATGTACTCCGCTAGCTTTTCTTTTTGCACAGATGTCGCACTGGCGTATTCCAGATCGGAAATCTTCTGTCATCCCGACCCAGAAATACTTCAATCGTGCTCTCTCGAGGCACTTCTTGATGCCGAAATGGCCTGCGGTAGTAGCAGAATGCATTTGTTTCACCATCTCTTGTACCATGGCTCGGGGCACCACAAGTTGCCACCTGATTATTTCCCCATCACTTGACTCCCACCTGCGGTAGAGCACTTCATTATTGATGTGTAGTGAATCCCAGTATTCTAAGAGACGCTTTAAAGCTTCTCTTGGCCAGGCAGATGTTTGGGCATCGCTTGGTTTCTGCCCATCCAGTTTGGCCTGTACTACCGGCTTGATCCCGACATCACTTCTCTGTTGGTCTTTGAGTTCTTTTTGTTCTTCCTCAGTATCAACTGATAATATCCGTACTTGTTCTGGATCTGAGTCTGCTTTGCTATCTTCACGCCCGCACTGCTTACATGGTCGTCGGGACAAACTGTCTGCATTACTATGGTTCCTTCCAGGTCGGTGAATGATGTCCATGTCGTACTCTGAAATAACCTCAAGCAAGCGGGCAAGTTGTCCGGCGGGTTCTTTGAAACTTGTCAACCACCTGAGAGATCCGTGATCGGTTCTCACAGTGATATGACGTCCATATAAGTACTGGCGAAAATGTTTCAAGAAGATGACGATGGCAAGTAATTCCTTCCTAGTGACACAATAGTTTCTTTCAGTTTTCTTGAGTGTCTTGCTTGCGTACGCAATTACTTTCTCTTGCCCATCCTGGATCTGAGACAAGACTGCACCTACTGCAAAATCACTAGCATCAGTGTCCAGAATCATCTGTCCACCGGGCTCAGGGTATGCTAATATGGGCGAGGTGGTGAGTCTCTCCTTAAGCTGATCGAAAGCTGACTGGCATTCTTCTGTCCAATCAAAGTGTCTGTTCTTTTCCATAAGCTGATGCAAAGGTCTGGCGATCTCTGCAAATCCCTTGACATAACGTCGGTAATAGGATGCTAAACCCATGAAGCTCCTGAGCTCTGATACAGAAGTTGGGTAATCCCAGTCACGTACAGAGCTTATCTTCTCTGGATATATGCTCACACCTTCAGCCGAGACGACGTGTCCGAGATATCATACACTTCTACAGAACAGATGACACTTTGATGGTTTCAGTTTAAGGCCTGCTTCTTTCAGCCGTTGGAATACCATTCTCAGCCTTGTCAGTTCTTCTTCTATTGTTCTGCCATACACGATGACATCGTCCAGATACACAAGCAAGATCTCCCACTTTAAACCGGCTACCACTCGGTCCATCAGCCTTTCAAACGTGGCCGGCGCATTACATAGCCCGAAAGGCATAGCGCGCCAGGTATATAACCCTCCATTCGCGAAGAATGCAGATTTCTGTCTTGCCTGTTCGTCCAATTCCACTTGCCAATATCCACTGGCTAAGTCTAATGTGGAGAACCACTTCGCCCCGCCTAACGCATCTAAGGTGTCACTTATTCTTGGTAGCGGGTAAGCGTCTTTAATGGTGCTAGCATTTAGTTGGCGGTAGTCAACACAAAACCGCTTGCTTCCATCCTTCTTGGATACCAACACTACATTTGATGCCCATGGGCTAGAAGTAGGTTCTATCAAACCATGTTGCAGCAAATCCTGAACTTGCCGTTCAATCTCTCCCCTCTGTTGGGCTGGATATCTTCTATGTGCTTGTCGAAACGGTGGTGTATCTCCGGTGTTGATGCTATGCTGCACATAGTCAGTTCTCCCAATATCAAACGAACCCTTCGAAAAGATATCACTGAAGTCCCCTAGTAACTGTGATATGGATTCCTGATATTCTACTGGGACATTCTGCATGGTTCTAGCGAATAGATCAGTCAGGTGTTCTGGTATGCCAGTCGTATGTTGTTTACCACATGAGTCCAGGCCCGTGGTTTCCTCTTTCTTCAGAGATGTCATACTAGCTACACAAGTTCCTTTCTTGATGACTCTATGTTGTTGGGTTGTGTTGAGAATCCGTACAGGGAGGATCTTTTCCTCGGCGCTTACAACAGCTCGTGCAACCATCAAACCTTTACCGAGTAATTCCGTACCATCTCGCGGTCCTTCCAGTAAAGCCGAACCACTAAGGAACTGAGTGTTCCTAGCTTCGCCTGGTAGAATGACTTCACAGCCGGCCGGAATAGTACTTGTTTGCTGTGCAACAATTCTACAGCAAAATGAATTCCCTTCGTGATCTTGGCATGCTATGGTTCCCTTCGGAGTTCTCAACTCCAACATTCTGAGATCTAGTACCACATTCATCTGGATGAGTAAGTCCAGTCCAATGATTCCTTGATTCTTCAGCGCAGCTACTATGACTTCGGAGGCCGCCGCCATACCTCCAATTTCTAAGACGATCGATGCTCTCCCCATTGTTTCTAGCGGTGAACCGTCTGCCTGGTAAACCATGTCTGTAATTCTACGAAGAGGAGGTCTCCTTGACTCAATGATGTTGCCGTATAACTCGTTTGATACTAGAGTATGTGAAGAACCAGTATCTATCAGAAATTTTACTGACTGCCCGTTAAGCTTCGCATTTACGAACAAACCCTGTCTCTTGGCATCCTCTGATGTTCCAACTCTAGCCTGGCCGGGTTCAGGATTGTTCTCTCCTAAATTTCCGTCATCCGGCTCTTGCTCTTTATTACTGACTTCTTCATGGATATCATCCGTGTTGGATTCAGATGTGATCATGGAGACATGAGCATTTGACTTTAGACAATTCTTGATGAGATGTCCCGTTTGGTTACAGTTGTGACATCGTCTCTCAGTAGTCTGATCACTTGTTTTCTCCTTCCTAGGATGTGGGCACTTGTTAGCAAAATGGCCAGATTCTCCACAATTGTAGCAATTGTTGTTTTCCCGGTTGGTCTGCTGTCCAGCTCCATGAGATGCTGTATTCTGTCTTGGCCTTTCAGTAGTTTTGGATTCCATTTCCAGAATGAGATCTTTAAGGAACTTTTTCATTCTCACTTCCCATGAGGCTTCTTCAGTAGGGGAAGGGTTTCCGGCATTATCCCCTGAAACAGCTCGGCTGTACCTGGTTTGTCGGTAGTCCCTCCTGTCTCCTTCCATCCTTAGGAACGCCTCCGTATTCAGGGCAGCTTCTATTGCCTCGTCCAATGATCTTGGTTGCGAGCGAAACAGTCCTTCCCGAATCTTACTATCCATAATTGCATCTAGGAAATGCCCCCTCGCCAACCGGTCTTGTCCGTCTTCATCGAAATCGGGATAGGCGAGAGCCGTCATATCTCTAACACTCTGTCCTAATTCCTGGAGGGTCTCTTTAGGCTTTCTCCGTCTCTGTCGCAACTCGGCGAGATAGACTTCCGCTTTTCCACCTGGACCATATCTTTTTCTCATTCTGTCAACCAGTTCACAGTAACTCAGTCTTCTTCCCGTTTTCTGGGTTAGCAATTTAACAGCAGAACCTCTTAAGCTGGCTGCCAGATATTTCATCGCTTCGGATTCTCCCCATTCATTCACTACAATGCATGCCTCAAAATGGTTTATATAGTCTTCAACTGGCGAGCGACCATCGAACCGATCTGGTATCACATTTGGTTTCTTTGATCTTACATCAGGATAATTCGGTTGACTTGACAAAGGATTTTCTGATTCGGTTCTCAACTGTGCTGTTGGTCTGTGTTGTGTATTTGATAGCCTGGTTCCGTGAAATTCTTGTTCAAGACTAGTGGGTTGCGGTACTTGTGCTGTTGCTCCGAAGTTTTCAATTGGTGAAGACTGGAACTGAACTCTTGGCCCTTGCCTACTGCTTGCCTCATCAGTCCCCCATGATGGCGTGAACCCCACACTGGTTCGCAACTCCGCCATCATCTGGTCAATCTCCGCCATACTGCTTTCCAACCTCTCCATCACTTCAGCTGGCGATACCGCACGCCCTCTTTGTCCTCTGACATCCATTTCTGAACTTCTACACCAACTATCCCACTTCTGACACCACGTGTAGCCGAACCGACTTTCTTTCCTGACGAGCTGGTTCGTTTCGGCTGCAATATACAACCAGTTGATGTAAAGTCCGTCTTTCTTCACTTCTGACTCTTTACTCCTTCACAATATCTTATATCATATCTCGTGGAACCGCACAACCATGTTGAAGACCGAATACCCAGCATTCAGTATTTCCGTAATTTCAGTATCTTGGTAAGAACTTTCAAGCATCCTCACTCATCTCGGAATCTCGGTAAGATCAGTAATTCCCGTCTATTCTCTCGACTCAGTACTTTCCGTATCTTCTCTCGAGTCAGTATTTTCAGTATCTCAGGAAAGTTGGTATTTTCCGTACTTCAGTAAAGTCAGTATTTTCCGTACTCCGGTAAAGTCAGTATTTTCCGTACTTCTCACTTTTTCCAGTCAGTACTTCCAACACTTTCGAGCTTCTGCTTTTCAGACCATGCATTCTGTAGCTCCGTACTCAACATAACAACAGGCATATAACGAAGTATTTCTTTCTTCAAACTTTACTAGAATACATGCTCACCCTGGCGCAGCAGGATCAAACAGAACTTGAGCAGAGTTTCGGGCAGAAATAACTACTTGTAGGATTAGCAGCCTGGTTTGAAATCGAGCACAAAGTAGATTTGTATCGATTTAGCTCATCGATTGAAGAGGGAGCTTGTCAGGCCATAAAATTTTATTACTATTTAAAAATAGTTAAAGTTATAGAATAAATCTTTTCAGCTAAGACAATGGTGATTGTCACTTCTTTTGTATATCCAAACAGTGTAAAATTATTAAACATAAAGAGCTAAAACAATAACGCAGTTGTAAACTTCGATATTTCTCAGCAAAAAGGCGTAATTACATTTTTACAGGAAATCACTCTATAATCGATTACAAGCGATTACTGAATTTCGCTATACAACTATACATATGGATTAAAAATTATTCTACAGTCTTTGCCGTTCCAAAACAATACTGATAATTAAATAAACCTTTCATTTCGTTACAATATATATATATATATATATATATATATATATATATATATAGGCAGAGTGGCCGACTGACAAGAAAAGTGGATATTTCAAAGATTATTACTTGGAGTTCAGGAATGGGATATAAATCTCTCTAATCAAATAATGGGAGCTCGTAGCGCAAGCTAAACATTTTTTCCATATTCAGTACTTTTGTAATCATGAAAAGAATGCGTAATCGCGTATCTCGCTGAAAGCTACAAAAATCGAATCGTGAGCACAATAATCTGTTTAAATTGACTAGAAATTGGCCATCATGAAAAAAAAAAAAAAAAAAAAGCTCGCTCCTCATCAGTTTTTTTATTTGGTATAAGGTATTTAAATTTCTGTTCGCGCTTCTTGCTAGCAGATATTATCTAGTTACATAGGCATCTCGTTTTGAAGATCACAAACATATTGCCCATCATATTAAAAAAAAATATAGCTCGCGCTCGCATTATTTAAAAAGGGTTTATCATGTTATTACATATTTACTTTATTTTATAAGTATAAAGCTAATTATTGACTGTTAGGACTACCCTTTCAAAGAAACAAACAAAAATCAACTTTAAGCTGTCGATCGAGGAAAATATGGGTGAAAAAAAAATTTGCCCCCCCCCTATTTGACAAAAGTTGGATCCGCTGGGAGGGAGGCAGGGGGCACTTGCACCCCAAAAATGAAATAAAAAACAGGGAAATGCATATTTTTCCAAAATGGGAAAGTTCCTTTTTCAAAAATAAATATGCTGTTTTTCGAAATAAAATACTCTTTTTAAAGTATACAAGTTAAATTTTCAGGCTGGAATATTGCAAATTTTCAGCTTGCGCTTCGCACTCTCAATTATTCGATTGGAGAAATATGTATCCTAAAGAGGTCACTAAATGCTTTCTTTAACAGGTTCCTTTTCTGGTCAGTATGTTTAAGCTCGCGTTTTGCGCTCGTGTTAATTCTTTAGTTAGATGCACATCTTTTTTATGACAGCAGAAATCTGCTCGGATTTTTAAAAACATATTTTTATTTTTTATTGAAATACCCTTAAGTTTTAGCTTGTGATTTACGCTCGCAACACCTCGTAATAATGGCATTTTAAGAATAATTGACCCCTAAACGAGTTTTACAACTTCACCTTTAAATTCTTTTTTACCAAGCCGCTCGCTCATTATACTCTCTCCCGAAAAATAAAGCCTAAATATACATTTTGCCATAATAAGAAGTCACTTCAAAAAAGTTTTTCTCTACTTAATCACTATCAAACACACAATGACTTCAAGCAGATGATAATCTTAAGGTGATTATATCACCAAAGTGCCCACTGACCTACAGTATGAGTTTCATTTTTTGGCTTTACCCCCCGAACGAAAATTCGTTCGGCCGCCCTTGCCTTCACATCCTCATAACAATTGAACGGCAACAGTGTCCCCCGCTCCCCCCCCCCTTGCCTCTGCCTCTGCTTTCCCGGTTTTCATTTTTCGGATTAACGAACCTTATTTTGTTTTCGGATTAACGAACCTTATTTCGTTTTCGGATTAACGAACCTTATTTCGTTTTCGGATTAACGAACCTTCGGAAAAACGAACCTTATTTTGTTTTTGGATTAACGAACCTTATTTCGTTTTCGGATTAACGAACCTTCGGAAAAACGAACCTTATTTTGTTTTCGGCTTAACGAACCTTATTTCGTTTTCGGATTAACGAACCTTCGGAAAAACGAACCATGTTTTGTTTTTTGGATTAACGAACTTTATTTCGTTTTCGGATTAACGAACCTTCGGAAAAACGAACCTTATTTCGTTTTCGGATTAACGAACTTTCGGAACAACGAACCTTATTTCGTTTTCGGATTAACGAACCTTCGGAACAACGAACCTTATTTCGTTTTCGGATTATCGAACCTTCGGAACAACGAACCTTATTTCGTTTTCGGATTAACGAACCTTCGGAACAACGAACCTTATTTCGTTTTCGGATTAACGAACCTTCGGAACAACGAACCTTATTTCGTTTTCGGATTATCGAACCTTCGGAACAACGAACCTTATTTCGTTTTCGGATTAACGAACCTTCGGAACAACGAACCTTATTTCGTTTTCGGATTATCGAACCTTCGGAACAACGAACCTTATTTCATTTTCGAATTATCGAACCTTCGGAATAACGAACCGTCGGAATAACGCCACAAATGTTCGGATAAACGAACCCTTTTTCGTTTTCGGATTAACGAACATCGAGGTATAGGCAATTTACGTGTTTCGGAATTACGAACCTTCGGAATGAAGAACCTTCGGAACTACGAAGCTTCGGAATTACGAAGTGTAACCGGATCACTCCAGTTCCTCTAAAATCCATTCATGAAAAGCATAAGATTTATTATGCATATACAAAAAATAAAAATGAGATTAATCGTAAATAGTATATTGATTACAAAAATATATTGACAAATTCTGTTCGTCAAAGTAAGAAGAATTATTATGATAATGTTTTTCGAAGAAATCAAAATGATATGAGAAAGACATATTAATGAATTGCTGGGGAGGGGGAAGAAAGTGCCACTCCCAAATGACATGTATCATAACGAATTACTGTTAAATTCGGATTTACATAAAGCAGAGTATTACAATAAATATTTTATTGATCTACCTTCTAAAATAAGCAAGGAAATTCCTCTTGTCCAAACATTATACAAAGATTTTATGTCCGTTCAAAATCATTCCCCATCCTTGTATTTTCGACCAACATCTGTTCGTGAAATTTCTAATTTGGTTTCGACTTTAAAACCATCGAAGGCATGCGGGTCAGATGATATTTCTCCCAAGGTCATAAAAATTGTATTCAATGCATTGTTGATCCCTTATGCGATATTTTTTATAAGTCCTTGTTTCAGGGTATTGTCCCTGACAAACTGAAAATAGCTAAAGTAGTCCCAGTAAATAGCGTACAAAAGATTTGATGATTACATTCAACTTCATAATATCGCGATACCACAACAATTTGGCTTTCGAAAGAATTACTCCACAGGTACATGTATGGGCGTTTAGAATTTAGTAAATACCATTATAAATGCAATTGATAGTGGAAAATTTTGTATTGGTGTGTTTCTAGATTTATCGAAGGCATTTGATACTATCGATCATGATATATTATTGTACAAGCTTGAGCATTATGGTGTTCGTGGGGTAGCCTTAAGTTTGTTTAAAAATTACTTAATGAATATATGTCAGTATGTAATGATTAATGGAGTTAAATCACAATCTAAGGAGGCTAAATGTATAGCACCCAAAGGCTCGGTTCTGGATCCCTTATTGTTCTTGATTTATGTTAATGACATTATTAATTCATCAAATTGTTTAATTATTCATTATCTTTCCCATCACAAAGATATGCATACTCTTTTATTCTCAACTAACAATGAAATTAGAAATATATTTAAATGGTTGTGTTGTAACAAGCTTTTATTAAATGCAAGTAAAACCCAATATGTTGTCTTTAGAACAATGGGTAAAAGAGTCCCTGAAGATAATAATCCATTATCAATAGGTGGCCATCAGATCAATCGAAGTCAAGATGTAAGGTTTCTGGGAGTTGTAGTTGATGATCACTTATCATGGAACAATCACCTCAGTTATGTTTGTGCTAAGGTATCAAGGAGTGTTGCTGTCATTTATAAGTTACGTTTCTCTCTACCTCAGCAGACCTTAGTAACTCTTTACAATGCTATTATTATGCCACACTTAAATTATTGTAATGTTGCATGGGGAAATACATATATGAATCATTTAAACAAACTGCTAATTCTTCAGAAGAAAGTTATGAGGCTCATAACATATTCGAATTACAGATGTCCAAGTGTTCCTTTATTTCTGCAATTGAATATTTTGCCTCTTGATGATTTAGTCTCCTTCAAGTGTTTGATATTTATGTACAAATCACAATCCTCTCAAAACTGTTCATTTTTAAACGATGCATTTGTTGTTAACTCAAATGTTCACTTGTACAATACACGGCAGAAAAATCTTATCCACCAACCACTTGCAAGAACAAATACTGCTTTGAATTATTTTGTGATAGTTTGTATCAAAGAATGGAAAAAGTTACCACAAAGCTTAAGATCCAGTCCAACACTGCCCATGTTTAAAAATTCATGTCCATAATATTTATTTCAAAGATTACAAACTATCTTAAATTGAATCTTGATAAACCATATGAGGGTGAGTGTGTGTGTGTTTTTTTGTATGTATTTTTCTTATTTACTCTCTAGATTATCATTGTATATATTTTTCATATCATTCTTGTTGTAATGTTCTATATAAGGGGCCCCTCTCACAAGCTCTGCTTCTATGGGGTCCCAAACCTATCATGTATTCTCATTTTTTATTAAACTGTGTGATATGTCTCTTGTTTTGATTGGTTTAAATAAACTTGAACTTGACTTGAACTGTTAATATCCATGTTATGACCATAACCTCAAATTAATGTTGTATTTTGTTTTTACGCCTGTTGCGGATACTTCAATATTACTCGATACAAATAACACGACCAATATTCAAGCAGTCGCGATGTTACCTTGCCATAATTAAAACGAAACACACTGTAAAAAGGTACTACTGATATTTTTTTCTTTTTGAAGATTATTATAATGATGAAACGATAAAAAGATAACGATAAAAATATGATAGACTAGTTCAACCGCTCTTAGTTTAGGTTTCATCAAAACTTTGCAATTTCCAAAATACAGCATGACATGACAATCAATGGAGTTGGATTTTGACATATTCATGAAACAGAAGACATCTGCTTTTGACGTTATAACAAGCACATGATGTTGTGCATAGCCACCATATTGAGAGCAAAGATGATTGTGCTTGTATTATTTTTATTAGCTTGTTTTGACAGGAAATAATATGTACATTTCCACCACTGACATCACTGCTCACTTAACACTGTATACAGCCAACTTTACGATAAAACCTACTGGTAGGGATATATAGACCTCTGATATAGGAATTTATGAAAATGATTACGTTTCGCATCATATGGGAACATAACCTAGGATTCGGAGGATTCATGACGTCATTACTTCTAAGATTACGCAATGCACTCTTGGATGGTGCAATGTCGAAGACAGATTGATTTTGTACAAAATGACGGCATATTTGACAAAGGGGTTAGAGTGATTGTTTGGTTGTCCGTATTAACAGTTTTAATTGTCTCATCTAAAAGAAGAAAGTTGCATATAGAGGGTTTAGTTGAATCGGACCGTATGCCTTCATTTTTTTGTTCAATGGGATGAATCGTAGAAAGAGTATCATTGGGAATAATAAGATGTCCGTAACTTTGGTGGTACGGTACAATGCACCGGGAATAGCATCGGTAATACGATAAGTGTGTTGTTAATATGTTCACTAGTTTGACAATTGGAGAGAGCAATATAGGCATGAAGTCCAGAGCATAGTTACATTCCCTGAATTCTCAACGTTTTGATTGGGTATTGTTGCATGAGGCTTTGTTTTATTTGATGTCATAATTAGGTATCCAGCTGATTAAGTGGAAAATATCTATGCAATGACTTCGGTATGGTAACTTCATGAAACTTTCCCTCGTACCATCTTAAAGTACTTTGATATATTCTTATTCAAGCTACCAATGATATTGCTGTCTAAATATAATATTCCATTCAATACTATAGCCTACGTACCATTCCATTGACCAAAGGTGGTGCAATACCGTGTTATGCTCGAATGGTCAAGCACTGATTGGCTTCACGAGCGGGGAAAATACCCACTTCCCCTTCTTTATTAATTTGAGAGTAAAAATAAAAATGTAACGCTGAAATCAAAATTTGTAGATTATGTTATATCTGGACTTAAAATCTCTTGTCACTTTCCCCTACCATGTAATATTCAAAGCTACGCAATATCGTCAGGCTCGAATGATTAAGCCTGCATTGGCTTCATGCGTGAGGAAATAACCAATTTATGTAATACTGTACTTGTGGACAATGTTGTGTGAACAAAAAGTTCCGTGCAATATAAGCCTCCAATGTAATTTCCAAAAGTTATGCAATAAGTCTTATTAGCCAGGCAGCATATATCATCTACTTCAACAAATTAGCTAAGTCTGATTTTTCACTTTTATGTGATTGGTGACATCACAAGAAACAACTTTCAACTTGGTGACAAATTTCTAATGGTCGTCTTGACCATGTGACGGGTCAAAATCGGGTCAATAGGGGTCAATTTTTGAAATTGCCCCGATTTTATCGAGTCATACATCAATTTTTTTATACTGAACAAAAAAGTGTACACAATTATATACTCGTGACCTCTCGTTAAGAAGTTATGACCGGAAATGTCAAACGGTCAACGAACTTTCATTAAATGGGAAATTACACTGAAGGTGTTAAGAAAGCTAATTTTTCCTTTTTTTTTTCTTCTTTTTTTGCATCTTCAGAAGTCCTTATCCAGAATATATAAAGGTCAAGACAAGGTCAGGGAAAAGTCAAAAGGTCAACAAACTTTCATTGGTAGCCAAAATACATTAAAAGTGGTTAAAATCTTAGAAGTTGGTTCTTCATTTTAAAAAGTCTCTATCTAAGAAGACATTATCCATTAGATAAAAAGGGGTCAAATGTGCTCACTTAGGAACAAAATAGATAAACAGAGATAGACGTCAAATACATTCAGTGTGGTATCATGGTATTGCAGGAGTACTTTGAAACGACTTGACAAACCCTAATGCCCTTAAACCGTATCCTCTTTATAATGTTATAAGTGTAACCAGCTCTTAATTTCCGAGTTTCTTGATTTAGGAATTCAATTCAATCTATTTGCTTTGTACAGAATATTCTAATCAACATAAATTATTGTAATGTATTTGGGTATATGTGTAATACTATGTTAACAAAGTAAACATCGATTGATCAGTGCTCCCAGCTCCCAAGAAAGATGCCTAACATCTTATTTGGATTTACTTACGAATTAGATAAGGAGGTTAGGATTGAGGATGGTATGATACATTGGGCTCCGATTGCTCCTTAATTAATTCTAATGTGTGACGGTTATATTATTTCTGACAAAGTGGCAACATTGTGCAGGCATGCTCATTGTAGTCATGGGTGTCCATTATGCTGACGCGATATATTCTGACCATTACTCGATCTCTTAATCCAAGAAGGACTACACATTTCTGATTATGTGCTGTCATTAACACGGCTTGTACTATTTTATCAAGTGTTTTTTCCAGGGCATACAACGTAAAACTAAATGTAATACAAGTTTTCACGTTAGTGATGTGCATAGATGCTGATTTTTTTTTGTTCTTTTGTCGTTCCTGGTTCACCGGGGGGGGGGGGGGGGTGAAGCTGCCCCCCAAAATAAATATAATTGACCAAAAGTATGCACGAAATCCTTAAATTCCACTTTACAAAATGCAAAGGGCCCCAATAATACTGCTCAGAACAGCAGAGCACCGGAAATGTGAAGTCCCTCTTGGCTCCAGAAATCGAGTAATGGTCCGAATATATCACACCAGCATAATGGACACTCATGACTACAATGAGCATACATGCAAGATGTTGCCTCTTTGTCAGAAATATTATAACCGTCACACATTAATTAAGGAGCAATTAGAGCCCAACATATCATATCATCCTCAGTCCTAACCTCACCATCTTATTCGTAAGTTAATCCAAATGAAATGTTAGGCATCTTTATTAGGAGCTGGGAGCACTGATCAATCGATGTGTTTATTCTGTTAACATAGTATAACACTTATACCCCAATACATTACAATAATTTCTGTTAATGAAAAAATTCTGTCCATAGCAAATGAAGGAAATACTTCTTTACATATCAAATTAATTGAAAATAAATTGAACTTGAATTTAATTCCTAAATAAATAAAAAAAAAACCTCAGAAAGAGCTGGTTGCGCTTATCACATGATGAAGATGATAAGAGTTTAAATGAGAATTATATCGATTATGAACATATGCATTTTTATATATCAATGGAAAGGTAATGATTTGGGGATTATCATTAGGCCATTTGAAAATAACGAAAATAATACACAAGATGGAAATCGCCAATTAAAAAGCGCTAAAATGCCTCTCCGAATTATGCCTCGCATCGGTCTCTGAATTTACTCGAATTTGATGACGTGTAGAGTCCCAGAGACGTGATTGGCTCTCCTACATCAAGCTCCACTTGCGTGCAAAACCTTTTGCGAATGCTAGTGAACGAGTAGTTTCTCCAAACTGTCATCGAGTAGTTCTATCATGTAATGGAAGAAAACCCAGAATTTATATATAGATTTGGATTTCGAAACAAATGTTGTTAAAGAAGAAGATATTGATGATGAAGATTCTAGCTCTTGTGGAAAACAAAGCGACATGGAAGAAGGAAAATTAGGGGAATTGCGCTGGTGATGGAGAGTGGAACGAACTGTCGCATCTAGTCAACTCACATTCATTTGCACCTGTACGGTGCATGCACCACTCAAAGGCCAAACAATGGACAAAATTCCACGTCAGAGTCTCTTCACTAACTTAACAACTTCGAAATATAATAATTAAAAAAATAATTAAAAGTAGTGATTGCACGTACTTACAAACGAGAGAGTCAAAAGGGGCCTAAGCTTTCGATCCTAGCAGAATCTTCGTCGGAGGCAAAATGACAAACATATAAAGTGGAACAAACGAGTAAGATAATAAGTCCGAAAGGGATCCGAACCAAATAATGTATGTATCCAAATCAATTCACGAGTAGCAGCAGACGATATGCACCGACGAGAAAGTGAACTTCATGCGTAGGATGGATACTCGATCGCTCGTTCTGTTTGAATTTCGACATCATTATCCTGACTAACTGAATTCATTGATTTTTTTTCATATAAAAATAATTGCACGATTAGAATTATTTTTTTCATTACGATCAACAATTTTTTAAATCAAATATTTGAGATAAATAAAAATGAGATGTAAAACTAAGAGATCAATCAGCTAGCTAACTTGTAAACAAGAGCTGCACGTGTCAGCCACGGATCAGCTTTCCCCTTCATTTTATTTCCGTGGTGTCAGCTAGCTGCTTGATCTTTTAGTTCTACACGTCATTTTAATTTATCTCAAAAAAAAATTATTCAACAAAGTGTTAATCGTAATCATAATGAAATTGTTGAAATTCAAGCCTTATTTAAAAAACCAGAACGTTGTTATTTCTTGACCATTTTCTGTAATTTAGGTATCAAATTAAAGAGCAGATATTGAACTTTTTTAAAATGTGGCTTTCATGAAAGAGGAGATTCTAAGCTTTATAATGGTAGGTCATTTGTCTATTGTATTTGTGATGAAGTTATGATAAATCATCGATAAATCTCGGTTTCTTTTTTTTGTGGGACGCCCTGTACAACACCATCTAGTATTAAAACAGCATCGGTTTGTTTCCAAACTGGTGTTGTTTCAATGCTTCTCTGGTGTGGAGATATATAGATTCCGGGCTGGTGTTAAATCAACACCGGAGTTTTTGCAGTGTACTAATATTATTTAAAAACATTTTACAGAATTGGATTTTCTTTTATTATTACACTGTAAAAAAACTTATTGGGTAGAATTTTAACCAGCGCGAGGGTAATTATATGTCCAACCAATTTGGGGCAGTATTTTACCCAATGCGGGAAGCATATTGTCAAGTAAGGTTAAACAATAAGCAGCAATTACTTTATAATGGGCAAAGTTTTCATCACACTGGATAAATAAAAATGCCCAAAAGAAATGCCCAATGATGGTTGGACATTTCTTTTGTGCATTTTTACCCAATGTTCTTTAAAATGTACAAAGATTTGAAATGTTGCTCGCTCGCAGCTTTTCAGAATTTTTGCCCAATACATGTACTTCATTTTTGAGCCCGTCACAGTTTTCACGCCTTTGATATGGGAAGTCCATATCAATATCAACACGTAATTACAACATTAGGGGGGCCTACATTATACAAGCTCTGCTTATCAGTTGGCCCTCCCTCCCTTTCAATTATTTATATTTCGATTTGATAATTGTCTATTGTAATTTTATAATGTTATCAATTTTTGTATGTACTTCAAATGTGATTATATGTTACTATGTCAATTGTATCAAAAATTGCAAATATGAAATTGAAAGTGGAAAATAAAATGATTGAATTGATTGAATTGAATATAATACATATATATGTATCTATCACAGTGCTACCACGAAACGACAAGACGTCAGTCATATCATACTTTTAGATATTTATTGAATACAATTATTCACAAATTAAAAAACAATACCTGTGCATGAACAAAGCAGCAAAAATATACATGTAATACTATGAAATTCCTATTAGTCAATATGCGACACAAGTTGCCTCTTAAATACATACATCAAGACATCATCAGAGCTATGGCTCTGAAAATTATAGCTTAAGGACGTTCCACAGTTATGTTTGTGCGCATCATGATCTGCGCATATTTTACACTCTGCGCGCTGACGTCACAATGGATGAACAGGTGATTAATCAGTTGTTGTTGTTGTTGTTGAATATGATAGCGCTCTTCAATCTCTCCAGATTATACGCGCCAGTCACTTTCGTAAGTAGGACGTGTTCGGCAAAGGCGGTCCATACGACGTTAAACCATTGGTGACGATTATATGACATATTAATATAGATTAGTCACCCATCCACCTATTATATTAGTAGGTCCTACAAGATTAAACATCTTCGAGGAATAACACTTCAATACAAATAGAGAAATTAAATATCGCGCGTGCTAAATAATTGTTCGTGAAAAAGGGCACACCAGCTAACCAATCGGCTACTAGTTATATATTTATAGAGTTTCTTAAAATATTCGTCAAATAACAATTCAAATGTGATATCACATACAATTACACGTCCTTCTTATTCTTTTGTCTTGTCTTTTCTTAGTTTCTTATTAATAAAATTTTTAAATCCTTCTTTTATGTCTTGTGTTTGAAAATCTTGTGTTTGAAAATCAGTTGTAGGTATGAACCAACGAACGTAGAGGGCAGCAACACACAAGCGTGTTGCTCTAAGGAAGGTCAACTCCGCTCGAATTTTGTGACCACTCTAAAAAATAAGGTGGGTTTTTGGGGAACTTTGTAGAGTTGATTTTTTTTTTCATTTGTTAATTTTAAATATTTTTTAATGAAAAACTTTTAGATCGGTTATTCTAGGTAATAATATTAAAAATACGACTATTATTTTTGAAGAAATATTCTAGCTTAAATAATCACGATTTTGACATTTTATTTTGGAGTATTAAATCTATGACCAGGATACCTCTGGTCTGTTATTTTCTTCTGCTAAATTTCGCTGCACCACTAATAAATGCATAGACAACCACCGTAATAATCGAGGTCATTTTTCTGGCCTGGGTGCGCCGAGTCTGGGCCGGTCGCGTAGCTAGCTATAGACGTTGATGATGCGCTGGGGCTTCAGGCGACTCGTCATAGATCTTCTAGCAACATAGACAATGACGTCTAATTTGCCTGGCCTGATTTGAAGTGCAATTGCTTCAGGGCTGATGTTTATCAACGATGACTGTTCAAAGTTAGATTTCAAATTTTAAATGTCACTTGACCTTTAAGTCTATAAATCTGAAATAAAGGCGCTGTATCCCCGAAATCCGGGTCTAAATTTCAACTCCGGGTCCGAGACCATGGCATGGACGGCGAAAAAAACACCCATGCATCGATTCGGATGCATTGCATAATTGGCTGCGCGCTGCGCTGCGCTACCAGGCTGCGTCGAAGGTATATCGAGCAACCAAACTTCCAAAGCCAAATTAAAGCTTGAATAAACGCCCACCTATCCACATTTTCCCTGGTTTTCTTCAATTATTTCTAAGAAAAATCAGCCAATTGAGGCAAACTGATTGCAATGTTACATCGTTTGGCAGAGAGTGCCATGATCGTTTTGCGTAGACCTAACCCAGTATCAGTAAAGGAAAGGATAGGCATAGAATAGATCTAGACTAGGGCTGGGGGCTAGATTAGACTTTAGTTACTTAATTGGGGCAGATGTTGATTTGATAGGCAGCATCCATATCTTAATTTGACCATTGATTCCCTGCAATCAATGTTTTAAAGACTTTTACATGATTTGTTTACCATATTGCAAAAAAAAATTCCTGGGCCTGGCTTGGGCTTAATTGGCCGGCAGAACGCGTATAAACTTTACATTTTTTTTTGAGAATTTCGAAAGCGAAAAAGCAGTGACTGAGCTTGTCGTGATTTTATGCATTTTTAAAAGTGAATTTTAAGGATTATTTTCATGTCTAACGTTAGGCCTAACGGTAACTTGTCAACCATATAATCTTCTAGATCTAGACTCAAGGAATTTACCCTGAGTGTGAGCATACGGAGTAACAACAATCCTAACCACCTAGCCCATGTAGGCTGGCCTTGATTGAACCAAACCGAGCATCGGGGCTTGCATGGACCAACCCTCAAATGGTCTAGTCTAGGCGTCCTAGGACAGGTGAAATCCGTCTGTTTTTAGTTTATTTTTCTTTTTGCATATCTCCTACCAACAAGTCGTAGTAGTAGATTCTACCACTTTTGTACTAGTGCTAGATCTAGATCTCCTTAGATATAATAATAATAATAACAATATCTTCGACAAACAGATCGAAACTGCATGTTCAGAGCTTTTGTCTAGTTAACTTAGATCTTAGACCTGGGTCTATCGATCAACATGATCAAGATCTAAGTTAGATGTAGAAGTCTAGACTTCACTTATTAATGATTGGAATGTAGATCTAAATTTAGAAGTTTGGGGAAAATGCTGAATATGAATGATACGTTATACGTTAATCAGTTTTTTTTTTTTACCCATTGGCATTGCTGCCGGTTCTTTATTTATATAGACCCTACAATTAAATACTGTAAATAAATAAATGAGTCACAGCGCAGCCTATATGGGTTGCGGATAAATGCTGATCGACAGGTTGTTGATCGCCACGTCGTGTTCCGCTTAGCAGAACAAGTACCAGTGCTAGTAGAGGTTAAGATCTAAGCAGACGACGGAACATACGTAGCTTAAGCATAGAATGATGATGGGTTTAGCGAAGAGCTCATAGAAAATAAGGTGGTCATATTCAATCCAGAAATGCTTTGCGATTGGTCACAAAATCGTCTCGGCGCAAATCACCTAATACATCCACAATCACCGATTTGGTAATGATTTTAGTTTCTAAAACCTTTATTTGTATGGCTTAAAAATATCAACGTATGTTTTTAAAAGTATGTATAATCAAAAATATAATTTTTCTAATGTTTTCTTTCATATCGTTGTAGTTATATTCTTTCATTGTTTTCGTGATCGCTACTAATTTGTTGTTGTATTAGATCGGCGTTTGATTTCGTTGGCATAAATAATAAAATGTGCGCGCAGCTCAGCTGCATGCGTGTATTGAGTTGACCTTCCTTAGAGCAACACGCTTGTGTGTTGCTGCCCTCTACGTTCGTTGGTATGAACTGATCTGGGTCCCGTAACACAAAGGTTAGCGATTGATCGTACGCTTGATTTCTACGATTGATTGTACATTGTAGTCTATGGTATCAATCGTAGAAAAATGTTCTACGATCATTGCTAAGTTTTGTGTTACGGGCCCCAGATGTGTTATTTTATGAAGCTAATAAACTGGAATTATTTCATGGACCATTTTTTTCAAATTCCTCTACAATTTCAAAATACTTTGCTCTGTAGTGCTGCAAAGTATGACGAATATGACCCCGAGTTTGAATAAATGGTAGAGTGGTTTGGAAGTTTTCCTCACGTAGATACAAAGGTTTTGGTGCGTTTTGGGGTGTACTAAAAAGCACATTTGCTCTAATAAAAGTGCTGATAGTTTGAAAACAAGCACATGAACCTATATTTTGTAATGTTTGCACCTCTTAGGTATACCTTCCTCTACAACTTTGCAAAGTTTGATGAAAATGACATCGGTTTTTTAATAAAGTGCAGCATTTCTTGTACCTCTCAGGTTTGTTATTGACATTTCAAATTTTTGAGGTTGAGTTTTTGCAATCTTTCGCGCAATTTCTAAAAACTGATAGTGCTGTTGGACTTCAAAGAGCAATCAATTAATATCAATATAAATAAATTATGCAATTATTAATTATTCTGCAAAATTTGATGAAATTTTTCATGGATTTCGACTGAGTAATAGAGCTTTAAACTCATTGGTCCGTATTCTGATAGCGTGGTTTAACTTAACCCTAGTCTAAGTGTGGTAATAAACTGCCATATTTAAACCTAGGTTTAAGTTTCGTATTCCGATAGCAAGGTTTAAGTTAACCCTGGTCTAAGTGTGGTAATAAATCCTCAAAAAGTTAAACTCGCGCAGGGGGTAGTTTAAGCATGGTTTAAATCCAACAAATCATGGCCAACAAATTTTTAGAATTTATACCTATATTGCATTTCGAGCTTCTTCCTCAGTTTTTAACCGATTTTCATGAAATTTTGAACACACATTGGTCTTAAGGTAAGGAGGTGTGATAATTTTTTTCTTTTGTTTTTTCAGAAATTGTGTTGCCATGGTAACAGTATATTATTGCCAAAATTTTGCCGTTTAAAATACTTCATCAGTTTTCTACCAATTCTCATGAAAGTTGGCTCACACATTACATTTGAGGAAAAGATGTGCAAGACACATTTTTGCATGTGTCGGAAATTGTGTTGCCATGGTAACAGTATATTATGCCAAAAATTATGTATAAATCTTGCTATTCCAACTACTTCCTCAGTGTTTAACCAATTCTCATGAAATGTGGCACAAACATTAGTCTTGATGTGAAAAACATATTTTATGCCTATATAACAAATTTCGTTGCCATGGTAACAACATATTAAATAACGAAAATTAGGTGAAAAATTTGTGGTTTTAACAAGTTTATAATTTTTCAACCATTTCTCATGTTTGCCACAGACATAAGTCTTGAGGTAAAGATGTGCAAGACACATTTTTGCATGTGTCGGAATTTGTTTTGCCATGGTAACAGTATATTAGGGCAAAAATTATGTATAAATCTTGCAGTTCCAACTACTTCCTCAGTTTTTAACAAATTCTCATGCGTGTTGCTTGTTTTTGGCGCATTTTGGGCTGTTTCAAGCCAACTCGTAATACTTTGGACACTGATAATTTGAAAACAAGCACATGGACCACATATATTTAATATTTTAACGTCCTTAGAATATATTCCTCTACAAATCTAGAGAGTTAATGAAAATGACATGGATTTTGAATATTTAGGAGCAGAATTCCGGAACCATTCGTATTTTAGACGGTATTAGACTTTCACACGTTTTCGGCGGATTTGGGGCTATTTCAAGCCAACTCGCAATACTTTGGACACTGATAATTTGAAAACGAGCACACGGACCACATAATTTAAAATTTTGACCGTCTTCAGAATATATTCCTCTACAAATCTGGAGAGTATGAGGAAAATGACATGGATTTTGAGTGTTTGGGAGCAGAACTACGGAACCATTCGCATTTTAGACGGTATTAGACTTTTGCACTTTTTAGGCACATTTTAGGCGATTTTCAAACCAACTCGCAACACTTAAGACACTGATAGTTTAAAAACGAGCACATGGACCCCATATTGTTTACTTCTCTTTTCTCTACAATTTTGCCGAATTTGATGAAAATGACATGGATTTTGAATGAAGTGCAGCTTAAACTATACCTTTCTAATTATGGGGTAGATTCTCGTCTTTTGATTTTTTTTTTAAGTTTACGCACAATTCTTGTCAAATGAGGGCGCTGCTGATTCCAAATAGTTTTTGCCAATTAAAAGATATTCTCCTACTTTAAAATAGTATTTACTTAGTTACATATCCTGAAAGTTTAATGAAGTTTGATGCGATATCGACAGAGTAAAGATGATTCAAACTCATTTGGTAGATTCGTGAGGTCTAAGAGAGGCATAATTCTCTTGATTGCGCAACATTTAATATAATTAAAATACGGCGACTTTGAGTCCCGTAGAAAAAAATAAGCACATGAACCTATATAATTTTTTTGCATTTTCATAATGCATAGATACCAAAGTAACTCTTTGCGAAATTTGGTGAAAATGACATGGACTTCATTTTAACTGCGGAACGTCCTTAAGAGGAAGTTGACCTGATCATATCCTGGGTCGTATAAAAACAGATAATTAGGGAAATATATCGGTGAAGATTTTATAGAAATCCGTAAAAAATAACGTAGTTGTGACATTCTAAAATGTTTATGTAGTGATTGAATTCACATACGAGCAGTTGCTCTATTTGGATATATCACCCGATGGATCACCAGAAACATCATTTCATATCTCCTATAATACAATACATATATATTATTCATCAATCCATTTGAAAGTAGAATTCATGAAATCAAATGATATATTGCGAGCTGTAGGCAAAAACAATTCTATAACTTAAACTTTTCATTTTTTAATGGATTTTCATAAAAGGGTTCGATCAATGACCGAGATCTGAAGAGAGAGAGAGAGAGAGAGAGAGGGGGGGGGGGGTCTGTCCACAGCTTAGTATAGCTCAAAGCCATGAAAGTCCGGTCTTACTGAGAGTTGAGAGGTTGTCAGATGGTTTGAATAAAATATCAGCAATTAGAGAAAGATGTAAAAAGAAAAAAAGAGTGTGACAAAATGCATCCACAGAGACCACACTTTCATGCAGACTTTTTTCTCACTTTGTGTGTTATGATTCACTTAAATTTGATCAGATATCGTCAGTCATTTTACGAACTGGCTCTAATCAAATTTTTGGTAAAATTTTCATTTTTTTTGCATATTCTGAAAGCCCGTAATTTACTTTATTGATTTGTCAAATTTCAGATCAAAATTCGTATTATAAAAAAAAAAATGAGGGAATATTCAATATTTTTTACGAACGGTCGCAACCCCCTCCTAATTTGATTTTACGAACTGACTCAAACCATTCTTTGTGTATATACTATAGGACACAGGAGAGTAAATTTATCTGTGCGCAATATTTACAAAAGAATAGAATATATGCTTTAAATTGGTATAAATAATTGAGTTATTTTTTTCAAAGCGCGAAGTTATGAGCGTCTGAAAACCATAAAAACTTTGAAGGCGATTATTTCGAAATCCTGTTTTGGAGACCAGCCGAGGTTTGAGCCAATTGGTAAATTCAACGACGATATAATTTGTGCAGACTTCTCTGCTCGTTACAGGTAAATGTAGGCCTAAAATATCTGACAAACTATTGCACACATTCTTCTCTAAGCACTTTATAAAATATTCATCCACTCATAACAAGCCATTGGCATTCTAAGAATCATAAATTTATGAAATTGTGATATTTACAGAATATTAGGAACTTTTGGATATGATCTCAGCATTTAAATGTGAAAGATCGATATGGGGGGGGGGGGGGGTAGGCCTATATAGGACATGTTAGATGAGCAGAATGATTTCAAATACTTCCCCTGTAAAAGAACTTCTCTAAAAAAAGATATAAGTAAAATTTACCCAATATTTTCAGGGAACATGTTTGTTTGGTAACACAAAATACGTTTCATTTTCAAATAAAAAAATTGCGCGAAATTAAGCGTAATTTCAGCCACAATCACACATTCTCCCTTGTAACCTCTCTTTGTAGTGTAAAATATAACCCATAATTCTTTGCATGAATTATGCCCATTAAGCCTACATCTATGCCAAAACTATTGCGGTCTTTGAAATATCTTAGGGTATAAACACATAGGCTAAAACATTAGCACAGAACTATGACACAAAATTTAGGTTTGCCAACATTTTATGAGATAAATGACAGAAATTGAAGCAGTTTTGGCATGTACGATGGCATTATCTCCTCCGTGCGTGTAAGTTTTCATCGATAGTTATTACCATTTATAATGTTAAAGTTTTTTACAATATACATATTTCCTACTTCCAGTGTGCATTCTGATCAGGCGAATGTAGGCAAATCGGACATACTAATAACATATTTACAGAAACAAAATTATTTGAGAACGATTGACATGCAATGAACTTGTGAAACTTCAATCCATCATTGTCATCTTTGACAATACCCATAAAATCCATGATTTTGGTTGGCTGATAAGCACGGGTCATCCACACTAGGAATAACTTTCAAGCAGGTACTAAGTTAAAACCTTTGATCGTACGATGACCAGTGCAATCAATTGTAGAAATCAGCCCCGCTATCAATTTCTGGCTAGCTTCATGTTACCGGGCCCGGGTTGTCCTTACTGTCCTTGTTAACCCAGTATGATCTGACACATTGTGTATTTGCATCTGTCACAAGGGTCTTTTGTCCATTTCAGAGCTTTATCGTGAAAGTGCACTGATACACAGTCCTTATTTCCATCTTTATCATTGAGCTCTTCGTCTGACTTCCACCCTGGTGAAAAAAAGTATTTATTTCAATAAGATCTTCAGTCTCAGATTAGTGAAAATATAATGAGGCTGTCATCATTATCATCAAGCCTAACTGCTCACGATGGTGGTCTTCATGGACCTGGGAAGCGGGGGTGCTGGGGGTGCTGAAAAACCCCCAGAAATTTTCCTGGGGGTGCTGCGTGTATTATTTTCCATAGGTAGCACCCCCACGAAATCAGGTTCCCCCTGTATTTTTTTAAAATATGTTATAATGTACATAATTATCACATCCGACAATCGTAAATCATTTACATAGTCTTTCACATATTCCAATAACATCCCTTCTATAACGCGACTCAATCAAGCTCCGGCACTCCGATACAGACGTGGTCGCGGAGTTCAGGAGCAAATAAAATTATGTAATATTTGACCAGTCAAGCATATTCTTATGAACAGCATAAGATAGCATAGGAAAAAAAACCAAATTGAGGAAGTGATCATGCATTTCTAATAAAACATAATACATGTAGCATGGGCTGTAAGTATGAGAAGTGATGTCATATTCTTATCTGTGATTGCATGATATCATTTTAGGAGTAATTTAAAGGAAGCTGGCCGCTTTTCTAGTCGCGTAGCGTCCGGAAGGTTGTTCCACTTTGTGGCACCTGAATAAAGGAAAGAATTTTGATAGAAAGAGGTGGAACATTTTGGGAGTCTCAAAATCAGTTTGTTTGATCGTCTAGAGTTCCTCATTAGTACGGTGTCTAGAAGTACAATTCTACGTGAAAGTATAGGTGGGGCAAGTTCATTAATTATTTCAAACATTGTGCAGCAGGCAGATTTCCAAAAGAGTTTGTCCAATGTTGGCCAAGATAATTTATCAAATACTTCATTGGACGGGGTTTCCCACGTTAAGTGTGAAATTAAGTATGCTGCCCTTTTATGTAGGCGATTAAGGATATCGTAATTGACATCACTTCTCCCTGTCCACACATTACAACAATAGAGAATATGGGGCATTATATACCCCCAGTAAATCTGTGACAATTGTTCAGCGGAGAAGGTAGATCTCAGTCTTCTCAAAATACCAAACTTTTGCTTAACATCTTTTGCAACTTTGTTTGTATGACTTCTAAAGTCTAGATATGAGTCAATAATGACCCCAAGACATTTATATTCATTTACACATGCTATGGATTTTCCGTCTATAATAATATCTAAGTTTTTATCTTGTAATGTGCAAACTTTTTGACGTGAACCAAGTAGCATTGTCTTAGTCTTATCGACATTGAGAATAAGCTTGTTTCGAATTAACCATTCATGTGTTTGCTTCATTACTTCATTAAGCTGTGTTTCAATGTCATGTTTAGATGTACCTGATACAGAAATGGTCGTATCATCGGCATACATGAACACAGATCCATTTGGAATACTCTTTGGTAGGTCATTTATAAATAAAACAAACATTAGTGGGCCAAGTACCGACCCTTGGGGAAGACCTATATTAACATCTTTAATTGTCGACTTGTTATTTTCTACAGAAACATACTGTTTGCGATGAGCAAGATACGAGTGAAACCATTTAAGACTACTTGCACTACAACCATACATTGCTAATTTATCTAAAAGGAGTTCATGGTTCACAGTGTCGAATGCTCGACGTAAATCGAGGAAGATAAGCCCATTCATTTTCCTATTGTCGACGTTACGAGACCATTCATCTATCATACAAAGAAGAGCCGTTTCACACGAGTGGTTTGGTCTGAAACCAAACTGGCTCGAGCATAATAGCGATCTTCTGCTTAGATAGGACATGAGTTCTGAATGGACAGCCTTTTCTATTACTTTTGATATAACAGGCAATATTGTTATTGGCCTATAGTTACTTGGGTTACTTTTATCGCCTGATTTGAAGATTGGTTGAACACGGCCAATTTTCCAAGCGTCAGGGAAGGTACACGATTCAATTGATAAATTCAAAATGTATACAAGTGACTGTATTAAAATTGGTAATTTACATGCATATTTCAAGAGTCTTACAGATACATTATCATGCCCTGTGCTCTTTTTTACTCCTAATTTGTTTATTTCCGAAATAACAAATTCAGAAGAAATTGATGGTATCTCAAAAACATCGTTATCGTGTACTAGTGCTTTTTTAGTTGCATCCACGTCATGCCTATGATGTGCCAAATTATCACTGTCAAAAAGAATGCGATCGTAGTCAGATTCAGATACTTTTGCAATTTTTTCGACAGACTCAACAAAGTAATCGTTCAAATATCTGGCGACTTCATCTGCATCAGATATAATACTTTGATTTACTTCTAGGCATATTTTATTATTCTTATTATTTTTACAAATGCTTTTAAGAACTGTCCAGATTGCGCCAGAGTTTCCAGCGTTATTGTTTATCTGTAACTGTATAAACTCACGTTTTGCTTCCTTGATTTTATGAGTGATAACATTTCGCAGACGCCTATATGCAGTCCATATCACTTGACTGTTCAAAGTTGTGGCTTTCTTGTGCAAGAGGTCACGAGTATTCATTAAAGAAATTAAGTCTCCTGTGATCCATGGACATGGATTATTACGAATGCGTTTTCTCTTGAACGGGGCATGATCGTTTACTGCATTCATAAACATATTATACCATAATTCCCATGCATAATTCACATCCTTTGTATCAAATACTAAGTAAAAAAGTAATTGTGACAAAGTTTGTTCAAATGATTCTGAATTGAAGTCCTTAAAACTCCTCCATTCGATGTAATTGTCTAACTTTTTAGGGGAATCGCTTCCAAATACAGTGAAGACCAGAAAATGATCACTCAAAAATGTTCTAAATACTCCAGTCATTGAATGGTTTTCAGAATCAGTGGTAAAAATATGGTCAATTATTGTACTTGAGCCTGATGTAATTCTGGTAGGAATGTCAATAAGTTGGTCAAATAAGTAGCCGGACATCAATGTTTGCAAGCTGTTAGCAAGATGATCCACTTTCGAAGTGCTAACATCACAGTTCAAATCGCCTAATATAATAATCTCATCAGCCACATCAATGACTTTCTGCATTAGGCGATTAAGTTCATCAAAGAAAGATACAGGTGAGTTGGGTGGCCTGTACATTACACATACGTATATATTCTTTTTATTGTTAACCTGTAAATTAATCCAAAGTGCTTCCAGACTACTATCAAATTGTGAAAGATGTTTAAAGTGAAGGGTTTCTCTGACGTAAAACGCAACACCTCCACCATGTCGAGACCTATCTTTTCTCAATATTGTAAATCCTTCCATAGCTAACTCTGAATCGGTTATTGTCTCATCACAGTGTGTTTCGGTTACCGCTATAATATCAAACGGGGAGTTTTTCAACAGAAGGCTAAATTCATCTATTTATCTGGTAATGAATTTATATTGATATGACATAATTTCAATCCTGATATTGAGATGGGAGGTATGCTTCCATCAATAAGATCATGATATTCACATTGGTGTTGGGGTGGCATAAATTTCATTGACTTGGTCGTCTGTTCAGGAGTCTCCTCGCCGTATCCAGAGAATCTATCCAATCCCGAGGAAACAGTCGCTCTCGATACATCTTTTTCCTGCGGTTCATTTTGTGGTTCGGGGGAAAAGGAAAATCATTGTCACTCAATCTCTCGGAGCCAGGGTAGTATTGAACTGATTCCCGCGTTAGGCGTGGCAGATTCAGAGAAGCGGGGTGCGTCCCGGTGTATGTCTCGCCAGGCATGACGCCTCGCATATGTCGGATGATGTTCACGGCTAATAACCGCGCACCGCTTTTATTCAGATGTACGCCATCTCTCGTCAGGAGTGTCGAGTCGATGTTCCCATTGTCGATGTATGACCAATTGTTCTGATTGGCCAATAGTTTCAGCGACTCGTTGACGTCATCAACCTTCTTTCGAGTTTCCGAGCTCTCGTTGCGCCGATGAATGATTGATGAGATAGGTTTACATGGTTTACATATTACTCGATAGCAGGGAGGGACATATGGGATATGGGTGTGATTGGACTTGAAACTTCCAGGTTTTATGTCGAATCAAGTGTGCACGCGCCCGACCGCCCGTGTTTTGTATAGACAACTACAAGTTAGACAATAGAAACCAAATTTCACAGTCTTTTTCGCCCTGCTACATGGCCATGGGAAGCGGGGGTGCTGAGGGTGCTGAACCACCCCAAACATTTTGAGGTGCTGCGTGTGTTATTTTCCATAGGCAGCACCTCTTGGAAATCTAGTGGTAGGTATGATGAATGACAGAAATGCCACGACGTTTTGTAGAATCCCCCCTCCTTCAGAATTTTCCGACAAAGTACTTAAAATAGTGTTTAAATTCAATTTTTTTCAATTCTTTTATTTCATTTCCATTCAAAAAACATAATACAAAGTAATATAAAGTAATACAAATCAAGTACAATTTTACAGAAGGGCATTCTTACTTCGTAAAAAAAACAAAACAGAAAAAACAGTATAATATAGAGCATAAATGGAAATGAGGGGGATCCACTAAAAAGCAAAGCTTGTAAAGTGTGGATCCCCCTTGGAAATGAAAAAAGTATAGTAGACTTATTCTGATATGCGTACATAATTATATGTATTACAGGAAAGAAAAAGAGAACAAAAGAAATCATACGGATGCAAATATAATTACTGAACTAATGCAAAGCTTTTCACACAAAGAGGTCACCCTTTCTCAGATCGGAATATCAAATATTTTCTGCTCGCGCTCGCTTTATTGATTTCGATAATAATAAAATGTACTCAGAATGCCCAGATACTAGGTCTAACTCTAAAAACGCGCACGAGTATTCAGATACGCAGTTTGTTTTGGGGGGTACTTCGGGCTGAAAATATTTATATCAAATACATTTTATAAGAATAAATAAATTTTACGAAAATCTGATAACAAATAGTTGATAGGTGGATTGACATGGGCAGAAATCTGTCCCCAAAGGTAGGGGGGGGGGGGACCAGGGCCTGGAAAATTTGACAAGCAAAAAAAAAAAAAATGTTATCACCCTATATGTAAGGTCATTTTAACCCTAACAAAATTTGACAAGCCCCCCCCCCCCAAACAAAAAAAATAAATAAATAAATAAATAAAGTAAAAAAGGTTTCACCCAAAATGTAAGGTCATCTAGTTTAAAATACATGTATTATTTCGATTGTGAAGCGATGTATTTTTCTCCATCATGAAAGAACAAAAATAGTATAGGGGACATTTGATATTGTGTCCCCCTACTATTTTTGGTAAAAGGACACGTCCCCCCTGTCCCCTCTGGGATTTCCGCCCATGTGGGTTGAAGATGTCACATCGCCACTATCCTGTTTCTTGTGTTATTACATGGAATCAAAATTGTTTCATTTCTTTCATACCAGTGTGAATGATATGTCTCCCTTATAATGACAAAAGTTGCAGCAAAGAATATATAATGGACTAAATCAGTTGTCGATTCCACTGTTTTTGGTTCTTGAAGGGAAAATATTTAATAAACCTACTCTTATGTAATAAAATACAAAAGAACAAATAAGGATATGACATCATCAGTTTGCTCATTGAATATTAATGAAGACATGCTTAAAACTGTTTCACCTGAATAATGCTAATCTTTAAAATGCAATACCTTTGACATTTCTTGTCAGATTTTGATCAAATCTTTATTTTTATGTTCGTCTGTGATTTTTCTTTGTTTGTTTAAACCATATCTCATTCAGTGTGGAGTTTCAGATCAAAATATAAAAATTTTCTGCTCGCGCTTCGCGCTCACATTATTAATGTAAGATATTATTTATACCCATCATTTCCTTGATTTACAAGAGAATAGAATGTCCCGTTTATAGGTCTGAAATCTCAATTTTGTTTCCGCTCGCGCTTTGCGCTCGCAAAATCATATAGTTATATACCTATCCTCTTCATGATTTGAAAAGTGCTTAGAATGTCTCGTTTTTTGGTCTGAAATTTCAAATTTGTTTCTGCTGGCGCTTCGCGCTCGCATTTACTTGTATAGTTATATACCTATCCTGTTCATGATTACAAAAAGTGCTTGGAATGTCCAGTAAATAGGTCGGAATATCAATTTTTTCAGCTCGCGTTTCGCACTCGCATTATTTGATTGTTGATATATGTATCGTCTTAATATAATGGGTAACTGCAAACAGTCCTTATAAAACGTCCCTTCCGATCAGGCCAGAGCGTATATACAAAAAAATCTGCTCGCGCTGATCACGTTCGCAGTTATTATTTGTTACATACGCATCTTGTTCAGGACCACAAACATTGCTCAAAATTTTCAATTTTCAGGACAAAATACATGAAATTCCCCCCCCCCAAAAAAAAAAATAGCTCGCGCTTCGCGCTCGAGTTATCTAATCATATATCTTTGTTCTGTTATAAGTAAAAAGCTAAGAAGTGACTGTCATATATATGCATGTACATATTTATATAATATACTGTATATATATATATATATATACAGTGCGTCCCACAAAAAACGAAACCGAGATTTATCATAATTTAATCACAAATACAATAGACAAATGACCTACCATTGTAAAGCTTAGAATCTCCTCTTTTATCTGAAATTACTTAGATTATTTTTCATTCATGCATGAGTGAGCAAAAACAATTTGAAGAGGGGATATCAAACAGTCATTTGGCGGGCTGTATCTGGGTTTCAGAAAGAAACCCACATTTTTAATAAGTTCAATATCTGTTCTTTAATTTGATACCTCAATTACAGAAAATGGTCAAGGAATAACAAAGTTCTGGTTATTTGAAATAAGGCCTGAATTTCAATAATTTCACAAAATGAAGACGTTTTACAGGCTAGCGTTCAAAACTCACTCGACACTCCGTTTTGTTGACGATCAGCCATGCATTAAGTCTTTTGTTAACCGTGCGATAGCTTTTGTGGGAAACCGGTGAAAACACGTTTATTTTAATGAAATTATGGAAATACAATCATTGTTTCGAGGGAACATAACTTTTTTACTTCTTGACCATTTTTTGTGATTAAGGTATCAAATAAAAGAGCAGATATTGAACTTTTAAGGCATGTGATTTTCTTTTCGAAATTCAGATACCCCCCGCCAAATGAGTTTATGGTACCCTTTCTTCAAATTGTTTGTGCTCACTCATGCGTGAATGAGGAATAATCTACGGTTACAGCCCAATAGACCGCGGGTCCGATAGACCGCGAGTCCGATGGTCCGCGGGTCCGATAGACCGCGGGTCCGATAGACCGCGGGTCCGATAGTCCGCGGGTCCGATATAGTCTGCTGGGCAAACCCTTCGCTCGAGTTAAGGGTCTGAATGTGCAGCCTACTCATGCGTTGTGTACTGAAGGCTCTCTCGCTCAGCAAGTTTTGTATGTGCTAGTCTTTGCGTGGAGGCACACTTGTTGATCAAAGTTCCAATGAGGGTCTGTGCCTGCAGACTAGGTCCGATAGACCGCGGGTCCGATAGTCCGCGGTGTGTGTAAAATTATGATCAGGATATAGTGAGATCCAATGCCATCAAGAGGTCAAAAGGCCAATGATACGAGTCCATGGGGTTCTATAACGGTGACCCAAAGGACAATCGTCACCTGACATCTACTTCAAGGAAAATATTATCCCCATATTTTTATCGTCAGGGACTGTTACCCCCCCCCCGGAAATTTACCATCTAGACGCCATACGGAGCCTCTAAAATGCCATCGACTTGACGACATGGCGAGATACTTTATCTTGCCATGTCGACTAAATAAGCTTATTATGTCCGCATGGCGCGATACGTTATCCTGCCAAGTCAGTACACTTATAAAAAGTTATATGTCAACATGGCGAGATATTTTATCTTGCCAAGTCGACTTAAATAAGTTACATGTCAACATAGCGATATATCGGGATTCTCGCCGGGACTTGTACACTTCATATCTCGCCATGTGGACATATCGACTTGACAAGATAGAATATATCGCTATGTCGAAATAATAAGCGGGGGGGGGGGGGGGGGGGGGGCTTTCCCCCTAAATTTGAGGTGGGGGACGGTCTCCCCTAGATTTTTAGTTGAGAACCTTTTTTTTGCTTGTCAGTTTGTTTTCTACGTCCCCCCTAAATTGAGGTGGATCCCCCTAAAATCTTTTTGTCCCCCCCCTAATTTTGGTTGATAACCTTTTTTTGGTGGTCCTTCCTATAAATTTTGGTTGATTTGCTTGTCAAATTTTTTACCTGTGTCCATCCCAAAATTTCAGGTGGACCCCCCTAAATTTTTTTGCCTTCCGCCGCCAATGAGACATGGCAAGATAAAGTACCACGCCATGTCGTCACGTTGATGGCATTTTCAAGGCTCCGTACTAGGGGTAATTATCCGGGGTAATTGTCAGGAGGGTAAATTTCCGGGGGGGGGGGTATCAGTCCCCGGCGGTAAAAATATGGGGATAATATTTTCCTTGAAATAGTTGTCAGGGGGTGATTGCCCTAATTGGGTCATTGTTATAGAACCCAGGCGCGGATCCAGGATTTCGTGGGGAGGGAGGGGGGGGGGGGGTGAAAATTTGACCTGATTCTTGGCGCCCATATGTGTACTTTTCGAAAAATGGCGCCCAATCCCTCTTGGCCAGGCTAACTTAAGTGCCTTAAATGGATTTTGAATTATCTTATAATCACATTGAAAAAAACGAGCGTTTTTTTTTTTTTTGGGGGGGGGGGGGGTTCAATTTGGTTTAACTTCAGAGTAGGCCCTACTAGAATATTGTGTGAACGGGAGCTGTAGTTTCTGTACTGTTGTGTTAGAATACCCTTCAATAATATTAATGATAACCTCTTGGGAATAATGCAATCTCGAAGCAATCGACTAATTCTCCTCATCAGTGGCGTATTTATTCAGCATGGGTGCACGGGGGGGTGGGGTGGGTGGCGAGGGCACCAAGTTAAAAAAATAAATGAAATGGGGGGGGGGGGGGGGGGTAGACGTCAAAGAAAATCTGAGATTTCATTCTTAAAAACAAATTGAGGTATCTCACAAGGCCTAAATAAATAATGAGAACGCAAAGCGCGATATGTTTTTTTTTAAATAGATTTGTCATGTATTATATCCTGAAAGCCTAAGTCAGGGGCGGACCTAGCTTCCGCCAACAGGGTGAGGGGCCATTTTTCCACCCATATTTTCCCTGATCGGCCGCTCAAAATTGATTTTTTGTTTTTGTTTCTTTGAAGGGGTTGTCCCAGTGCCGTAATGAGCCAACAATTTCGAGGGGGCTCGATATGGTGTATCGCATAAAATTAATAAGAAGTTGCCTGTGAGCGAAGCGAGCAAGCAAACATGCTGACATTTTTATTACAAAAATACAAGGTTGTGATATATTTTGACATAATATTTGGAAAATAATATTATATTTCATCCTAATCCCTTTTCTTTTCTCTCTATTTTTTCTTAGTCTTGATTCTCTCTTCTTTTTTTCCCTTTTTTTTTGGGGGGGGGGGCAAAACGCCCATGTCCTAACAGTCATTTCCTAGCTTTACTTTATAAGCAACATAAATGTGTCATAATATCTTAAGCCCTATGTAATCTAAAAAATGAAATTTCATGTACTTTGTCCTGAAAATTGAACATTTTGGGCAATGTTTGTGAATCTGAACAGGACGCGTATGTAACTAGATAATTACCACGAGCGCGAAGCGCGAGCAGAAATGTTAAATATTCTTTCTGGCCTGGTCGAAAAGGGACCTGTTAAGGATGTTTTGCAGTTAGCCATTAAGACGATACATATTTCACCATTAAATAATGCGAGCGCGAAGCGCAAGCTGAACATTTTTGATATTCCAACCTAAAAAGATGAGATTTCAAATCCCCCAATGGGACATTCGATTCATGTTTGTCAATCATGAAAAAGGATGGGTATTTTTATGGTGGCCCTGAAGGGACATCGCAAATAGACCAAATCGCAAATATTCACGACGAAATTTGCGACGAAATTCACGACGTCGCCAATTTCGTCGTGAATTTCGTCGTCAATTTGAATATTCACGACGAAATTGGCGACGAAATTCACGACATCGTGAATTTCGTCGCCAATCTCGTCACGAATTATTCACGACGAAATTCACGACGTCGTGAATTTCGTCGCCAATTTGTTTTGCTTGCCTGGGCGGTATGCGGGTTGAAACCAATTCGCCTGCTGCTAATTCCTCCACTGTCCATGAACTTTTCGCCTAACAACCATATGGTCCAATAACCATTTAGTCCAGTCATCACTTCGTCTATAATCACCAGTTCGTCTATGACCATTTCGTCTCACAACTAGTTGGTCTAATATCAATTTTATTTTCCTTAATTTCGCCCAATTAACACTTAGTTCAATTAGACCAAATGGCATATGGAATAAATGGCAATTGGACCAACTTGGTTAGTAGACAAAATGGCAGTTAGACCATGTGGATAGTGGACGAACTGATGGTAGACCAAATGAAAGCAGACGAGTTGGCATTAGACCAATTGAAGAAAAAAACATTGAAACGACAGAACGATGTCCACTGCTATCCATATGCAAAGGCGGATCCAGGGGGGGAGGGGGCCGAGGGGCCCACCCCCCCATTGGCGGAGCAAAAAAAGGAAAAAAAGAAAGAAAGACAAAAAAAAGGAGGGAAAAGAGAGTAGAAAAAAAGAAGAGGAGGAGACGAGTGAATAAAGTAAGATGAGGGGAAGACATGGAAATAAAAAGAATATTTCATGTCACTATATACAATTTTCGCTCGCGCTTAATCGCGCTCACATTACCTGTTAGGTGATTTTCATATCTTGTTCAATATGGAGTTTAACTATCAAGTTTGGAAGTCAATATAGAAAACATATTTCATCTCGAAAATCAAACTTTCATTATTTTGCGTGATTTACAAATTGATTTTTAAAAAGTGCTCTGTAAATATGACAGTTTTATGGTCTGAATATTAACATTTTCCGCTCGCGCTGCGCGCCCGCAAATTTCGATTTATCAGGTACCTATTATTTTCGTGTATTCCATAAAGTTTTCAAAATATCCCTTTTCAGGTCTGATTGTCAAAACGTATCAGCTAGCGCTACACGCTCGCATTTTGATCGTATGTCTCAATATTGATTATACAATCCCCTTTTCATGACAATGAAAAGATTTAGGCTCGCAATTTGAGCTCGCATTAATTGTTAAAATATATTAACTGATGCATCCTATTTATAATTACAAAAGTGCTTGAAATGTCCAGTTTTCAGGCCATAAAATCATCAGACTTCACGCCCTCATTAGGCATTAATGAATAAAATATTAATTTAATAATTGAATTGTCCCTTTTGTTTCATCTCGCGCTTAGCAAGAGGAATAGGAAGACATTCATCATTTTCATATGATGACATGTCCTACATGTCTTAAGGATGTACCGGTCCTATGTCAAAACTCAAAGTAATTATTATGAAAAAAATCAGATCTGTGCGATCCATATCCACTTTACAATTTTCTTACAAAGTACTTGAAATATAGAGCTGAAATTGACTCTTTTTTTCAGATCGGAATATCAAATAGTTTAAGCTCGCGCTTCGCGCTCGCTTTGATTTTCATGATAAAAGATGTATTTAGAATGCCTATATTCTAGGTCTAAATATGAAACACGCGCGCGCATGTTTATTCAGATATTAAACTTGTTCTCTATTTAAATCATTATCCAGTTTCAGATCACAATATAAACAATTTTCTGCTCACACTTTGTGCTTGCATCATTAATGTAGGAATTACTCATTCTTTTCCAAATTTACAAAACATGAATAGAGTGTCCCGTATTTAGGTCTAAATCTCGATTTTTTCCGCTCGCGCTTCGCACTCGCATCAATTGTTTAGTTATATAGCTATCCTGTTCACGATTACAAAAATTGATTAAAATTTTCCATTCTTTATGTAGAAATGTCAAAAATTTTCAGCTCGCGCTTCGCGCTCGCATCAATTGTTTATAATATACCTATTCTGTTTAAGTTACAAAAAGTCCTTAGAATTTCAATTTTTAAGTAAAAATGTCAAAAAAATTCAGCTCGCGCATCGCGCTCGCATTATTTGATTTGTTAAAATATATAACGTCTTCATGACTAACTGCATGCAGTCTGTAACAGGTACCTATTCCACCAGTTCATTTCTGCTCGCACTTCGCGTTCGTAGTAATTATTTATTTGCATATACATCTTTCTTAGGAAAACAAACATTGCCAAGAATGTTCAAATTATAGGAAAAATACATAAGATTTCCAAAAAAAATTAGCTCGCGTTTCCCCTGGATCCGCCTATGCATATGGATAGCAGTGGACATCGTTCTGTCGTTTCAATGGTTTATTTTCAATTGGTCTAATCCCAATTCGTCTGCTATCATTTTGGTCTACCATTAGTTCGTCCTCTATCCACATGGTCTAACTGCCATTTTGTCTAATAACCAAGTTGGTCCAATTGCCATTTATTCCATATGCCATTTGGTCTAATTGAACTAAGTGTTAATTGGGCGAAATTAAGGAAAATAAAATTGATATTAGACCAACTAGTTATGAGACGAAATGATCATAGACGAACTGGTGATTAGACGAAGTGATGACTGGATCAAATGGTTATTGGACCATATGGTTGTTAGGCGAAAAGTTAATGGACAGAATTGCATTAGACTAAATGAATGTAGATCGACCCTGCAGTGGAGGAATTAGCAGCAGACGAATTGGTTTCAACCCGCACACCGCCCTGGCAAGCAAAACAAATTCACGACGAAATTGGCGACGATATTCACGACGTCGTGAATTTCATCGTGAATAATTCGCGACGAAATTGGCGACGAAATTCACGATGTCGTGAATTTCGTCGCCAATTTCGTCGTGAATATTCGCGATTTGGTCTATATTTGCGATGTCTCTTCAGGGCCACCATATATTTTTTGGTATCTTCCTACAATCATAATGCGAGCGCAAAGCGCGAGCAGAAAATTTTTGATATTCTGATTCGAAACTGGATAATTTTAGCACGTTTTGAATAAGATCAAGCTTTGTATCTCAAAAACATGCATCCGCGTGTTTTAGAGTTAGACAGAATCCTGGCAATCTGAATACATTTCATTTTTCATCATAAAAATCAATAATGCAAGCGCAGAGCCCGAGCTGAAAATAATATTTGAAATTCCGATATGAAAAGGGTCAATTTAAGCACTGTTTACAGCACTGTGTATAATATAGGGTAATTTGATAGCACTATATAAATAATGCGAGGGCGAAGCGCGAGCTGATATTTTATTAATATTTGACCTAATATCGATATATTTTAGGCCTGATGACATTTTGTCATCATATAAGAATGATGACTATCTTCTATTTCTTTTCCTAAAACTTGTTGATATTTATTTCTGACAATTTAGTTATGAATTCATACAAATTTTATTTCATATTTATTAATCTGTTAAGCCTAATGAGTGTGTGAAATTTGTTGACAGTGCATGAGGCCTGAAAACTGGATATTTTAAGTATTTTTGTAATCATGAATAGGATTCATTGGTTGATATATTTTTAGCAAATAATGCGAGCGCAAATTGCGATTCGGAATTTTTTAATGGGGGGGATTTAAGTAGTTTGTTATAGAATTAATATATAGGTATACATAACTCACCAATCAAAATGCGAGCACACAGCGCTAGCTCATAGGCCTTTTTTATTTCTTTTACAATCAAAACACCTGAAAAGGTATATTTAGAGAATCTTATATGAAATATAAAATGACAATAGGTAGGCCTACTTGGCAAATAGTGCGAGCGCAAAAAATGTAGCAAATGTTGATTCAAACCATAAAACGGACATTTTCCAGAGCACTTAAAACATAAATTGGTAAATAAAACAAAATAATGAAAGATCGATGTCCCAGCTGAATTATGTTTTGTTTATCGATATCAAAACTTGATATTTTAAACTACATATCAGCCTATTGAGCAAGATATGTATCTCATCGAACAGGCAATGCGAGCGCGATGCGCGAGCGAAACTTTAATATAGTGACATTAAATATAAAAAAAAAATGTTTTCCAAGTCTTCTCCTGACCTTATTTTATTCACTCGTCTTCCTCCTTTTATGTTTTGTCTTCTTTTTTCTCCTTTCTTTCCCCCTTTTTTTCTTTCCCCGTTTTTCACAATTTATTTGCTCTGTCAATAGGGGGGAGGTTGCCCTCGGGCCGCCTCGATCCGCCTATGTTAGTAGTTGTTATGATGAACACGATGCATATCTATTAAGAAATGTATGCGACCGCGAAGAGCTAGCTGAAAACTTTTATAATGATGAAATGAAAAATACATTTTCAGTTGTCAGGTTAGAATATCAAATATTTTCAGCTTGTGCTTCTCGTTCGCATAAAAAAACTGTAAGGTCGGAATGCATATATAACTAAACAATTTATTGATGCCAGCGCGAAGCGCGAGCTCAATTTTTTTATATACTGACTTAAGAAGGACTATGGTATAATTCCTTTTCTAATTGCTTGTCCTTTTTCTCTTCCTATTTTCTGTTTCTTACCACTTTTTTGCGCCATCATGGGGGGGGGGGGGGGCAAAATCTTTGCCCCCTGGATCGGCCTATGTATGTTGACTTGAAAAACACTAACACTTACATGTGGGATTGAAGCAGAGGATGCATACCTCATTAATCAAACATTGCGAGCGCGTAGCGCTAGCTGAATTTGATAATAACCCTTTTTGTGACCCTGAACAGGGTATCTATCTCGCTAAACAGACTTAAAACTCGAAAACATTGTTTTTTCTGTTAGCAAATATGCTGACATTTTTATTACAAAAATACAAGGTTGTGATATATTTTGACATAATATTTGGAAAATAATATTATATTTCATCCTAATCCCTTTTCTTTTCTCTCTATTTTTTCTTAGTCTTGATTCTCTCTTCTTTTTCCCCCTTTTTTTTTTTGGGGGGGGGGGCAAAACGCCCATGTCCTAACAGTCATTTCCTAGCTTTACTTTATAAGCAACATAAATGTGTCATAATATCTTAAGCCCTATGTAATCTAAAAAATGAAATTTCATGTACTTTGTCCTGAAAATTGAACATTTTGGGCAATGTTTGTGAATCTGAACAGGACGCGTATGTAACTAGATAATTACCACGAGCGCGAAGCGCGAGCAGAAATGTTAAATATTCTTTCTGGCCTGGTCGAAAAGGGACCTGTTAAGGATGTTTTGCAGTTAGCCATTAAGACGATACATATTTCACCATTAAATAATGCGAGCGCGAAGCGCAAGCTGAACATTTTTGATATTCCAACCTAAAAAGATGAGATTTCAAATCCCCCAATGGGACATTCGATTCATGTTTGTCAATCATGAAAAAGGATGGGTATTTTTATGGTGGCCCTGAAGGGACATCGCAAATAGACCAAATCGCAAATATTCACGACGAAATTGGCGACGAAATTCATGACGTCGCCAATTTCGTCGTGAATTTCGTCGTCAATTTGAATATTCACGACGAAATTGGCGACGAAATTCACGACATCGTGAATTTCGTCGCCAATCTCGTCACGAATTATTCACGACGAAATTCACGACGTCGTGAATTTCGTCGCCAATTTGTTTTGCTTGCCTGGGCGGTATGCGGGTTGAAACCAATTCGCCTGCTGCTAATTCCTCCACTGCAGGGTCGATCTACATTCATTTAGTCTAATGCAATTCTGTCCATGAACTTTTCGCCTAACAACCATATGGTCCAATAACCATTTAGTCCAGTCATCACTTCGTCTATAATCACCAGTTCGTCTATGACCATTTCGTCTCACAACTAGTTGGTCTAATATCAATTTTATTTTCCTTAATTTCGCCCAATTAACACTTAGTTCAATTAGACCAAATGGCATATGGAATAAATGGCAATTGGACCAACTTGGTTAGTAGACAAAATGGCAGTTAGACCATGTGGATAGTGGACGAACTGATGGTAGACCAAATGAAAGCAGACGAGTTGGCATTAGACCAATTGAAGAAAAAAACATTGAAACGACAGAACGATGTCCACTGCTATCCATATGCATAGGCGGATCCAGGGGGGGGGGGGAGGGGGCCGAGGGGCCCACCCCCCCATTGGCGGAGCAAAAAAAGGAAAAAAAAAGAAAGAAAGACAAAAAAAGGAGGGAAAAGAGAGTAGAAAAAAAGAAGAGGAGGAGACGAGTGAATAAAGTAAGATGAGGGGAAGACATGGAAATAAAAAGAATATTTCATGTCACTATATACAATTTTCGCTCGCGCTTAATCGCGCTCACATTACCTGTTAGGTGATTTTCATATCTTGTTCAATATGGAGTTTAACTATCAAGTTTGGAAGTCAATATAGAAAACATATTTCATCTCGAAAATCAAACTTTCATTATTTTGCGTGATTTACAAATTGATTTTTAAAAAGTGCTCTGTAAATATGACAGTTTTATGGTCTGAATATTAACATTTTCCGCTCGCGCTGCGCGCCCGCAAATTTCGATTTATCAGGTACCTATTATTTTCGTGTATTCCATAAAGTTTTCAAAATATCCCTTTTCAGGTCTGATTGTCAAAACGTATCAGCTAGCGCTACACGCTCGCATTTTGATCGTATGTCTCAATATTGATTATACAATCCCCTTTTCATGACAATGAAAAGATTTAGGCTCGCAATTTGAGCTCGCATTAATTGTTAAAATATATTAACTGATGCATCCTATTTATAATTACAAAAGTGCTTGAAATGTCCAGTTTTCAGGCCATAAAATCATCAGACTTCACGCCCTCATTAGGCATTAATGAATAAAATATTAATTTAATAATTGAATTGTCCCTTTTGTTTCATCTCGCGCTTAGCAAGAGGAATAGGAAGACATTCATCATTTTCATATGATGACATGTCCTACATGTACCGGTCCTATGTCAAAACTCAAAGTAATTATTATGAAAAAAATCAGCTCTGTGCGATCCATATCCACTTAACAATTTTCTTACAAAGTGCTTGAAATATAGAGCTGAAATTGACTCTTTTTTTCAGATCGGAATATCAAATAGTTTAAGCTCGCGCTTCGCGCTCGCTTTGATTTTCATGATAAAAGATGTATTTAGAATGCCTATATTCTAGGTCTAAATATGAAACACGCGCGCGCATGTTTATTCAGATATTAAACTTGTTCTCTATTTAAATCATTATCCAGTTTCAGATTACAATATAAACAATTTTCTGCTCGCACTTTGTGCTTGCATCATTAATGTAGGAATTACTTATTCTTTTCCAAATTTACAAAACATGAATAGAGTGTCCCGTATTTAGGTCTAAATCTCGATTTTTTTCCGCTCGCGCTTCGCACTCGCATCAATTGTTTAGTTATATAGCTATCCTGTTCACGATTACAAAAATTGATTAAAATTTTCCATTCTTTATGTAGAAATGTCAAAAATTTTCAGCTCGCGCTTCGCGCTCGCATCAACTGTTTATAATATACCTATTCTGTTTAAGTTACAAAAAGTCCTTAGAATTTCAATTTTTAAGTAAAAATGTCAAAAAAATTCAGCTCGCGCATCGCGCTCGCATTATTTGATTTGTTAAAATATATAACGTCTTCATGACTAACTGCATGCAGTCTGTAACAGGTACCTATTCCACCAGTTCATTTCTGCTCGCACTTCGCGTTCGTAGTAATTATTTATTTGCATATACATCTTTCTTAGGAAAACAAACATTGCCAAGAATGTTCAAATTATAGGAAAAATACATAAGATTTCCAAAAAAAATTAGCTCGCGTTTCCCCTGGATCCGCCTATGCATATGGATAGCAGTGGACATCGTTCTGTCGTTTCAATGGTTTATTTTCAATTGGTCTAATGCCAACTCGTCTGCTATCATTTTGGTCTACCATTAGTTCGTCCTCTATCCACATGGTCTAACTGCCATTTTGTCTAATAACCAAGTTGGTCCAATTGCCATTTATTCCATATGCCATTTGGTCTAATTGAACTAAGTGTTAATTGGGCGAAATTAAGGAAAATAAAATTGATATTAGACCAACTAGTTATGAGACGAAATGATCATAGACGAACTGGTGATTAGACGAAGTGATGACTGGATCAAATGGTTATTGGACCATATGGTTGTTAGGCGAAAAGTTAATGGACAGAATTGCATTAGACTAAATGAATGTAGATCGACCCTGCAGTGGAGGAATTAGCAGCAGACGAATTGGTTTCAACCCGGACACCGCCCAGGCAAGCAAAACAAATTCACGACGAAATTGGCGACGATATTCACGACGTCGTGAATTTCATCGTGAATAATTCGCGACGAAATTGGCGACGAAATTCACGATGTCGTGAATTTCGTCGCCAATTTCGTCGTGAATATTCGCGATTTGGTCTATATTTGCGATGTCTCTTCAGGGCCACCATATATTTTTTGGTATCTTCCTACAATCATAATGCGAGCGCAAAGCGCGAGCAGAAAATTTTTGATATTCTGATTCGAAACTGGATAATTTTAGCACGTTTTGAATAAGATCAAGCTTTGTATCTCAAAAACATGCATCCGCGTGTTTTAGAGTTAGACAGAATCCTGGCAATCTGAATACATTTCATTTTTCATCATAAAAATCAATAATGCAAGCGCAGAGCCCGAGCTGAAAATAATATTTGAAATTCCGATATGAAAAGGGTCAATTTAAGCACTGTTTACAGCACTGTGTATAATATAGGGTAATTTGATAGCACTATATAAATAATGCGAGGGCGAAGCGCGAGCTGATATTTTATTAATATTTGACCTAATATCGATATATTTTAGGCCTGATGACATTTTGTCATCATATAAGAATGATGACTATCTTCTATTTCTTTTCCTAAAACTTGTTGATATTTATTTCTGACAATTTAGTTATTATGAATTCATACACATTTTATTTCATATTTATTAATCTGTTAAGCCTAATGAGTGTGTGAAATTTGTTGACAGTGCATGAGGCCTGAAAACTGGATATTTTAAGTATTTTTGTAATCATGAATAGGATTCATTGGTTGATATATTTTTAGCAAATAATGCGAGCGCAAATTGCGATCCGGAATTTTTTAATGGGGGGGATTTAAGTAGTTTGTTATAGAATTAATATATAGGTATACATAACTCACCAATCAAAATGCGAGCACACAGCGCTAGCTCATAGGCCTTCTTTTATTTTTTTTACAATCGAAACACCTGAAAAGGTATATTTAGAGAATCTTATATGAAATATAAAATGACAATAGGTAGGCCTACTTGGCAAATAGTGCGAGCGCACAAAATGTTGCAAATGTTGATTCAAACCATAAAACGGACATTTTCCAGAGCACTTAAAACATAAATTGGTAAATAAAACAAAATAATGAAAGATCGATGTCCCAGCTGAATTATGTTTTGTTTATCGATATCAAAACTTGATATTTTAAACTACATATCAGCCTATTGAGCAAGATATGTATCTCATCGAACAGGCAATGCGAGCGCGATGCGCGAGCGAAACTTTAATATAGTGACATTAAATATAAAAAAAAAATGTTTTCCAAATCTTCTCCTGACCTTATTTTATTCACTCGTCTTCCTCCTTTTATGTTTTGTCTTCTTTTTTCTCCTTTCTTTCCCCCTTTTTTTCTTTCCCCGTTTTTCACAATTTATTTGCTCTGTCAATAGGGGGGAGGTTGCCCTCGGGCCGCCTCGATCCGCCTATGTTAGTAGTTGTTATGATGAACACGATGCATATCTATTAAGAAATGTATGCGACCGCGAAGAGCTAGCTGAAAACTTTTATAATGATGAAATGAAAAATACATTTTCAGTTGTCAGGTTAGAATATCAAATATTTTCAGCTTGTGCTTCTCGTTCGCATAAAAAACTGTAAGGTCGGAATGCATATATAACTAAACAATTTATTGATGCCAGCGCGAAGCGCGAGCTCAATTTTTTATATACTGACTTAAGAAGGACTATGGTATAATTCCTTTTCTAATTGCTTGTCCCTTTTCTCTTCCTATTTTCTGTTTCTTACCACTTTTTTGCGCCACCATGGGGGGGGGGGGGGGGGCAAAATCTTTGCCCCCTGGATCGGCCTATGTATGTTGACTTGAAAAACACTAACACTTACATGTGGGATTGAAGCAGAGGATGCATACCTCATTAATCAAACATTGCGAGCGCGTAGCGCTAGCTGAATTTGATAATAACCCTTTTTGTGACCCTGAACAGGGTATCTATCTCGCTAAACAGACTTAAAACTCGAAAACATTGTTTTTTCTGTTATCATAAAAACGGGATATTTTAATTCAGCCGTATTAATTTAATTTTTTTTGGGCAGGACATATATTTCACTATAAACAGGCAATACGAGCAATGTTGCGCCCCCGGTCGAAAATGAATTTGCATGAAGCCCTCTAAGTTCAAGGTCAATTTGGCGCCCTCGGTTGAACATAAACTTGGCGCCCCCATGTGAAATATAACTTTGCCCTCCCTCCCCTCTCTGAAACATGTATTTGTCTCATTATGGTCAAAATTCAAATTAGCGCTCCCCTAGTTCGAACATCAATTTGGTGCCCCGCTAGATCGAACATCAATTCGGCGCCCCATAGTTCGAACGTCATTTACGCGCCATCAAATCGACGTCGAGGTCAACATCTCCCTCTTCTGTTTCCCATCTCCTTTTCTTTCTTTTTTCTTTCTCTTATCCTCATTTCCCTTCCTTCCTTTCTCTTTCTTTCTCTCTTTCTTTCCCCCTCTTCTTTTCCCCCTTTTCTTCTCTTTTTCTGTCTTTTCTTTCCCTCTTTTCCTCTCTCTTTTCTCGTTTTTCCTCTCTCCCCCCTCTTTCTCTCTTTTTCTTCTCTTTTCCTCTCTTCCTCTCTCTCTCTCTCTTCTTATCTTTCTTCCCATCTTCCTCTCTCTTTAGATATTATTCTCTTCCTTCCTCTTTTTTCTTCTTCTTTTCCCCCTTTTCCTTACTCTGTTCTTTTCTTTCTTTTCCCTCTTCCACTTTTTTCTCTTTCCCCCTTTACTTCTCCCTTTTTCTTTTTCTTTCCTTTCCCCCTTTTTTTTTCTCTTTTAATCTTTTTTTTCTTCTCTCCCTCCCCTTCCTCCCTCTCTCTCTTTCTTTTCTTTTCCCCTCTTCCCCTCTCTCTCTTTTTCTTATCTTTCTTCCCATCTTCCTCTCTATTTAAATATTCTTCTCTTCCTTCCTCTTTTTTTCCCTCCTTTTCCTTTCTCCTTTCTTTTTTTCTCTTCCTTTTCCCTCCTCTTCTTTCCCCTTTTTTTCTCCTTTTTTTCCTTTGTCTTTCCTTTCCCCTTTTTCTTCGCTTTTTTTTTCTTCTCTTCCTTTCTCCTTCTTACTTTCTTTTCTATTCTCATCTTTTCCCATTTTCCTCTTTCTTTTTCTATTCTCTCCCTTTTCCCCTCCCCCCCCCTCTATTCTGAGCTAGGGGTGGGGGGTGAGGCAGTTCCCCCTCGGTCCCCCATGGATCCACACCTGATTGAACCCCATGGCCTCGTATCATTTGACCTTTGGACCTCTCGATGACATTTGATATATTTGATCATAATTTTACACACACTGCGGATTATCGGACCCGCGGTCTATCGGACCCGCGGTCTATTGGACCCGCGGTCTAACGGACCCACGGTCTATCGGACCCGCGGTCTATCGGGATGTCCCCTAATCTACGTAATATCAGATGGAAGAGGAGATTCTAAGCTTGACATCGATAGGTCATTTGTCTATTGTATTTATGAATAAGGTATGATAAATCATCGCTAAATGTCGGTGTCGTTTTTTTGTTTGACGCACTATATAAGTGTGACTTTGACAAAAGAGAGGCTGCAAGACGTAGCAATATTGTCCAACTCCTTTATTAGGCCAAGCTTTCGACCGTGTGAACGGTCTTCCTCAGGGCTTTGAGGGACACAAAAGAATATAAACGAAAATAAACGAAAATAAGAATGTCAAGCTACATAAACACAATCTAAACAAGCGTGCAACGGAAACAAAAAACAAACAGTAGAACATAATAATTGTGTAACATAGATAAAACTTCATGAAGGAAACGGGTTTTTTTTTAGCTCAAAGATGTTTAATAGAAAGTAAAAATAATATTTGAAAGTTACCTTGAAAGGAGGATAGTAAGGGTTTGGTAGGTACGTGTTGTGTGATAGGGTCTGGTGCGGCGAATGCAGTGAGGGGAGTGGTGAATGCTTGCAGAGGGATCACCCGAACAGTTTCTATAGGTGGGCATTGGGGTGTGAAGATGCTCAGTGGAGGAAAGGCTGAGGGGGGGGGGGGGGGTGTCATGAATTGTTGGGGACCTTAGTGTAAAGGTTTCTTCTATAGGTACAGATAAAAACTATGTAGGCCTATAAATATAGATCATTACACCTATTTTTGTATACACAATATACGGAATGAAATAAACAAAAATATATGGAAATACTTGTGTAACTTATTGTCTTACATGTCTTATATACATACATACGAGTCATGTTAAATTGCCATACTATGCCCCTATACGCAACATAAGAACGGGGATTTGTTGGGGGTGGGAGGAGATGGGTGGTTTGATATATACACAACAAAAAAGTAAGCCCCCCCTAAATCAAATTGCTGTAACTTTTGAACGGAATTATTTTGAGATTTTCGGAGGTAGTTTTCTACAATCATTAAGCAACTCCTGGGGAAAAATAAGATTGATCGATTGAATTATGCATGAGTAATTAAAGATTGAATTAAAAATGACCATTTTTGAAAGTCACAAGAGTCGTTTTTTCAGATTGTGCAAATACAAAGTTGGGCAAAAGTTGTTTTTAGGTGAATTTTATGGTGTTACATGTATGTTGTTTTACTATCCATCATTTAGCCACTCCACACACAATTTTGATATCGTATGTTCATGGTTGAGTGAGCACAATGTATTGCGGAGGCCGCGGAAGCGGGGGGGGGGGGGGGGGGGAGAGGGGGGCGGGGGGCTTCAGCCCCCACTTTTTTTCCAAAAGCATGTACAAAAATGTAAAAATTACCATACGATTGTGATTTTTTGCATGGTCAGCCCCCCCCCCCCCACTTTGAAAACCGTTCCGCGGCCCTGTATTGTGACGTATCACCATAGGGGTTTATGGTAGTATCCTCTACAACTTGTTAGATCATGTTAAAGTTTGAAAATGTTGGTGGCTCCAACAATTATAGGCCCCTCCCCCATTTAGAAATTCTGGATCCACCATTGATTTGTCCGTAAATTAAACTGATCATCAGAAATTGTTAGGAAAAGAATACATTTATGCAGTATAAAGAGTATTCATTCCTAAGTTATCGAATGTGCTCGCTCAACCATGAAGATGTTTGAAGTTTGGAAAGTTTGTGGTGATAGAAATGATGGATGATAAAAACAACAGCAATTAAAGTGACATTTGAAACCGAATTTGCCCCCAATATTCACTTTATTACCCTTTAAAATGAGTCTGTGACGTTGAAAATACAAATTATCCCACTTTGATGCGTGCTCACTCATCCATAAATGAACAAATCGATTTCATTTTTGCACAGAATTCTGCCCATAGGTTGATAAACATTACTGTCAAATGACATTGCTTTTGAAAAAAAGTTCCACCATATTGGATAAGGGGTTACTTATTGTAAACATATGCACCCATAATGTACACAAGTCTAGGAGAGAGGAAGTCAAAAATTTCAACAAATATGAAATGAAGGGTTTGTTTCATGGACGGTTTTTGTTACTTCTACCAACAGTTATTTCATGAAACTTCGCACATGGCGCCAAAAGGCGCGCACACCAAAATAACCATTTGATACGTCACAGAGTGGGGCCAAGGCTTTGAACTTTCTTCTCATTTGCATAATTTTTTTGTGGGACGCACTGTATATATATTTTTTTTTATGTGTGTGTGAAAGAAATGGATAAAGAGAACAATGGTAGGCGTAGCTTAAATTAAGGTTCCCCAGAGCTATCTACCCTTTGGAAAAATTGGTGATGCCGAAAAATTGTCTCTGCCGGAAATCGAACCTGGGCCCCCGGCTTTGAACGACGGTGCCTGTGGTCGGTCTCTGTGGCCGGTTTCTGTGGTCTAGTGGTTAAGGCACCGGCGTTCAAAGCTGGGGGCCCGGGTTAGATTCCCGGCAGGGACATTTTTTCGGCATCACCAATTTTTCCAAAGGGTAGATAGCTCTGGGGAACCTTGATTTATGCTACGCCTACCATTGTTCTCTTCATCCATTTCTTTACAATATATATATATATATATATATATATATATATATATATATATATATATATATATAAATGTGTGAAATTATACATGTACAAGAGCTTTGACAACTCTTTTATTTAAATATTTTGTGAAAGAAATGGATGAAGAGAACAATGGTAGGCGTAGCTTAGATCAAGGTTCCCCAGAGCTATCTACCCTTTGGAAAAATTGGTGATGCCGAAAAAATGTCTTTGCCGGGAATCGAACCCGGACCCCCAGCTTTGAACGCCGGTGCCTTAACCACTAGACCACAGAAACCGGCCACAGAGACCGACCACAGGCACCGTCGTTCAAAGCCGGGGGCCCAGGTTCGATTTCCGGCAGAGACAATTTTTCGGCATCACCAATTTTTTCAAAGGGTAGATAGCTCTGGGGAACCTTAATTTAAGCTACGCCTACCATTGTTCTCTTTATCCATTTCTTTCACACACACATAAAAAAAATATATATATACAGTGCGTCCCACAAAAAAAACGAAACCGAGATTTATCGATGATTTATCATAACTTAATCACAAATACAATAGACAAATGACCTACCATGGTAAAGCTTAGAATCTCTTCTTTCATCTGAAATTACTTAGATTATTTTTCATTCACGCATGAGTGAGCAAAACAATTTGAAGAGGGGATACCAAAAAGTCATTCGGCGGGCTGTATCTGGGTTTCAAGAAGAAAACCACATTTTTAATAAGTTCAATATCTGCTCTTTAATTTGATACCTCAATTACAGAAAATGGTCAGGAAATAACAAAATTCTGGTTATTTGAAATAAGGCTTGAATTTCAATAATTTCATAAAATGAAGAGGTTTTACAGGCAAGCATTCAAACTCACTCGACACTCCGTTTTTTTGACGATCAGCCATGCATTAAGCCTTTTGTTAACCATGCGATAGCTTTTGTGGGAAACCGGTGAAAACACGTTTATTTAATGAAATTATGAAAATACAAGTATTGTTTCGAAGGAACATAGCTTTTTTACTTCTTGACCATTTTTTTGTGATTAAGGTATCAAATAAAAGAGCAGATATTGAACCTTTTAGGCATGTGATTTTCTTTTTGAAATTCAGATACCCCCCGCCAAATGAGTTTTTGGTATCCTTTCTTCAAATTGTCAAATTGTTTTTGCTCACTCATGCGTGAATGAGGAATAATATACGTAATATCAGATGAAAGAGGAGATTCTAAGCTTTACATTAGTAGGTCATTTGTCTATTGTATTTGTGATTAAGTTATGATAAACCATCGCTTAATCTCGGTTTCGTTTTTTTCTGATGGGACGCACTGGATATATGTATGTATATATATATATATATATATATATATGTGTGTGTGTGTGAGAAAGGGTTGCAGGTGTGTTTATGTGTGGGTGGGTGTATGTGTGGTGCCCTTAGAGGTGTGTGTGTGTGTGATTATGGAAAACTCAATTGTGTCCCCCCACCACACCTTTGAGGATATATTTCAGCATCCCCACTGAAAATATCGTTCCAAGGTCCATGGTGGTCTTCTGCATTCCTCTAAATCATCATTTCGTTGTATTGAATAATACATTTGTTGATAATTATTTTCGTTGTTTATATTACAACCATTGTATTATTGTTTTCCTATGTATTCTGTTTACCTTTGTATATGTCATGTTGTATACTTGTACGTGTATATGTGACGCATCACACCGAAATGAGAGACAAGTCGGAATTTTTAAAATCCACTTTTATTAGTGTTTATTGTTTCCCGTTTCATTACCTTTAATATGGTTTATAACTCGACCCGTAAGAGTAAATGCAAGTGGAGATATTAGCATTTGAACGCGAGAAGAATGGGGCTCTAGGAAATCAAAATCAAGAGAAAAACGCATTTGAAGTTTGACGCAAGCAAGACAACGGAAATGTTAAATTTGGTTTTAATTTCCGTGATTATACCAAGGAGGTTATAGAAATTCTTGATTATACAAGGGATTTATATCTTCATAAAAAAATAAAATGTCGTGCATGTTCTACCTCATTATTGTAAGAAAAGGTCGGATCTAAAACCATGGGGGGGGGGGGGGTTCCGATGATTTCGTTGTCTCAACGTGTTATTTGAATGTCAATCCCGTATAATCTATAAAGCGAGTCACTATGACTGCAATCACCGCATGGTCCAATTAACAATTTTTTTTTTCCCCCTAACAATTTACGTTTTATGAATGCTTATATTATTTAGACAGTGGGAATAATTTGCTGGATCTCGACTCTTATTGATCAAAGTAAACTTGTTATCAGGCATATCATGTGTTTGCTCTATTCTGTTGTATAAAATCAAATAATATACTGTTTACAAATATCAAGCTCATGTTAAATGTTTCGCCGCCATGTTGATGAGTAAAAGTTCATTATGCGCCTCTAAAAATCCATGCCTTTGCCACATTATTTCAGCATGGACCCTACTACGAATGTCAGGAACACGCATTCTTGGTATACCGTTATTGAGTCTTCCAAATCAATTTGCGATAACTCTTCAATACTTGAAAAACTATTGTTAAATTATAGGGTATAAAATATTTTCATGACACTTCATTTTTAATGCATGGAATTATCCTATTTAAAACAATGATATACATCATTTTATTCCATATTTATTGTGACTTTTCTTCCCTTGAAATGTCATCAGCAAACCAACACTATGGAGGCATAAGCTTTCTTAAGCTTTCTCCTGATACCTTACAAAGATCCCAAAGCTTATGATCTACCCTAGAATCCTCTTTCGACATATTCCATGGTCTAGGGGGTAAAAAATTGTTGATATAGGCTAGAGTGAATTATAAGCCCTCCACTGTACCTGGCAAATCCAAAATGGCGCCCAAAATGGCTGCCGTGGGCTGAAAATCCCCAATTCATCTAAGTGGCTTTAATTTGGTTTTTATTCAATGGTTTTAAGGGTGAAGTAGTACATTGGAACAAATAACAAGGACAGCCAGTGGTCTGGTGTGTCCAAGAATCAAAGATGGTGTCCAAAAATCTAAGATGGCTTCCAAAAATGGAGTTTCAAATGATGGTGTCCAAAAATCTAAGATGGCTTCCAAAAATGGAGTTTCAAATGGCTGTTGATAATTTAAATGGACATACTTAATTTGATATCCACCTGGGACATAATGATTTTGGTGTCTAGACCATGTTTTCAATGGACAAATAAGAATGACAAGGACTGCCATTGTTCCAGTGTGTTCAAAAATCCAAGATGGCTTCCAAAAATGGAGTGTAAAATTGTTTGTTTAATATCCAGAAATATGATTTTTGTGTATATACCATGGTTAAATGGGTCAAATAATACATTTGGGCATGTTACAAGGAAAGTCAGTTGTCTGGTATGTACAAATGTCCGCGATGGATTCCCAAAAATTATTTCTGAAATGGCTGCTAATACCTAAAGCGGACATACTTCATTTCATTTTGGCCCGGGAGATATGATTTTGATGTCTAAACCACTGGTCTCAAGGGTCAAACTAAGCCACTGGTTTCAAGCGTCAATTAATACATTAGGGCAAGTTACAAGGACAGTCAGTGGCCTGATTTTTCAGAAAATCTATGTTGGCTTCCAAAAATTGATTCTAAATTGACTGCTGTTACTTAAAGCGGACATAGTTTATTTCATATCGGCCTGGGAGATGCGATTTTGGTGTCTACCACTGGTTTCAAGGGTCAAAATAATACATTAGGACAAGTTTTAAGGACATTCAGTGGTCTGGTGTGACCAAAAATCCAATATGGCTTTAAAGAATTATTCTAAAATTGCTGCTTATAATTAAAAGTGGCATAGCTTATTTTATATCCGCCTGTGAGATATGATTTTGGTGTCTAAAATATGATTTCAAGGGTCAAAAAATATATTAGGAAAAGTTACAATGACAGTCAGTGGTCTAGTATGTCAAAAATTCCAAGATGGCTTCCAAAAAGGAGTAAAAAATGTTTGATGTTACTCATAAAATGACATAGTTTGTTCAATATCTGTCTGGGGAATATGAGTTTGGTGTCTTAACCATGGTTTAAAGGGTCAAGTAATATACTAGGGTAAGTTACAAGACCAGACAGTTGTCTGTATGTTAAATTATCCAAGGTGACTTCAAAATAATGGGGTGTAAATTAACTGTTTTTACTTAAAGGTATACATCGATTATTAGAAATATAGCTTGGAGGTATGATGTTGGTGTATACAACTAGAGTTTAAAGGGTCAAGTAATATATTGGGTCAAGTTGAAAGGACTGTATGGTGCAAGGTATGTCCAAAAAATAAAGATGGCTTTAAAAGTTGGGGTTTTAAATGACTGTTGTTACTTAGGGATATTATTTTGGTGTCTACACTAGGGTTTCAAGGGTTAACAAATATTTTGTGACTGGTTACCATGATATGCAGTTATCCATCTTGCCTTAAAATCTAAGTTGACTTTTAAAAATGTGACTACTGTTACTTAAAAATTGACATAGTTCAAACAATATCCACCTTTGAGAAATAATATTGGTGCCTACACTTAAATGCATGGGTATAAGTTATCAAATTGTTTTATGAGTTGGTATAGCACCCATTTTGATGAAATTTTAGAATTCACCAAGTATTTTTTTAACAAAATGTAATACTTACTATCCTTGTTACTTGTCCGAATGTATTATTTGACGCTGCTTACCGCAATGTAGACACCAACATTATTTCTTACAGATAGATATCGTAGAACTCTGACCATTATGAGTGATACGAGTCGTTTTAGATGCTTTTTTTGAAAACCCTCTTGGATATTTATGCAAACTGGACGACAGCATATCAATGTTACCAGTCCAAACGTATCATTTTAACCATAAAACCATAGTTTGGACACAGAAATCACATCTCCTTGGTGGAATTTAAATGAACTATGTCAATATCTAAAGTAACAGCAGTCATTTTAGACTACAATTTTCGAAAGCCATCTTGGATTTTCGACATAATGGACCACTGACTGTCCTTGTTACTAATTTTCTGACTTTTAATACCGTGGTATAGACATCAAAATCATAATTCCCTTGACGGAAATTACATGAATTATGTCCATTTGTAAATATCAGCGGCTAATTTATATTATTTTGTTAAGCCAGCGTGGACTTTTGGACATACTTGACCATCCATCGTCCTTGTAACTTATCCCAATGTATTATTTGACACATTTAACCATGGTATAGGCACAAAAATCATATTCCCGGATATTGAACAAACTATGTTTTTCTTTTAAGTAGCAAAAGTATTTTTTACTCCATTTTTTGAAGCCATCTTGGATTTTTGAACATACCGGACCACTGACTGTCCTTGTAACTTGTCCCAATGTATTATTTGACCATTGAAACCATGGTCTAGACACCAAAATCATATCTCCCAGGTGGATATGATGTGAGCCATGTCCATTTTAAGTATTAACAGCCATTTTAAACTCAATTTTTGGAAGCCATCTTGGATTTTTAGACACACCAGACCACTGGCTGTCCTTGTAACTTGTCCCGATGAACATCTTCAACAATTAGGGCCATTGCATATAAACCAAATGAAAGCCACTTAAGTAAGTAATATATGAATTGTGGATTTTCAGCCTAAGGCAGCCATTTTGGGCGCCATTTTTGGATTTGTCAGATACACTGGAGTGCTAATATTCACTCTAACTTGTATCAATAAATTCGTTTACTCACTGGACCATGGAATATGAGCTTAAGTAGGATTCTAGGGTGGATAATGACTGAGTTATATCCATTTTTAGTGAATGGCGGCCATCTTGGACGCCATCTTGAAAATAACTACTTTCCCGTATGCGGATTTTGGTAGATTTATTCAATTTTCAGCATGGTTTCGTAACATTGAAGAGCGTATAATAATTTTTGATCCATGTATATAGTTGCATAGGGAAATTCAGTAATCGTTTGTAATCGATTATGAAGGTATTTTCTTTAAAATGTGTTTTTTAGCACTATTTGCTGAGAAATAACGATGTTTACAACTGTATGATTATGTTAAATATCTATCTTAAATTATTATTCACTGTTTGGGTATTATATAGAAGTGTTAATAACCATTGCTGTAGTTGAAAAAATTTATTTTAAGACTGTTTTTAAAAATTGATTAAATTTTACGGCTTGACAATCTCCCTCCATAATCGTTGAGCATAATCGAGCTCCATGCTCGATTATGAGCCATGCAATATGCTTGGCAGTGGGAGGTTTCTGATTGAAACTCTGTTCAATTTTTATTGGAACCTGCTGCGACAGGATTAGCATGATTTCTTCAATAAAGTTCTATGAACTGAATGCCTTGCTTTCTACTTGTCGTTATTTTGTTGTATGGAGCCACAAGTGGTCAGAAAGCAGAAATACGAAAGTGTTGGAGGTACTGACTAGAAGAAGTGAGAGTACGTAAAATACTGACTTTACCGAAATACGAATATACCGACTTAAACGAGATACGAAATATACTGACTTTACCGACATACTGAGATGAGTGAGGATATTGAAAGTACTGAAATCACCCAGATACTGAATTTACGGAGATACTGAATATTGGGTATTTGGTCTTCAACATGGTTGTGCGGTTCCATAAGATATGATATAAGATATTGAGGAGCAAAGAGTCAGAAGTGAAAAAAACGGACTTTACACCAACTGGTTGTATATTGCCGCCGAAACGAACCAGCTCGTCAGGAAAGAAAGTCGGTTCGGCTACACGTGGTGTCAGAAGTGGGATAGCTGGTGTAGAAGTTCAAAGGAAATGGATGTTCGAGGACAAAGAGGGCGTACGGTATCGCCGGCTGAGGTGATGAAGAAGTTGGAGAGCAGTATGGCGGAGAAGCGGACCAGTATGGGCTTGACGCCTCCATGGGGGACTGATGAGGCGGGTGGTAAGCATGGGCCGAGAGTTCAGTTTCGATCTTTACCAATTGACAAGTTCAGAGCAGCACGGATACCGCAGCCTACCAAACTGGAACAGGAATTTTTCAGGACTGGGCTACAAGGTACCCAGAATAGACGAGGCCCCGAGATGAAAACCGAATCAGAAAATATACTGCTAAATCATCACGAAGTTAGATCAAAGGAACCAACTATTGTACCAGACCAATTCGACGGCCGCACTCCGGTTGAAGACTATCTGAACCATTTTCAGGCGTGCATTGTGGTAAATCGCTGGGGAGAATACGAAGCAATGGAATAGCTGGCAGCCAGCCTGAGAGGTTCTGCGGTTACACTGCTTACGCAGAAAACATGGAGGCGATTTAGTTACTATGAACTAGTGGACAAAATGAAGAGACGATATGGTCCAGGTGGTAAGGCAGAGGTCTACCTTGCAGAGTTGCTACAGCGAAGGAGAGAACCAGGAGAGACACTTCAGGAATTAGGACAGAGCATAAGAGACCTGACGGATCTTGCCTATCCTGAATTTGATCAAGTCAGACAAGATCGGTTGGCGAGGGGGCACTTTATAGATGCGATTGTAGATTGCAAAGTCAGAGAAGGGGTTTTCCGCTCGCAACCAATATCACTGGACGAGGCAATAGAAGCTGCTCTGAATGTGGAGATGTTCTCAAGGATGGAGAGATGAAAGAAGGGAATTATACCAGCAAGCCAGGTACAGCCCTGCTGTAACCCGTGATGGCGACAGAATACATGTCAGTACTGGAACACCCTTCTGGAGAGTGAGAATGAAAAGGCTCATTCAAGACCTTCTTCTGGAAATGGAATCGGAAGAGCAAGATTCAGCTGACGGAAATTCAGGAGAGAACTATCCCGAAGCTGGTCAAGCTAGTCTTGAAACATTAGAGGGGAACTCCCTCTTTTGCATCATTGTTGGACAGCAGTTGGGTTCTATATCGGCTGACTGTGAGGAACAAGAGACAAGGAGCACTAAACGACTTAGTGGTACAGCAATCCCTGGAGGACAATTCGATAGAGCTTGAATATCGGTCAGAGGCCTGATGGACAATCCAGTCACAGATGTGGAGCCATATGGTGGGTGCACTTTGGCGGGCGTGCCGAAGCGGTAGCAGGACCATTTGGCTGAGACTGTGCAGGATGTTCCAGTTGAATGTAGGGAATCGGTGCCAAGGTCGTTTGAGAACTTCGATAGTGTCTCACCTGAGAGCCGATTGCTTGAGAAAGTTGATCATGTGCGGCAAGACAGCATGGAGCATGAAACAGAAGAGGTACGACCATCTGAACAAGACAGCAGGATATATCTAGACCAGATTAACAACGACGGAGGAAGGCGACAGAGATCACAGACGGTTCACATGGACAGGCGCCAGGGTGTTGATCTGAAAACCTGGCCATTCGCACAGCCGTTGTCAAGTACCGCCACGCTGTTTGTTGGACCGAAGAAGGGAAGACCTCCGGAAACGCATTCAGAATCCGTGGTGAAGTTGAGAAGGGCTGGATACAATTGCGACGTAGTCTATCCAACTGTGTTTTTAAAAGAACTGATGAACGACTAAGTTTGAAAGCCATCGTTGCACTGGACTTTAATTCATAAAACATTTGACTTTTAGTTGCCAAACTCAATTATTACGTTCTTGTTGCTAATTTGTGTATATGCTGTAATTTAAGCATATTAATTTGTCGGGGTTTTTTATGTGAAAATTAAAGTCAGTAACGCAACGATTTATGACTGTCGATAAACATCTTGTCAGAAATTATTATTTGTATGTAACAATTAGCATTATGTTGTTAAATCAGGGAGAGGAAATACTGGAAATCGTCTTCAAGTATGGATAGCAATGTTTAACCTTTTGAAAATTGAAAGTAGACCATGTATCTCGATCTGTAGATCTCGTGCACTGTTGTTTTTAATGACATGTTTGTATATTTCCGTTTTGTTACTGAATTGGTCAGCTCGGGGACAGAGCTTTTCGAAGGAGGGAGTTGTGTAACGAAATGAAAGGTTTATTTAATTTTCAGCATGGTTTCGTAATAGTGAAGAGCGTAGAATAGTTTTTAATCCATGTATATAGTTGCATAGAGAAATTCAGTAATCGTTTGTAATCGATTATGAAAGTATTTTCTTTAAAATGTGTTTAAGCACTATTTGCTGAGAAATAACGATGTTTACAACTGTATGGTTATGTGTTTGAAAATATTTATTTTATGACTCTTACTGTTTTAAAGAGATGATTAAATTTTACGGCCTGACAATCTCCCTCCAGAATCGTCGAGAATAATCGAGCTCCATGCTCGATTATGAGCCATACAATATGCTTGGCAGTAAGAGGTTTCTGAAACTCTGTTCAATTTTTATTGGAACCTGCTGCGACAGGATTAGCATGATTTCTTCAGTAAAGTTCTATGAACTGAATGCATTGCTTCCTACTTGTTGTTTTGTTTTATGGAGCTACAAGTGGTCGGAAAGCAGAAGTACGAAAGTGTTGGAAGTACTGACTAGAAGAAGTGAGAGTACGGAAAATACTGACTTTACCGAAATAAGGAAAATACCAAATTTACCGAGATACTGAAAATACTGAGACGAGAGAAGATACGGAAAATACTGAGACGAGAGAAGATATGGAAAATACTGACTTTACCGAGATTCTGAGATGAGTGAGGATATTGAAAGTACTGAAATCACCGAGATACCGATATACTGAATTTACGGAGATACTGAACACTGGGTATTCGGCCCTCAACATGGTTGTGCGGTTCCATGAGATATGATATAAGATATTGAGAAGGAGCAAAGAGTCAGAAGTGAAAAAGACGGACTTTACACCAACTGGTTGTATATTGCAGCCGAAACGAACCAGCTCGTCAGGAAAGAAAGTCGGTTCGGCTGCAATATGTATATATATATATATATATATATATATATATATATACTTCATACATATATATATAATGTATATATACAATTTGTGAAAGAAATGAATGAAGAGAACTACAAAAGGTGTAATCAAATCAAGGTTTCCCATAGCTAAGTACGCTTTGGAAACATTGGTGAGGCCGAAAAATATGTATCCGCCGGGAATCGAACCCCCAACTTAGAACGCTGGTGCCTCTTTATTGATGGGGTCAAATATCTGTTTATATGACTGTCAATCTGATCAGGGGTCGCCCTAGCCACTAACCCGTGGACTCTCTGTAGACTAGATTAAGGCACGGCGTTCTAAGCTGGGCGTCCGGGTTTGAATCCCGGCATTCGGCCTCACTAATGTTTCGTACACTACTACACTACAAATCGGACGCATCCAAAAATAAATCAACAATGGTAAGCCAGGCTTCATGATCTGACATGAGAGTTGGTAAATCATGTAACAAACTGCTTGTATATACATATGTAATCAACGGTTCTAGAACAATTACCCCCCAGACAATTACCCCCCGGACAGCTACCCCCGGACAATTACCCCTGAGGACAATTACCCCCCGGACAACTACCCCCGGACAATAACCCCCGGACAACTACCCCCCGGAAAATTACCCCCCGGACAATTACCCCCCGGAAAATTACCCCGGACAATTTCCCCCCGGAAAACTACCCCCCGGACAACTACCCCCGGACAATTACCCCCCCGGACAACTACCCCCCGGACAACTACCCCCGGACAATTACCCCCCGAGGAAAATTACCCTCGAAGACAATTACCCCCTGGACAATTACCCCCTTCTCTCCAGCATCAATGTTAGAATTCAGCGGGACCCATTGTAAGTTTTGGTCGGTGGCACAGGTTTTCGAAATATTTTCTACTTTATCTTACGTTAATAACTTTTTCTTTCTCTTTTATATTGTTCTTTCTCCTGTACTCTCACTTTCTTCTATTTTCCTTTTTTGTTTTTGTTTACCGGCGCCTTCTGCATCATGAAAAATGGGGGGGGGGGGGGGGGGGCTTGCACCCAAAACCTCCCGTTTGGCTATGCATAAATACATCAGAAAATAAATATTCAGATCGAGGCAATATCCGAAATCAACTCTTCAAAATAATGATGCAAAAATCCCCTTTTACTCAAAAAATGTCTATGTAAACTACTATTTTTTATATGACAAAATCAATTGTGAATTCCTTGCTAATATAACAACATAAAAAACACAAAATATGGTGTTGATTTTCTGGCTGTAAAATTGGTTAAACAAAAAAAAAGTTACTTGGGAAAGTCAGGAAACTATAGCTGCCAATGGCTCTTAAAGAGTTAAAAAATAGATAGGTGGGTTAACTTGTCTACTTCTTGTGATATGCATCACCTTTGTCCTTGAGGTATTAAAAATCATTCCATTTATTGCACACCAAGAATTCAAAGCAACAAGATCTGATTGAAGTTGATGTTCATCTGCAGATGAATAGATGTTCCTAAAAATAATAACATCATCTGCAAACAGAACACAAGGAGATAGAGCATTATGGGAGATATCATTGACAAACAAGTTAAAAAGTGTGGGGCCCAGGACACTCCCTTGGGGGACGCCGCTTGGGACATCAATCCAGTCCGATGAAGAGCCTAAAAACAAAACTCGATGAGATCTATTGGAGAGAAAGGAGTGAATCCAGTTCCATAAACTACCTTGAATGTTAAATGATTTGGCAAGTTTATACAAAAGCTGTGTGTGTGGCATTCTGTCGAATGCCTTCGACATACCTAAGAAGACTGCATCAATCCTGGGTGCACGGGTTTTGTCCAAGGTACAACTCCACTGGTGATAAACATTTGTCAATTGTGTTACACAGCTCTTACGGAGGCGCGATAGCTCAGTCGGTAGAGCGGGGGATTCGTATTCCGGTGACCCGGGTTCGATTCCCACTTGGTGCGCTAGTGCCCTTTGGTAAGGCATTAATCCTCAGTACCAGGTCCTTCGGAGATGACCTTAAGCCGTCGGTCCTCTGGTTGCTTCCTTACAAGCAGTAATGCTTTCTTAGCAATCAGGTAAAAAAAAAATCACCACCAGAGACAAAACCATGCTGCCCAGGGTTGAGAAGTCCATTTGCATAAATATGTTCCTGGATGTTCTTAACGATGAAACCCTCAAGCAGTTTACAAAGAACTGAGGTTAGAGCAACAGGACGATAGTTCGTGACAAGTGATTTGTCCCCACCCTTGAAAACGGGTGTAATATGTGCCCGTTTCCAGGACAATGGAACTTTGCCACAACCTAAGGAGGTATTGAAAATGATAGAAATAGGAAGTGAGATTTCTTCTGCAACTTCAAGAAGTATACAGGGAAGAATGCCGTCAGGTCCAGGAGACTTATTTCTCTGCAGACGAAGAAGAGCCAAGTGAACCTGTGAAGAAGATACAGAGAAATGTGAAAGAACAGGAATGTGCTAATTACAAGTAGGGGGATCATCAGGTAGAGTACATTGATGACTGAATACAGAACTAAAATAAGAACTGAAAGCATCTGCAATATCTCCAGGATTTGCAATATCTACATCATTAAACCTAAACTTAGGAGGAGGAGGCGAGTTTCTGCGAGTTCTTATAAAAGCCCAAAACCTACGTCTATTGTCATCACATGCAAACAATGTATTAACATATGTCCAATATACAAATGATGCATGGGTTAGAGTGGGTCAGTAGGAACTGTGTGCACAAGGTAACTTTGGCATGGTTTAGACCATAATGCCAAAGTTACCGCGTGCACACAGTTCCACTGACCCACAAAAGAAACCCATGCATCATCTGTTTTATAGAATGGAAAAAAAAAATTGAATAAAGCACAAAAATTAATGATTTACCGGATGCATGATAATTTCATGCGTCCGGTTAATTCAATTCACCGGACGCATGAAAATATTTACCGGACGCATGATTTATTTTACTGGACGCATGATTTATTACCGGATGCATGAAAATTCCAAAATGTAATGCACACCCTTTGATAACCCTGACAACATAAATATGTATGCCTAACTTGATAATATGTTGGCACAAAGGCATTATTATACCTAAAATGCCAGATACAGCTTTGCATTGACTAGATCTATGAGGCAGCCTGAGACCTCCAATAGCTGTGTGTGTATGCCCGGGCCGCGCCGGGGGCCAGTGCATACGGCTGCCTGGGCCTGCAGTGGAGATTTGGCTGTGCTCAGCCAGCCCAGGGCAGTAGATCTAACGTTAGATCGTATGTCTGGACTTCTCAACTAACGAGTATGCAGGCAGTTTTAATCCCTATGACAATTACGGTACCGTATTTGTACTTACAGATCATTTTGCATCCTTTATTTGATTCATTCTGCCTTGATCGAAAATTCAAAATTTTGACGTAAACAAGCGTAACAGTACATGCGCGATGACATCACAATGACCTTTCCGGACGATAGCTTGTTTACAGTGGATATCGTTTTGATTATCGGGATATCGTTCATGCAGCCCATTAAAAAAATTTTTGCATAGCTCTCAACCAATCAGATTGCAGGGATTTTCCCATCCATTCTATAATACGCTTTTCTACCGTCCTTCTTCACATTATTTCTGACAGCTTTATAATTTGACCAGTCTACATGATTATAAGTTCTCCTAGCAAGTCTAAACAGAGAATGTTTTTCATTGATCAGAGACCTGGGGAGCGTTTCATCAATATTTTCATTTAGAAGTTGTCAGATCTGACATTTTCCCATGATTTTGATTGGCTGAGAGGCACTGTTCCTATGGTAACTGTCGGATAAAATGGGACTTGTCGGATAAAAGGTCCGACAAGTCCTTTCATGAAACGCCCCCCAGATTTCAGGTGTGATCCAAGGAGAGAGGCGATTCTTCCGTTTGTGCGCCTGTGGGATAGTTTCCTTAATGGCATCATCAAGAGAGTCTGTGAAGATTTCGTTGCACTCATCCACATCAGTTCCAGATAAAAAAGCTAGCCATGGGATCAGATTAATGAGGTATCGAAGTCTCGCAAAATCTCCACGACGAACCTGTAGAAATGACCTCAAAGCGGCTCGTTGGGGCAAAGGTCTCGGAGAACGGATACGGATGTTAACAGCATGATGATCGGATGTCACTGGGTTACTTGCAGTGTCAACGTGGGTCAAGGAATAAGGCCGATTCGTATAAACAAGATCGATAGTGGAACCTGAAACGACATCTCTATTGACCCTGATTCTAGTAGACTGCTTCACCATCTGATCAAAGTTGAACTCCTCCATAAGCTCTGACAGTTGGTTCCGACTAGAAGAGAAGTTACCGGCCGACATGTTGACATTAAAATCACACAACAGTAGGCAAACATCATAATTGTCAACACCTACAGCTTCAATCTCAGCTCTCAAGATATTCCAGTAGGAGCTTGAACTGTTCGGAGGCCTGTACAACAATCCAACTAGCCAAGAGGGTCCTGGGGTAAAGGATAACGGTACCCATAATAGTTCTGCTCTGTCACCTTGAATAACAGAAGTAATGACTTGCGACTTGAGGGAATGTTTCGCAGCAAGGAGAACACCGCCACCCCGACGTCTACCACCTCGTCACGACGCAGTATCAAATAATTATCTGGGAAACCAAGTGCACAGTCATTAGTGTCAGCCCCCAACCAAGTTTCAGTTATGCATAGGAAATCTGGTTTTGAGGTCTGAAGAAAAACTACCAGCTCAGCCAGTTTGCTACTTATACTCCTTGCATTAAATAATGTACAAGACAACAGTTTGTTTCTTCCTCTATTAATGTTTATGTTGTCATCACACACTCCAGTAAGCATCGGATCAGGTCCAGGATTGCATTCGATGTCACCAGCAGTGTATAACAAGCAGCGAAATGTTGAATAACTATTTGAATAATATGGCATAGGCTTACCAACTGGTCGAAGTTTATTTGGAGTCAAATAAATTCCTTTCAGGTGCATCATGTTGCAGGCACTAACAATGCAGTCTGTTGTCCCGACGAAGAGGAGGGCCAACAAAAACAGCTTAAACATGATCTCCATTTGCATTGGTAGCTGAGCACGAGTAAGCAAGAGGCCTATGTTACATATACATGTAGGCTACTGTAGAATGCAGTGCACATCCACCACAAAAGTGTATGTGTTGGACCATAGGCAAACTGATGGTGAAAGTCAACACAGATTATTCCTCATAAATAGTGGTTTTAATGAGTTTACTCCAACAAAGATGACACTAGAGCAGCTACAGTACTTACAGGAAGAAACAGGCATGCTTTCTTCAAAGCACACCTTGTAATTTTACCATTTAGGCCCTAAATTGTAAAATTACAAGGTGTTTTTGTGTGTATTATTCTTAGGTGAAAGCAATTAAACATTAAAGAAGGAAATTAATTACCAAAATTACTAAATTGTAAACAATATGACATAATCAAATACAGTGTTTTTTTCTATACAAATTGGCAATCATGATAGTATACAATTCGTTTAAGGTGAATTTTAAGGACGGTTTGTAAGAATTTACAAAGAAGTAGGTCTAAATACAAATCAAATAATGCGACCGAGCAGCGTAAGCTGAAAATATTAATATTTAGACCATAAAACGGACATTTTACAGAGCACTTGAACAAATCAATTTGTAAACTTAAAAAGAATGAAAGCTTGATGTCCGAGATGAAATATGTTTTGTATATTGATATCAAAACTTGACATTTTAAGCTCCATATCAGCCTATATTGAGCAAGATACATGTATGAATCTAATCGAAAAGGCAATGCGAGCGGGAAGCGTGAGCGAAAATCTTATATAGTGACATGAAATATATTTTTCATTTTCATTGTTTCATTTTCATCATTTGTGATTATTATGACTAATCGTGTTCAATTGGTCTATGAAAACTTATTGTGAGGGCCAGTTTACACATTTTCTGATGTATATATGCATATCCAAACGGGAGGTTTCGAATGCGAACCCCCCCCCATTTTGCATGATGCAGAAGGCGCCGCTAAACGAAAAGAAAGAAGGGAAGAAGAATAAAGTGAGAGAACAGGAGAATGAGCAATATAAAAGAGAAAGAAAAAGTGATTAGCAGAAGATAAAGTAGAACATATTTCGAAAACCTGTGCCACCGACCAAAACCTACAATGGGCCCCGCCTAATTCTTACATTGATGCTGGAGAGAAGAGGGGATTTTCTGGGGGTAATTGTCTGGGGGGGGGGGGTAATTGTTCGGGGGGGAATTGTCCGGGGGTAATTGTCCTCGGAGGGTAATTGTCCTCGGGGGGTAATTGTTCGGGGGGAATTGTCCGGGGGGTAGTTGTCCTGATCCCGTAATCAACATCGTTTTACGAGGGAAGCGCAACAAAGATTCAGAAATAACTTCCTTCTCACCACGGAAACAATGACCAGCAAGACTACGTTTTTTTTTACTGTAGTGGAGATAGGTGGAAAATCTCCATAAATTTCATCTTTTGCTTTGTGATCTCTCCAACTAATATTTTGTACCCTCATTAAAAGGCGAGTATATGTGCCAACTATAGTCTATCTTTTAATGACTTCTTTATTGTCCATGTTTCTGAACCATACAAAAGGATACTTCAACACATGCCCTAGACAGGGAGGCCCGCATTCTGATAGCCTGGTTTAACTTAACCCTAGTCTAAGTGTGGTTACAACTGCCATATTTAAACTTAGGTTTAAAAAAATAGAATGGGCTGAAAATATTTCTATCTAAAAAAATAGAGTAAAATTCACAAAGCAAAATGCTGAAAATTTCATAGAAATCGGACAACAAATAAGAAGTTAATGAATTTTAAAGTTTATATAAAAAAATTGTGAAAACAGTTATATGCACATCCTCATGAATATTCATTATATTAGATGGGCTGATGATGTCACAACCCCACTTTCCTTTATCTTGTGTTATTACATGAACTCATAAATTTTCATTTTTTCTTACTTGTGTAAATGGTGTGTCTCCATTATGACGAAATAAGTTGAGAAAATAAATAACTGACGCACTTAATCAGTTTTCGATCCAATTGATTTGGTTTTTGGTAGAAAAAAATTGAATAAACCTAATTTCATATAGTAAAATACAAAAGAACATGTGGGGATATGACATCATCAGCCCACCTAATGAATATTCATAAAGACATGCCTAGAACTGTTTCACCGGAATAATGCAAATATTTAAAATTCAATACTTTTGCTATTTGGTATCCGATTTTGATAAAATTTTCAGCATTTTGCTTTGTGAATTTTACTCTATTTTATTGAAATGTAAATATTTTAGCCTGGACCATCCCTTTAAGTTTCGCATTCTGATAGCAAGGTATAAGTTGACCCTGTCTTAGTGTGGTAATAAATCCTAAAAAAGTTAAACTCACGCAGTGGGTAGTTTAAGCCTGGTTTATATCCAACAAACATGGCAAACGAATTTTTAGAATTTATGCCTATAATGCACTTCGATCTACTTCCTCCGTTTTTAACCGATTTTCATGAAATGTTGAACGCACATTGGTCTTAAGGTAAGGAGGTGTAAAAATGTGTTGTTTTTTCGAAAATTGTGTTGCCACGGTAACAGTTTATTTGTTGCCATGGTAACAGTATATTATGGCTAAAATTTTACCGTTTAAAATACTTAATCACTTTTCTACCAATTGTCGGAAATTTTGTTGCCCTGGTAACTGTATATTATGGCTAAAATCATGTAAAAATTATGCAGTTCCAACTACTTCCTCAGTTTTTAACCGATTCTCGTATAATTTGGAACATACATTAGTCCTACTGTGATGATGTGCAAAACATATTTTATGCATGTATCATAAATCGTGTTGCCATGGTAACATATTACATAACGAAAATAAGGTGAAAATCTTGTGGTACGAACTCCTTCATTAGTTTTTCAACCAATCTTTTTAAAAGTTGGCTCACATATTGGTTTTGAGGTATAGATCTGCAAGGCATATATTTGTGTGTGTTGGAAACTGTGTTGCCATGGTAAAATCATATCAAATTTTGATATTGAGCTGAAATAATCTGCAAGACACGTGTTCTCATATGTCAAAATATGTGTTTGTATGGTAACTACACATTATGCCCCCCCCAAAAAAAAAAAAAAAAAAAAAAAAAAAGGAAAGCTCAGTATAAGCCAAGTTTTCGGCCGGTGCTCGTGATAGTTGTCACAAATATTCAAAATTGGGGAAAAGACATGCAAGATTTATATATTGTTTCGGAAACTCCATTACCATGGTAACTAAGAAGGCAGTGGTAATAATAAAAAAGTATCCAAGTAGGTATATGCAACTTTTTCATTAATTATGGCACAACATTTGATTTCCTTCGCCTTTGCCCTTATAGCCGATTGGTAAGCCATGGCCCCCAAAAAAAACCGCCTAGATAAATGGTTTCAAGTTTCAAAGGACAAAAGAAAACGAAATGATCCCAAGTCCTAAGCATAAGTCTTAAGTTCAATAATTTTAAATGTGCATTATACAGGAACAGACATAACTTTCAAAACTAAAGAGTATTCAACTGGTTACATGAAACGTCACATGAAAGAGTGTATAGACTTAGCGGCCTAACTTTGTAAGATCTGTATTGTAATTATATATTCAACATGATTAGATCTCAATCTAGTTAAAACGTATAAACCGTAGACCAAAGAAAAGGAAAACCAAAATCTAGGTCATCTAGACTGGGCCCCTGTTTAATAATAGCCTGGCACAGGGCTAGGCATGTCTTTAACGTTACATTTAACCTTATAAACAAAAGTTAGAGTAGCTAAACCATTGAATCTAGCAGCAGGCCTAGGTATACTACATGTAGCCTAGAGACAGAATCCACTAACCTTTAATGCTAGATTCTACGCCAAATTAAGATTAAGACAACGGTTAAAGCTAACTCTTGTTTAGCTACATAGAGAATTACATGTAGCTGCAGGCCTAGATGTAGGTCTAGTTTAAGGGGGGGGGGGGGGGTTGCTTGACCTAGATCTCGAACTACAGTCCTTAGCATTAGATCTCCTAGAAATAATGTAGATCTCTAACCTACTCCTTCTTTTAGGCCTAGATGAGAAGATCTAGAATACATTTATATTAGATCTAGAATCTGAATTGAGATACGAGTCTCTAGATGTAGACCTAGAACTATTACAAGTAGACCTAGATTGATATAGAGATTCCAGTTTTAGATATAGATAGGGTCTAACTTTTAGTCTAAGTTATTTAGTCTAAACTATAGATCTAGGCCTACGTTAGAGAATACGACAGTAGTAGGACTAGATCTAGGCATACATGTAGTTGGCAGGTGACCCGACAATTGCTCCGCCGACAATTGCTACGCAAAATACGACAACTGCTCCGCCGACAATTGCTCCGGACAGTTGCTCCGTCGACACTTGCTCCGCCGATATCTGCTCCGCCGACATCTGCTCCGATTATACGACAATTGCATGAACATCTTATTTCTCCAAGTTGGTCTATGTTTGAAATGATAAGAAATTCATCCTGATACAATTTTTTTGTTTGTTTTTTTTTTCTTGTTATTCGTTAATGTTTTATTTATTTTATTCTTCCCCTATCATCACAGCTTTCTGCTTAAAAAAAAAAAAAAAAAAATCGTTCTCCCTGCCGCTGCCACTTGACAAATTGTAACGGAGAAGGGAAATGACACACTCCCCATTGAAATTGTGAATCTGGATTTTTGTTCATATATTATTATCATTGGTTTCACTCCGGTCTTGAGCGGGGAGAGAAATTGGGGGGGGGGGGGGTGCTGGACAGACACAATATCTCTTCTGCTTTCCAGCAACTTATATACCATACATTCGCACGGGCTCTCTCTCTTTCTCGTTTTGTTCTTTCACGCTGTTTATTTTCATTGATGACCGCTTGATTTATTGTATATTTAGCAGCATTATAATCATTAATATTTTTATCAATAATTTTTATTTACATCTTGGGCCTTATCTACCCTTGCACCTTTTTTCTTTCAATTTGTTCCAAACGAACGTATGATCATCACAGGCGTACAGATGGGGGAGGGGCGTGCTAGGGGTCATGGATCCCCCCCCCCCATTCTCCCTACCAATGAAAAAAATAAAAAATAAAGGAAAGGAAAATAAATGTAATCCTTGTCTGGCCCCCTCCAATTGTTGTTAATGGCTCATTGCGCTACTGGTGAGTTACTATAAAACTAGACTTCGGTTGTATTTTTGTTCTATTCTGTGCAATAGCGACAATATAAATATGTTTTAATAAATGAATATATGTATCTCTCTCACTACGTCTAAACAAATAATGTTACTTTTAAAAGACAATAATATATATACCAGTAATAATATAGTTACAAATCTATGAAACCCGATACGCATTAAACTGAATTTATAATGCGAGCACAAAGCGCGAGCTGTTATTGACCTGGAAAACTGTAAACAATGAAGCATATCTCGGGGGGGGGGGGGGAGATATCTCATAGTGAGAGCGCTAATGCGCAATGCGCTAATTGAATATTTTTGATATATTTCAGAAAAGGGACATTTCGTGATCGTGAACTTGAGAGACATATTTAAGGAGTGGACCAAGCTTTCGCCACTAGGGTTGGGGGGCCGGGTGGAAAAAAACATTTTCATCCACATTTTCGCCGATCAGCCGCTAAAAGCGGATTTTTTTTTTTTTACGGTTAGTCCTAACTAAAGACTAAAGTTTAAAGTGGAACCGTCGTGATGTGGTGTAGCGGTTCTGACTCTTGGCTTGTACTTAAACGGTCGTGTTTTCGAATCCCACCTTGGTGTAGCATCCTTTGGCAAGTTGTTAATCCACACTTTGCCATTCTCATCCCAGGTGCTAAATTGTAAGATGTGAAAGTCATTGTAGCTTGTCCTGCATTATGTGCACCTAATCGGTGACAGGCTGGATTACTCCCCAGGGAGTGGAGGATGTGCTAAGATACATACCATGTCTTAAGCGCATTATAGATAACCAGATGATTGTTATTATTATTATTATTATTGTTATTATTATTATAATCATTATTATTATTATTATTACTATTACTATTTTCATTATTATTATCATTGTTATTAGTAGTAGTTGTATTATTTGTATTATATTTCATTCTCCTTCCTTTCATTTTTTTATATTTCAAAATATTTTGATATCCGTTCCAGAAATTAATCAAAAGGATACGAATCTCGCCAATTAAATTATGGAGGAGCTAAGCTGAAAATTTTTTTTCATAGGTTATGAAAACGGAATATAAAAAAAAAAAACACACAATCATGTTCCGTATCTTACTAAATAGCGCGATATGCAAGCTGGGATTATTTATAGGCCTACTGGTCTGACGCTCACAGTGGCATAATGAGCCAAAAATGGCTGATGGAACAATAGTTCTAAAAAGATGCGAGCGAGCGAAGCGAGCGAGCAAATTTTTTGACATTTTTAATACAGAAATCGAAAAAAAAAAAAAGAGTTTGACTTAATATTCAGAAAATAATATACCATTTCACCCTTTCCGCTTCATTTTCCTTCTTGTTCATTTTCTTCTTAGGCGGCCATATACAGATGAAGGTATATCATTTATAGAAGAAAATCTTGTTTGATTGATTTGTTTTATTTTGAAACTACTGTACGTGTAAAATTATATATATCCCCCATCAACAACAAATTGTTACTTACATTATAACATCAGAATGAATATAATTCGACTATTGGCGGACCATATGGATTTTATTTTTTAATTAAAAAAAAAAATAAGTATCCTTTTTCTATCAGTGAAGAAAACAATCATGATCAACATAAAACAAAAAAGCAACTCAATATTATATATTATCATAATCTAAAAACCTACGGTGTATATGACATGATGTTATCAGTAGAATGAAATTCCTTTTACCACAATCCTCATTATTAATGCTTTATTCGTCATTGATTTTGCCTTACCTGAATTGCGGTCGCTTGATTTGGGGTAATACCCATCAAACGTTGATAGAAAAGATTTTTATACTGCAAAAGAAGGTTATCCGGATTATTTGCAATGCTCCAATACGCTCTCATACTAATTCTTTATTTTTTCTTTCGAAAACAAGATGTTTTAAAATTAAGGATTTATATCAATTTCAACTAGGTCAGTTTATGTATCAATATAATAGCAATGATTTACCTATTGTTTTTATGACATAAAATTGAGAGCATTCATAAACACCCAACTAGGCAATCAGATGAATTCCATTTACCGCTTTTCAGGACGTTCAAAGCCAAAAGTACTTTCATTTATGAAGGCCCACAATTTTGGAAATCCCTTCATAACGCCTTAAATAATTCCCCCTCTCTGTACACTTTTAAAAGAAAGTTAAAATCTTTCTTACTGAAATCCTATAATCACGTCTAAAAAATACATCATCACAGATTTTTATCTTTAATCACCGTTCCTTTTCACTCATGCGCTACGTTGCTACTGTTTGTCTACACTCCTCTCCCTGTAATTTATTATGCAGTTCTCACATTCATTCCTCACCCCCCCCTCCTCTCTCTCTCTCTCTCTCTCTCTCATTCATCCGCTTTCTTTCTATACTGTTTCTCATTCCTGAGTTTTTTGCGTAATTTTCGTATATTTTGGTTATTTAATATTTTCTTTTAATGATGTCTCCTGTTGGTAATCATGGTTTATATTTTGATTTGTATATATAAATTTATTTCTCGCTTGTTATATTTTGAGGAGCCCACAATATACAAGCTTTGCTTTTAAGTGGGATCCTCCATTTTCACAAATTATAAATCACAAATCCTTTACACATGATTACTTTGTATGTAACTTTCTTATAACATGTCTTTTTCAAGTTGATTTTATGACCTTGGTATATTTTTTTATGATGTTGACTTGTTATGATTGTATTTATTTGATTTATATTTTGTTGAAAATTAAATAAATGAAATTAAATGTGGATGTGGAGACCAGAGCACTATGTATACGAGAGGATATGGAAACCAGATTGGAGGGGTGTGGCGACAAGGTGACACGACATGTAGCGTTTCACAAGTTGGTATTTTCGTGAATATTAATTTTTAATTACTGAATGTCTTGGTCATGTTCGACAAAAAAGGTGGGGTACCGTTGAATTTCACCTGGAGCAAATATATCCACTTCGGAGCATATTTCGCGAAAGCGATTATGACGCTAAGAATGGGGTATATCTAAGTTTTTTGTACTGTTATAATAATTACATGAAAACGCGTATTTTTTTTCCATTCTAATCACCAGGCACGTAATAAAACTTACACAAATGCTCCCCCCACCATGAATAAGAATTAATAATATCTATCCCTCCTTTGCGCTTACCCCTTTTTTTTTCTATTTCTTTTTATATGCATGTATCAGAATTCAGGAGCCGCGGAACCGTGGGGCTTCAGCCCCCCACTTTTTTCAAAAACCGTGTACAAAAACGTAAAAATTACCATATGATTGCGATTTTTAGCAGGGTCAGCCCCCCACTTTAGACTCATGCAGCCCCCCACTTTGAAAACCGTTCCGCGGCCCCTGTGTATGCCATGTAATATATCATGCAAGCATTATCGGAGCAGTTTACGGCGGAGCCATTTTCGGCGGAGCAGATGTCGGCGGAGCAAATATTGACGGAGCAGATGTCGACGGAGCAATTATCGGCGGAGCAAATGTCGTATAATCGGAGCAGATGTCGGCGGAGCAAATATCGGCGGAGCAATTGTCGCGGAGCAATTGTCGTATAATCGGAGCAGATGTCGGTGGAGCAACTATCGGCGGAGCAATTGTCGGCGGAGCAGATGTCGACGGAGCAAATATCGACGGAGCAAATATCGGCGGAGCAAGTGTCGACGGAGCAAATATCGGCGGAGCAAGTGTCGACGGAGCAACTGTCGGCGGAGCAACTGTCCGGAGCAATTGTCATGGAACCAGTTGGCAAGCAATGCATAGTCATAGTTAGATTTAGACTGTACAATCTGTGGTCTTTGTATTTAGGAGTAACCGTCGTTTCTGGGGATTTATTTAAAGGGGAATCCAACCCTGGCCATACAATGTTGTGTTGGGAAGAAAAAAATAAATTAAAGAGAATGGTGAAAGTTTGAAAGAAATCGGACAAGCAATAAGAAAATTATAGCTGTTTTAAGATTGAGATCACTAATACTATGTAGATTTCAAATTGGCAATTGGGTAAGTAAATTATGACAAGGGGCAAGGACAACTTTCCCATAGGCCATGTACTTTATTATCAGGGATTTGTGGTTTTCTCATAAGTACCCATTCCCCTGGGGCAGTAATCTAAATATAACCCAGGTAGTATATTGTTTTATGTCCTCATGAAAGAAAAATGTAATTTAAAATATAACTTTTGGGGAAAATGACATTTTAGCCATAATATGCATTGGAGTACATGGAAGAGTAGTCCTTGCCTTACATCACTATGACATCCCATATGCAGCCAATTTGAAGTCTCCATGGGTATAGTGATTACCAATATTTACAACTTTTAAAAAATCATAACTTTCTTGTTGTTTGTCCAATATTGTTCAAACTTCCACCTATCAACTTGTCTGATTTTTCTTTTCCTTATAAAAACAAGTTTTTATTTGGGTTGGATTCCCCTTTAACAATTTCTGACATTTTACTATGTACTACATACCGTAGTAGTAGTTGTTCAAGACCTAGATAGATCTATCCCTGTCTTAGGCTAAGCCAGGTTAAGTCCTGAATCAGTGGCGTACCGTGGGTCACGGCATTGGGGGGGCACCAGCAAAAAAATTGAGTCGCTTAGGGAGCGCGCGAAGCGCGCTCAGTTGCCAGGTATACTGACCTAATAGAGACATTTTAAGGACAAGCAGTGCCATTAAACAGATATGTATCTCACTGATTAGACAATGCGAGCGCGAAGCGCGAGCTGAAAATTTTTGATATTCAGACCTAAAAAAGGACATTATAAGCAAGTTTTTTGTAATCATGATCCGTCTCGCTAAACAAAAAATGCGAGCGCGAAGTGCGAGCTGAAATTTTTGTATACATTGACCCAAACAGGGACATTTTAAGGACTATATTTTAGGAATCCATTTAGAGTATAAATATCTTAGCATAGTCATCTAATGCTAGTGCAATCCTTTGCTGATTTTGTTAGAATTACATCTAAACACATGAAGCACTTTTTGTAGTCATTGTAATCATGATTATCATACGCATCTCACTAATCAAATACTGCGAGCGCGAAGCGCGAGCTGAAAATTTTTTGTAATTCACACCTGAAGAGGGGCATTCTAAGGCTTGTTTGTAGGAATTCACGAAGACCTTACGTATTTCACTAACCAAATGATGCGAGTGCGAAGCGCGAGCTGAAAATTTTTGATATTCAGATCAGAAAAATTGACATTTTAAGGACAGATTTTATGAATTTATGAAGAGCAGACATCTCACCAATCAACTAATGCGAACGTTAGCACGGACAGGAAATGTTTTATATTAAGACCTTAAAATAGGGCAATCACTTTAAGTAGTTATGAAAAAGAAGCAAATGTCACTACATAAAACAATAATAACTCGAATTGCGAGGAAATATATTTGGTGTATATTGTTTTGAAAACGGGAGGTTTTAGTACAACAGGATCATATATCCCGTTAAACAGTCTATGCGAGCACCAGGAACAATGAAGACATAGGCCCTTAGCAAATAATGTTTCATAACGTTATGAAAAAATGCTTCTCATGTAATATAACATAACATAATGTAATATAACATTTCAATGAACAATAATTTCTTCTTTCCCCACTACGTTTCTCTTCCTTTCTCCCTCTTTTTCTCCTTTTCCCCGTTTTTTTTTTTGGCCAGCCGATTGGGGGGGGGGGGGGCACGTGCCCCCCCCCCGTAGTTACGCCACTGTCCTGAATATTGTTCTATATAGGCCTGTACCAATACTAATACATGTAGCTTCATACTCGGTTGCTCCACTGGACTACTTCTAAGTTTTGCTTCAGGAAAGTAAAAAAGTCAAAACAATGTTCAACAATTCTCCTCCAAATACCAAACAGACGGATTTCAACGGTAGATCTTGGGTCTAGGCTATATTTAACGTTAGGCCTAAGTAAGACCCAAGACTAGTCTCAAAAGTTAAAAAAATTCCCTTACTTAAAGTTAGAATAAAGCTGTCCTTTTAAGTTATTCTTTCTGATCTAGATTCTAGACTCTAAAGTGCAAATCTATTCTCTTTTTTAAATAAGATTTTGACAGACAATACAAGAAAAGCAATAAATGGGACTGATACAAAAAAAAACTGTGCAAGTCACTCGGTTTGGGAGTGAAATGCTTCGGTAATTAACAAAAATGCAGATAATTTGAATAATTTGTTTACCATATATGGGTATTGAATGCGCTTCTTTTACTACAATATTGTTGATTAGTTTCCATAATTTTTTTTTCAAGAAAACCCAACTTAAGTGACATTTGTTAAACTTTGTTGCAGTCACCCCTGCAGCAGTAATTTATCAAAAAATGTGCTTGTCTTGGTTGAAATAGGAATATTATTTCAAAAAAAAATTAAACCCGGGTTTAACCCAGGTTTAGTTGGCTTATTATATTCACTCGCGTTCGTAATCACTCGCGTCGCGTTGGTAATCACACGCGTTTTTGATTTTTGGCGATTTTTTTTAATTTCGGTGCGATTTTTTTTCTAACGGTGTCTTCAATGGGACAAACACGCTGGGAAAATAAAATGAAATTGAAACTCGAGTTTCGTTTTAAGCCGGCAAGTGCCTTAAATAAGATGTACTCGACTACTGTTTTAACATAACAAACAAGCAAATCAGCCATGTGGCTCAACTAACTTTATTAGAATAGATCCGGACTTCTACTGTGTCTTGTACGAGGACTCCGAGTCGGAACTTGCCATATCTGCCACATCGATATTACATCGTATCATTCCCATATGCGGACATGCCTGCATGCAATGGCCCCAAGGCGGCCGGACCCGGCCGCGGTCGGACACGACGTGCATCGGTAGCATGGAGCAAGCTAACGTGAGTCGAGCTGAGTTAGATCCCACGTTACATATGAGGCGCCAATTGTACTAATATTATATAGAACAATTATTTGTTACATAATCATTATTCATTAAACAATAACTATTATTTATATATAATTTACATTCTATTTGTAGATAATTACTATTATATAAAATAACATTTCTAATTATTTATATATAATTCCAAGTAATACTTCATTATTTGTAAATAATAATAGTTCGACATTCTAAACTCGAATTTCAATTTCATTTTATTTTCCCTGCATGTCTGTCCCATTGAAGACACCGTTACAAAAAAAATCGCACCGAAAAAAAAAAAGTTAAACATGGCTATCAGAATACCAAAATTATTAAACTACACTTAGACCAGAGGTGAGGTATAGAGGAAAATTAACTTTAGACTAGGGTTAAATTAAACCTGCTATCAGAATACGGGCCGGAGAGTTTTATCTACAAAGCAATATTTCATTCCCAAATCGAATGCAGCTTATAACAAGCATTTCATGCAAGAACTTTCCTTGATCATGTAGATAGACAGTCTTTTGTGCAGACGATGTTCAAAGCAGGTAAACGGTAATCATGAGGGTAATGGTGTATATGCACTGAGCAATAAAGTAGACGTTTTTAAATAATTAACGGTTCGATTGGACAATCTAAATTTTAGGTTTGTTAATCATTGTCAAGCTGAGGAAAAGTGTGGAGAAACAAGTATTGAATAAAATATGGCATGTGGTCCCACCTTAACGCTAGAGATGTCTGTACAAACGTTTGATTACATTCACTTGTTTCCTCAGATCCAGCTGGCACAAAAAAGAATTGAAGGTTTTGCTTACCTAGGGTAAAAAATCAGGGGCGACAGAAACGATTGGGGGGGGGGGGGGCAGTGCCCCCCCAAAAAAAAAAAAAAAAAAAACTAATGAAATGTGCACTTTTTCAAACTGAAATACCATTTTAAAAATATAATACAATACATTTTAGGTTAGCAAATCACATTTATTTTGCGAGAATTATTGTTTAGTATAAAGTATTCGTCCTGTTCATGGTTACAAAAACGCATAGGATGTCCAGTTTTCAGGTTAGAATATTACACATGTTGGCTAGTGTTTCGCGCTTGCACCAATTATTGTGTATTAAGGTACCCATTCTGTTTCTGGTTGCAATCAGTGCTTAGAATATCCAGCTTTCAGGTAAGAAAATTACAATTATCTAGCTCGGGCTTCGCGCTCGCATTATTTATTGTTTAGCAAAAGTTATTTGTCCTGTTGTTAGTTACAAAAATGCATAGAATGTCCAGTTTTCAGGTTAGAATATCACACATTTTTTGCTCGTGTTTTGCGCTCGCAACAATTATTGTCATTTTGTTCCTGGTTAAATAATATGCCTAGAATGTCCCGTTTACTGGTGAGAGTGTGACAAATTTTCAGTTCACACTCGCATTATTCGATTGGTAAGATATGTAGCCCGTATTCTGCTCATGAGTCACTAAATGCAGTCTTTAAAAGGTCCCTTTTCTGGTCAGTGTATTAAAAATTTCAGCTCGCGCTTTGCGCTCGCGCTAATTCTTTACTTAGATTCACATCCTTTTTGCATGATTTCAAAAATCGCTCGGAATTAATGTTTACTTTTCATGTCTTATTATATGACATTTCCAAGAGTTTGAGCTCGTGATTCGCGCTCGCAACATCTCGCAAGCGATGTCCTTTTAACAGTAATTAAGTCCTATACTAAAAAGCGAGTTTTACAATTTCAGATTTGATTTTTTTTTCGCGATTCGCTCGCGAAAAAAATAAAACCTAAATATATACCTTATCAATCAGAAATCACTTCAAAAACCTTTACTCAACTTATTACAAAACACACAACTTCTTCACACGGATGATAATCTCATAGTGAAAATATCCGCTTGCACCAAAATGCCCTTTTTTGGCATATACTGTAAGTGCCCCTTTTTTGCTACCCCTCCCCCCCAAAAAAAAAAGGAAAATATGTTCCGTCGCCCCTGGTAGAAATGCTAATTTGGGTGGCAAAGTTGTTGAAAAATATTCAAATAATCTGTTCTACTTCAATTCTCAAAAAAAAAAAAAAAAATGTACGATAAATTAACAAGACGATCAGTTTGTTTTCGCTTTTTCTTGACACAGCGTCAAAATGAGCATTTCTGCCCAAACCGATTTCTGCGAGCTTTAATAAATTTATAGTGTTCACTCAAGCGTAACATTCTGTCAAATTTTCTACTTTTCTTTGATAGATGGAACGCATAACCATGAATAGGCCTACATGTGAAAAAAAATCACCATGTTGTTTATTTTCAATTCAAAACTTTGTTATTGATACGCACTGTATATGCTGGATACACTGTAAAAACGCTGTTTAAGATTTTATACAACGCTGTTCTCTATGTGAACCTTACAATATTTGTTTAAACGTTTAAACAATCATGTTTAATTTATTGAAAATTAGATATTGAAAATTAAACTTTGTTGCTTAAGATTTAAACTCTTGTTTAAACTGTTTAAACAATTACTGTAAGGTTCATATAGGAAACAGCGTTGTATATTTTTTTCTACTGTGTAGAGCAGAGGCAGTGGCATCGGTCCTGGAAAGGTAGGGGCGCCCCCTGAAAATATATTGGACGGCAAATATATCGAATTTTGCCCCCATCTCCGCCAATAATTTTGAAAACTTGGAGACAATAATTATATGCAATACAAATAAATGTTTGCAATATAGGTTCGGAAAGCTCAGGATACAGGAATAGATATTGCATATTCTTAAAGCAAAAATTTTTATGTAAACAACACACAAGTAAAAATGTTGAAAATGAGGGGGGAAAAATCAACTCTACAATTTACTTTAAAAAAGTGTGCTGAGTGGGGGGCTGAGCTTAAAAACGGTCACAAAATTGAGCTTGGCTTAATCAAGGTGAAAATATCGGATAAGTTTATCTAATGACAGAAATCATCCTATTTGCTGAAGATTTAAAAGATAAGACACTAATTTAGTAATATTCTTAATTTCAAAATGTGATATATTATTATTCAATTGTTTGTATACTTTTGTGTTTCTATTATTTCAATCAACGAACATAGAGGGCAGCAACACACGGCAGTGTCTTATACTTTGTTTTTTAGCATTCTCATAAATTGTTCTCGTTATAAATATATGAGTAAAGAAGGCTGTCATTTCAAACTCTCGTCGCACTGCAATCATAACACTCATTATTTATTTATTCATTTATTGTTATTATTATTATCATTATTAGTATTACTATTATCGTAATCATTATTATCATTATCGTTATTGTTATTATTATTATCATTATTATCATTATTCTTCTCCTTCACCTTCTTCTTATTATTAATGTTATTGCCATCAGAATCAGAATCATCATCATTATGATTATTATTAAAAAATAATTGTTGTAATCATATCAATTGCATTCCTTCAGCTGCCAAACTCTCTCTTTATAAACTTAAGATCAGGTAAATAACGGTTCATATTCGTTTGTGTTTTTATAGCCCAAACCATTATATAAAAAAAGAATGATTGACATTGTTATGCTTATCAATATCATATTCAAACTTCTCACAAAAATATGAATCGTTCAATATTCTCCTCGAATAAAATAGGAAGAAGCAAAAAAATAAACGTGATAATTAAAACGGCCGATAATACCGCTTTATTCGTCTCAAGATGTTTTTTTTCAAGGTGGATGTTTCTCATTTGCTAAATCAAACCATTGGTCAGAGAAAATGTAAACGGAGTATATACAGTAATATCAGATGTTTTGAGGAAAAGAAAGAAAGGGATAAAAACCGATCAGACCGACCTGTTAGTTGCTGCATAATTGACGTCACTATCAAGGTGATTTTAAAACGACTTTAAAGAGTAGAAATGAAACTGATATCGACGATAACGGGTTGAATATTACATTTCTTTATACCACGCATATTATTGTACATTATGTTATCTGAACAAATTATTTTTTTACCACGGATAGTGCTACGAGTTGGGGAGGCCCTGGGAGGCCGGGGTGCAGGATTTTTCTGTAGGGGGGCAAATTGTTTTCTCTTTATCTGGGTCACCCATAAATAAAACAAAATGTAAAAAGAAATAAATACCGCAACCTTTGAAAGTATTCAAAAGTCAAATCTAAGGACGCACGTGAGCTCCGATTTCTATGAACATTCTGTGCTAAATTGCTCTCCTAGATAATAGGTCAGTAGGGAGTGCAGATTAGAGATTCCTCATGAAAGAGAGTCTGGGCATCTATTGTTCATGACTTGGTGGCATGAACAAAATAATGTAGTCGTGTAGAATGTTAACAGGTGGCTACTTTGGTCAGACCAGTAATACAGAACAAATAGGCCTATTTTCTTTTTGAAAATTTGTATTGATTTTTTGGTTTGTAACTGATTTGCATTTCTAGCTCTTCTTTGATTCACGAAAAAAAAATATTATTTTGTGGGATTTTATACCCCAAACTTGTAAGTATTGAATCTGTCCGACCCCTCCTTATCTATATTTCAATATATCATCTTTAGTTCTTTTATATTTTGTCTCCTTATGACTGGCAATGACGTTGATTGTTACACTACGAATAAAAAAAAATTACAGAGTCTTATTTTGAAGACTACACGAATGAAAGGGTACGGTTGGCCGCATGGCTCCATTGCTTTAATATATTATTGTGTGTTTTTGCGTGGGGATCGCAGCTGTGTTGTGATTGGTCACTTGATCGACGACAATCCCCTTGTTTGGAACAGGACGCTTTCAATAGCGTGTGTAAATATACTCTCTCGTACTTCAGAGGAAATAACTTGAATAGCAAAATAGTATTTTATTCAAAAGAGCATTATTTTTCGTTATTTCTGTTTGTTCAATTTCATCAATAGATACGTCATTTGAAAGGGTAAACATTGAACTTTCATTTTATCTTCTTAATTTCTTGGTATCTCTTCAATTCCTCAGGTTATTTACTCTTTGAAATGTTCATGAAATCTGATTTTTCTAGGTTTTACTTATTGAAAAAAACGATATAAAATATTACATCTTTTCTCCATTTTTCCAAACGCGAATATAAAAGAGAATAACATGACCATAAAGCCCGTGAACCAATCATCATTTCATGTGTAGAAGGTTTCATTATACAACGTACGGGTAAAGAGTTATGACCGTTTTAAAATCAGTCGCTGCTCACGTTTCGGTCAATTTAGGATTCCCTCGAATATCCCTGGCAATAGAGGGGTATTGGGGCTGGCAGAGTAAGAGTTGATTTCGCTGCCCCTACAAATTCTACACAAGCTAACGCCAGAGCCAAGACCGTGATGTTCTAGGGCGGTATTCTGAGGTTATTTTATCTTTAAAATATTTTATTTTATCTCTTGAAATGAACTTGGTATTCTGAGATGACATTTTATCTCTCAGATAAAATTTTAAATTTTATCTTGCGTATAAATTTTATTTTGCGTATCTACAGATGATACGCAACAGAGCAGTGCCTGTGTAGACATACCCATCGCGTATCTGACCATTGCAACGCGGATGATGTGTTTGTGCCCATGTTAATTTGAAGAAAAAAATTAAATAAACTTAAGATAGGGGCTATTTTATCTCCGCGACGTTGAATTCCTCATTTTTTCTAGGTGAATTAACTCTACATGTTGAAATGAAAATGAGGAAAAGTTATATATTTATTGAAAATAACACCTTAACGTTATTCCTTTACAATCAGGAAGTATTTTTTAAGACTTTTCTTCACTAATATTGTCTTTGAAATCATGCTTGAAAAGATGCGATATAATTCGAAAAAAAGGAATTAGAGTATTGTCTTAAAAAAAAAATCTCTGTAAAGACGCGCAAGCGTATAGTGCAAGCGTATCTCATTCCTTTGCCACACCTTCTGGCAGAATGGATTTCCATTGGTTGAGTGATATGAGAGAGCTATAAAAGCGCGTTTCTAATTTGATATTAGAGAGTTTTAGGAGCAGTGAACGTGAACGACGTAGCAGTCATCTGATCGTTCGAGTCAACGTCGTCGTCTGCCCTTGTTCACTAGACATGCGAATACTTTAGATTTCACTCGACTTGTACGTGTACGTACGTCCACATGAAACAGCGCGATAACCAGCGGGTCATGACACGCTGCCCGACCCGGAAGATCTGGCGCACCATCGCTTGGCGACCCGGTCGGGTGATGTGAAGGTGCAACTTGTGCACATGTGCCCTTTCACTTGCTTTGATTTCTTTTTACGCGAGTTAGGATATATATCGATGTATATTTTGGAGATCAGAAAGCAATTTCAAATATGATAAACATAGTGCATCGTACAGCTTACATTAATTTTGTAAAAAGTCACTGAAAACTGTGTTTTATAAAGGGAAAGGTTGATCTTCATGCTGGGCTTGAACGGTCAAAATTACGTCACTCACGTACACGTCCACTATGATTTAGGAGAACCGCAAAATGGATGTGGCGAGGTTCTCGATTCTGATAGTGGACGTTTGTCAGGACCTGATGCACATGGCAGGCCAAAAAATGACGTCATCTCGTACCAGTCCACTATGTGGTCGTACATTTCTAAAAGTGCTCCAATAGGCGTGTCTTACAGAAATAAAATGAAAATAAAATTGTTCTTAGAATACCAATATGGAGAGATTTTAAGGGTATTTTATCTCATTGATTTTAACGGAGATAAAATGGATCTCAGAATACCACCCCTGGGTCCCGTAACACAAAGGTTAGCGATTTTCACGATCGATTGTACATTGTAGTCAATGTAATCGATCGTAGAAATATGTTCTACGATCATTGCTAAGCTTTGTGTTACGGGCCCATGGTCTGGCCGCGCCGAAACTTCCACGCGGTCACCTGTATCTCGGTGCGCGTACTGCGCTGCGTGAATGATAATGCTGACTGCACTGCACTGGCATGATAATCTCGACGCGACTCGACTTAGCTAGATATGGACTTGAAAGATGTAGACTTGGTCTGTCATTGATGTAGCACTATGGCGGATGAGCAACGATAAATATTCAAGGTTAGAATTTTAATTTTCACTTACAGTGTAGATTGTAGTCTGAAAATCTAAAATAATTATGCTATATCCACAAATCCAACCAACATTTTGCAATCCATCAGGCAGGATCGAATACGACCACTAAACAGCAAAGCCAAGTCCCAGTCTAACGTTAGACATAATATTAGACAGAAATTATCTGGTTTAGTATCGAGCTATGTATATTCCGACGGGTCTTGACTTGAGACGAACTATCAAGGGGCGAAGGTCTATGTCACATTTACTATTTTCATTCCATAATGTTACAAAAAATTATGTTAGCATGTGCATGCAGCCCACCGTACCCTACCTCAGCACCGACCGGCCCGGGGCGCCGGCGCGGTCATGCCAGCCATGGCGCTTGTATAATCAAGAGGCGGTGCTGGATTGTGTAGGCGCATTAAGGTGCAGCGAAATTTAGATGAAGACGTATCAACCTCACGTATACCTGTTATCATATTGATATGCAAAGTCATAAAACTGTTGTCACCACCATGTAATATTTTATGAAAAATACAGGAACAAGTATTTCATATTTTAAGCATGATATTTCATGTAAAAACATTTCAAGCAAAAATAATGATAAAGAGGAAATGAAAATAAATCAACTCTACAATTTACTAAAAAAGTGCTTTGAGAGGTTTTCGGTGGTCACAAAATGACTTGGCTAAATCCGGGTGAAATTAGCGGACTGGTTTATTTATGACAGAATGTAATCCTGTTTTACTGAAGATGTACAAAAAAATTGTTACAATAATTTAGTGATATATTATTTAAGAATGTTGTACATTATTATTCAATTTTTTTATATTTTTTGTTTTCATTGCTTTAAACTACTATTGTCATAATCTATTAGTTTACCTCTATTTTGCTGTCACTCCGTGAGTGTATTGTATCGGATCATGGTTTCGTTGGCATGACTACCAAATTGTTCGCGCACTTCATTTGTATGCGCGTATCGAGTGGACCTTCCTAATAGCAACACGCTTGTGTGTTGCTGCCCTCTACGTTCGTTGATTTCAATCTAGTCTTGTCATAATATGTTAATTTACCTCCAATTTGCTTTTAATCTCTGAGAGTATTGTGTCGGTTCTTAATTTCGTTGGCACGCCAACCAAATTGTGCGCATACTTCAATTGTATGCGCGTAACGAGTAGACCTTCCTAAAAGCAATACTGCAAAGTAGCCCAGTAGATATGTGAAAAAGATGCTCGAATCTGGCAGAAAGTGTGAAAATTTTGCATACAGGGGTATTTTTGGGCGCTGATTTCAAAAATTGCCGGCCCCAAGCGATTTTACCTTCGGGTCGGCCGCCATTTTGAAATCCAAGATGGCCGCCATGAAAAATCATTAAATGTCATTTTCTTGAGTTTTACATGGCATGTGACACTAAAATTTGGCATATAGGGGTATTTTGAGGCACTGATTTCAAATATTGCCGGCCCCCAGCAATTTGACCATTTTGTCGGCGGCAATATGGCCGCCATCTTGAAATCCAAGATAGCCGCCATGATATATTATTGCAATTATTTTCTCAAGTTTTATATGAACTGCGGTATTGAAATTTGGCATATTGCCTTAATTTGGGGTGCTGATTTCAAATATTGCCGGCCCCAAGTGATTTACCATCGGGGTCGGTCGCCATTTTGAAATCCAAGATGGCCGCCATGAGAAATCATGAATGTAATTTTCTTGAGTTTTACATGACGTGTGACACTGAAATTCGGTATGTTAGGGTATTTTGTAGGCACATGATCTCAAATATTGCCTGCCCCCAACAATTTGACCATTTTGTCGGCGGCCAAATGGCCGCCATTTTGAATTCCAAGATGGCCGCCATTAAATATCATTAAATGTCATTTTCTTGAGTTTTACATGATATGTGACACTGAATTTGGCATATAGGCTTAATTCGGGGTGCTGATATCAAATATTGTCGGCCCCAAGTGATTTGACCTCCAGGTCAGCGGCAAAACGGCCGCCATCTTAAAATCGAAGATGGCCGCCATGAAATATCGTTGCAATAATTTTCTCTAGTTTTGTATGAGCTATGGTATTGACATTTTGCATATACAGTGTAGGTGTAGTTTAGGGCACTTATTTCAAATAGTCTAACCACCAGGTCAGCCGCCATGCATCCTGAAATCTAAGATGGCCGCCATGAAAATCATGCACTAAAAATCATTTTCTTGTATTTTACATGTGCTCTGAACTTTGGCAAATAGAGTACCTATTTTTGGGTGCTGATTTCAAATATTGCCAGCCACAAGTCATCTGACCATCAGTTCAGCGGCAAGATGGCTGCCATAAAAAAACACATCAAAATAATTTTCTTGGATTTTAAATTAAATTTGACACCAAAATTTGGCATACAGAAGTAGGTGGCACTGATTTTTGCCGGCCACCAGCAATGTAACCACCGGGTTTCTGCAAAATAACCGCCGTGAATTAAAAGCAATGATAATTGTCTTGAGTTTTATATGAACTCTGGCCCTGAAAGTTGTTATATAGGCATATATTTAGGCACTGATTATTGTCAGACCCCTCCCTGTTGGTTGCCATGTTGAAATACAAGATGGCCGCCATGAAAGATAATTTGCTCAAGTCTTACGTATGGCCTGTAACACTTTGAATTTGGAGAAAAACTTGATCTTTGCATCCTTGATCAATGAAAAAAACATAATAAATAGATGCTATTTTGAATTCCAATATGGTTACCAAGTTTGAATGATGTACAACATTATAATGGTGAGTAAAACCCATTGTATTGGCACTGAAAGAAATCCAACACAACCACATCTTTGTCCGTTGCAAGGATTATAATACTTTGGCACCCTTAATTGCTGATATAGATGTTACGTAAGTATGAAACACCATAAATACACAAACCAGCTAGCTTCTTCTGCAGTTACACATTTGAAGTGGCTTTGGTTGAATAATAACCATCCGGAACAATCATTTTCTGTTAAGAGGCTGTAAATTATTTCTTTGAGTTTTATATGATCTGCAGTATTGCACTTTGACATATCGACGGAGTGCGGCCGGGGTGCTATTTCAAATATTGCTGGCCCTCAGCGATCTGATCCCCTGAGTCACAAGCAAAATGTCAGCCATCTTGAAATCCAAGATAGCTGCCATGAAAAAAATATCATTGAACACAAATCACGTAACGTATTATTTTAAAATTTGGCATCTAGGGATATTGAAATTGTCCCCAGAAATCTGTCCAATAGATATGCTGCAAAATGGCCACCATCTTGAAATCTAGAGAGGATTGACTGTCATAAAAATTCATTAAAATCATTTTGTTGGTTTTAAATAATTTGAGGCACTGCATTTTATACATACAGGCAGGTTTTTCGCCTGCTGGTGTCAGAATATTGCTCCAATAATTGCGATATTTTATTACAAATCGACATGAAGAAAATTGCTCCAGACTTGTACTGATGGTTATATAGTGGTATGATGATGATGATGATGAAATTATTATTAATGATGGATGATAATAATACATATTTTATTGTTCAAAATAGAATTGAGTAACATGAATGCTCCGAAATTTATTTTGCCCATACCCTGTAGATCGTGAGCCTGGCAGCAACTTCAAGATAGCAGTGCCACATCGGATATTGCTCTATTCCTTAAAAAGGGAAGTTCACCCCGGAGAAAAGTTTGTTGTAAAAACACAAGAAAATATGATATAAAAAAGATATTGGTGGATCCATCAAAGATATTAGAATTTTAAGTTTTTGATTGTGACGTCATATACTGTACGAACAGCTGCCCCATTATGTTGTGTGATATAAAATGCATAAATGGTTCATCATGCATGGGTAATTTTTTTCTTTCTGGAGCGGGTGTGAAATCATTTGTTTGTTAATATACTGAGGGTTCAATAAAAATAAATTATTTTTTTTAGGAGGCTTCATTTCATTGATTTTTGTACTATAAGAAACATGGGGGAACTGCTTGCATCTGACGTCACAATTACACCACATTAAATTCCAATAGCTTTTTAAATATTTGATGGAATTCACTCAAACCTTCAATATTTGTTTCATTACTTATTCTGTTTTTGTTTCAATAAACTTTTTGTCAGGGTGAACTTCCCCTTTAATTCGTTGACCGCCAAACAGGGTAGAAGCAACTCCCCTCTTTTAACATCATTTGGTCTGATGCTGTCGGAGCTTAATCTCCCGATTGTGAAGCGAACATGCTCCCATTGTCAGATTGTCGAACACACGATGGTTATCAATTGAATCGTTCCAAAGTAATTCCTGGAGATCTGTAAGATTCACTGTCAACCGTCTAGCATATAAATGATTGTTAGCAATAATAAATGGATTGCCATCAGTTATACCATACATGAATTTTTATTCGTGCTATCATATTGTACTTATTTTCCCCCACAATAATCAATATTTAGAACTAAGCTAGGTAATCATGTCCTTTGTGTCATGATGGGTCATATGGGAATTTAAAATGGCAGATAAAGTGTGTTATGTGTTATATGTTCATTATCTATCCATACTTGAAATTAACATACAATTCAAGTTTTTGCTTCATAATACCAATTTACAGTGTCACAGGTAATGTAGAATTCAGGAAAACATTTTTGAAAGATATTTCGTTGTAGCCATCTTAGATTTCAAAGTGGCGCTCATTTCCAGCTGACCCAGTGGATCAATAACTGAGGCAACAATATTCCAAAACCAGCAGGCCAAAACCATGTCTAAGATGCAGTGCCTCAAATTATTTCAAACTCAAGAAAATGAGTTCAATGAATTTTCATGACAGTCCATCCTCTCTAGATTTCAAGATGATGGCCATTTTGCAGCATATCTATTTGACAGATTACTGGGGGAAATATCAATACCCCAAGATGCCAAATTTCAAAATAATACCTACGTTATAATTATGATACTTTATTTTTTTAATGATATTTTTTATGGCAGCCATCTTGGATTTCAAGATGGCTGCCATTTTGCAGCTGGGGTATCACGGGCCTAAAACATTTCCTATAGACTCGTGTGTTAAAGAGGCGCTCTAAAAAAAGATAAGGATGAAATTCGAGAATTGAATGTTTACTACCTGTTCAGTGGATAGGATATATGTCTGACATTCCATATCTGACCAGAAAAAGGTACCTCGACAAGCTCATTTTAAAAAATAAATCGGCATTTATGCAGACTACACCTGGCAGGATCAAATTCATCACTTGAGACAGTAAAATGGTAATACTTCTTCTGCCAGTATAAAACTAGTTCCAAAGTGGTGATATGTCTTCCCAAGTAAAAAAAAAAGGAAGTTCAGTAAAGTTACCCTAGAATCAGTTTAGATTATCGATCATATTCATTCAATTTTGTCAATCAGCAATATCAAAATTAAAAATTGAGAATTAAATGGGTTGGCTCGAATGAATATCTTTGGCCCGTATAACCCTGACTCAGGGGATCAGATCGCCGAGGGTCAGCAATATTTAATATATGCTCCCCATACTACTTCTATATGTCAAAGTTCAATACCGCAGATCATATAAAACTCAACGAAATAATTGCAATATTTCTATTGCAGCCAGCTTCGAATTCAAGATGACGGCCATTTTTCCGCCGACCAATTGTCAGATTGCTTGGAGCCAGCAATTTTTTCAATGAACTCACCCAGATACCGATATACTACAAATTTCAGTGGCACATATTACGTAAAATTCAAGAAAATTAGTTGAATTATTTTTCATGGCGGCCATCTTGGATTTCAAATGGCGGCTGACCCGATGGTCAAATCGCTTGAGGCCGGCGATATTTGAAATCAATGCCCAAAAGTAAGCCTATATGCCAAATTTCAATACCGCAGTTTATATAAAACTCGAGAAAATGAGTTCAATTTTTTTTTTCATGGCGGCCATCTTGGATTTCAAGATGGCGGCCATTTTGCCGCCGACCAAATGGTCAAATTGCTTGGGCTGGCAATATTTGAAATCAGTGCCTAAAAATACCCCATAATACCAAATTTCAGTGTCACATGTCATGTAAAACTCAAGAAAATTACATTCATGATTTCTCATGGCGGCCATCTTGGATTTCAAAATGGCGGCCGACCCGATGGTCAAATCACATGGGGCCGGCAATATTTGAAATCAGCACCCCAAATTAAGCCTATATGCCAAATTTCAATACCGCAGTTCATATAAAACTCGAGACAATGATTGCAATAATATATCATGGCAGCCATCTTGGATTTCAAGATGGCGGCCATTTTGCCGCCGACCAAATGTTCAAATTGCTGGGGGCCGGCAATATTTGAAATCAGTGCCCCAAAATACCCCTATATGCCAAATTTCAGTGTCACATGCCATGTAAAACTCAAGAAAATGACATATTAATGATTTTTCATGGCGGCCATCTTGGATTTCAAAATGGCGGCCAGCCAGATGGTCAAATCGTTTGGGGCCGGCAATTTTTGAAATCAGCGCCCCAAAATACCCCTGTATAATAAATTTCACACTTTCTGCCAGATCCGAGCATCTTGGCCATTTTTGTCACATAACCGCTCCACTAAAGTGTTCCTGGGGGGCGTTTCATGAAAGGACTTGTCGGACGTTTTATCCGACAAGTCCCATTTTATCCGACAGTTACCATGGGAACAGTGCCTTTCAGCCAATCAAAATCATGGAAAGATGTCAGATCTGACAACTTGTTGGATGTAAATATTGATGAAACGCACCCCTGGGGAGCGTTTCATCAACATTTTTGTCTGACAAGTTGTCAGATCTGATAACTTTCCTTGATTCTGATTGGCTGATAGTCACTGTTGCTATGGTAAGTCCTTTCATGAAACGCTTCCCTGCTCTCTACGTTCGTTGATTCTTACCAACGAACGTAGAGGGCAGCAACACACGGCAGTGTTGCTTTTAAGAAGGTCCACTTCGCTCAGATTTTGTGACCATTTTCTCCCAGAGCACTTTTTTGGAAGATTGTAGAGTTGATTTGTTGTTCGTTTGTTCAATTTTAATTTTTTTTTATGGACAATCAAACCTCTAAGAAAATATGCTAAATATTATTATTTTGGTATTTGTGTATTAAAAAAAAAATGTAAGACAAAAGGTAATCATAATCCTTGTAGTTTGCAGAGCAATAACAATACACAGACTGATGACATTTGTATTACTGTTCTTCTGCTTAATTTCGCTGCCCCTACCAAACCAAAGACCTTATAATATATTACTAGACCGAAAGCTGCGTGCGCGTTCAGCACAAAACAAATGAGATTAGGCTCCGCCTACCGCGATCATTTGAAGACAAAAATAAGCCCTCATTGACATTCATGAGCATGAAGATATTCATAATCCGGCCTTTTCATTGGCTAAGAGCGTCATTAATACGCGATTTCCCCGATTCATTGTCATCGATAAAGCGGTATCGTGTTACAGAATTAATTATTCATTTGACCTCACACGTCATCTAATTTATTCATTCTGAAACTTTTCTTTCCACACACAAAATGGACCTACGAACACTCCGGTGAGTACGTATAAATTGATATAATCACATGAATTCAGTGGACTATTTACACATTTCACACTGTATTTTGTGATCTTAGGTTTTTTCTTTAACAAATTAGAGAGTTTGCTATCATCTTCTGTTAAAGGAAAGCAGAATTTGGTCTTTGAAATTGAAGTTAGATTGTCATCGTCGCCCAGTGCAGCCTGAATGTTGCTTGCAGTGTTGTGGTTATGCCGCTGTGTTAACCACATATATTTTGTACGGCCTCCTAGCCGGCTGGGAATCGAGAGATAATCGGGCTGGTTTGGTTCACCTCCAGCAAGGAGTGGACAAACCAACGATTGATTAAAACAAGAAGAATGAGGCTTCTTTTTGTACACTGTAACGTTAGATCTAGAGGGAGATCTGCATCTATCTTCAGTAGATCGAGACTCAGGAATAAACTGAAGCGGAGTGTGGATGAAGATACGCCTGTCGACATTGTGTCAATCCTCACTTTGTTTCAGATATCAAATTTGTTTTGCATAACTTCAGGCTTCTGCATTTAGCCCCCACCCATTTTAACTCTTATTGTTATTTATAAAATATAGTTAGACTCTGTCTTAGAAATAACATGCTGCTCTGCATGTTTGTCTTATTATCAATATTTATTTTATTATTTATTTATTTTGTTTTATTTATTTCATACTGCAGGGTAGGCCTGTTCAGTTCTTAAAACTGCTTTACAAAGGCGCCCTGCAGTTTAAAATACATGTCAAGATAACTATGAACAACAACAACAAACAACATCAAAAATACAAAATACAAAATATCTAACATCAGAAACAATTAACACCAAAATAGAGAGTGGGAAGTGACAATTTAAACATACATATCATTGTAAATCAAAGGAATATCATTTCGCTCTTTATCAATTCGTATGAAAGGCTTTGCATATTTTTTTAAAAACTAACAAGGAGGTACAAACTTGTAAATTTGAAGGAAGTGCATTAAATAATTTGGGTCCGACATATGCGAAAGATTTTCTTTTATGTTCAATTCTAGCTTTGGGAAGCTGAAGGGGGCATCGTAAAGAATACCGTGTCCTGTATTTCACGGGCCGTTTACATACTAAAGGTTTTAAATAATTTGGAACTAAATCATTCATTATTTTATATACAAGAACACAATACTGATATTTTATACGCTGATCTACTGATTGCCACTTCAGTAGATCTAAGTTATGACCTAGATCTTCTTAATCCTACTTACTTTATATTTAGATCTAGGGCTAGGCTACTTTACTTTTATTTATTCATCGATGCTATCAAGAGCTAGGCCTACCTTTTTAAAATCTAGTCTAACTTATACTTTCCCATGCAACCCTCGACACTTACCCCCAGGTCTGTAATTTAGGCCTAACATTAGATCTAGCTAGGTCTGGGCCTAAACGACTCCATTTACATGTACGAGTATGACTGTCAGTGGACCAAGGACTAGATTTAGATCTACTCTCGGTGAATAATGGCAATGAAGTCTTAGCCAGGAATAAAAGTCAGAGTCGGACATCAAAAATTTCTAAACCGATATAGGGATTAGGGTCTAGATCTCGGTTTAGAACCGAAGCTTTTTCTAGGTCTAGATAGACCGAGAGTCCATCGTTAGTCTAGATCTAGACCTAATTTAGATACATGAATGCTGTCGCACAGCACCGAGTCTCGTTGGACTCGATCTAAACTATCATCTATATTTTTTTACAAATAGATCTAGACCTAAAGGTAGTGCATGAGATTATGAAATTATGTTAAAATCAAATGAAATAAGATTCGGAAATAAGAAGATCCAGATTCTTATTTTTATTATAATCATTTTTTTTTTGGGGGGGGGGCAGACATGTGAAACAATTTAGAGAAACCTAAAATTCAGAAAGCGAGGGCCAGAAGCGACCAATATTACCAAGAGCCGTTTTGTTCCTTTTTCTAAAGTAAAATTGAAGGATGTCATGCAATTTTTTTTTTGATGAGGGTTTTCACATTTCAGCTCTTACCAAAACCCCTCCCCCTATACATACGGCCATGAAACAGATCACTTCTTATTATTGTTCTCTCTTTTCTTTCACAAACAGGTTGAGTTTGAAGAACAAGAAAAACAGTAGAGGTCTACCTATATGGTTCAAGATGATGATCATAAGTGCAAGTGCATGCATCATTTAGCAGATTCTCATCCAGGTATAAAACTTAAACTAACCCATACAAAAGTACAGATACATTATGCATTGAATGTTAACCATGTTTACATTAAATAAAAATATTCCGAGCCACAAAGAGGTAGCTAGATCTGTAATGAATATACATTTCTTAAATATACAGGCTCTCGAGTCTAAAATAGAACCAATGCCAAAAGTTATGTACATTAGGCAAATTTATAGAATAAGGTCATGTCCTTGATCTACTAGTAATTAAATGGCCTTTTTATTTTCTATTTGTTTATAAACAAAGCAATATTTATTTTTCATATTTTACAAAATTCATTTATTCATTCTTTAGTGTGATATTCATATTTCATATTTGTAGATCTACGATTTTTTTAAAATCTTGTTATTTTACATTTTGTCCAATAGGATGATGCAGTTTTACAATTTCCATGGAGGTGATTGATGATGATAAATAATTGGTGAAGTAGGCCTAATAGAACAGCGACTAGACCACAAAGAGAAATACAACCTACAGCAGTTATATGAGTGAGTTAATTAGTGATTATTTTTAATAATGGAGGTTGTTCACATTTTTTTTGGCAACAATTAGACCTGCCTTTGAAAAACCCATTTCAATTTTGTTTTTAGATTATAGTTAGTGTCGTTTTTAATCACAGATCAAAATATTCTGTGCAACAAAACATATCAACTTTAATTCTGACTATTTATATAATTTACATATGTTGATTCATATATTCATATTTATGAGAAATCTCTGACATTTTTTCATAGAGTACATGTAGTTATAATGGAGAGTGGTATGTGAACTGCATAGAAGAGGTGTAAGTGATATGCTTTATAGAAGTACTAGTTTATAATTAGTAGAAGTAATATTTCCTGTTATGTGTTGAAGAAACATATATATGTATAGTCTCACTTTTTTTAAAACATTTATGTTTTATAAATCACGACAATTTTAATTTAAATTCATTGATTTTCTTTCTCTATTTTTCAATCTGCAGGACTGGTGTAACAGATGTTTTCATTCAAGAAATCCAACAATACAACATTGAAGAGTCTGACTTAGGAACCACTTGATGAAGATGGAAAAGGTTTTTATTTTCCAAGACCAATTTTTCAAAAAAAAAAAATTATTATCACAACCCCAAATTCATGACGTATGAAATTTCTTGTTGATTTTCATTAAAACTGGTTGCAAAAGGAGAAGCTATAAAGATACAAATAGGAGCGGCAGAGTGAAGTTGAAAGTGGGGGGGCATAGGGAAAATGCTGTATTACGTGAAATTTTAAAGAAGTTGCGAGCGAGCAAAATTTTGACATTTTTAAAAAGAAAATCTAAAATGTTCAGAATGATATATTTCACCCTTTTCACCCTTTTTTTTTTTGGGGGGGGGGGGGGCAAGAGTCCTTCAAGCCCCCCGCCTCTCCATCTGTACGAAACTGCTTATATACCCCCACTTATGAATCATTAAACTTAATGCAAAAAGGATTTCCTTCATAAGTATATTATAGAAATAAGAATATTGTTTTCTTGTTTCAAAGGGCAATCGTCCTGGTGACCATAAAACGGGTACTTCTCAGGTGAAAGGGGCACAGAACAAGTCATTTAGGAGCACTTTTCTTGGGTAAAAGGGGGCAGTGATTCGAGAAAGGGCACTTACAAGAAGGCGAGGGGGCACTTTTTAACACATGAAACGGGCCCTCGGATGAAAGGGCACAGAACACGTTCGGGGGGGGGGGGGCATTTTTGGGTAAAAAATTGCATACAAGGAAGAGCACTTGGTAACACCTAAAACAGGTTCTCATCAGGTGAAAGGATCACAGTACACGCTCGTGAGGGGGCATTTTTCTTGCATAAAAAGGCACTTTTTCAGTGCTTCAAAAAGTAGGGAGAACTGTGCCCCCCCCCCCCGGATCGCTGCCCCAGCATACAGAAAAAAATAAATTCTTTTGGTTCAAAGTATTAACATACGCTTAAGAAAAAGGTAAAGCTTAATCCTCTGATAATGTGATATTTTTTTATGGCTAATTAATAAAATTCACCACTAACCAGAGAATTCCTTCATGTCTTTCATTTGTGTTCATACAGTATTTGTTCAGAGCTAAAATGAAAGGGATTTGGAATTTGCAAAATTCAAAATGAGATGGAGATCGAGAGAGGGAAAGAATGATGAGAAGTGGGTTGAAAAGAGATGAGAAAGAAATGGAGGGGCACATATGAAGAGATAATTTAGAGGGGGGAGAGCTAGAATGTGGGAAGTAGGAACAAAAGGGGTGGAAGAGAAATAAGACGAGATTTATGGAAACCAGGAGACAGATAACAAGTGGGAAAAGAAGAAGGAAATATATGAAGAGTTTAGTTGCAAAAGGGGTTAGGGTCACTTTGGACCATTCCGAGAAAAACCATGTTTTTATTCTCACTTATTGCAATATTCTTATGAGAAACTAAATTGTCATGATGTACTACTCTATCATGTGAACAGTGAACATAAAATTAGGTATAAAAGAAATCTACCTGTCTTCAATTTTTTTCTATATACTTAAAAAAAAATTATCATTGTGTACCTAACCCCTTTTGCAAGTAAACTGAAGTGAATCCAATCTCTTTTGATTAAAAAAAGTGATTTTTCTTTGCCACTTCCATTCACGATTTCATTTGAATTTCAAATTTCCTTTGGTATCATCAGAGTGACTAAAAATTTAGAGGTTTAGAGACAGAAAACAACAAAATTTATGAAAAATGGACCTAACCCCTTTTTACAAATGAGTTCTTCAGAAGAGTTTAGTTGCAAGAGGGGGTAATCCACTCCAAGAAATTTTTTTTAAAAATAATTCTCCCATATCGCAATATTCTTATGCGAAACTGAATTTTCATGATACCCTACCATGAGTACTTAAAATCGGGTATAAAAGAAATCTACATGTCTTCATATTTTTTAAGATATTATTTTCCAAAAAAAATCTCTGTGGACCTAATTACCCCTTTTGCAACTAAACTGAAATGGACCTAACCCCTTTTGAAAAAAAAGTGATTTTCTTTGCCATTTTAGTTCACTTTTTAATAAGGATTTCAACTTTTCTATGGTATCATCTTATAGAGCTACTAAAAATCTTTACATTAAGACATAAAAATCAAATTTGATGAAAAATGGACCTAACCCCATTTGAAAGTGAGCTCTTCATAAATTATGTAGGAGAAGGGCGGCACTAAAGAACTTGAGTAGGAAAATGATTAAATGGAAAAAAATTAAGAAATGCTGGAGAATAAAGGGGACAGGAAACGTATTAAACATGATAAACTGAAGCCCGTTTCATCATGAGTTACAAGTATGGTAACTACGATGGTATATCCAACCAATCATAATCTTAGTTACCACGGTAATCACAATAATAGCTATGTTTAAATAGCTGTAACTCATTATGAAACGGACGCCAGATGAAGAAAGCAGGCACGGGGATCCATGAATTTTTTTTTTTTTTTTTGCTTCTCGAAATTTGTTTTTAACATGAAATGTACTCTTTTAGTGGTGACAGTTATTTTTTTCAGTAACCATACTCAACCAGTGAAAATTACCATTAAATTGTAATAACCATGTGTTGCCCCCACCCCCGCCCCCCCAAAAAAAAAAATAAAATAAAAGAAAACAAAACATTTGGGTCAGTACAACAGCCCCCTCTGATCTTTCCGCGGCCTCTGCCGGCTATTTAGAGTCGAGATTATTCGACTTGATCTACTCTTTTCATCTTCCCTTTTAGAATTAGCATAGGCCTATAAGACGCAAAACAAACAATGCTTGTTTTGAAGTGATATCGCTTGTGATATCGATACTTTATACAGCGCAACTTATCGTCTCAGATTTGCGCTTGCTTGATTCGCTGAATCCTTCGCGTCACGAGCGCGTAACAAAATGAATACATTAATGAATTTGCCAAGTTGACCTTTGTCATTGCGCTGATGTGCGTATTGTCTAATACACGTACAAAACCACAGTTGACGAGGGAGCATCGTACGAAATTAATATTAATGAGGGCTTATTTTAGCTTCTAATGGATTAAAAAAAATGGCTGTAGCTTCGGGGGCTTGTACCAAACCTACACAAGCTAACGCCAGAGCCAAGACCGTGATGCTCTGGTCTGGCCGCGCCGAAACTTCCCCGGTCTCCTTGGTGCGCGTATAGGCCTACTGCGCGAATGATATGCTGGCGCACTGCACTCACCTGGCAGGATAATCTCGATGCGACTCGACTTAGCTATATGTGGACTTGAAAGGTATAGACCAGATCTGTCGTTGATGTGGCACTATGGCGGATGAGCAACGATAAATATTCAAGGTTAGAATTTTAATTTTTTCATTTACAGTGTAGATTGTAGTCTGAAAATCTAAAATAATTATGTTATATCCACAAATCCAATCCAGATTTTGCAATCCATCAGGTAGGATCGAATAGTCCAGTCAATCTAGCCTGAATAGGGGGGTAACCCGCCACTAATTGCAACACTGGATATTCCACTGAAATGCTTTCCAGGAAGGTCCCCTAAACAACATACTAAAAGTCCCCAAAAATCCAAGCAGTTTAAATTTATGAAATTTGCATATTATGCAAATTAGCCATAAAAAGTTAGAAAAAGAAGAGAAATAGTCCAAAGATTACAAATTAAGTGTCCAAAACAATTTAATTTGAATTAAAGTTCATGATAAATAACTGAATTCAATGTTTTTAATCAAAAGTGCAAACAAATCTACCTCATTTGCATAATATGCAAATAAGAATCCTTTTATTTTTCTCATATAGACTGCTTGAAAACATTTCATTAATGTTGACATTTACATGCTACTATCACTAAACATGAGAATTCATCCCAATTCCTGAACATTAATTTGCATATTATGCAAATTAGCCATTAAAAATAGAAAATAAGGAAAATAATCCCAAGATTATAAATTAAATGTCCTCAGCAAGTAATTTGAACACAAGATTATGATGAATAAATAAGTTCTATGTTTTTATTTTAAAAAGCTAGCAAATCTGCCTCATTAGCATATTATGCAAATAAGTGGAAAATGTCCCAAAAAATTATCACATTGATTGCAGTGAAAACATTTGTTGTTCAAATCAATATGCATGCAAATTTACCCTAATATAATTTAAATATTGAAGGAAAAATACTGGAAATATGTTCTTTGCTTCCTAAAGCCATGTTGTTAGTCTGACAAGATGATGGTATTGGCAAGAACAAAGCACAGTATTTGAATTGGTGTGTAGTTTGTAAGAGTTGACAACCCTTTGGGAACGACAAAGACTTTCTTGAAATTTCACCGTTTAAAGAGGGAGGCCAGAAAAAGCAAACTTATGGCAGGTAAGATCTGATGAGTAGTCTCATTAAGAAGTGTAGCAGAGATTCCATCTGGCATAGTAGCTTCATGCAGGTTGTTTTCTTTAAAAATTTCTTCAGTAGTTTGGCTACACCTGCTTGACTAAGCATTATGTTATCTGGCCATGTCTGGGTCAGGTCTGGGTCCCAGGACTTGTAGAGCAGCTAGCGTCATCATGATCAGTGGTAAATACTAAGACAAAACATATTTTGCCTTTCTTTAATAATGCTATTCCAATGTAGTCATAGCACATGATATCAAGGGGTCCCAACATGCTAATTGTTACAGCCTAGATCATTGTCATTCCAGTCAACAAATTATGTATTATAGGCTTGTCTGCACACCCTTTTATGGTCCTCTTCAATGCATTGTAGCATGATGCTTTTGGAGCTCTAAGATGTGCAAGCTTTCCTAGCCTTCCTATAAAACTCTTTGTCTTCTCCCGACACAACTTATTTCCAGTGTCTCATTGAGGCAACTTGTGTCGGAAGAAGACATGGGTAACGCTTTGGTTCTTGTCAAAGTCCTCTTGATTGGCATTCAATCTCCTATGCTCGACTTGTCGGTTTCAGTACAGAGAGTTGTATGATTGTCCAAAGTACATCTGCATGACACTCTTGAAGTCAGCATTCCTCCAGAAGAACATCCTTAGTCGTACCATAATTACTGAAAGGTTTATTCCTCTGCATACCCCCACACTATACCCATGAGTAACACATTATGGCAAATAAATCCTGGAATGGGTACACACTGTCTAATCAATGTTGGATGGTATTTGATGGTGATGCAAGGGTGTTCCATTATGTTGTGTCCTCTTGTTGGAAAGGCAATAATCTGGCTTAGTCCTTCATCTGTTAAAGTATACTTGGTTGTTCATTGTCTCACTGAGAAATTTTTATTTGCCATAAATATCAGGAAATTGGTATTATTTGCATACGATTTGCTTAGAAACTATAGCTACAATATGTGGAGATAGTTGCCATCCTTAGGAGGAGATTTATCAAAGAGGAAAGAACAGAAAATTGATGCTTCATCCTAAAGCAGCAACTGGATTCAGCAAGAACGTCTAATCACGATTCCTGTATCTGAGAAAGATGTCTATATACACTTTAAGCCTTTATCATGACTTTATGAATGGCTTTCATGTCGCTCGTATGGGCAAATTCTCATTGGTACTCTTATTAACAATGTCCAGAGATCTCGTGATCAAAGCAAGTACTCATATTCACCACCAAGACAAGTGGTGTGCTACAAGGACCAAATATTCGAAGCTAACGGGCTTTTATTTGTATACTGAGTGTGACATCTTGTGCTGATCAACTATACTAGCAAGAAACGCAAAGACTCTACCAAGTCAAGAGGAGAGCAAGACTTGTATGGAAATATGAAGCATTCAAGCAGTGGGACCCATGTAGAATTGACTCATCATTGCACAATATGAGTGGAGTAACTGCCCCGGGGGTAACTGCTCACGAAAAAAGTCAATATCAACCAAGCAAGAAGTGTAGGGATGGTCATAATGGTTACACATACTCTACATGGAATTTTAGAGGAAAGTATCACGAGTTTCCTTGAATATTTATAACATGCCGGATGCTTATTTGCATAATATGTAAATTACACTTCAGATATTAAGCTGATTAGTAATGTGTTGGGCATTCTTTGTGATCACATCATATTGATCTAGACTGAAATGTTTTCATATTTAACTGTGTGAGAAAAATCAAGATTTCTTGATTTTTTTCCATATAAGGATGCTAATATATATATATATATATGCAAATGAGGTAGATTTATTTACGATTTTTTTTTTCGAAAGAATAAATAAATTTTAAAAACTTATCACGAGCTTCCGTTCAATTCATGTTGTTTTCTGCACTTGATTTCCAATATTTGGATTATTTTCCTTATTTGCAACTTATTATGGCTAATTTGCATAAAATGTTAATTTTTTGATTTTCCTATGCTTGTCTATTTTAGGACTTTTAATATGGTGTTTAGGAAAACTTCATAATAAGGCATTGCCATATTCCAATTTCAATAGATAATCTAATCACAAGTTTTTTTCTTAAATATTTATAGCATGTTAGATACTTATTTGCATAATATGCAAATTACACTACAGACACTAAGCTTAATATAAATGTACATGTATTTCACGTCCTTAGTAATAGCAGCATGTAAATTTCAACATTAATGACATTTTCAAGCAGTCAATGTGAAAAAAATCACAATATCTTGCGATTTTTTCCATATAGGATGCTTATTTGCATATTATGCAAATGAGGTAGATTTGTTTGCACTTTTGATTAAAAACATTTAATACAATTATTTATCATGAATTTTCGCTCAAATAAAAATGTTTTTGACACTTAATTTTTAATTTTTTGACTATTTTCCTTATTTTACTAACTTTTTATGGCTAATTTGCATAATATGCAAATTTCATAAATTTCCACTGCTTGGATTTTGGGGGACTTTTAGTATGTTGTTAAGGGGACCTTCCTGCAAAGCATTTCAGTGGAATATCCAGTGTTGCAATTAGTGGTGGGTCAAACCCTATATTGACTGGAGTAGAATACGGCCACTAAACTAGCAAAGCCAAGTCCTAGTACGTTAGACCTAATATTTATTTTAGACAGGAATTATCTGGTTCAGTATCGAGCTATGTATATTTCGACGGGTCTTGACTTGAGAACTATATATCAAGGGGCTATGGTCTATATGGTCTAAAGCCGGGGTAAAAATAGCAGCGCTTTGTATCCTCTGGCAAAAAGCGCTTTATAAATCCAACTATTATTATTATGTCACATCTACTATTTTTATTCCACAATTTTACAAAAAATTGTGTTAGCATATGCACGCAGCTAACCGTACCCTACTTCAGCTGCTGCACCGACCGGGGCCGGGGCGCCGGCGCGGTTATGCCAGCCATGGCACTTGTATACTCAAGAGGCCGAGGTGGTGCTGGAATGTGTAGGCGCATTAATGTGGTGCAGCGAAATTTAGATGAAGAATGTATCAACCATATATCCTTGTTATCATATCGATATGGAAAGTCATAAAACCGTTGTCACCACCACGTAATATTTTAGGAAAAATACAGGGATAAATATTTCATAATTCTAAGCATGATATTTGATGTAAAAAAAATTCAAGCAAAAATAATGAAAAAGAGGAAATGAAAAAAAATCAACTCTACAATTTACTAAAAAAGTGCTCTTTGAGGATTTCGGTGGTCACAAATGAGCTTGGCTAAATCCGGGTGAAATTAGCAGACTGGTTTATTTATGACCGAATTTAATCTTGTCTTACTGAAGATTTACAAAAAATTAAGACAATTATTTAGTAACAGTTTTATTTTTATAATGTGGTAAATTATTATTATATTCCATATATATATTTTTTGTTCTATTATTTGAATCTGGTATGTCATAATCTATTGGTTTTCTTCTATTTTGCTACTACTCCGTGAGTGTATTGAATCGGGTCATGTTTTCGTTTGCATGGCAACCAAATTGTTTGCGCACTTCAATTGTATGCGCGTATCGAGTGGACCAAAGACCTTATAATATATACCGTGTTTACACTTAATCGGCAATTGGTTCTGAACCAAATGCCGATGCAGAATCGGCTTTTGGAGTGCGTTTACACGTTGTTACAGCTCGCGGTTCAGAACCGCGAGCCGATGCAAAAACCTGAAATGATACGCATACCTACAATATACGTCATAATAAAGACAACGCTGGATCAGTGCGCTTACAATTACGTCACAATGGTAAAGTAATTGAAATGCGCACAAATTGCCGGTGCAGAATCGGCTTTCTGTTTACACGTAGTAAAAAAGCCGATTCTGCATCGGCTCGCGGTTCAGAACCTACTACTTTGGTGTAGCAAATTGCCGGTTCTGAACCGCGAGCCGATTCAAGTTGCTCGCGTGTACACGCTGTGAAAAAGCCGATGCTGAATCGGCTCGCGGTTCAGAACCGCGAGCCGATTCAAATGCCGATTAAGTGTAAACACGGTATTTACTAGACCGAAAGCTGCGTGCGCGTTCAGCACAAAACAAATGAGATTAGGCTCCGCCTACTGCGATAATTTGAAGACAAAATTAAGTCCTCATTGACATTCATGAGCATGGAGATATTCGACCTTTTCATTGGCTTAGAGCGTCATTAATACGCGATTTCCCCGATTCTTTGTCATCGATACTAGTGGTATCGTGTTACAGAATTAATTATTCATTTTGACCTCATTGCGTCATCTAATTTATTCATTCTGAAACTTTTCTTTCCTCACACAAAATGGACCTACGAACACTCCGGTGAGTACGTATAAATTGATATAACCACATGAATTCAGTGGACTATTTACACATTTCACACTGTATTTTGTGATCTTAGGTTATTTCTTTAACAAATTAGAGAGTTTGCTATCATTCTTGTGTTAAAGGAAAGCAGCATTTGGTCTTTGAAATTTAAATTAGATTGTCATCGTCGCCCAGTGCAGCCTGTATGTTGCTTGCAGTGTTGTGGTTATGCCGTTATGCCGCTGTGTTAACAACATTTATTTTATACGTGCTCCTAGCCGGCTGGGAATCGAGAGATAATCGGGCTGGTTTGGTTCACCTCCAACAAGGACCAACCCAAGATTGATTAAAACAAGAATGAGGCTTCTTTTTGTACACTGTAACGTTAGATCTAGAGGGAGATCTGCATCTATCTTCAGTAGATCGAGACTCAGTCAGGAATAAACTGTGAAGCGGAGTGTGGATGAAGATACGCCTGTCATTGTGTCAATCCTCAGTCCTCACTTCTTTTTGCATAACTTCAGGCTTCTGTATTTAGCCCCCACCCATTTTAACTCTTATTGTTATGTATAAATATAGTTAGACTCGGTCTTAGAAATAACATGCTGCTCTGCATGTTTGTCTTATTATCAATAGATCTAGGATCTTGTTAATCTTAGGCCCTACCTACTTTATACTTAGATCTAGGCTACTTTACTTTTATTTATTCATTAATGCTATCAAGAGCTAGGCCTACCTAATTCAAATCTAGTCTACCTTATACTATCCCAACCCTCGACACTTACCCCCAGGGCTTATGATCTAGGTCTGTAATTTAGGCCTCAAAGATCTAGGTCTGGGCCTAAACGACTCCATTTACATGTACGAGTATGACTGTCAGTGGACCAAGGACTAGACCTAGATCTACTCTCGGTCAATAATGGCAATGAAGTCTTAGCCAGGAATAAAAGTCAGAGTCAGACATCAAAAATTTCTAAACCGATATAGGGTCTAGATCTCGGTTTAGAACCGAAGCTTTACTTTCTAGGTCTAGATATATCGAGAGTCCATCGTTAGTCTAGATCTAGACCTAATTTAGATACATGAATGCTGTCGCACAGCACTGAGTCTCGTTGGACTAGATCTATACTTTCTTACAAATAGATCTAAACCTAGTGCATGAGATTATAAAATTATGTTAAAATCAAATGAAATAAGATTCGGAAATAAAAAGATCCAGATTTTTTTTGGGGGGGACAGACATGTGAAAAAAATTTAGAGAAACCTAAAAATAAAATTCAGAAAGCGAGTGCCAGAAGCGACCAATATTACCTAGGGCCGTTTTGTGCATTTTCTTAAGTAAAATTGAAGGATGTCATGCAATTCTCTTTTTGATGAAGGTTTTCACATTTCAGCTCTTACCCAAACCCCTCCCCCTATACATATGGCCATGAAAAATATCACTCCTTATTATTGTTCTCTCTTTTCTTTCACAAACAGGTTGAGTTTGAAGAACAAGAAAAACAGTAGAGGTCTACCTATATGGTTCAAGATGATGATCACAAGTGCATGCATCATTTTGCAGATTCTCATCCAGGTATAAAACTTAAACTAACCCATACAAAATTACAGATACATTACATGCATTGAATGTTAACCATGTTTACGTTATAAAATAAAAATAATCCGAGCCATAAAGAGGTAGGATCTGTAATGAATATACACTTCTTAAATATACAGGCTCTCGAGTCTAAAATAGAACCAATACCAAAAGTTATGTACCTTGGGCAAATTTATAAAATAAGGTCATGTCCTTGATCTACTAGTAATTAAATGGCCTTTTTATTTCCTATTTGTTTATAAACAAAGCAATATTTATTTTTCATATTCTACAAAATTCATTTTATTCATTCTTTAGTGTGATATTCATATTTCATATTTGTAGATTTACGATTTTTCAAAAATCTTGTTTTACATTTTGTCCAATAGGATGATGCAGTTTTACAATTTCCATGGAGGTGATTGATGATGATAAATAATTGGTGAAGTAGGCTTAATAGAAGAGCGACTAGACCACAAAGAGAAATACAACCTACAGCAGTTATATGAGTGAGTTCATTGGTGAATATTTTTGATAATAGAGGTTGTTCACATTTTTTTGGCAACAAATAGACCTGCCTTTGAAAAACCCATTTCAATTTTTTTTTAGATTATAGTAAGTGTCGTTTTTAATCACAGATCAAAATATTATGTGCAACAAAACATATCAACTTTAATTCTGACTATATAATTTACATATGTTGATTCATATATTCATATTTATGAGAAATCTCTGACATTTTTTTCATAGAGTGCATGTAGTTATAATGGAGAGTGGTATGTAAACTGCATAGAACAGGTTTAAGTGATATGCTTTATAGAAGTAAAAGTTTATAATTAGTAGAAGTAAGATTTCCTGTTATGTGTTGAAGAAACATATATGTATAGTCTCACTTTTCTTAAAACATTTATGTTTTATAAATCACGACAATTTTAATTTAAATTCTTTGATTTTCTTTCTCTATTTTTTCAATATGCAGGACTGGTGTAACAAATGTTTTCATTCAAGAAATCCAACAATTCAACATTGAAGAGTCTGACTTAGGAACCACTTGATGAAGATGGAAATTTTTTTTTTCCAAGTCCAATTTTTCACCAAAAAAAAAAATTATTATCACAACCCCAAATTCATGATGTATGAAATTTCTTGTTGATTTTCATTAAAACTGGTTGCAAAAGGAGAAGCTATAAAGATACAAATAGGAGCGGTGGAGTGAAGTTGAAAGTGGGGGCATAGGGAAAATGCTGTATTACGTGAAATTTTCAAGAAGTTGCGAGCGAGCAAAATTTTGACATTTTTAAAAAGAAAATCTAAAATGTTCAGAATGATATATTTCACCCTTTTCTCTCTTTTTTTTTTTTTTTTTTTTTTTTTTTTTGGGAGGGGGGGGCAAGAGTCCTTCAAGCCCCCCCCCCCCTCCATATGTACAAAACTGCTTATATACCTCCACTCATGAATTATTAAACTTAATGCACAAATAATTTCCTTCATAAGTTTATTATCGAAATGAGAATATTGTTTTCTTGTTTCAAAGGGCAATCGTCATGGTGACCATAAAACGTGTCCTTCTCAGGTGAAAGGGGCAAAGAACAAGTTCTTTAGGAGCATTTTTCTTGGGTAAAAGGGGGCAGTGATTCGAGAAAGGGCACTTACAAGAAGGCGAGGGGCACTCTTTAACACATGAAACGGGCCCTCAGATGAAAGGGCACAGAACACGTTCCGGGGGGGGGGGCATTTTTGGGTAAAAAAATTGCATACGAGGAAGAGCACTTGGTAACACCTAAAACAGGTTCTCGTCAGGTGAAAGGGACACAGTACACGTTCGTGAGGGGGCATTTTTCTTTCATAAAAAGGCCCTTTTCAGTGCTTCAAGAAGTAGGGGGAACTGTGCCTCCCCCCCTCCCCAGGATCGCTGCCCCAGCATAAAAAAAAATATTTTGGTTCAAAGTATTAACATACGCTTAAGAAAAAGGTAAAGCTTAATCCTCTGATAATGTGATATTTTTTTATGGCTAATTAATAAAATTCACCACTAACCAGAGAATTTCTTCATGTCTTTCATTTGCGTTCATATAGTATTTGTACAGAGCTAAAATAAAAGGGATTTGGAATTGGTAAAATTCAAAATGAGATGAAGATCGAGAGAGGGAAAGAGTGATGAGAAGTGGGTTGAAAAGAGATGAGAAAGAAATGGAGGGGCACATATGAAGAGATAATTTAGAGGGGGTGGTAAAAGAGCTATAATGTGTTAAGTAGGAACAAAAGAGGTGGAAGAGAAATAAGACGAGATTTATGGAAACCAGGAGACAGATAACAAGTGATAAAAGAAGGAAATGAAGAGTTTAGTTGCAAAAGGGGTTAGGGCCACTTTGGACCATTCCGAGAAAAACCATGTTTTTATTCTCACTTATTGCAATATTCTTATGAGAAACTAAATTGTCATGATGAACTACTCTATCATGTGAACAGTGAACGAAAAATTGGGTATAAATGAAATCTACCTGTCTTCAATTTTTTTCTATATACTTAAAAAAAAAAATCATTGTGTACCTTACCCCTTTAGCAAGTAAATTGAAGTAAATCCAATCTCTTTTGATTAAAAAAGTGATATTTTTTTGCCACTTCCATTCACGTTTTCATTTGAATTTCAAATTTTCTTTGGAATCATCAGACTGTCTGAAAATTTAGAGGTTAAGAAACAGAAAACAATAAAATATATGAAAAATGGTCCTAACCCCTTTTGACAAATGAGTTCTTCAGAAGAGTTTAGTTGCAAAAGAGGTTAGGTCCACTCCAAGAAAATAATTTTGTTTTAATTCTCCCATTTTGCAATATTCTTATGCGAAACTGAATTTTCATGATACCCTACTATGAGAACATAAAATTGGGTATAAAGAAATCTACTTGTCTTCATATTTTTTAAGATATTATTTTCCAAAAAAAGTCTGTGTGGACCTAACCCCTTTTGCAACTAAACTGAAATGGACCTAACCCCTTTTGAAAAAAGGTGATTTTTCTTTGCCATATTAGTTCACTTTTTAATAGGAATTTCAACTTTTCTATGGTATCATCTTATATAGCTACTAAAAATCTATACATTAAGACATAAAAATCAAGTTTGATGAAAAATGGACCTAATCTCTTTTGAAAATGAGCTCTACATATGTAGGAGAAAGGCGGCACATAAGAATTTTGAGTGGAAAAATGATTAAATGGAAAAAAAAACAGAGCAAGAAATGCTGGAGAATAAAGGGGAAAGGAAATGTATAAAACATGATAAATTGGGGCCTGTTTCATCATGAGTTACAAGTATGGTAACTACGATGGTATAACCAAACAATCATAATCAAGGTTACCACGGTAATCACAATAATAGCGATGTTTAAATAGCTGTAATTCATTATGAAACGGACGCCAGATGAAGAAAGAACGCACGGGGATCCATGAAGATTTGTTTTTGCTTCTAGAAATTTGTTTCTAACAAGAATTAAATGTACTCTTTAAGTCGTGACAGTTATTTGTTTCAGTAACCATAGTCTCAACCAGTGAAAATTACCATCAAATTGTAATAACCATGTTTTGCCCCCACCCTCGCCCCCCCCAAAAAAAAAAAAAAAAAAAAAAACGAAAAACTTTGGGGTCAGTACAACAGCCCCCTTTGATCTTTCCGCGGCCTCTGCCGGCTATAATTTAGAGTCGAGATTCTTTACATTTGTTAAAAACTAAGATTGCTGTATATCTTAACATGTGACAATTTAGGGATGGCAAAAGCACTAGAGACTTTACCTAATCACGACTTGATCTACTCTTTTCATCTTCCCTTTTGGAATTAGCAAAGGCCTATAAGACGCAATACAAACAATGCTTTGTTTTTAAGTGATATCGCTTGTGATATCGATACTTTATAGAGCGCAACGTATCGTCTCAGATTTGCGCTTGCTTGATTCGCTGAATCCTTCGCGTCTCGAGCGCGTAACAAAATGAATACATTAATGAATTTGCCAAGTTGACCTTTGTCATTGCGCTGATGTGCGTATTGTCTAATACACGTACAAAACCACAGTTGACGAGGGAGCATCGTACAAAATTAATATTAATGAGGGCTTATTTTAGCTTCTAATGGATTAAACAAAATGGCGGTAGCTTCGGGGGCTTGGAGTGGACCTTCCTAAGAGCAACACGCTTGTGCGTTGCTGCCCTCTACGTTCGTTGATTTTTTACCATGTTTTGTACCATGATATTTTAACGACGGTAAAACTATGGTTTTATTATCAAGGTGATTTACCAATGAATTCTTATTGAATGTTTTTACCCAACATTTTGCATACGATTTTAAAACTATTGCCGACCGTCGATCCCCTGTAAAACTAGGGTTTATTCATTGATGTACGATCATGATTATGATGGTTTAGCCACGGCTATGATTGCAAAACTCAACGGTATTTCAAGTGTTAAGGTTCAGCCAATCTTTGAAATAACATTTACATGCATTATTATTATATTATGACCCAAATATGGCTTCACCACGGCAATGCCAGTGAAATCGATGATACTTAAGGGATTTAGGATTGCAACAAAGGTTAAGCTTGGATATTTTTTGAACATGCATGTTCTATTAGGATCGAAAGAGATAGAATAATGTGCACTTACAATTTGAGGATTGTTTAGTTCCATTACCATCGACGTCACAGATAAATTCTCCTTCTGTCTCTAGGTCGTTACAGTTGATCCAAATGGGCTTCTTTATGTTGAATTTGTCCTTTAGAAATCTGCCCTCTTCACCATTGTTCATAAAGAGTAGAGAGGGTGATTTATACCCATAAGATGTCTTAACCTGGTCTAATCCGGAACAGAAAGCCTTGCAAATAGACCAGTCCCCTCTTGGCATCCCATAGAATTTATAACATTTTGATGATGTACACTCCCATCCTGGAGCTAAATGCCAGAGTAGAAGAGTAAAATAAATCACAATTATGAGCTCGATAGTCTGAGTAACTGGATGTATTTATTATTTGTACTGATAAGTGATATATATATATTTTTTTTTCCTGTGCCCCTTTTTGTTATTAAGAATCTGACGAGAATTTGTGTGTGTTTAAATGACATGACAAATGAGCTTGTCGGGCGTGTAGTTGTCCGGGCTCGCAGAGCTAGCTAATCTTTGTGTTAAGTAGTTGTGTTTTTTCTATAGTAAAAATTCTTCCACAGGTAGTTTGCAGTCTTTTTTCGTCATTAATTTTGTATACTATGCAAGGTAATGTTTCTTTTATTTCAATGAACTGTCACGGTCTGGCGAATGACAGGAAAAGGGAGGATGTACTATTATATCTAAAATCTAAACAGTATGACGTATGATGTATACAAGACACCCATTTCAGAAACAGAAATATGTAGAGTTTGGGGAGGAAATTTTTTTTTCTTATCATACATCCAGCTCCAGAGGTGTAGCAATTTTATTCAAAGATTCTCTTACTGTTACAGTTAACCAAATCAGAACAGACAATAACGGAAATTTAACAGCCTTATGGAGTGTTGCAAGAAACTTGCGATTGAACGAAACTCCCCAAATTGAGCGTAAGTCCTCCGATTAAACGCAAATCTGCAATTGAACACAAGTTACGTTCAATCATGTTGTAAGAAGAAGTTGCGTTTGATCAATTGAACGTAGATCAAGCGCAAGCTTTGCAATTGATCGCAAATCGAACTAAACTTATGTGAGATTTTGGAGGACGCGCAAAATTTGCGCTCGATTTACGTTCAATTGATTGTCCATAGGTTTGTCTACTAATTCTGCCAAAACAATTTTTTTATGGAGTTTGTTTTGAAAAGTTGTGTAAATTATCCCAGTTTCAATTTCCCATAGGTTTTTTTCAAGAAAAACTTAAAGTAAATATTTTCAACCTTCATATGCCTCTACAGCAATTATGCCATTACTTTCACAAAACTTCACTACATTCTCTCCTAATATAATTTTAAAGTGCGTCAATCACCAAAAATATTCTGCTCTCGTTATCAGAGGTCATGAAATATTCAAATTGTGATTTCTGAAATAATTTGTATGAAGAAATATTGAAGAAATAATAACTCTCCATAGGCACAAAATCCACTCTTTATTAAAACACTTCATGCACTGGCAAATGCTTATTAATATTTCTGAGGGTTTGCAGTAAATACAACCAGAATTTTTTTGCAAGACCACCAAATTGCTTCAATGCTTTCATTCATACATATCATAATGAATAACAGGCCCAATTAAGTTATTTTAGTTTGATTTTCAAATAAAACATTCATTTCAGGAGATTGCTACACTTCAAAATCTGAAGTTCTCATGCTTCTCCTCTTTAATCATGAGATTGCATCGTAGATATATATCACACTTGCATACAGGGATGAGGTCGAGGCTGATTCTTCCGAGTCATGAGGCAGCTTGAGAGAACTTCTCATAGATTCTGTACAGTGACTGGGACCAAGGCCAGTAAAATGTTGCCTCGAGGTCAGCATTGACTACATCCCTGCTTGGAACTGAAAAAAATCCATTGATCTGTGCACAAAAAAAGAACACTGCTCAAGACATTCATTATTGATGGACCTTTTATTTTTATTTTTCATTGTTTCTTGCTTCCGATGAATTACCTCTGAGATTCAGTTATATCAAATAAAATTTCATATCATCTTCATCAAGTGTTTCACCACTGAATGTCTTGTTTGAAATTGACGTGTCTCATGCAGAAGACCACATTCCTTATAGTAGGGGAGAGAGATAGGGTTCCCATGCACCCTATTGATATATTTTTATAACCTACATTTTTGTAATCCTTAAGATGTCTAGTGAATGAATTTTGATGTTCCCAAAAGAAAATATTGTCCCATGGGGTTCAAATCCAAGATGGCGTCCAAAATGGCCGCCATATTCATGGAATTTGGATTTTCGTACATAGATTCCGACACAAACATTTATTTGCCACAAAATTAGTATCATATGAAAGATAAATAAATTGTCTACAAGTTGATACTATTCATTGGTGATGAAAATATATATCGGCTGAGATTTTAATAAGAAAAGAGCAATTTTGAGATTTTTTCCAAAAAATTGAAAATTTGCGAAATACATATTTTACCATAAATCTGATGAAAATCTTAGGATTGCCTTGAAAATTTTTAGAAAACTTTCCTAATATACAATTATTAAGTGGACGATTTTCTAAATCGATATCATCTTTCTTTACAAACTGATAATGTCTCAAACTTGAAAATTCAATTTTCAGAAATTTAGCTTTTTACTGCATATCACAGACTTGGATATACTAATGAATATTGTCACATTTTCAACCCAGAAAATGGAAATAGGCCTTAATAAAAAGCGAAATTAGCTATTATTTTGTTGGTAGAATTTACTACAATCCCTTTATTCTTCAAATTAAAGTCGGTTGATATAGTTTTTGAAAGAATTAAGACTTTTGGCCAAAATTTGTATGTTTTTGGTAAAAAAATTGCACATGCACTGTTATTGATCAGATTTATTATGAATAGCAGTAATAATGCACAATCTCAACATTCGATATGATAGAGAATGTATCAACGAGAAAATCGGCAGGCTTCATGCCACCATAAGTATCTTCATTTGTTTCAGATATAAGGAAAATATGCTGAATGTATTCACCGACTTTGCGCCAAAGTGAGGCCAAAAAGCAACCTCAGTGTGGCAGTCACACCCATGAAAACGATTGCAAGGTGATTATGGTATGTCATTCAAATAATACAATAGCTTTGATCAGCCTCTCGCAGTGATTGTTTTGGTATGACTATCACACCGTAATGTACAGTATGTTCATGGTAATAGAAATGTATATGATTCAGTAGGATGTAAATACAAAAAGGCGTTCCTGTTTATACATCATAAAGAAATTTATTTAATAAAGTTTCTTGTAAGCAGTTATAAGATACACTAGCATTGCAGGTAATAGAGATGAAGTTCTGACACATCAATGCACAACTGAAAGGAACATGTCAAAGCTACCCCCAACCTTATATGTATTTTGAATCCATGGCCTGTATTCCAAAATCAGGTTTATTTTCGAACACGGTCTTACTCTTTTCTAAATCTATGAAGAGCCAAAATTAAATTTTTTTATTTATATTATATATCTGTTATGTTTACTACTCAGTTCCCTTTTCTTTCGTAATGAAGGAAAAAACTCAATTATCATTCTCAGACAATTATGAACAATTTGGGGGTCAATATTAATGAATTGGCTCTCCACAGTGAAAGGTCATTGGGCGAAATTCTGTCGTCAATCAAAAGGTGATCATAGTCGAAAACCATATAATAGTTCAGATGACCGAAGATCTGACATGGTATCTGACGATCGTTAACCAAAACAAAAGAAATCACGATCAAAATCAAAAGGTCGTTAGAACAACCGATCAGCGAAATGGACACAGCACACGATACTATCACAGATCATGGTAATTATCAGTCTAAAGGCAGTCCATCCAACTTTGCATAATTTGACACAATACACACAAATCGGCCAACCACAGTTGTAAATTCAGAAGGTACAGTAGCATTTGCTAACATTGACATAATATGCCCACAGAGTCGGTCAACATAAGCTCTACCTAAGAGTTGACTCAGGTGCAAGTGCTAACACTATCACGGTACGTGCCGCCAAGGCACTGGCGTACCTAGGATTTTCCAGGATTTTCGTCAGGGGGGGGGGGGGGGCAAAAAGGTCTTTCAAGCTCGTCAGGGGGGCAGGGATACATGCATGGGTGGTGGCTCGTCAGGGGGGGCAGACTGCCCCTCTGCCCCCCCCCCCCCCGTAGGTACGCTAGTGCGCCAAGGTACTATAAAGTTCAAAGTGGGAATCATTAGTGAAATAAACACCAGTAAAACTTGTAGGTTCTGGTGAGATTCCAATTAAATGTAAAGGTACACTAGACATAAAATGTTACAGTTAAAAAATGGTCAAAACAGACATTCTATGTAGCAGATGTCAAGGTTTCAGCTATCCTAGGATGGTAAGGTTGCACTGACCTTGGAATTATCATAATTCACTCAATGCACAATTATGACACACCTACACCTAACCCTAAACAAACACCTATCACAAGTGATAAGGATCTGAAACAAGCATTTCCAGAGCAATTCTATGCTATTGGTAGTTTCAAAGGAAAAGCGATGCTTCGTGTCAAGGACATCGCTAAACCTACCATAGACGCACCACGCAAGTGCAGCACAATTGAAGGACAAGATCAAGGCTGAACTGGACAAGATGGAGCAGCAAGAAGTCACCAGAAAAATCGAGTACCACACCGATTGGTGCATGACCACTGATGTGAAGAAAGACGGTTCTATCAGAATTTGTCTTGACCCAAGGAGGTTAAACAACGCCTTGAAGAGATGCCCACACAAGGTATCAACCTTAGAGGAGGTCCAACTTACCTTTGAAGGACCCCAGTACTTCTCCAAGTTAGACACAAAAAGGCTGGTTACTGGTCAGTTCACCTGACTGAGGAATGCCAAGACCTCACCACATTCCGAACACCATCTGGAAGGTCCTGCTTCCAAAGATTACCATTTGGTTATGCAATAGCCAAGACATTTCCAGCAGCACATGGATAGGATTGTCCAGAATGTGCCAGGCTGCATATGCATTGCAGATGACATAGCTATTGTAGGGAGAACTGAGGAGGAACACGAAGAATCTGTACTTATTCAAGGAGACAGCAAAGCAAGAAGGCTTAGTGTTCAACAGCTCCAAGTGCACAATCAAGAAAGAAGCTTTCAACTTCTTTGGCTCCAAATCAGATATCTACCCAGATCCTAGCAAGGTAGAAGCCAACACATTACCCAAGTACTATTACCCAAGGACATAGAGGATGTTCAGAAATGCCTAATATTGTTCAAATACCTAGCAGCATACATTCCTAATTTCTCGGAGAAGTCAGCACCACTTCGATAACTTCTTCACAATGAAGTGACGTTCATCTGGGACGATGATCATGAACATTCCTTGAACAGCATGAAATGCGCAGTATCATCAGGTGCATGTCTACAATTTTATGACCCAGAGAAAGAGACAACTGTCGAGGTAGATGCATCAATGAAAGATCTAGGTGCATGCCTGCTTCAGGAATGTAACCTGTTGCGTTTGCATCCAAAGTCTTTCCACTGCACAGTCCAACTACTAAAACATAGAGAGGGAAATCTTAGTACTAGTGTTTGGTATCAAACGCTTCCATACATATCTGTTCGGGAAGGAATTCACAGTCATAAACAATCACAGACCACTGGAAATTATATGGAAAAAACCCTCTTAGAAGTGCATCACCACATCCACAGCGATCGCTTATCAAAGTCCAAGGAAATAGGTGTCATGTCAATTACCGACCTGGAAAAGACATGATTCTTTCCGATATGTTGAGTCGACTTCCTAATCCCAAGGAAGCATGCGATGTAACGCTAGATGTCAGAGTTAAATCCATCTGCTCTGAGGTTAAAGATTCGCATACTATTCGATCGACTTATTACTCTTCGGACAACGCAAGACGACAGAACTTCAGAGAGAAACGGCTAATGATCCAATTCTCAGATCATTATGGCAGGTTGTTACTCAGGGTTGGCCTGAAATAATCCAAGAGTTACCGAAATCAATGAGGCAGTATTGGTCGTACAGAGATAACATCGGATTATCACATGGAGTTATCTTCAAGCGAAGTCAAGTCATCGTACCGAAGTGACCGAGGAATGATATCCTTAGACAGCTTCACCTAGGACACATGGAAATCGAAAGTACCAGACAACTTGCTCGTGAGACAGTGTTCTTGCCAAACATCAATAAGGACATCGCCCAGTTGATAAAGCAGTGTGAAACATGCGAGAAACATCAAGCAATGCAGCAGAAGAAAAGAAGTGGAATATCAAGCACATCACTTCTTCTCTACACTATCCAAGATCAAACGGATTAGCTCAGAGGATGGTTCGTACAGTCAATAATCTGTTGACAAAATGTTCTCAGACTGACCAAGACAGTCAACTAGCAATGATGAACCTGGGAGCAACACCAGTCGAAAGTAACTTGAGATCACCAGCAGAAATGTAATTTGGTAGACCCATCAGAACCACATTGCCAAGATCCCGGGGGGGGGGGGGCACTTCCATTGACGAGTGGATACCATGCGCGACCACGGGGTCTTGAAAAGCACCCTAAACACGTATTTTCCATATTCTGAAAATGCACCCCTTAACAAGTATTGGCGTGTGAAACCTTACCCTTAACAAGTATTGGAAACAAATACTATTGGCAATTATTCCTAGAACTGAGCCCCTAAACAAGTACAGCGATGTATTTTCCATATTCTCAAAATGCACCCCTTAACAAGTAATGGAAACAAAACGATACTCTTAGCAATTATTCCCTGAAATGAACCCCTTAACAAGTACAGATATATTTTATTGTTATGTCACGCGTCCGTCGGTCGTCGGTTTTAACTTTAGACACCATTATTTTGGTTTAGTACGGCCCCACCTTCCACACCTCGCGCAAATCGGACTCTAAACACGTTGTGTTGGGGCAAAAATTGGACATCCTTTATAAAACATTTTGATTTTGTTTTATCATCCCCGCATATTTGACCCTAAACACGTATATTTTTCCGAGCGAAATAGATACCCTTTTTTCAATATTTTTGTGTTTTTGACACCCTTATCACGTTACGTACGTAACGTGCCCTATCTTTAAAAAGACATCCTTTTTACGTGTTTTTTTGGTCGCGCATGGTTTCCACTCGTCAATGTAAGTGGCCCCCCCCCGGGGCCAAGATACTATTTCTCGAGCGA